>NC_140068.1:29328299-29941477 GCF_964194135.1 Talpa europaea | reverse complement strand
TTTAAAGGGCAGGGAAAGGGAGGGAGGAATAAAGGAAAGTTGCATAGACACAAGCAGACAGAAAGAACTGCCTAGAAAGGGACAGGCTTGCTAAGAGAGGACTGCATGGTTGCAGGCAGGCAGCCTTGAGGAGAGCTGCCTCCGCACAGGAGGTCAGTGAGTAGAAGTCCCGGCATGATACAGGTCACAGGCAGCCAGAAAGCTGCTGACCTGCAGAGGGAGAGACTTGGTCAAGAGGCACCTGCATAGTCACAGGTGGGAGGTGGAAGTGCTGCCTGAATAATACCTTTTTCTATAAACCAATTTGCAAGGACCATAAGATGAAATTTGCTTTTATCTGCCATAGTAGAGTATGCAGAGAAATTGACTTTTATGACATTGCACAAAGTATCACATTGGTTCTCTACATAGTGATATTATATTGATTGGATTTAATCAGCAAAAAGTAGCAAATCCATAGGAAATATGTAAAATAGAAAATACAGCATAAATCCCACAAAAATCCAGGGGTCTGCCACCTCAGTGAACTTGTCTGAGTGTTCAATGGTCTGGAATCAGGTGAAAGATAAGTTGCTGCTCTTTGCACCATTTACCATGAAAGATGAGGTAAATGTTTTGTATTCAGTTTTAAGCAAAATTTCAAGGTCACCAGTATTACATTTGAGAATGCTGCTCTTAGCTATGTACAGAGTTATCCCATAATGCTGCAGGTTTTGAACTTGAGCAAAGGAAGACCCTGCAGCAATTTGTCTTTCAGTGCCTGCTGTCCCACCACCTGGCTCTTAATGATCCAGCAAATCCAGTGATAACAAAACATATAGAAGATAGGGCTGCTTTATGAAGCTCCTGGCAAGTACATCTCTAGGCTTTTGAAGCAAATCTTATTTTTGGAGCCCTCTTCCTTTTCCCTGACCCAGTTCATAACTTTATTTTGCTGTGAAAGATCTATGACATTTGTGTTAGATTTGATCCCTTCAGTGCGGTCCCCTACTCTTATATCCATGGTATTCTATATCTCCCTTTTTCTAATTCTCAGCAATCTTTCATGAGGCAGGAATCTGACTTGGTTCCTGACATACAATACTAGTTAGCATATGCCTGGAAGTGCTCTTGGCACCCTAGTTATTCACGGAATACTTACCTGTTCTTATTTTGTAGAAAGACCATTTATTTCCCCATTTCCTTTGGTTTCTTTCCATTTCGAATTCCTTTACCTTCTAAACATATCAAATGTTGGAAAAATGTTGATGTGTTTAGGTAGCATATTTAATATGAGAAAGGCTGCTTTCTGCAACCCTCAATGTGCCTCTGTGTCTTGTGCATATATATGCAGTCCTATAGTGTATAGTGTTGGTAAGATTCAGTAGGCCAGTTACTGACATGGTTGGAATTCATCAGTAGGTTAACATCCCCATATGGATTCAAGATGATGCCTGACTGTTGTCTCTTCTCTAGAGTCAGGATTAAGCAAATGGCTGAGAATGACATCAGAGGTCTATGATTTGAATACTTGGGGAATGTTCTTAGAGTGCTGACATTAAAAGGGTGCATTTTCTAGCCTCCCAGTCTTTCATTGATATATTTAGTATTAGTCACAGATTTAAAATTAAGAAGTGTTCAACTCAGATTTCACCCAGATATTATCACAAATGAAATTTTGCCCAATTTTATTCATTAAATTGCAAAGGAATGACTTAAACTTTCATAACATAAACATTTGTTTAGCTTATTTCTGGGCAAAATCTACTTGTCAGGATTAGTGTAAAAGAGGAACTTTGAGTTAGTGGCATTACATCGATGAAATTGCCCAAGCTAGAAACCTAGACATCATCTTGATTGCTCTTCCTCTATTTCCATACCTAGAGTTCATCAAATCATTCGCTGAGTTCTGTCATTCTACTTCCTAGTGCCTCTAAAATACATCCTTTTTTATACATCTGGATTTCTACTACTGTATTTCGTAGTCTCAGTATTTCTCATTCAGATGGTTGCATCGTCATCTGCTTCCCCTGTTCTTGGTCTATTTTCCAAATCATGGCCACATTAAGCCAGATGCTGCCTCTTCTAACTTAACTAGTTCAATGACTCCAGGTTGTCTATGGTGCTTTTTGGCACCCCAGAGATCTTCCATGCTTAGCTCTTGTCCGTCTTCTGTTCGATCTTGGGTAACCGCCCCCACTTTCTAAGCTTTTTTGTTATCTCACAATTTCAGATATTTGTACAAACTGCGTTCTCTGGCCGAGGTAACCTTTCCTCACTTAATTGTGTAGCTAAACTCTTTTGCTCTTACTAGAGTTGAGGCACCCTCTGGCATGGATTCCGCTCCCCCTGGGCTTGCCATAACTCCCCGTGCTTACTTTAATCATGGCACATTGTGTCGCAGCTCTTTTCTGTCTCTTCCCCACCCAAGAAGAATAAGTTATTTTGAGGTAGGGGTTGAGCCTTATTTGTGCCTAACATAGTGCCTGCCACAGAGAGGATGTTTCGGTAAACATGTGTTGAATAAATTAATGAATAAAGGGAAAGAGTAAACATTCAAAAGTTTCCTATTCTTTATTAGTTCACAAACCTAGTCAAGTTAGTAGTTTACCAATTATAAACCATCACAAGATCTATGCAGGAACTCACTTTTGTTCTAACCCAATACACTGTTCTTCAAAGACACAAATGACATTAAATATTTTGCAAATGAACCCACTGGAGTGCAAGAAGGGATATTATATTGGAAAACATTAAACAACCTGAAACAAAGAGCAGATCATTTCCCAACCACAAATTGCAAATTAAAGAAAAGAAATCCTCTACCAATATTAAAACCTACTTTAAAGTAAATACTGCCAGCATTTTAAAGGAAGGGCTCAATCAAATCCAGGGACTAAGACGGTGGGATGAAGAAAAATGGTAAACCAAAGAACATTAGCTGAGAGAATAAAATGTCAGGGAGCCCACTTGGACAATGAGCAAAAATGAAAGACATTCAATAGTTTAGAAATATCTGATTTTTACAAGGTTGTTCCATTGCTTTTGTTATTTTTTTCCCCCATAAGCTGATCTTAAAGACTTTTCCTTTGCAGAAAGAGCCAAGACTGTCATTTTATCACAGTGTTGTCTGTTCACATCCTACACAGGCATAGAGTTATGAAGAGAGCAGAGCCTTGCAGGAGGACAGGGGCAGGCTAGATACACTTTTTAAAAAAAGATTTATTAATTCATGCAAGCACTGGGTACAGTCAGAAGTGCGGGAGGGTGAGAGAATTTACCAGAGCCAGAGTGGGGAACAGAACAGGCAGACTGACTGAAATATACTGCTGAGGGGAGCAGCGGGCACTTCAGGAGAGGTCTGTGTGCCATGTGGGACCCTCGCAGGTGGCCAGGGATCGACCGTCGCTGTGCCAATAGGGGAAGCCCAGGCTAGAAACACTTTTAAACAAAGTAATAAGTAGACCTATCTAGAAATATTTTTTGAAATCTGAATTGGACCCAATGTACTTCCTCAGAAATAAATGCTGAAATTCCTCCCCCTTTGTTCTCTGCTCTTCCAACAGAGAACACGTTATATATATGACATGTTATATATATAAATCTTACCACATTAATAATACCTGCCTCAGGGCCTCCCCTGGTGGAGTGGTGGTTGAGCGCTGGGCTGCGAAGCTGCCTGCAGCCTCTGCAGTGCTGGTTCGATCCCTGGCCGCCAGCGAGGGTTCCACATGGTGCGGCAGACCTCTCCTGCCTTGCCTGCTGCTCCCCTCAGCAGTGTATTTCATTACTCTGCCTGTTCTGTTCCCTGCTCTGGCTCTGGTGTATTCCCTCACCCTCCTGTGCTTGTGACTGTACTCAGTGCTTGTATAAATAAATAAATAAATAAATAAATAAATAAATAAATAAATATTTTTTAAAAAGTAAGGATTCAAAAAAAAAAATCTGCCTCACTTTCCCCTAGCTTTCTGGAAGTGTTTCCCAGAGATTTCAACTATGTTGTCCTGTTCTCCTGACCTCCTGAGAGCTTTGGAACCACACTATTCAGTTGTGCAAATTATTGTGTTATAGTTATCACTAATAATGTTTTTATGTGTAAATATTGTCTTCCTAATCAGATTATTCCCTCTGCCAAGAACTGTAATTGAAATTTAAAAAAAATCTGAGTTACTAATTTAATGTATAGTATACATAGAAAGCATTCAGTATAAACATTATAGTTAAATTGAATTAAACAAGACATTTTTGACGAATTATTTTCTCTTTATAAAACTAAGAGAAATATAAATCAGAATTTATCTTCAGATGTCTCTGTATATAACAAGAACTTTCTTTTCCTCTTATTTTCCAAATTATATGTGGACATTATGCTTGCACCAGTGGTTTTCAATCCTGCTTGCACGTTGAGTCATTAAAAAATAACTGATGCCAAGGCCACTAGCAGAAGACACAAGGGAATATAAAAGGATCCCCTTGTGATTTTAATATGCAGTCAGGGTTGAAAAGTCCTGTTATCCCATCCACTGATGAGTCAGCCAAGCAACAGTGCTAATCTATCAAGGTGTCCATGGAAATTGCTCTTGTGGGCTCCTACTAGCTACCTATTTTAAGTGTGGTTTGCTGTTCATGAGCTTTTAGCCTTCTCAGATATCCCACTATTCCCTACTTTGGTGAGTAGGTATTTTTCTTTCGCTCATCTATTTATAATAAATAATATAAGCATCTTTTAATAAAGAGTAAAGATGTGAAGACCAAAATCCAAGACATTTTGGGAATTTAGTGAATACATAAGTTTCAGTTAGCTTTATGTACTTAAAGTGGAAAAAAAGGAAAAAAAATTAATTTGCTGGAAAAAATAAAATCCCAACTCATTTTTATCTGAAAATTTAGCTTATATGTAAAATAGCTAGTTATTTCTCAAGAATGAGAATTTGTTCTTACTTAACTAGATAATTGCATAAAGTTCTAGTTTTGCTTGTATTTACAGATGAATAATAGCATATTGTCTCATTTTAAGCTTCTCTATTATATGTCTTCTATTATTTTAAGCTTCTCTATTATACGTTCAAGATATTATATGTGTTTACATATAATATCATTTAATTAGTTATTAAATTATTCATTTGAGGTATGTGCTAGTATAATACCTGTAATACACACAAGGAAACTGAGACCAGAGAAATATCCAGGGTCATATAGTTATTGAGAAACAAAAGAAAGAGTCAAACCTAGTCTGTTGAAGTTCAAGGCTTTTAATTTCTGCTCTGTGCTCCAGTAATAACTTGTACCACCTGGTGCTGCTGTAAAAAAGAACTGAATGAAAAGCTTGACCTGAAATCCAATGGTGATGGAAAAGAATTTATAGAGGGTTTCCTCTTCGTTTAAGTTCAACTGCAAGTCATTTATGAATGTATGTCTATGGTAATTGTAACTTTCCACTTGAATGTGCTTTGGATAATCTTTTCAAGTGTTAAAGATGGAGAAGAGAAACAAGGTGGCCTTAATCCATGGTTTTCTCATAAGGAACTCATAGACTACACAAACACAACTGCTCTGTTTACATCCAATGACAGTTCAGCTGCTCGTTTCATGTCATTGTGAATGTGCACTTTCTGCTTGGTCTACCTGGCAGTGCCCTCCCTGCCATGGGTCATGTCTGCTTGCCAATTCTCCAGCCACTTCTCCAAGTGATATAACCTTCTCTGAATGCAATTATTTGATTTATGGTGTCATTGGTAGCAGTGTTTATGTGGGAGTGTACATATAGTCATGTTATCTGCTCTGAAATTTTGATGTTCTAGTAATATTAAAATTTAATATACCAAGACATCCTGATATCATTGTTTATGCTAGCACATAAGATTGACCATCCTGATGTTCATCTGTGGTATTTTTGTGACTGAAAACACCACATTGGAAGAGAATATATGCACATATTTTGGGTCTAAAAGCTAGTTTGTTAATATGGAAAGCAGCATCTGAATCCAACTGATTTCTTCAAAGATTTTCTTTGAAAATTCTCATACTGAGAAGAGAGATTTCTGGCAATATCTCCTGGGTGCAGTGGGTCAGATCCCATCTGCCTGGTATTGTAAGGGTCCCTAATCCCAAAGGGCAGTGATCTAGTGTGACAACTTGATTGTTTGCTTAGAAGCCTAAGGAGCACCAGCTACCTTTTTGTGTTGAAAAAGTAGAACTATGACATTTATTTCTTAGCCTAAGGAGTGCTGTGCATCTTGACACATTGCTTCCTTTCAGTCTTCTGGCCCTTAAAATGACCACATGGAAATTCAATTTCTTGAGATCTTTTCTATTTGCTAAATTCTGGCTTCTTAACTTGTTAATGTATAATCCATGTATTTAAATTGCCCAGAAGATAGGAGTTAAAAATAACTCATCATCTACACTTATGAAACATAAGAAATGTTTGAGTTATACACAATCAAATGATTTTAAAATTTAGGAAACTGTGTGTAAAGAAAAAAAATGGCTAGTTGAGGTAGGTAGGTGATTCAGTTTAAAGAAGTTTTATAAAAACCTTATTTAGTATGATTAATCATACTTACTTGTTCATAGTGGTTGAGTTTTCAGTCTAGATTTAATTTTAACTTTAATTCAAGCACCGGACCTGGTTTTCTAATTATGTTAGCAGGAGGGACCCAAGAATACAATGAGGACAATCACGGTCTTTCGCTCATCTCAGTGGTTGGTCTATATGTTTATTTCATTATTTTTGTTACGATATTTGGAGTTCATGGAACTTTGACCAACCCAGTGGCCCTGCTCTCAAAGATTTACTTGCTGGCTAACCCACTGAATACTGAAAATAAAATTAAAATCAAAAGTAATAAGTAATAAAAAAATGACACTCTTTTAATTTGTGACTCAGGAAGTATGTGAGCTTCTTCAATCCTGGTGGAGTCAAATGACATAGTTCTAGAAACCATACAAGACTTCTAAGTTTATCTCAATGTACTCTGGATCCTTCACTCAACCTCTTGTGTTGAATTTGTGTGAAAAGGATACTTATATTTTAATCCAACCTAGAAACTCCTTCCTACTTATGAAATATTTTCCACATTGCTTATTTAATGGAAGTGGGAGATGTGTTCTATGGAAGCTATTATTCCTTACATATGTAAGTATTGTATATTTTGAGCATTTTTTAAGTTATCTCCCCATTTGGTTGGTCATAAATCTGAGTTAATCTGGGTAAGATGAAACACATAATAAATTAGTAATTTTTCCTAACCTGTTAACTTCATAAGATCACTTAATTTTAATTTCACATGGATGGTGACACTAACCTGAATTTTATGTATGAAGAGAAAAGGGAGGAAGAACTTGCTGAGTGGTATCAGCCATTGCTAGGGCATGGAGGAATGAGAAAGCATAACTTTATAAGGAAGGAATGACAAGTTTTTGTGTGATTGGAATTTGATCTCTTGAGTTATGGATAGGCCTGGGAGAAATTAAAGAGATAAAACTGTAGTCAAGTTGATATTGATGACTGAGTGACTTTGCTTGCCAGGCCAAGATTTTTGTTTTATATTCTGACTTAGATGATGAGTCAGAAGAGGGAAAAGAGTTTGCTATGTCTAATCAGTGGGAAAATTTTGGTTCTCTTGGAAGTCAACTTTTGACTACAGAGAAGCTTTATGTCAATGTTTCTTTTGAGCTAATAGGTCCATAGAATTCCAGGTTCATTGGCAGCTATTCCATTTTATCAGATATATATTGGAGGGATATTCTAACTTACTATTAAATCTATTTTAAGGGCCTCCCCGGTGGCGCAGCGGTTGAGCGCTGGGTTGCAAAGCTGCCCACGGCTTTTGCGGCGCCGGTTCAATCCCCGGCTGCTCCCCGGCCACTGGAGGAGGGTCCCACATGGCGCGCAGACCTCTCCTGCCGCCCGCTGCTCCCCTCAGCAGTGTACTTCGGTCCTTCTGCCTGCTCTGCTCCCCGCTCTGGCTCTGGTGAATTCTCTCACCCTCCCGCGCTTCTGACTGTACCCAGTGCATGTATAAACAAAAAACAAAAAAAAAACAAACAAATAAATAATAAATAAATAAATAAAACATGCCTCTATAAAAAAAAATTAAAAAAAAAATAAATCTATTTTAAGTCTTTTTAGTTTCAGTCTTCTCAGAGATTGATCAGTTGTGGGTAGTTTCAGAGATCATTCTATTTCTGGATATGCACAAAGGGAGACCATTCTGTAGTTTCTTTTGTGGTATTTCCTATGTATTTAGTCAGCTTCTCCAACTCATAATCAGCAGACTGAGGTTAGACTCCAGGTCCTCAGTCTAGCCTATTACTTACATCATTGAGTCAGGCTACCCCTACTTTCAAAAGATTGGGTAAAATGATTTCAGTGTGTTCATGAGAAGCAAATGCCTAAGATATCACTGTTGTCCCAATAACTGCTAAATAGTAGCAATAAATTATAAGAGCTGCATTCTGTATCAAGAAGACCATGTAGTAGTAATAAATACTAATTATTTAAAATAACACTCCAAGGAAAACAGACTTCCAGAGGACACATTTTTAATGTGCCAAGCTAATGTAGAAAAGGAGCACCTTACATCATTTTAGTTTTCCTTAGCTTAGGGCAATAGTATATTATGGTGCTTATTTGAGAAATTTTGACATAATTATTTGCATGCATATTGACTGTGAAATTTGTCTTTATCTTTAACGGTTTTTGAAGCATGATTCTGGATTTTCCTTATACTGAGTGTTCTCAAATTTTTCAGTCAATAGACGTAAAAAAGAAGTCTGAACTGGAACCAAGATTTCTTCATTTCATCTTTATTTCTTTGCCTCTAGTGATTAAGTTGGCTTATGAAGAATAAATTTTGAGTTTTTTTTAAATTTCTGAGCACTTTCTTTCCTTTACATTTCAATATGTGTGTGTTCTTGGAGCAAGAGCTGGGGTGGGGGGAGTGTGGACAGTAAGGAGAGGAAATGGAGAAAAGCACTTAAAAATGCCTCTTACTCTTTTAAAGAAACATCTCCAAGCTCTGTTTATTCTATGGTAAGTGGTTTTACAAAGTGCTGGGTAAGGTAATTTCCCTGAACATTTTCCTGGATTTAAATGATCTGAAGAATTTCTTCCAGAACACTCAGTGGAAGGGCGTGTGGTCTTGTCTGGAGTTTTCCCACTTTTTTCTGGATGGGTCACACCTCTAGACTAGCAGGCCACCCAGGAAGAGCGGCCTTCTTTCAACTCTCATTGACAAGCCAGATAGCTCTCCTGTCTTGGCTGCTTCCCTACTTTCTCAGCTATAGTTGATGTAGTTACTTACCGTATTTGTTGTCTACTCTCCAACTCTGTCCCCCTCCATGTCTTCTTTGCTGCTACTTTCACCTCCTAAATCAGGGGTAGCACAACCCTCGGGCAGGTGTTTCTTACTATGGCAAGGTCTCTTTACACCTCCTCTTCCCAATCCTGCCCACCCCAAACTTCCCCACTTTCATTGGAATTTGTCTTATTTTTATCTCAGGTGCTATTTATATTTTGAACAGAGTGAATCTTAGACATGCTTGTCTTTTAGTTGAAGGCATGCTTTTTTCATTGTGTTGCAAAGAAATGAATGATGATTACTTATGGTGACCCATAAGGGTCTGAACTTTGAAAAGTGTACCTTGTATAGATGAGTGGATAAGGAAGATGTGCTATGTATGTATCTACACACACATATGCACTAGTGTTTTATCTATATATGTGATATATACGTGGTGTGTGTGTATATATATATATATATATATATATATATATATATACCCACACAGTAGAATACTACTCAGTTATAAAATAGATGAAATCCTGTCATTTGAAGCAACATGGATGGAACTTGAGGGTATTATATTAGATGGAATAAGTCAGGTAGAGAAAGATAATACTGTGATTTCACCCACATGTGCAAGATAAAGAAAAAAACAAACAAAAGTAAACAAAAGTAAGCTCTTAGTCTAAAAGGAGACCTTCGTGGAGACCAGAAGCAAAGGGCAAAGCTGTAGTGGGTTTATTGGGTAAAAGAGAAAGACTGTGTGGTGGAAGATGGACACTAGACTTTCGGTATGGCTCATAATGTAGCAAATAAAGATGCTGAATTGTAATGCTGTATGCCCGAAACCTATGTAATTATAAGCCAATGCTACTTTAATAAAAATCTTTCTAAGTATGCCTTGTATCACTGTATATAGGCCATGGTTATTAAACATTTCTTCTGCAATTCTACACGAGTCTGCTTCTCCCTGCCCCCCACCCTGTAGCAATTCCCTGTCTTTCCCCCTGAGAAGTTGTGATAACCTCTTTTCTTTATCCTTCAGAGTAGAGATCTCAGAAACAATGTTGAGGGAGAGGATGGATATCATGACAAATTGGAGAACAATATAGTTTATACTATTGTTATTTCCTACTAAGGAAAATTAATACCTATGTGCCAGTTCCTTACTCGAGGGATCACTTGAGGATCAGTTTCCCTACTTGTCAAGTTGATCTATATAAACAGATTCCTACACTATTTTGCTCTTTCATGTTTCAGTCATTTAGGAATCTCCAAAAGGGTTTTTTTTTTTAAAAGGGATAGATAAAAAATTATGGCTTTAAACTACTAATTGCTTTAGGAAATGTAAGCATTCAACATTCATTAACTCTACAGATATGTATTGAGTGTCAGCCACCTGCCAGACACAGCTGGCAGATAAATAAATTTGGTAGCTGCCCACATAGGATAAGATCTACTGAGGAGTTGCTTCTCAAACTCTCTTTCGGGTGTTACGCTCATTGCCAGAAACTTGGTGGCATCCTTAAATTATTCATAGTTAGCTTCTATCATGTGGTTGCCCTTTAGTAGTATATTGCATCTGTGTGTATTGCTTCAAATGTGTTACATTTTGAATTCAGAAGGGGAAATGTCCCAAGATGTTAGTAAAGCCATGCTCTTTGATATAATGTTAATCTTACACCTCTTAACTTTCACTTGCATCTTCTTTATATACAATCACACTCCAATCTATCCAGTAAAACTCTCTGCCTACAAGTTTCGTTCTATATGTCCCGTTAAACTGAAAAATTTACTCAAAAATTTTCTACATACTTGTCAATTGATGTGAGAACTAATAGACTACAGATAGTTGACTTTCTGTGTCTTGCTAATTGAGACTTTATTGTTGAGATCTTCCAGGTAATTCTGATGAACTCCATGGATGACAAATTGGGTCCCTGGACTCTCCTGCTATAAAAGCAGGTAGAATCTACTGAAATCAGCCATCTCGAACATCATGTGCGGTATCTTATTTATCCTATGTCAAGCCTGTGATTTGAGGAAATGCAAATTTAGATTAGGTCAAATTTAGCAGATATATTTGGGAGTGTTAGAATAATGATATTCTTTGCCAACTGACAAACTGTGGGTATAGTATAGTGAGAGAATTTTTTCTGAATATATTTTGAAAAGAAAAAAAATGCTTGTGACATCCTCCCTAATCTTCACAATATTGAGTATAAAAAGTAGAAGACAGAAATTAGACCTTAGTAAAAAAAAAAAAAACCCAAAACTGAAGATATAATTAAATATCTCCTCATTTTGATATATTGAGCATCTCTGAAAATGAAACAACCTTAAGCATTAAGCCACTTTGCATTTTTCTGATGAGAAGATAATAAAAAGTTTTGTGTCCAATTTGCATACCTAAGCTCTGTTAGGGGTAGTTACAATAGATAATTTGTACCTTTAACATGTGAATGATTAGTTGTTTATATATATTTGAAATAAAATGGTATATTGATTTTAGAATCAACATATTTATATAACCTCATATATAAAACAGTATAGTCATTTTAAAATATTTTTTCCACCCTAACATTTCATGACATAATTTCAAATTTCACTTTAAGTGTCTCAGATGCATCTTCAACATTGGTGCCTTTTTATTAATCACTAAAGGAACTTTTTGAATCACCTATCAAAGTTTACTAAATAATATCATCTCTACCTTCACCTTTTTTGTTTGAATTATAGTATTGTTTGATTTTGTGTATGATGCTGGCACTGGAAATTTTATTCTATTTGCAATTCTCTGTGATAATCATTTACTACAAAGTTATTTTCAAAAGGCCAATTTATAATGCTAAATTTGTATTTCTTTCCTTCTCATTTAAAAAAATCAATTTTTGTATGTGACCTCTATAAATATAATCTGGTGTAATTTCAACCAACATTGCTTTGCTGTTCAAACTGAAAACAATTGAGAAAGTGCCCTTTAATAGAAATTTTCTAAAAATTTCAGTGGATTGTGATCCTCTTCTGTCTGAAGAATTGTTTTATAGGGAACTGCTCCAGATTTATATTCATGAACATTTGATAATTTAGAGTTTTCACTTCATGAACATTTGATAATTTAGAGTTTTCACTTCTTTTTTTTTCATTTAATTTTTTTTTTAAAGAGAGGCATGTTTTATTTACTTGTTTGTTTTGTTTATACAAGCACTGGGTACAGTCAGAAGGGCGGGAGGGTGAGAGAATTCATCAGAGCCAGAGCGGGGAGCAGAGCAGGCAGAAGGACCGAAGTACACTGCTGAGGGGAGCAGCAGGCGGCAGGAGAGGTCTGTGCGCCAAGTGGGACCCTCCTCTGGTGGCCGGGGAGCAGCCGGGGATCGAACCGGCGCCACAGAAGCCGCAGGCAGCTTCGCAACCCAGCGCTCAACCGCTGCGCCACCGGGGAGGGCCTAGAGTTTTCACTTCTGAAGTATAACCATAATGACTTAGGAATGTAAAATAATGTGAAAAACTTGCAAGAAGTCAAATGTCGGTGTTCACAACATCTATACGTACATCAGTCCTTTTACTTTAAGCTCTTAGCATTTGCCTTGTTGTATTCTTTTTAAACTAAGATGATAACAAGGTTTCTGGGGTGAGACTAATGATGAAGCAGGTTCACAGAGAGTCAAACCTGAACCCAAAAATGTTGTCAAAAGAAGGCACAGAATTTGCCTTTTCTAATTCTGTCTGAAAATCATGATGAGAATAGATATTATTCTTCTCCTGAGTTCACTATATACCCTGTTTCACGCTTTTTGCTTCCTATCTGATGACAAAAACTAAAATGCAAGGAGAAAGGTAGCAGAACTCACCCCTGTGAGGTCAGCAAGAGGCCTGGCCTTTACCCAGGAAGAGTGACCCCACCGTGGAATGACTGGGAGGAAGTTGGAGGAATGTTGGAGCCAGGTTTGCTCTCTTCTTTAGTAAAGATCTTGCAGTTTCATATTTGACACTTTTAAGAGCTGAATTTGTGCTTTGTGTGTTACTAGGTATTGGGCAGTGGTAGTGGTGGGTGTGGTTTAATCCAAAGAAAACGAGAAATACCCTTTCAGTTTCCAAGGAGTTCATAGTCCAGAGGGGTACATGCCTTAAGATATGAGCTAAGGTAGGAGTTTCCAGTTCCTGCTCTCCTGGAAGGGGATATGGAGGATAATTCAACTTAAGGCTTTCGGTGGGGGCTCTTCAATCTGGGAAGACAGATCAGCTAGCTATTCTGGGAAAGAGTTGGGATAAGGGAGGCTGATATATGAGTAACTACAGAATTGAAGAAAGAAGTAGCATTAAGCTTTTTTTTTTTTTCTATTCAGAGATTGGGGGAAAAAAAGAAATTGAATTTCTATAATAATCTTTGGGGCTGGAAATAAAGATGTAGGAGAGATGGGGATCTGCACCAGTCTGGGTGTGGAGCCTGTGGGGCAAAAGGGGCTTAAGAAGCAACTGGCTGACTGTGTGCCTGGCAGATCTAGGCTGCCTAAGTGGAGTGATGCTAAGGAGGAGTGCTGCATGTTTTGCATGCTTTGGGTTGAAAGTTAGGTGACCATCTTATTTGGTTTATTTATGCCTCCTGGGGTTTTCAGTTGATACAGGGGAGAACTGGAGGACCAAGCCCGTAGAAGATTCTTTTTTTTTAAAGATTTATTTATTTATATAGAAGAGCTGGGGCACAGGCCAGAGATGCGGGGGGTGAGAGGATCCACCAGAGACAGAGCGGGGAACAGAACAGACAGACTGACTGAAATACACCGCTAAGGGGAATAGTGGGCGAGACAGGAGAGATCTGCTTTGCCATGTGAGTTTCTCCCTGGCTGGCTGGGGATCAAACTCGTGCTGCAGGGGGTGTGGTTTGCTTCATAGTGCGGTGCTTAACCCCTTGCGCCACCAGGGAGGCCCCAGTAAAAGATTCTTGTGTTAGTTTTAATTCCACTTGGTGAAATTAGAGGCAGGGTCATATTTGTACTCATGTAGTGAGCTGTTCACAACCAATCCATTTGATAGATCAGGGTTAAGACTGGAACTCGCCCTATGTCTCGTGATGAGTAAATCACAATGCTGAGATTTCAGTGGTGGTCACCAGGTATCTTAGGCAGTCTTGTTGCTTTTTCATTGCTTTTCTTTCTTCTTGATAATATTACTTGCCCCGATTTCTTTGTCCCTTTGCCTCATTACTGTTCCACATGGTTTTAGAAATCTTTTTGTTGCGGGTGACAGAAATCCAACTTAAGCAAGCTTTAGCAAAAGAGGTTTGCTTCTATAGTAGTTTACTACAGGACTTGGGTTCCTTCACATATTCTGACTGAGAGAATGTAGTCTAGCCCCAGGAACATTTTCCTAATCATTGTTGGCCAGACTGGGCTCCTACTGTACTAACATGGTAGCTGCCACACTACTGAAAACTGGGCTGGGAGAGGCAGGGGGAGTTGCTGAGGTAACGTTCCCAGCAGAAGGTATGATCTTTGGCAGCCAAAAAAAAATATATATATATATTTACTACAGCTATAATTAATTTTAGAATCGTTATTATGAACATATACCTCACCTGCTTACAAATGATTCAGTGAAGCTAAAAATAAAAATGATGATCACCATATTTTATAAGACTATATACATGATGTGATCTTAGCTCTGAATCAGAACTACTGGATACAATCAAATAGCAGGTGTGCCTGTTCCTGTTCTAAAGATGAAGAAACCAGTGTGCAGAGAGGTTACGCAATTTGCCCAAGGACACACAGCTGGTACATTATGGAGATGGAACTGAAGCCTTTCCCACCACATCCTCCTCTTAAAGGCCTCGACTCTTAAAATAAATCAACTCTGTTGCTCAGGTCTTTTTCATTTATTTGAAGGAAACAACATTCTGGATTAATTTTAAGTAAAAGTACCCTGAAGGCAAACTGAGTTTTCAGACTTGTACAGCAGATCTCGGATGGAGCTGTGGTGTTTCCATTTTCTCTTGGTTGAAAGGAAGGCCATTCTCCATGCTCCTCTTTTCTTTTGATTTCCTATTGGAAACTCTGTAACCTCTGTACTTTTGAACATTCAAGCCAGATGCCAATTGTCTGAGTGAAGACACACTGCTTCTAAAATATACCAAGATGCCAAATGTATGTGTAATATTTGACCATATGTGAATATTCCAGTAAACTCCTGGGGACTTATGTTCCAGTGTCAGCGCTGAATAACAGGAAGACTATAAATTCCATCAGCTAACCAGAAGACTCACATATGCCTCATATTTATAAATATCCAATAGATGTAATGCATTCTAAATTTGACTTTTTAGTACAATAGAGGTGTTGCATGCTTTCTCCATGGAGGCAGTGGCAGCTTGCAAAAACAAAAAGCCATGGGGTTTATTTTGGTTATTGCTGTCATTACTGATCATAGAAATTGGTTATTGTAAGAAACTTACAAGCAAAGAACATTCCTCAAGATGGATCCTGAAAGAAAAGAAGAGATGAATGTGTAAGTGGTGGGCAACAGACATGATTTAAAAGAAAAAAAAAAAAAATCCAGGGCAGTACTACTACTACAAACTGGGCCAGGAAAGGTTTCCTGAAGCTGAACAGGGGAGATTAAATTCTAGACCTGCAAACAAAACATTTTAAAGGACACAGTGTAGAGACTAGAATTTTGAGAAATGTCTCTTCTCACCCCTGAGATGCTGAGGTGCATCCTGAGATGTGGCCATATCATTTAAAAAAAATAATAAAAACATGAAATAGAACCACTTCAGGAACATTTATTATATGCAAAGACTTGATTGGACCTGGTGGGAGTTAAGATGAAATAGGCCTTTGTCCTCACTCACTCATGACCTGGTACAGGCATCTCCATTGTCGTCACAGTCCCTAACAGGGCAGGAAGCAGGAATGAAGGCAACATTTCTTTGGAGTGACCCAGTTGTGGGAGAGTGACTGAGACTCTTGGCTAATTGATCTGAGGAAAAGGAAGTTCTCTAACTAAACTTCCCTCTTTTCTTCTAGCAAGTATTAACAGTGCTATTGGTAACAATAGTAGCAAACATTAGGTGCATATATATGCTAAGCACTATAATTCTTTTCCTCATTTGCTTTCAAAACAACCTTGAGGATACCATTCTTATTCCTAAAATAATACCTTGGAGGGAACTGAGGTTCAGAAAGTAAAATAACTTGCCAAGTTCATAAAATTGTTGGGACATAAAATTGTTGATCCCATGGAAAGTTGCATTTTCATTCTATAAAGATTGGGGTGTGTCGGCTGTTTTCTAAAGAAGTTGTATTTCATGTTCCATATGTGTTACATCCCATCTCTGCCAAATCAAGCCCTATCCTTCCTATAAAGACTGTTGGACTTGCTCTGTTTCCATCATAAACACTTCTTGGACCCATTGACCTTTCTTTCCACAGTATACCTACAGCTGCCTCATTTATTTGACAATTGATCATGAATGGCCCCAGTGCTAACTTTCGCTTATCATATGATATTGTTTAACTTTTTGAATCTTTCCATGCAGATTGTAAACTTCAAGTTTTTTGGTTTGCCTTGGGAATTAAAGATAAGGCTTCCATATCATACACTATGGTGCATACTATAATCAATTTTTTAAATTTATTTGATTTTTTTTATAAATGCTGCTTAAAATAATACATATGCATTATTTTACAATTTCTCTGGGTCAGAACATATGTTCGGTTGGACATATATTAACTGGGTACTCTGCAAAATCTAATTGAAGTATCAGCTGGAGCTCATTTCACATCGGCAGGCTTGAATGGTGAAGGCTCTGCTTCCAGGTTCACTTAGGTTTCCCTCAGATGGCGGCTTCTCTCAGCTCTGTGAGGCTAGACCCTGTTGCTCACCGGTCCCCTTCCAAAATTGCATCTCCCTTCTTCAGAGCTAGCATCTTAGTGTCTGGATCCAGAGTTGTTAGTAAAGATGGAGTCTTACATAATGTGACATAATCATGAGTGTGACTTTGTGTGACTTAGTGATTAAAAGCAGGCCAGTCCCACAAGGATGGAATTTACAAGGACTTGAACAAGAGCCAGGGATCATGAGAGGATCCACGTTAGAATGTATCCACCACCAAAAGTGAAAGGAGCAGGAAAAACACAAATATGAGTCTTTATCAAATTCATTTAGGAAATCAAAAATAGAGCTTGAAATAGAATTCAGAAATCTGATTTTGATCTTGTTCTAGCTAAATCATCTCTATCGATATTGAGGTGGCCATTCTAAGTTCTGACTGGTAGGGTTAGAGCTCAGGAATGTACCAGCTAAGGCGTGTGTATCGAGAGAGCTAAATTACTATAAATAATTATCATCCAAAGTGTGTGGTCCACTCAAACTTGGCTCTTTCTGGAGTAGAGTTATAAGACCACCTAACCAGGCATGGTCATTAAAGACCCGAGTGTATTAAGATTGAGGTTCGGTCAGTCTCTCAGGCAGAAAAGTTGGACAGGTCCAGATGGTTTGTCAAGACTTTAGTCTGGAAGGAAGGTAAATGGTTATGGGGACGGGGACGGGGCAAATTCACCTGCTGTCAGGAAGCTGAAGTAGAGCCAGTTTTGAGGAATGGACCAACATACAGGCAGAGTTGAAGTGAGATTGTGACTCTGGGCCCATTGCTGCTCACAGGACTAGTCTTTGGCTACATCTGTGGACAGGGCGGCTGCTATTAAGGTACTCCTGGTGGAAGCCTTCATTGGAGGAGAATTTAGAATTGTTTCAAGAAATCCAGACTCTGATTCCATACTGACAAATTTGTGGGATACTACAAAGAACTATTTTTTGTTTTTCCATGAATAAAAGGTACATTGTCTTAATCACTTTAATAGAATTTCTCTTGTATCTTCCTTTCTTTTCTTACCATATTCTTTAAGTTCTTTGGCTTTCATTAAAATCTTTATATTTCTATCTAGTTATTCATTGTTTCACTAAAAATCTAATGATAAAGATATAATCCTATCAATTGAAAAAAATTGGATCAGATAAG
Source organism: Talpa europaea (assembly GCF_964194135.1). NCBI lineage: Eukaryota > Metazoa > Chordata > Mammalia > Eulipotyphla > Talpidae > Talpa > Talpa europaea. The sequence goes on along the minus strand of NC_140068.1, from coordinate 29,923,189 downwards.
CTTTTCGTCTTTTTGCTTATTTATTATACAACTTCCTATGCCTTTTAAAGTAACACATGTTTTATGGGGTCTTTCTCCCGTGACTCATTTTTGGAGCTGATCCGAGATAGAGTTATTCTCCAGACATGGTACCATTGACCCTCATTTCAAATTATATTTTTTATTTATTTTTAAAAAGATATTTCATTCACAGAATCCCCACTGAGCTTTTTATTGTGGAAAATTAGGGTCTGTAAATCATCCCCCTCCGAAAACTATAAATTTTATACAATTGAAACATTCCATGGACTGAGCTTGGCACTTTGATGAAATCACTCCTTTGCTTCTCATAATTTATGAGCTTCCCAATTCTCCTCCCTCTACTCCATCATCACCTTGCCCTCCCAGCATGAATGGGGAGCTGCGGGAAGGAGTACCATGCTTTTACATTGCTCACTGGGGGTTATTGAGTGTAATTTGTGAGCAAGTTTATATGAACCCACAATATTGCAACTTATCCAAAATTATAAATAATGAAACTTTCCATTTTCTTCTGGCAGGCAGAAGGGACGGGGTTGATCACATAGGAGGTAGGCCAGCAGATTGCACTTGGGAAGAACAAAGTCCCTACAGCCAGATGACATGGGATACAGCCACAAGTCTGCCTGTGGCTTCCTATGAGAACAAAGTCTTAGTTTCCTCACCTATAGGTTCAGATGGGCAAAATTAAAGTTCCATTCTTAGTCTCTGGATTAAAGGTGATTCTTGGCATATTGCTTCTTTTAAACGGTGATTAAGAGAACCAAAAGAATCTATATCAAAGGTATGATCTAAGTTTTTGATGATTAACCCTCAATTTTTTAGGGGAAAGGAAGGAAGACAAAAAGAGCAAAGCACAGTAGTTGTAAAGAATACAGTACTTCTGGCTCTCTGAGCCACACTTGCATGGACTATGAGGTCTTGAAAATCAGGGCCTGTGTCTTATTTAATTAAGTTGGAAGCCCTCACTGCTAGGACAGAAACTGACACCTGAGTTCTAATAAAACCTTTGAGTGAATATAGAGAATCCTAAGGTATGTTATCCGCATCAATTCAACTGCCTGGAATAGTGTCAGACAAACAGTAGGTGCTCAATACGTATTTGTTGAAGTTCCAACAAACTGGCTACTAGCCATCGTTGGGATGTTGGAATTTCTGTGTCCTCTCCCAGTACAGATGACATCTTTATTTTCTGTTATAGCAATTTTCCCCAGTGGAACTCCAGATAGGTCTAAGAAATTGCTAGTTTATGGCATGACTAGTAACAATCTTGGAAAGGATTTTGCTGCTGGAGAAACAACCCAGAATTAGAAGATAGGATAAGTATGGCAAAGTGACTGAGCTTGAGCTTTGTAGCAAGACTTGGGCTCACAACTTAAAAGGACTGTGACCTTGGGCAGAATATTTCCCCAGTTCAGTTCCACTCTATCTTTAGAATGGGAGGTAATAATCGGACTTATCTCTTAGGGTAGAAGTGAGGATTCAAACAGGTCATCTATGTCAAGTGCTTAGCCCAGGGCTGGCATATAGTAAGTAGTCAATAAATGTTTTAGCTGTGATATGTTTTTAATTAGGATAGGTTGTTTTGGTGCATACATCAGTAATTGCTAGTTTTTACTTTTGTGTTAAAATTCAGATTTTGTTGTGGAAATATAACTATTGTCCTATGTAAAATTTATTATAGTTTCAACTCAACTGTTTCTTTAACTCTTCAGGATATATTTGAGATCCTTACATTAAAAAAGGAGAGTTATTGCTGATACTTGTTAAAATAACCTTACCATTTTGCTTGGAGAATGTTACTTCTTGTTACTCTGAAACAGTTTTTGTAATTTTAGTTTTTTAGGAAAAATTGAGAATATAGTGCCATATAAGTAGTGTCTGGTATCTATGTTTTCCTACAAGATGGAAAATTTTCCTTTATGACAGCTATCAGTTATGGCTTTTTCTGTGTGCAATTATAATATGCTACTATTCAAAGAAGAATTTTACTAGGGTCAGAATGCAAATAGTCTGAAATATGTGAGAAAATCAAGATGAAGTCAGTTTCCTTTTCTTTGACATGCCTGCAGGATACCCTGATAAAGTATGAACTAGAATATGTGTTGGAGCTATTTAGTCCTTACATATTAAAAATGTAAGTAAGTCATGGGGTTTGGGGTGACAGGGAATCTAAAGTGATGGCCACCTAGCCCTTGCTGGTAAAATATAGCCCACTTAATGACATTTCAGTCTTAAATCACCTCACTGCAGGCGAGTTTGCAGCTGAGGAGGTTGCACAAAAACATTCCTTCAGGACCATTTAAAAAGGCTGAATAAGCAAAGTATTCTGTGTGACAACACTTAGAATATCAAAGGGGCAGTTCAGGTACACATGTTATTGCCCATGGCTCCAGGCCCAATAACCTTTTCCTCATAGAGATAGATTCCCTGGACAGAAAACAAATCTCTTTCCAAGTTAGAGAACTTTATCAGATTTATCTCTCATTGTCAGATCAGCATGCAGGAAACAAATGAAGTCTGCAGCATGATTCAAATTAGAAGGAGAACAATTTACAGTGCTCACTGGCTTCTCGTAAACCTTATTAATGTTTGGCATAGGGTGCCAAGGACTCATAAAGAATCATCCTGCTGAACATTTATATCTGCTTAGTCTCTTATTATATGTCTTCAACACACTTAAATAATGGCAGCCAGAGCATCTCGTGAGCAGGAAATGAGAAAGTTACACATGTTTTTGTCTCATAATCAAATATTCTTCTCTATCTTTTTAAAGTCTCCCACTGGGAGGCAAAGTACTGTTTTTTTGGGTTTCATTTTTCCTTAAGCTGTTGCCTGTAATTTCCACTTTGTTTTAGATTTGTCACAGCCTTAAAATGGAATTAAATTGCTTATTTATGCTCATGTCTTCCATTATTTTGGATTTGGGCATTTCTTAGTTCAGTCATGGCTATACAATTGCTTGAATTCCCATTTGCTTTTGAATTACAGTCCTTAGTGTCCTAACGATGTGAACACATTACGGATAGTGCCAATTTATTTATTTATTAGAGTTAAGTGTTCTTGTTTCTTTAAGGTTTCACTATATTTGACCTAATAAGACTAATAGGTAACATTTGTCGAATACGTACTATATGGCAAGCGCCTTACATTTTTATTTTATTTAATCATCATGACAACCTTATGAAGTAAGTGCTATTATCGCCTACATTTTAGAGGTGAAAAAAATAGTTGCCCTGGGAAACACTGCTACCAAACAGAAAAGACAGGAGTTGTATCCTGACAGTCTGCTTTTAACCACTGAACTGCATGCCCCCTCTAGCAGTAATTTACAGTTCATTAAATGTGGTGCCTTAGAAAGCATAGGCCAGGAAAGATAGGAGGATGGGAAGAAAGGATGGTAAATATGGAAAGAGGAATAATAGAGTTTTACCAACAGGGGAACTGAGGGACTCTTAGATGCACAATTGTCTCCTTTGAATTCTGTGAATTGGTTTCTCAGGTGCTTTGTTAATAGACAGACATGCTTGGGGGCCATTTAGGCATTTGATAACTAGGCAAAGATAGTCTTCCTGTTGAGGATTTCAGATTTCTTGTGCAATTCTTTATTTTGAAATAATATTAGATTCTCAAAAAATTCACAAGAAACCCTATATCTCTTCACCCAGAGTTGCCCAGTTATTTGTTTTTGTGCCATTTCCTCTCTGCATAGATACTTAATTATTAGTTGTGAAGTATTTGCGAATAAGTTGCAGACACAATGGTCCTTTCTCCCTAAATTTTTTTGTATATTTTTTGAAAAATTAACAATTATTTTTATTTATAATGCAATAATAAATTATTTTATTATAATTATTACATTCAGGAAATCAACACTGATTCAACAATAACATCTAATCTAAAAATTTTATTTATTTATTGTCCTAATCTAAATATTTTGGGAGGGGGTAATCAGAAAACAATTTGGGATCACATGTTTCATGGTTGTCATGTCTCTTTAGTCTTGTTTAGTCTGCAACAGTTCCTATCTTTGTCTTTTTTCATTTTGCCCCCCGCCCCCCGGCTTTTTTAAGAGAGTACAGGTCAGCAGTTTTGCAGACTATCAATGTAAGCATGTCTGACGTGTCCATAGGCCTGTCTTTTTCTTAGTGCATCATGTCAGGAGGTACATGATGCTAAATTATCCCACTACTAGTGATATTAACAGGTTTCTCTACTGTGAAGTGATAATTTTTAAATGGATTAAATTTAAAATTTGATTTAGAGTCTAATTTCTTGGGAACTTGGTTCAAAGCAGGTCCATCATCTAAGCAATTTTGAGTATTTTGAAAAAGCTATCTTCCTGCTCTATAAGTCTTTGGACCCCCTCTGTGGAAAGTGGTAATTCAACAGAGATATTCCCTGAAAGAGAATGAACCTAGGTCTTCTCTCCATCACCAGAATCTCCAAGTTATGAGTCTGTCTGTACTTAGAAAGGGATCTTGGTATTTGGTGAAACTTTAGTGAGGCAAATGGAATATCAAAATATTTACATGTCTTAATAAAATATGATTTTTAGCATTGATTCATATTATGGGTGAGCAGAGCTATTGTCAGAACAACTACTTTCAGGGTGGGAATGGAGAGTGTGGTCACATTATGTCTGTGCTGTTCTCAGATAAGGAAGTAGATGGTGTCGTATCTTCTTTGGAGGCCAATTCATTGCAGCACAATTGGGTCAAGTAAAGAGAACTTATATCTGAATTGCCCATTCTTTTGGACTGAAGAAAGCTCAGTTTGGCAGAACATTATCTCCAACAACAGGCAATAAAGGATAGTGCTGCTTAAGAACACTGATGATTACATTAAACAATGGAAGATGTATATGTCTAGATAGCAGTTGGGTCCACCAGCAACCCACCTGTCTCTGTGTGTGTGTGTGTGTGTGTGTGTAGCACGAGAACATGTGTATGTGTCATGGGGAAAGGGGAAGATAAGTAGGGGTGGTGCAGCTAGAGAAGGAAATTAGAAAAGACAGGTCAGTTCCTAGTCAGAAAGGGCTTATGCACTAAGCAGATGCGTGCACTGATACTCCAGTTTAGGGTGACATTTCAGATTATATAATTGGAATACAAGGCCAGTTCTTGGCTGATACCAATTGTGAATTAAAGGAGGCATCCATGAGTGAAACTAGAAAACTAGAGAAACTTTAAAGGCTAGACTGGTCTTCAAGATTCAGGAGAAGAATTGGAGAATTCCAGCTGTGGGAGAACCAGGGCACAGGATCTTTGGATCAAACTTGACAACAGGGCCTTCCTAGTGGTTCAGGGGTTAAAAACAGTGCTATCAAGCTACTGTCAGCCACTACAGCATGAGTTGGATCCCCGGCTGGCCAGGGAGCAGCCCACATGGTGCAGCAGACCTCTCCTGTCTTCCCCTCTGCTCCCCTCAGCAGTGTATTTCAGTACATCTGCCTGTTCTGCTCCTCACTTTCTCTCCTCACTTCCTCTCACCACCTGTACCTCTGGCTTACACCCCAGTTCTTGTATGCTTAAATGAATAAATCTTTTTTTTTAAAAAAAACAAAAAAACAAAACTTGACAACATGACCAGCCTGTGCTGATAAACATCTGAGGCTCCTAATCTGGAATTATGCAGTCTGAGCAGCTATGCTCACCTTATCTAAGCCACATGCACCCAAGGGTTGAAGCCTTACTGTGGTTTTTGTTTTTTAATTTATGAAATTTTCTCTTTTAACGTTGTTCTTCCATTATATGTCACTTGTGCATGGTGGGTAGTGCTGAAAAACACATAGCATGATTTGTCCATGGCTCCACACCCTTCCAAGAAATTACTTAAGATGAAAAGTATGGTCTCCCTTTCATACCTTGAGTGGGTGAAAATGGGAGAGAAACAGAATGCTCAGTGAAATATGTGTTATCAAAGAACTGTGCCAGAATAAAATTATTTTAGAAAACAATTACTTTTAGACATTATCACCCATCCTCTATAATTCTGTCCCCTTTCAACTCCCTTTATTTTATTAATTCCTGTCTTTCCCCACAACTTTCCTATTTGTTTAATATGAGCAGTGTTCCTAAAAGTCATTGCAATGAATTGCATACCCCTACAGTGAGGCAGGATGGAAACCTTTTTTATGGTAACAGAAACCATAGAAACACACACGTGTGAATGCCTGTGCATGCTTGTGTGAGTATAAAGTTGTTTTTGGGTCAAAGCTTTGCAGATTTCATGCAACTGGGAAAATAAAGTGTTTTGTTGTGATCACATTGCTATTTGAGTCTGTTGTCATCATGATTTAACCTTTATTGCATGTCTATAGTCCCCTGGACAGACCCTGGAATTAGATGTCAGCTCTGCTTAGTGGATTTATGCTTGAAATTAGATAGCAAAGCCACAAATGGAAAGAAGATAATACTTCCAAAAGAGAAATAGTGAATAATGCATTCCCACAAAATGTAGGTAAGGAGTAAATGAGTTTGACCTAGGCAGTTAGGAATGAAGGAAATGTGAGGACATTTAAATGCCTAGCTAAGGGTGGTTTGCTGCCATTTCCAAGAACCCTGGGAGGGAGCATGGAGGCTGCATGATCTAACAGTTTAATCCTTGCCTGCCACAGCTCAGACCCCATGGGGAGGAATGTTGATGAGGAGACTCCCCATCTTGGATAATAATAACAAGCTGCCCTCTCTAGGCAAATTTTCAGGTGGAAGTCTTACTCTACCCCTTGCATAACCAATGAAATAAATTATCAAGTCCTCAAGTTTCCAGGGAAACGCTGAGAAGATATTTTGTAGAGGTGGTATAGGTCATTCACAAATAAAGATATAATTTCTTAGAATAAATTGTTTCCCCTGAACATTTGCCTGAAACCGTCTTCCTTTTTTCTACCTCAGACACCCCCTACATGTACTTTTTAATATTATATGTCTCTTAATAACAAAAGTAAACTGCATGTTATTTATGGAAACTGCATAATATTAACTTTGCTAATTACATGGTGGCTCACTTTCCCAGGACCAGATCACCTCCTGCTTGTTTCCAACTGCTGTGGCCACCATGTGTTTAAGAGTTAGACAGAAATAATAAACTGCAGGTTTTTAGAGTAGTCACGTGTTATTCTGTGGCTCACATGGGGAATTTGCTATCTGGATTTGAAGGGCACATCATCCCAAGTCTTAGAGTGAGTGGGGCTTGCCCATCACCTACCTGTATAACCACTGGGGAAATTTCAGATGGCATTTTAGGGCCCAAAAGACCTGAGTTCAGACACCTGGCACAGCCTCATTGGGAATATGTGAAATCTTCAGCACATAACTTCTCTGCCTCTTTGAACTCTGTATATAAATTGGGGACAGTGAGACCTAATTTCTAGTGTGACTTTGAATCTTAAATGGGGTGATAGAAGGTGGTGCTTGGCTTAGAGTTTGTTGTTAACGAACGATAGTTTTTAGTTTCCTTTTGCTCCATTTCTAAATGCTAAATTCCTTCTAAGCTCCTGAGAACTAAGCTGAGAAGGTGTAAAAGATGGCCTACATACCAACCTTGCTCTACATCCAGAATAAATAGCTCAAACTGGGCTATATTCTTCAAGGGGATTTGCAGTGTGATGAGCTAATATTTGCCCAGTGTTAATTAACTCTCTCCTTATCTCTCCTTGGTAAGTTTCCTGGTGCTACCACCTGCATATTGGAGACTTGGGCTATTTGTTCAGCAGTGCAAGTCTCTGGACCCCAGAACTGAGCTTGAATGAACAGCTAAGTAGTCAACATTTATTACTGATCTCTACTAGGAATGGCAGGAGTGTTTTAGTCCCTATAGATCTATGGAATAATTCCTGTGGTTGCATCAAATCCTAGGGTCTTTGGATCTATAAATTCTTTCTGCCTCTTCTTTTTTTTTTTCCAAGGGTTTTCTACTTGAATGCTGTTTCACCTCAAACAGCCAGATCCATTCTGACAAAGTAGAGATATGAAACTTCCCCCAACTGACAGACCTTGGCTACATGCCAGTCAAGAGTTCCTCCAGGATATTTTGGCTGTGGGATAAGTTACAGATAGTCGGGTCTTACTATCCATGACAATCATTTGCTGTAGTAATAACAATCAGGGTACATAATGACTTGACTAAAAAAAGTGAACTTTATTAGTTATTCCACATTTCTGCTTGATTGATGGCAATTCTGTCTAGACTCTATTTCTTGGCATTCTTTCATCTGTCACTTCTACCACAAATATTCTACTGATGTTTAGCTGCCTACTTTCCTCTATTTCATTGTCTTTCTGACACCAACTGACTTTCATTGTGATTTTTTTTTTTACTAAACTGGAGATTTGATGTCCTTCTCAGGTATATGGAAGCAACTGAGTCCCCCCTGAATAAGTATCTCCTCCTTTGTTTTTCCTATGTCTGCTATAACCCAGATAACCAATTACTGAGGAAGGTTGTATATTTCTGTTTTTTAAAGATTTATTTATTTATGCGTACAAGAACTGGCGTGTAAGCCAGAGGTGCGGAAGTAAGAGTATTCACATAGACAGTGGGGAGCAGAACAGGCAGAGTCACTGAAATACACTGCTGAGGGGAGCAGTGGGTGAGACAGGAGAGGTCTGCTGCACCATGTGGGCTGCTCCCTGGCGGGCCTGGGGTTGAACCCATGCTGCAGTGGCCAGCAGTAGCCTGATAGCACCGTCCTCAACCCCTGTGCCACCAGGGAGGCCCGGATTGTATATTTCTTAGGCTAGCAAATCAAGCAAGTGTACTCTAATTGACCTGGTCAGGTTGGAGGAAGGTAGCTGGACACAGGGGTGAAGCCCCCTTCCTGCTCTTTAGGAACTCACAGTACATTTGGGAAGTTTGACATTTAAGCAAACAATCAGGATACAATGTGGTAAGTGCTATAACTAAAGTATAAGTAAAGTGACTTTTGAAAGGTGATATTGCCTCCATATGGACCTGAAACAAGCTTTATTAGTTTCATTTCTTCTGGAGTAACTATATATGTGTTTGGCCAGGCAGTTCAATGTATTAATAGGGTCCTCTTTCATTCCTGGTGTCTTTATTTGGATGACAAATTGCTTGGTTTTCCTATTATAAATCAAGGACCAGTACACAAGGCTGGCCCAGTTTGAATGGGATCAGGCTTCTGACTTTTTTCACCTCTTTTTACTAATAGTAATACTTGATTTTTTAAGATTTTATCACATATAAAGTGGAAATCTTTTGCCCCAGTCTCTTGGTGTTTTAAAATAAGTAGACTTAACAATGACATGAGTTTCTAAAAGACCTATGCCATTCTGCCTCAGCAGAGTGGATGCTAGGGATAATTGATTCCAAATATTCCTCATAGTTTAGCTTTAGTGTGAAGTTGAAAGCTAGTGCTGGTCATGGAGAAATCTGGATGAATTGAATTCTATGTGATTCCCAAAAATAAACTTCAAGTTCTGTCATATATGAGAGAATGTATTGATTCTATAGTGAAAGTAGGAGTCATTTATTCATTTATTCATTTTATCTACCTTATTTCTGTCTTCTCTTTAGGTCCTTACTGCTTAAAGTAGGGTGCAAATATCAGCAACATTTACATTACTTGGAAGGGTGTTAGAAATGAAGACTCTGAGGCTTACCCCAGACTTAATTAATCAGAAGATGCATTTTTATAAGCTCCTCAGGTAATCTGAGTAGGTCTAGTGTGGGGTTATGGGTCACACTTTGAATAGGGAAAGGGAATGAGCCAGTGATTTTCAAATTGTGGATTTCAACCCACTAGTGGGTCATGAAATTAATAAAGGAGGGTCATGACTAACATATTGAAAGCAATTTTAAAATAGAATCAAAGAGAAGTAAAAAAATCAGTGTATTCCATGCTATGATGATAAATTATTTCATGAAACTTGTATCAACCTTTAATACACACAAGCATACACACATACATACATACACACATAAGTAAACAGAGGTATACGTACTTTGAGTCCTAATGAAAATGTGTTTAATATAATCTCAGCCACTAACATTTGGGAAGTTATTGTTTTAGACAAGCTTATCTAGGCACAGAATGAAGCCTTAGTGTTGACTAGGCTAGAATAGAAGACTCACACCAGAGGGAGTCTATTAACATTAGAACCATCTAGAATCCAAGAGCAAACTCCCAGGAAAAAGTAGAACATTGGTGCCAGTATATCTTCTGTGACGGTGCCAATTTGTGTGATGATTGCATCATTGAATTCCATGGTTAATTGTATGTGTCAGTTGACAGAAAGTGTTTGCCTGACTCAACATTTTGGACAGTGAGCCCCTTGAAGGCAGGACATATGCTATACTTAGAGGCTGAAACAGAGCCTGTCCCATAGCACAAGTTTGCATGGTGTGTCCTGTGACCTTTCACACTACTCAACACACCTTATTTCTTTTATACCCAACACCAGTTGAAGACATAGTTGCCTATTCCACTAGCAACCATATCTTACTCATCTTTTTTTTCCTAGTGTCCAATTCAACACTTCAATGATAATAGATATTCAGTAAATTCATTAATTCAATAAATACTTTCTCTGTTCTGCAGAAAGGTTTTTATGTCATCTGTGCTATAACTTTTCTAGAAAGCACACAGAAGAACAGTCTAGATAAGTAACCAGTCTGTGAAAAACAAACTCCCCTGTGGCCTACATGGTATCACAGCTGCATAATTAGGTGTAAGATGGAAATGTCACTCTTAGCACCTAGTTATATACTTTTTACTTTACTTTCTATTTCTCTTAAATTTTGGTTTCTTACAATTTTGTTTCTACCCTGTGTCCAAGCATTTCTTGCTTTTTGCATTTCTTTCATAAACTGTGCCCCTGATTCACTCAGGATCTCTAAAAATATGACCTAAATATCCACCTTCTGCCTTTCATGAAGGCATCAGTTTTACCCCATGCTGGGGTGGGTGTTGCAAGGTTGAGGTGGCAGGGGTACTAGAGGAAGACAGCAAACCATTGGGGAAAGAAGGGGCTTGCTGTCTCCAGATTGCTTCCTGTTCCCATCTGTCACCTCAGCAGTGACATTTCACCCTGTAGAGACGGGAGGTATTAGTTTCCAGCTTCTTTGGGCACTTTCAGAATCAGTCTCACTGCACCCCCTGAGGAGGTACCAGCAATCATCAGATGTGGGTCCCAGCTCCTGGGGCTCCTCCTCTTAAGATTCCAGGTTGCCATAATCCCCCAGGGTTATTACCTATGTTACTTTGTGTCTTAAAAAACAAACAAACAAAAAAAACCCAACATTTGTTTAACCAGTTTCCTATATTAAATTGTGGGGTGGAAATATCTGTTCTTTTCTTCTCTGATTGACTCTGACATCACCTTACTTTCAAATTAGTCTTTAGGTGATCTAGTTCAATCATCAGGGCTCTGCAACAAGATGGGACTTCTAAGAGGGAGAAGGCAAAGAAACTCAGGTAGCTTGTCTCCATTTGGAACAACTGTGTGCTAGAACTCTTCCTAGAGGCCAAGGGTTGGGAAGAGTATGCTAGAATGAAGAGAAGGGATGAAAGTACACTGAGTATAAACCTTCACACTATTACTGTCTGTCTTAGCTGAAAAACTGTGAGCGTATGAATCTGAGATAAATAATTAGCTAAAAAGAATCCATAGTAATCCATAGTGACATTTGTTAATATAAACCCCTGGTCTCTATCTCCTTACCTTGTTATAAACTCACAGCTTATAATTTACTGCATTTGTGGTCTTGTCCTTAGTTACAGGGTAGTGCAAACTATTCATTTCTCTTGGGTGTGAGATTCACTATTCCTACTGTCAAGAGTAGTATCTAAGACCATCCTGTCTGCATAACATGTAGCAGATATAAATCTCATCAAGACAGCAATTTCAGCTCTGATTTCTCAGATTTATCTACTTTGATGGGCAGAATTTAAATTCTAAAAATACAGGAGGTCTTATATAAGCAATGATTTGATGCACATACCATGATGAGTGGATTTGGATTATTGGTGAAGAATAGTTAAGTTCACACACAATTTTCTAATACTTTTTCACAGACACTTCACTATTTTTAACTTCCTTCTTGGAATTATTCTGTACTAAAAGTGAAAAAATGTTAGTCATCAGCTGAGAACTTTTGCATATGCAACAATATAAAGAAAAACCAAGCCTTGCTAACATGCAGGACCTGGGATGAACCACTAACTTCCAGGTTCAACCACAATCCTTGATTCTAATTGTTACATCAAAAAATCGCAAATGTGGCGGTCCCTGGTGGCTTAGGGGTTAAGTCTCAGCGCTATCATGCTGTCACCACTGTGGCCTGAGTTTAATCTCCAACCTGGGAGCTAACCCATTTATGGTGCAGCAGACCTATCCTGTATTGCCCACTGCTCCCCTTTGCAGTGTATTTTAGTAGATCTGCTTGTTCTGCTCTCCAGTCTGTCTCACCCGCATACCTCTGGCCTACACCTCATTCGTCTATGCATAAATAAATAAATAAATAAATAAATAAATCTTTTAAAAAAAAAATCACAGGTAGACTTTGGGGCCGGGGTAAGGTTTGCTTGTCAATCACAGAAACCATAAATATTAAATTTCTGACTGGTTAATACTTTACAATAAGTACACCAACTTCCAAGAGCATATATTAAAAATTTTATAATCTTGATGAAGAAATGGGGTTATTGTTAGAATTTTAAGGGAGATTTAGAAAAGTGTGAACGTTCTACTATGAGTTCTGCATCTCCTGGTGTCCAGTGAGATCTTTATTTCTTGCTTTTGGTACCTATTATGAGCTATTGAAAAATTTTAGTCTTAACATCTGTGCAATTGTCTGAGCAATACGTCATTGTTCCTAATTCAAAGAATCTCATCTGCCTTTTCTATGATGAGTCTGTTTCTCTGTGGGATCAGCATTCTCCTCTGTGGTGTTTGGATGGATGTTTTGTACCTTTGACAGAAGGAATCATTTCCTGTTTCTTATCTGAAAATGAAAATGTATGAGCGCAATCACCCTTTTTCTCACATCTACAATGAGTAGATCAATCCTTATTGTGAATATTGCCTTGTTCATTCTTATATTGATTTATATTAGTTAGTTTGATAGCAGTAGAAAGAGCTAGATCTTCAATCAAAACTTTCATTCTTACCCATGTTTATTCAGTAGGATCCAAGGTCCTGCTAACTGGAGCCCCACTATCTGGGAAAATAAAACAACACAAACAGCAACGACAGTAAAATTTTCAAAATATATGTCACCAGAATGCAGCGAATAAGAGGAAGACCACTGAAAATGGAGGCAGGAAATGTAGATTCTAGTCAAAGCATGGCCACTTATTAACTGTGACTTGAGCCTTGCCAAACTCTCTGAACCTTAGTTTCCTATTCTGTAACGCAAAATGTAAGTTATCATATGCATTTTGCCCACCTCGTCGATGATGAACTCTTAAGAGCCTGGAAACTCCCCAACTCTTTTGTTCAGGTTGACTTTCTGGAAAAGTGCTTTATTCTCAGAGGATTTGATTATTGAGTTATCTTTATATTCTGCTGCTGTCAGTAGATTTACCATAAATGTTTCCTGTGAGTCTCCTCTTGAAGAGATTCAGGCCCCAGTTAAGTTCATCCCAATTAAAAATAGAACCCTGAGATGCAGCAGCTGTAGCACCTCTTAAACCTCTTCAAATAACATTGAGCAACTAAGTGCCTGCTACTGTGGAGATAGTGCCCACAAATCCAGCAGCAGGCGCTCTCAGAAAATGATAACACTCTAAGTGGCTGTCAGTCCTCAGTAATTTCTAATAGTTCAGGGGCTGTTACCTTATCTTCTAAGAGTTCTAAAAGTTGTTGGGGGGAGAGGGGAATCATATATTTTTAATTGAAAAAATATCCTCTTTTCCCCATAACAAAAACCTCCAAACAATATGAACAAACAGTGATGAACAGTCATAATGAAATTCAATCATCTGGATGAAGTAGAGAGCTGTGGTAATGTTGGTGCTGATCAAGTTTTGGGTAAAGAAATGTACTGATTCCATTTAGAAGACCAACACTGGTTCTTAGGGAGATGGAAGAATGTCCTTTCTTTCTACTTAATGAAATGACTAGCTTTCATATATATGACTCAAGGATTGAATTCAGCTGTCATGGAGTATTTTCTGACTTTATTTATAAGGCAAAGCTCAGAGAAAGATCTTTATCATGTTTCAGCAGCTATTCACTATGGAGACATTTCTTCCCCCCCCACACCACCTTTTTTCAAAAAGATTTTATTTTATTTATACAAGAGCTGGGGTATAGGCCAGAGGCACGGGAGGGTGAGAGGATTCACCAGAGACAGAGTGGGGAGCAGGACAGGCAGACTGATCGAAAGCACTGCTGAGGGGAGCAGTGGGTGAGACAGCAGAGGTCTGTCTCACCATGTGGGAATCTCCCTGGCTGGCCAGGAATTGAACCCATGCAGCAGTGGCTGTGGAAAGCTTCACAGCACTGCCCTCAACTCACTGTGCCACCAGGGAGGCCCTCTTTTTCCCTTTCTTAAAGCTAAATTGCATGTATTACTATTCATCAATAAGCAGAATGACAAATATTTAGGCTGCCAAATCTCTTTTTCATAAATGTTTCCTTGCTAGGTAGGATTTTTACACAATTTCCCAAAGGGCTGAGTTGACAGACATGGACTTGTGCTTTGTTTCCACAGAGCTCTGGCTCCAAATCCCTGGGTCAAAATATACATCACTTGCTTCCTCCTACATTTGCCTTTGTGAAACTTCTGATGGCTGGCCCAGTAGAGTCCTTTATGATGAGATTCAGCACAGTTGTTAGTCACTATGAAAATGTGAACACGGTGCCATATGCAAAGTGAAAGTCCCCCAGACAGAGGCTTGTCTTTCATAATAAAAATACATCCAGTTTTCTGTAAAATCTCATGGTTGTCATTGTGGTAGGATTTGAGAAATTTTTGAATCTTTTGTCCCAAGTATTTTTCCTGCATCCCTACATTTTCACTAATTGTGTATTACTCTTGTGAGTTAAATCTGACTTTCTCAGGTCATTCTCTTTAAAATATGGCCATAGTTATGGGAAAGGTTCTGATAACTTGGTACGTTTGAAATTTAAGAGCCTTTCTCCGTTGACAAAACAAATAAGAGAAAACTAGGTGACTGGCAGGGAAAGTGAGTTGAGAGAAGAAAAATGGTGTCCAGAATGGAAGATGAAGTGCCAGTGTGCCAATGAGTCAGTCTGGTTCTCTATTCACATTCCTGTATTTATGAATGAGAACTCAATAAGCCTGTGCACTGTATTAGCTTTGGGATGTATTGTTCCCATTTACATCCAACTGGGTGTAAACTGAGAATATCTTTTGGGAGAAACAAGTTGGAAATATTCATCCAGGGGGTAAAGAACATTCATATATGTGCAAAGGATGAATTTAGCACCTGATATTTTAGATAGCATTGCAGCTTGCTATGGCCAAGTCTGTGATAAAAACAAGTTGGATGGAGTTTTGTGTAGAGATGTTTTCTAAGTCTTTTTCTTAGAAGTGGGCAATAGCAAGAACATACAAGAAGCAGAGAAAGCACTGGAATAAGTCTCTCTTAGTCTAAAGATGTAACAGTTCCACCTATTCACAGGCTATGGACCTGATCATTAAATGTTTTTTCCCTAAGTTTGATTTGCTTTCTATATTTCACACTTACTTGACAGACCTCACCGGGGGTTTGGTCTCACTGCCTTGGTGCCATTTTGGTGGCCTTTTCTGCATCTGGGATACATTTTACACTTATCTCCTCTCATGTTCTTTAGGCCCCATTAGGAGAAAGCTGCTCTGTGAAGCCTCTACGTTGCCCACAATGAGTCTCATCTCCTCCTGCTTTGAACATCCATGGCCCCCGTGATATTTTTATATTAACTTACTAGATTGCATTGCCAATTTCTTAAGCACAAGGGATGCTATGCTTTTATCCCCCATGCCTTGCCTAAATTGACAGATTGAACTTATTAGTGAATTAGGTGTTAACTTGGCTGACTCAGTCTGCCTTCCTCTCTTCAAGTGGTTTTATAAGATGCCCATCTAGCATCTCGAAACAATCACTACACTAAAATTTTCAAAATTTCTCCACAAGGTACCCTTCTTTCTAGAGTAAAGTACTAGTGAGTGAAGCACCTGGGGCACAGAGCATTGAATTCTTCATGATTTTAGTTACCATGTTTTGTTTAACTGCAGTGGGATGGAAGAACAATGTAGACTTCCCTGATAGAAAGAACTGGGTTTGAACCTAACCTCGACCTTTATTGGCAGTGGGATTTGGGATCAGTGATTTATCTTCTCCATGCCTCAGTTTCCTCATTTGTAACATGTGGAATTAATTAATGACTGTCTCTTAACATTGTTGTGAGGATTATACGAAATGATGTATGAAAGCACTTAGCAGTGTCTGGCTAACAGATTTAGGTTTCTATGCTCATGAGGACAGAGGATCCATCATGTCTGTGCAATTTATGCCCTTTTAGAAAGTAGGGCTAAGCCCCATAGACTTTTCAGGGCAGTATTTACTTTATTTCTGGGTCTGTGATCCTAAGAAAATCCTGAAATCACTAATGTATTTGTGTATCACAATCCCTCATCAGTAGTTCCTTCGAGAATGTTTGAGGGACTTTTAAGCAGGAATAGTGAGTAAATTACTACTATACAAGCCTGTTTGTCTATATGTATATAATATATGAATCTTTTTCATATTTAAAACAGGAGAGTTTAGTGAACTCTGGAGCTAAACTGCTTGGTTTAAAAATCCTGAGGTTGTATGTAACTCTCAGTTTCTGAAAGAGGTTTGTATGTTTAACATGGAATAATATAAATAATGATAATGCTAATAATAGCAATAATACCATGCAGAGCTGCTTGGAGGATAAAATGAATTTATGTCTGCCAAGTACTTAGAACAGTGTCTGGCATATTGTATGTATTTAATGACAACTTGAGCAACTCCCAATAAATTGATTTAAAAAGTAGCTATCTTCAAGGAGCATGTTGAGCCAATTGTGACAATAATTAAATGGCACTTTAGCTGTAGTCCTAGTGCCATCTTTGGGGAGAGGAAGGAGGTATATACTTAGGAGACTCGTGCCTTGCAGTAGTTTGGATTCGTTAACAGCACCAGTCAAGGAACACAGTGCCCCAAAAAGGCTACCAGACACATATGATATAAGGAAAGTCTTGTGAGCAGCAGCTGACTTGAACACTGAGTAACAGACTAGGGAGGTGATGGCTCTGCCTAAAATCTTGTCCTTCTATCTTGACACCATTATTTTTTTCCCTTCAGGTGGCACTGACCAAATAAAATAGGAGCTTCTGATTAAAAAAAAAAGTCTTTGACATATATATTTAATACAATAGAAATGAAATGCAACAAAAATAACTTTCGATTCTGTGAAAAATGAGGCGGGAGGGGAGAGAGGGGGTAGTAGGATATAATATTGGCATCAGAGCTTTGGTGGTGATGTTGAGGTATGAAGTTGTGTTCCTCGAATTATATAGTTTGAAAACTAATGGCAGATTAATAAAAATTGATTTAAAAAAGAATTGTAATGTTATGTATGAGTAGAAAACCAAATAACCAGACTGTGTGATATTAAAATAAAGGGGATGTGTGATTTGCTTTGATTACTTGAGCTAAACATTATGACTAAGTCATTTTGACACATCAGGGTCTGTCTTGTTGTATGTGGAGATGGAGGTATATATATATGTATATATCTTTACTTTAAGATATTAAATCTCCTGGAATGAGCTAATAGATTTTTTTTCTCCTTTCTCACCTATATTTCATCTCATCTTTTGTCCTTCCTTTGAGATTTTTTAAATTTAATCTTCTAATCCTTTGACTGAAGTTTTTAATTTATCACTTAACAGTTTTAAGTAGCTCTTTTCATTTTCTCTGCTCCCCACACTGTTATCTCCCAGTCTTATATTTTGCCTCCTTTGTTTGCTTCTACATTTTGAGTTAGGAGATCTTGTAATATAAGAAAATAAAAAGGTATGGGCAATGGGTTTCCCAGACTCTCAATGAGGGAGTAAGCCATGTTTCTCACAGGAGAGGGGCCCCCAAATATCTGAATCTTAGTTCTTTTCTCTTGGCTCAAACAATTACTCTGGAGAGGAATTTGACACCATCTGGCAGGTATAAGGTTGGAGGCCACTGTTGTTGGCATGGATGCAAGAGGCTCATGGTTCAATATGCAGGTTTTCACCTATTTGTCCTCTTTTTTCGCTATAGGCATGACAGATTATGAGAACATTGCTCATTCTTCACACCTCCTTGTTCCTCTCACTAAAGAGGTGAAGTCTCCTTTCCCACACCTAAAATGTGGGCTGGCTTGGGACTTATTTTGGACCAAAGTATATGGCAGAATCGGCAATGTGTCGCTTCCAAGCCGAGGACTCCAAAGCCTTGTGCATTTTGGCCTGTTCTCTCATGCCTGTCATCGGCCTGAGGACATTTTGAGCTCTCCTGCTGGAAGAGGAGAGGCTTGTGGAGTAAGAGTCTTGTCACCCCACCAGCCAAAGTCAGCCCAGTCAGCCAACCAATTCCCCAACATGTGAGCAGGTCCAGCTAGCCCCATATTCATAAGCAATCCATTTTTATTGAATACCACTGTGGTTTTGTGGTTGTTACAAAGCGTTATTGCTATAACAGATCACTAATACTATAGTGTTTCACTCTCCTCCTCAGGGCTGCAAACCTCTTCAGAAATGAACCTCTAGTCCTGCCCAGATTGGGGTGAAGTCTCCATTTTATGGGGTGGGAGAAGGGTTGGGATGGCAAATGGCACATTATGCTGATATTCAAGCAATTCTTTTTTGAGTCACCCATGACCCACTCTTGGAGGTCTCTGATGTGACAATTTGAGTCTTTCCAGGCTGCTGTCCCAGAACTGGGATTGTTTCATTTTGAATCTCCCTCCGTAGGCACTAGCTTTTGTCCTTTTCCTATTGAGTCATCTGCCCATCCACTTTCCAGTTTCTGAGGGAATATTAACTTGGGATATTGAATAAATTTTTATATAGAGTATTGCTCACTCTTTGCTGTCATATCCTCCTTGTTTCAGTTTGTCAATTAATGGAACTTGGGCTCTTTAATTCTTTTTCCCTTACATGGAAGAGTTTTAGAATGTGGGAATAAATGTGTATTTCAATATTCCATGTTTAGTCAGAAATGTTTCTATTTATTTCTTTCTAATTCAGCCTTTTTTCTTTTTTTTTCTATCAACATTCATCTATTAGGTGTGGTTTAATTCAGGGTGTTGAATGACATGATTACAAATGTCCTCTCTGTTTAATGTGATAACATAGTGATGGTTGACTCCTTAACCAATGCTTTCTCTCTCCTATATTGAATCTCATATGTTAATTCATTCAGTGCCTGTTTATCAAGGGTTTTTTATAGACCATACAATGTGCCAGCATTGGTGAAACAAAGGGGAACGAAATAGAAGTGGTCTCTCTCCTCAAGGAACCTACCACAGTCTCTCCTAAGCAATTCTTTCTGCATTGTTCTAGTGAGTGTTACTGAAGCCACTCAAAAGTTGCCTCCATTGCTCACAGGGTTTTATCATGGGGCAAACCAGTTTAGCAGTAGAAACACATACTGTCAGTTAAAATATTTGGCAGTAACTTAATATCTTTAAACCTTGAATGATCTTCAGTGTAATGAAAAAAAAAAATAGAATATCTTGTCAACATTTAAGAATCAAGATCTTTCTCCTCTTTATAACATATGCATACTTGCATACACCTACTGATCTCTAGCTTCTTTGAAAAATCAAAAGATGCTGCCACATTGGGTCACCATCCTTCATAACAATATTAAACAGAACACCAGGCAATGACCTCTTTAGATATGTCATGATGTGTCCCATTTGTCAAGGTCCTCACCACTTCCTGTTGTAGCAGACATGGCTGCTTTACATACTAACGTTTCCTGTCAGGTCTCTGTGGGCACTTGAGTTTTCCACTTGCTCTAGAGATTAGGAAATTGAAGTGCTACATTAAAACTATTTTAAAATGTATTTCACATTTCAAGTGTATTTCAACATTTAATACTTCAAAATTGTATTATTTTATAAAAATATTTAATAAATATTAAAGTATTTAATATTTTAATGTTCATTAAGTATTTCTTTTTTTTCTGGTGGGACCCTCGCCGGTGGCTGGGGAACGAACTGGCGCTGCAGAGGTTGCGGGCAGCCTCACAGCCCAGCGCTCAACCGCTGCGCCACCAGGGGAGGCCCCATTAAGTATTTCTTAATGACTAGATTGTAGATTTTCAGCAGGCTTTTGTTTTTTTGAGTTTTTTTTCTGTGAAAGCCCTCATTTATCTTGTTTCCATTCCTTTGTGCCCATTTGTTCTGGGCTACACTTCTCTTCAAATTGTGTCTACCCCATTTTCACTTTCATTTAGTCTCCACACTGTTCTGAACTCATAGCTTCATTTATCCTGCTCTCCTTTCAGAACCAGTCTTCAGGTTTGCTCTCCTTAGTATTTGGACTGTAGGTTTTGCTTAATGACCCCAATCTAGCTTAGTCTGCCAGTCCTTAGTGCCTCCCATTAACTTGGTGTGCTCCACAGAACTGTTAACCCTATTCCTGCATTTCCACAGGCCATTGGCTGGCCCACCCCTGCTTAGGTGCACACTGCTTTAGATCAAAATGGGGATTCAGACAGCCCTTAACTGCAGTGTCCAGTGATAGGTACCAAATTTAACAGAACACGTTTGAGATACTCAGACTGATTGGAATACTTAAACTTTTAAGTTTATGGGAACCCTTAAAGAAGGGTTTATTTTTCCCACCTCTTTAGGAAAAGAAAAATAGATCCTTGGTCTTCAGATACTATATGGTGGTCCTATATTTTGCCTGTTCTTCAAGGAATATGATTAATAATGCAACTAGGATTCTAGTGCATTGTATTGGGAAACGGCATTAGAAAGTTGGTGGCTGGGCTTCTCCCCTTCAGTGTTGAGTTCATTTCTGAGTGTTGTGTTTTGACCTTTGCACCACAAAATGAAGGAGATGTGGATAAACTAGTGGTTGTCCAGAGGAGAACCTTTGAGGATAGATTGCAGCAACAAGAAGGCATATTACATGAAAGGAAGTCTGGGAAGAGTAAGACTGGAGAAGAGAAGATGTGGGGGGTGTATTGAGAGAGGAACATAGTTATCATCAGAAGCATCAAATTATCATGTGGAAGAGAGAGCAGATGATTCTGAGGCATTGAAGTTGGTTCAATGGTAGCATCCCCAGGGCAACATATGTGGGCTTTTGTATTTTTTAGAGAATAGTTCAAAGCTGAAATTTTCTGCTCAGGGAGAGTATTTTGGGCCTCTAGGCAGTCAAACATAAAGTGGATGACCACTTGGTGGGGATGTTGTAGAAGGGATTGACTATTGACAGGGTGATTGGACCGGGTGATCTTTAAGATTCCTTTCTATCCTGAGATTCTAGAATGTTTGAAATTGTCATGATAGGTGATTCCTGCACATTTTATAAATTAAAATCCCTGATTTGTACATTTTTTTAGAAGGCCTGGAAATTGATTTATTTCTCCCTATTATAATGGTAATAATGAAATATTAATGTGTCAGTATATTCTGTTTAGGGATTGCTTGAACACACAAATTAGATCTTTTTATTGGTCAACTAATGTGACTGCATATTGTTAAAATAAATTTGGCTGCTTTTTCCATAAATTAATTACCCAGGGATCAGTTAAAATAAAAACATAACAAATATCCACTTTGGCCACAATTTCTGGGTGAACAATAATATTTGTTCTTTTTCCCCTTTCTTTTTCATCTTCTAAATAAGTAGCGAAAGGATATAAATGCCTTTTTCATATTATCGTTGAGTGTTAAGGATATATTAATCTGGAAAATTCCATTGGAGAACCTATAATTAAATAATTCAGTCTCATTCATTTCATGTGGGATGAACCTCAACTTTATTAATTTTTCTCCCCAAGGCCTTACCTGAATTTATTAGTCTGAGTTCTTCCCATTTTCTTCCATGTCCCTGGACCACTTACTGTGTTTTGATTGGAAAGTGGTTCTTTGTGAATATGTCTGTTTCTCCCAGTGGGTGGCAAAAAGGAATTTGTCTTGTATATTTTTTGAAATCCCCACAACCCTTATTGCCCTCTCTTGCATGAAGTGATTCTCAATAAATGATTGTGGTTTTGAAATGATTTCTATCATAAACTCATTTCATTTATTCACCACAAGTATGGTCTAGCAGTTAGTGTGCTAGCACTCATTAAACATCTCATGTGAGATTGTGATGAACTTGCTTTGGATGTTGTAGATAATTACTGTTATGTGAGATGACAGACTTGATGGCTATGAATATATAGGAGCATGGCAGAAAAGAAAATGGATCTGTCAGTTTTTTGTTTTAAAAAAACAACAACACAGTTTTTAAGTGGGGGATAGCCTTTTCCTGTGGTCTGCAGCTCCTGTTTCTATTGCCATATGGAATTGTAAAAGAGTAGAGGACAGCTGGGTCTTGTCCCAGCTCTACCACCAATTAGCAATGTGACATAGGGCCAAGTACAGTGACTTTCTGGTCTTAGTTTCCTCATCTATAAAACAAGGGAACTGAAATTCACTGAATTTCTAGCCCCTACTAGCTCCACTATTCCTTAATAGTGAATTGAGCCCTTCCCTCTATCTTTGGCAGTGTTTCCTTTCTCTCTGCCCATTACAATGTGTACATCTTCAGACAAGCTATTTAGCTTCCGACTCACCTTCCTAATTTATAAACCTATTAGTTTACAGGTAGTAATGCAGTTCCTGAGATAATGGGAATACTTCTCTTAGTTTTGGGATCAGGATTGATACACATGAAGAGTTGGTATACAGTGTCTGATGCAAAATTAGCACCAGCTTTAAGTTAAATCTTTTTTTTTTCCTACTTTGCTGAAATATGTTAGTCAATCTTCAATTGTTAAAATTACAAACAAGTTCTTGACATGATGCCTGGCACAGTGACTATGCCTAATAGGGTTTTTTTTTGAAAGATTTATTTTTATTTATTTATACAAGCAATGGGTGCAGTCAGAAGGGAGGGAGGGTGAGAGAATTCGCCAGAGCTGGGAGCAGAGCAGGCAGAAGGACTGAAGTACACTGCTGAGGGGAGCAGGAGTGGGTGGCAGGAGAGGTCTGCGTGCCATGCGGGACCCTCCTCCGGTGGCCGGGGAGCAGCCGGGGATCGAAGGCGCTACAGAGGCTGTGGGCAGCTTCGCAACCCAGCGCTCAACCGCTGTGCCACGGGGAGGCCTGCCTAATAGGGTTTTAAAATCTATTTCCTGTCATTCCTCTTTCAAGCAGGATTACATAAAGTTGTATTCCCATCTGTTCTTAGAATATCTCGATCATTTACTCTGGTCCACCATTTACACAACTAATCTTTGACTTCTGGCTCATTGTCCTACGTTCTAGTCCCATGTGGAGACTTTGGTCTTGTCATTTCCAAGTTTATAGAAATAATAAATAGCATGGGTGGAACAACTGGCATGCAGACATGGTGTTTTGAGGATATCTAAGTCTAATAGCCTTAGACTAAGAATGCCCTGTTCTTCCAGACCTTTATTTTGGTTGAGTCATGACATTACACTGACATAATTGGAAGTCAGTCATTTCAGTTCAGCTTATTAGAAGTATAATGAAATCGCTTGAGCATTTGGCCAGTGAGAAGCTCTGTATTTCTGTATGTGAGGAAATAATTCACATCCCACAAAATGGAAAGATGTGAAGGAAAAAACTGTGGGATCTTTTATTTCAGGATTTGTCCACTTATTTGATGTGATGTTCTAGGTAAGCTGAAAACAGCATGTATGAGAAGATGATTGCTAACACAAAGAAATACAGAGCAAACAAAATCATATATATATATATATATATATATATATGATACTTTTAAATCCTTTATCACTATTAAGCTTTCAGTTGTAAGGGTCAGCTGAGTTTTAGAGAAGGTAATGTGCCAGCAGGTGAATGAGCCACTATGTGAACTCTGGCCTGCTGATTTTAGGGTAAGTGCCTCAAGGTATTTAGATAGGAAAAGGTGACGATGTTTTTGCCAAAGAAACCCTGGATAAAACACAGAGGCTCCTTGTACATTTGCTTGTCTTATTGTTAGTTTGTAGTAAATCTCTGATTGTCCAAAGTGGTCAAGAGTTTTCCAACTATGAATTTTTGACAGTCATGATTTAAAACTTCAAGCATATGATTAGAGATGGTTGTTCTTAACATTTACCACAACCTCCCTGCTAACCACACAGCAGCCAATTTTCAAGATTTCCTCTAGGAGAGTAGAGGAATTTTTCTTCCCACATGCAGTCCAAGTCCATGGGAAAACATTAGCTGTGACAAATGACGCTGAGTGAATGCTTGAAACTGAGGTAAATGTGAAGTTTTGCTTTTCCGTAAGAGGATGTCACCATCTGAGCATTTTGAAGCTTGAAAGACATCAGCTGAACAATTTTCATCACGATCTCTTAGACCTCAGAAGAATTGCTATAATTACTTATCATGTAGAGGGAAATGTTCAATATCAATTGTATTTATAGATATTTATATTTATTTCCTTTGTCAGACATGGACAAGCACATTTTTGAAAAGTACTTCAAGTGTGTGGAAAAACAAAGCAGAATATACTTTTAAAAAATCTACCACAGTAAGGATAATAATAGCTTCCATGTCTGAAGACAACAGACAAGCATAAAATATAAGGGAATTATTTTATTCTGGACAAGAGAATTGCTGTTACAGCAAATTTTGACCCTGTCACAGTCTGGAGAACTTCTAGGTTTAAAAATTCCACCCCCACTCACCCCAGTCCACAGAGGAGATAGCTGATCTGGGGCTTAGCAGTATTGGCAAGGTGGTGCATTATGGGATTTAGCTATAGAGTGTTTGCTCCCCAAGGAGAAAACTGCAGGAATTTTAAGAACTTGCATCAATTCCCTTGTGTAGAAGCAGTATGTCTAAGTATATTTCAAGTAAATCCTCAACTCAACACATAAAGCTGCAGTTACACCACGCCTTTAAAAGGAAATTAGAGAATGGGAATAAGGCCAGACTGACCCTCCTGGAGACAAATCCGCCGTTTATCTCTTCAATTGCCCTGTCAGTCCATTTTAGTCACATGTTAGAGAGGCTATCATTTTCATTGAGAACAGGTTTAGCTCCCTTCCCACCACCCCATTATCACAATAATTTCAAGTTCTTAATTTCTCTTTTAGATCCTAAAATATAGCAATCTGCATAGTGTCTTTTGACATTGTCTCTAGCAAATTGATCCAGATCTCAACTTTTCTGTGACAAATTTTTAAACCTTATCATTCCTGATTTTTAAAGAAAATCCTCAATAATGACTTTAGAAGATTCTGTCTGATCTTATAAGATAAATCCATAGTCTTTGAATAAATTAATACACTTTTTTGGCATAATAACTAGGTTGCTTAGATGAGGGTTCATGCTGATTAAGACAATGTAGCAGCATGATGAATAAAGTCATTTATTCATATTAGTTGTTCTTTTCAGATGTAATCTGGGAGAGAGTGGCAATAAGTAACCATTAATAGAAATGG
This sequence comes from Talpa europaea, assembly GCF_964194135.1. Classification (NCBI taxonomy): domain Eukaryota; kingdom Metazoa; phylum Chordata; class Mammalia; order Eulipotyphla; family Talpidae; genus Talpa; species Talpa europaea. Next base: position 29,897,541 of record NC_140068.1, on the reverse strand, counting down.
TGAGATCCTGTAGGTTTATGTGGAAAAAGAAGACAGCAACATACAAAATTTCACTAATTTGTAAAACTAATAGTTTAACCATTTGGTACCTACAAGTGTTAATGGTTTTAAACCCAGTCACATGTTACAGTAAACTGTAGGGCCAGTTGCTTTTGCTCCTACTCACTTGCATCAAGTTAAGTATATGTGGAATTATTTCAAGCAGGTGAAGATTACTTGACATTAGCATTTTTCCTCTGGATCTTTTGCCTGTACTTGACTTTGGATAAGGAGTCAAGAAGACACAACATGGATACCTACCATTTCATGTTCTGGCCAGGTCTTATATCTAAGTGAGTGGTATCTATGATGCAGTCTTACTATCTAGTGAGGCTAGTGAGAAACATATATTGTAAGTTTGAAACAAAACTTTTTATTTTTGTAGAGTGATGACCAATATTCAACTAAAACTGATCACAGTAGTAGGTTATGGTCTCTTCAACAAAATAATGACACCATGACTGTTTTTAATGACTTCCAACATAGGAAGAAAAACTAAGAGCTCAGAACTCAGGGTGGGTGTGGTAGGGGAATTCTAGTATAAAATCCATGTGTTTTAGAGTTGGTTGTGCTATAGGAGGTTGGAAGAGCTCAGGTATGTTTTGGGTTAGTCTAGTCCCTCAAACTATTTCTTTCAAATGTTTTCTTTCAACCAAATCTGAAACACATTTTGCCAAAACCTTTTTTCCCTTAATTTTTAAAGCCATGTGTATTTAAAGGGACATTTAATCCATATGTTTTGGCTCATTTACACTTAACTCATCAAGATATTGTTTTTAAGAGCTATTTGAGCTCCATGAAACCCATTTTATAAGTCTTTTCTTCCGCAGTACTAGGAAGTTGTGTTTTGCTGGAAACAGAAATTGAACCCACAGAATAATTAAGTTCGGATGAAAATTGAGAATGTACAAGATTTTTGAGAGCCACTAAACCTCACTTCGAAAGTATGCCACTTTCTTGCCTTTTTTAAGTTACTTCTTCTTCTAAGTACCAATATGCTTTGGTCAGATGCAAAATTTGATTATCCATTAAATCTTTATTTTATGGTTAAATATCTGAATGATTATTGTTTCCCCAAATTTTTAGTGTGAAGGATAAAGGGAAGTTCAAAAACCAAGGAGAACATACAAATGAGTGAAATTCAAACTCCTTATGATGTTGATACACAGCTGTAGACGGAGACCTTCAGAGTGACTTTTCTCTCCCCATCAGTGTTCCTTCAAGTCCTGCTCTTTCATATCCTGAAATTCCATCTGCTGTGTGTCATGGAATGGGGACTGCTGCTGAACAGGATCTTACCGTGTCTCTATCCTCTCTACCTCCAGAATGCTCAAAATTTTCCTTGATGGATTGAGTACTGTCTCTCAGGCACTTACTAAAAGTAAAATAGGATTGTCCCTCTGTCAAGTATTTCCAGAAAGTTCTAAAGACATTCCTGGAGAGAAATCAAGAAAGTCAGGACATGAATTCTGTAGAGTTACACAGGTAATGTCTCTATGTAACTCAAGTCAGTAATGACCTGTGATTGTAGTCTCATCATCTCAAGGAAGAGTCGAGCATATTGGAAAAAAGTTTTGCCCATTGAACATCAACATCCAGTGAAAAGGAGTGACACTTTTTCAAGAAAAACTGTTCTACCACTCAAATTCATCCACATGCCTCAAATTTCTTGACCAAGATTTCTGGAATGAGTTGCGTTGTCAACATTCTTCTTCTCATATTTGAGTGGACACATGAGTAAAAATCTATTTTAGTTAGAGAAGATTCCAGTAAAAATTAACAAGATTTTTCTGGTTCATAGTAAAATATAAAAATGTGTGCTATGAATAGCTTAGTATAAGATGATAGAAATAAAAATCTCCAAGATCTTAACAGTCTGAACACCAGAGAGTAAATTATATTTCTTAAAAGTCTGACTTTTATTATGGGAAATCACGTTTGTTGTGCAATGTTAATGGAGCATAATATATTCAATAGTGAACTTTTATATGCCCTTTGTGTCTTCCCTTTAAGAATGAATGTGTGTCCTTTTCTCTCAACATTGCATCTAGAGAATATTTATCATTTGACTCACACACTGGCCTGTCCTAGATGATTAGGTGTTGCGGTGTGTATAAATAAGTGAGGCATCAATCTACATGGAATTTCTGAAACATTTACTACTATTTTTAGGGCAAATACTTGATTTGGGAGTAGCTGTGCATCATTCTGAATTTTTTGTGGCATTTGACAAGTATATAAAGGAACCTGGGTACCAGATGTTTAATATCTCTATGAGAAAAAGAGAAATTAATGATATAGTGGTCTTCCTGAAAGATACCGTTAAAAAATTTCATTGGAATAATCTTGAGGAATAACTCTCAATGTTTTTTCATAATGAACCAATTTCAGTGAACCAATTTATGGTCAGTGTATTATCTTTATATTGCAATGCCAGTAAATTTGTGGGAGAATGATATATTTAGACATACATATATGCATATGTAAACCTTAATCTTTGACCTTAATATTTTTAAATTTAGTTTATTGAAATTTAAAAGCTTCACTAGATCAGTTCTCATAAATGTTAACTCATTAGAAGAATATGACATACTTAGCAGAAAGACTAATTTTATCAGCTTATATTTGAGGTGTTCCTTTAATTTCCTGATGCCATCATTAAGAAATAATTCAAACTTTAAAACATAGTTTGAAGTGACTCAAATAAGTGTAGTTGGAGATATTTGCAATTTTTCTACTCCATTTATTAATTTTCAAAAGAACACCTTATAAATACATTCCAACTATAAAAACAAAAATTTAGGCAATTCTAGAATCTTGTTCATCATCATCAATTCTAATTCTCTAATTTAAAAATGTATCTAAAAATCTTATTTGCTAATCTTTAACTCCTGTATATCTTTTTTGACAATATAAATGGCCCTTAATTTTTTTTTGTATGTGTGCTTTGTCCATTTTGGTATTATGGTGTATTTGTTTGGTAAAATGAGTTGGACAATTTCTCATCTTTTATTTCCTCTGAAAAGTTTGTGGAATGTGAGAATTAACTATTTCTTAAGTATGTGATAAAATTCCCAAGTAAAAACTTGGGCTGGGTGCCTTTTGAAGTATAATATTTTGATAATTAGGTAATTTTTTCATTGGTAATGGATTTGTGTAAGTTTTTCTTTGAGCTGATTTTGGTGATTCACATAGACTTTCTTTGAAATTATCCATTTCAGCAAAGTGTTCATCTGGGTATGTTATATTGCTACCAGAAGATGTGGAAGTTGCATTATTTTTTTCTCACATATCAGGCTTGGAGTAGAGCAATTTTTTTCCTTGCCAAGTTTATTTTAATTTTTACAACCACAAGGCAACTTATACACCCCTCCAGTTTTTGTGATGGCCCCAGTGAAGTTTGTTCTTTGCAATAAAATAACTGTAGGAAATATTTTTTGTTCCTTTGATTACCAAGAGGAAATACATTCATTTTGAGATCTGAGAATTCCAAAATGCTTCTAATTTTCAACTGTTTCCTCACCAATAAAATAGAAAGAAATACCTTGCTATCCCATAGTGATAGCTATATTAGCTTCCACTCAAGTTTGTGTGAGTTAAGTTAAAAGGATAGATTTTTAATAATATTTACCTTTTGCTTTAGAGAAAATATCCTTAGTGCAAGCTGTGCATTTGCATGACTTTTTTTCTCTAGATATAGTTAAGTAGAGTTGAACCTGGGGTTTTTAACTATTCTCCAAACATGTTAATTAATTACTAGAGCAAAATAGAAGTTGGCTGCTTTGTCTAATTTGTATTGTAATGAGCAAATTGGTCAACTTGATTGAAAAGTAAAACAAAACAACAAACAAAAATGATTTTACCCAATTAATTATTGTTTTAATCAATGTAATCCACCAAGTAGGTCAATAGTCAAAAGTATGTGTAACACATATACGTATATGTTAAATAAGTGAAAATGATTTTGTGGACAGCAATTGTATCAAAGTAATAGAACTGAAAATATCCTTTAGATATAAGTCTTCAGTCTTTTCTTATGTTGTAAAAGTTAAAATTTATTTGGTACAGAGAGAAGTTTTTCTTCTCTTAGCTTGACCAGTGTGGAAGGACAGTGAAAATGATGTAAGAAATAGTGGTCAGATGTGCCCAAGAAGTTAAAGTAGATATTCTGTGATGTTTGGGTCACATACTTAACTAACTTCATTATTTTGGTAAAGAAGATTATGTATGATGCCTTTGCAGTATCAAGTCATACTGTTTAGCAACAAATGCTCAATTCTTTCCTTTATGTTTCATCTTCTTAGCAAGATAAAAATATTTTATATAAAGCATAAATGGAATCTAATCCAGTTAAGTAACTCTTTCTCTCTCAGAGTTGCTTTAAGACTTCATTTTCCCCCAAAATTCTTTTTGTCTCTGTTTTCCTGTCATATCTGAGTATTGGCTTCTCAGTGATCCCTCACCAGGGAAAGAATTTCCAGCTTCTTCTAGCAGGGCCATTTATCTTACTGCCCTAAAATTTCAGATCAAAGACGCAAGAGTTAGAAATATACTTCCTTGCACTGTTCTTTTCAAGAAAGTTGAACTGTACCACCTAGCAATAAATCTACATTTTTATTGCTGGATTTCTCTGACTTTTTTGAGACAAGGAGATTTCCATATCTCCTCTAACTATTCACCCCTGGAAAAGGATAGATGGTATATATAGTAAAAAATAAATAGTAAGTTGGATAGAGGAAAAGAGGAGTGAATGTCAAGAAAATCATGCTACCATTGCTTCAACCTGCAATACCCTTGAGACATGTTCCTACAAAGGAGGCACTAGTACCTGATGCATTGTGATTTCTCTGTTGGTATTTGGTTTTGTATTTATATTAAATTATGTTTTGTGAACATCAGTATTATTTATTTTTATTGATTTATTTTTATTATAATAATTATTCATTTTATTAATTTTATTTATTTTGCACTCTTTTTGTAACGAGTGGCTGAAACTTCTTTTTTTTTTTTTAAAGATTTATTTATTTATTTATACAAGCACTGGGTACAGTCAGAAGCGTGGGAGGGTGAGAGAATTCACCAGAGCCAGAGCGGGGAGCAGTACAGGCAGACTGACAAAATACACTGCTGAGGGGAGCAGCAGGCTCGGCAGGAGAGGTCTGTTAAGCCATGTGGGACCCTCGCCCAGTGAGCCAGGGATCGAACCGGTGCTGCAGAGGCTGCGGGCAGCTTTGCAGCCCAGCGCTCAACTGCTGTGCCACCAGGGGAGGCCCGAGTGGCTGAAACTTCTAATTTGTAATTAGAAATGAGTTAAAAAATAATGATTTATACTCAGAAACCCTGCCGTGTTTTTTAGCTACAGAAATTCGATGAATGCATTCACAATTTCTGAATTTGTATACACACATCAGTAAGAATAATATTCATCTCTTAGGAATGTTTGAAAAAATAAAATTTCCTTTTAAAACATTAGTATGGTACATGGCACATGGAAGACTTTTTTTTAAAGATTTATTTATTTATGCATGCAAGAACTGGGGTGTATGCCAGAGGTGAGGGAGTGGGAAGATTCACCAGAGACAGAGTGGGGAGCAGAACAGGCATATCTACTGAAATACACTGCTGAGGGGAGCAGTGGGTGAGGCAGGAGAGGTCTGCTGTGCCATGTGTGTTATCTCTCTGCCTGGGGATCTGACTTGTGCTGCAGGGACTGCTATAGCTGATAGCTTGATAGCCCTCTTTCTTTAACCCCTGTACCATCAGGGAGGCCTCCAGAAGGCTTTGAATAGATGTTAATTCCTCTTTCCCACAAATTACTTATTTTTGTAGTACCCTATATGTTCTGAGCTCCAATTTTCTTAACTGTGGAGTGGGAAGGCATGTGTTCCCAAATGAAAGTTTTGTCTTAGAGATATTTTATGGAAAAAAACACGAAGTGAAAAAATAATATGCATTAAATTTTGAAAATTATAGCAATTAAGGAAATATAAGCTATCCTCTTTAAAAGTAGATCTTTTTCAGTTAAGATACTACACATATAGTATTTTATTACAAAAATACAATAAATATTTAGAAAAAAGGAATTCTTAATATCCAAGATCATATTTTACCACATTTATCCTTGGTCATTTTCTAAGCCCATATGTAAATAGGATTCTGAAAAAATGCTTTTTTCTATTGATACTTATTTTTTTTTTTTTACAATTAGAATTTATAGGTTCTGAAATTCTCTTAATTTTCTAAGAAATAACTCAGGGCACACTGAATCGTCTCCTAGGAAACACTCACATGTAATGGCAAAAAGTGGGATTTCAGAATTTTATTTTTAAGAAAAACCTGTGGAAAATTTTAGGTTGAAAGAAAAATTTAATTACTTACAAGGTCAAATGAAAATAAATATTGCAATTTTTTTTTCTTGAAAGGTAAAAATCTTGTAGATAATACCATTTGACAAAATTAATTTGCTTGAGTGGTAAAAATTTTTCTTTTTTCTTTTTTGATAAGGCATCAGATTTGAAAAAGAAATTAGAATTGTGTCTGTTATTGTCATGTAGACTCTTTCTAAACAATAGAATTGATATATCAATATGCCAAGCCCTAGAATAAAAGGTTTGACTTACCTCCTCCCCCTTGAAATTAAGTTATGTATAAAAAGTTTGAGAGAATTCAGCATGCTTCTCAATTTTTTTTTTTTTAAGCTGGAATAACTCATGGCATTGCTTTACATTTAGGTGTTGCTTGATTGCATATATAAACTTTATACTGATATGCAGAGAGTCCTTTATGACCTTGGAAATAAGACAAGCTAGCGTCTGGGCTCCAGGATGGGGCCACTTGGCTCACTGTTATCTGAGTTGGAACACAATGTTTAATACCACAACCATCTAGACCAAAAGTAAGGAAGAGCAATTTACTAGTTAAAGCAACAAGGCAATTTAGGTAGACAGAAAGTAATTAGTTTTTAATGATCTTTTGGAAGTCGCATGAATAGATTGATTTCTGTTTTGATCTTGCTTGAATTAATGGCTGCTTTTGAGTCTTCATCCCCACTTTAGCATGCATTGTTTCTCCATTTCACAGTCTGGCGCTCCTGCAGTTTAGGTTTTACTTGGACCATTGTTCCATTTTGTAAGGCTCAGCCCAGGGTTTTTGTGCTCTTTAGCATTAAACTTTGTTTTGGTGTTTTCCTTTTACTTCTATAGCTGTTTCCTCTTGGGAATTTGATGGGGTTATTATCACTTCCACAGGGCTAACATCCAAATTGGAGGTTCTTAGTCAATTTATTTCTCACTGAGCCAAGGCCCATATTCCTTGTGAAGGGCGACTTCAGTCCTGTCCTGGTTACAACCAGCTAATGAGGCTGCAATGAGGCAGTTTGTATGGCAGCAGTAGCTGTTGTGACCAAAAAGCCTTTTTCAGTAAATTGTAGTTTGCTTTTCCCCAAAGCTTTCCAGGCAGTGATCACACACACTACTTTTACTGAGGCATTGTCATCAATTCCCTGTTTCACTGTCAACCATTCCGTATCTAGGTAACCCCATTCTGTTTCCTGCTCGCCTATCCAGTGCTCATATACTTTTCCTTGTCAGAAAGGCAGTAACAAATTTTTTTCATTTTTTTGGTTTGTTTGTTTTTGGTCAACCAAGCTATGCATGCGTATTTTTAAAAAATTATTTTTTATGGAAATGTGGAAAATGAAAAAAATAAGCCAAATTCCCACCAATCAGAGACAACAGTAAAAAATGACTCCCTCGGTTTTTTTTTTTATAAAATTATAGTGTACTATTTCTATGAGATTATCCTTTAAAATTAGTTTTTTACTTAAAGTGATCATCTTTGCAAGTAAAAATAAAAACATAGATCTCCATGATACTTTTTAAAGACTGCCAGCAAAAGTGTTGTATCTCTGTGATCCTGGGCTTTAGAGTGCCTATAGGAAGAGAATAGAAGTACTGTGAGAATAGAGAAGATCAGTTAAGTACCACCACTAAAGTCCTTCTCAGAGGGAGAAATGATAAGAAACAGGCTTTAAAAGGTCAATTGAAATTGCCTTCTGTGTGAGCCAACAGATTTTAGAACACGAACCAAAACTACACTTAAATGTGAATTAGCAGTTTGGAAGTTGAATCTGGTAGTGTTGGGATTCTGAATCTCCTTGGTCTGTCTCACCTCCTCTCCCTCCACAGGACAGAGAAAAAAGTGGAAAAAGGAAGAGTGTGCAGGAAAATGGGAATCAGAAGATTCAGGAGCCACACAGGAAGAGATGCAGAATACTGAACTAGTAGGTTGGGGAGAAAACCTTAGAGAGGAAAAGGGAGCGGGTCTTCAGGGCATTACAGCCAGCATTCCATTTAGCACCAGGCGTCCAGTGGAGAAAGGGCAATTTATCCTTGTCAGGGCCCTGGCTGCACTGCTTCTCCTGCTGCCAGGCATTCTGTTCCCAGAAGAAGGGGCTACCCAGGAATGTAAGTGTAGAGTGAGGAGGAGGGTCAGTGAAGGCTTTCCTGGCCAGCACCTTTGGTTCACTTCAGGTTAGATTACGACTTTGTTACTTGCATTCTGCATCTGTTCATTACTTTCTCTTGGTTTCCATTTTGTGTTTTTTATAGTTGGGTATTGCCTTCTTTTAGCTAAATGAGGTCCCTTAAAATTTTTTTTTAACATGTTAAGGGCAAAAAAAAAACCAAACACAAACAAAAGATGTTATTAACATCAGTTAGCATATGAGCATGGATATCTAGTTACTCCCTCTTGAGATTTTATGTCTGTTTACTAATAGCTGCTACTAAATGGTAGCTATGACACATTAGGATCTCAAGTTCAACTTGAAGACTATATTTAAACAAATACTGATTGCTACTATGCGTAATACCATATGTCTATTGTCCACATATTGCTAAGCATTGTAAACAACTACCAAATACGTTTTCCTGTCTTCAAAATATTACAACTTAATACAATATGAGAAGTTTATAGTACTAACTAGGCAATAGAACATGATAAAATGCTTTAAAAGAGAAATAAAACTTTAACCATGTTCCATGAAACTAGAGAGGTGATGGATGCGTTAATTAATTTAATCATGGTAATCTTATTACCAGATAGATGAATATCAAATCATTACATTGCATACCTTAAATATATACAATCTTTATTAATTAGACATCAACAAAGCTGGGTAAAAAATGTGAAGACAATTTAACACCTTCTTCCAACTATGCTTTATAAGAAACTCTTGTATTTTTTTTCTCTCAATTCTGTACTTTCTAATGCTCAAAATCCTCTGATCTGTTAAAAATGAATCTCCAATCTAAAGGTTCATATGAATCTATCATCTTTGTGGTTTTGGTATTTCATTGGCAGATATCCCACTTGATTATTCCATTCCATATATTTTATTTCATGAAGATGTATGAATAGTCCACTTAACTGAATCCCGGAGAACCTAGCCTTTACCCAAAGGACAAATGGTAGCTTGCTCTTGCGGATGGTTAAGATTGTTCTTATTAATGCACCCTCATTTGAAATCTAGCATTTGGGGAATTTTTCATCTTTCCCAGGAGAAGTTGTCTAGTTCTAAAAAAGACACTGGGTATACTTCTTCCAAGACATATTTTGTGTGCTTGCTCCAGATTGGAAAGACATAGCAGGATTAGGCAGTGGATTCAAATTCTAGTTCTATCTTCTTCTAGCAAAATAATATTCTAACTATAATTTAGTTTCCTTATTTCTTTGATAAAGATTGAGTAGTACCTCACAGCATTGTTTAGATGACTAAAGGACATTTTATATATCCCTAGTACATAATAAATCCTCCCAAAATAGTAACCATTGGTATTATTATTGTTGCTTAGATTAATAAATAACTATTAACCATAACTTCAGGATGCTTATTTCCATTTAGGAGATAAAATTATCAGACATTAATCACCTAGAGGATACTTAAATACTGAACTATAAGACAATAACCATATTTTCAGTTGCAGGCACTCAGGTGAAAGAAAGATTTATGGGGAACAGCAGATGGGAAAAGTAGACCTCCCCGAAGAGGCCAGGACTGAAATGGATTAGAAGAGTAGATAGAATTTAGATTACACAGAGGGGATTTAAGGTTCAAGAGAGAGAAGGTCAGAGGATAAAAGTGTAAGTAAGCGTACAACCAAAAAGGGTAGCATTTCAGGGCTCTCTTTCTGTATTACTTGTCAGCATTTATTCTCTCTCTCTTCCTTTTTAGTAGTGTTCTTTTAAATATCTTAATTTTTTTCCTTTCAAATTGGTGTTTTTGTATTTTTTTATTTTTTATTTTAACATTTATCATTTTTTACATTTTTTAGACCATATTTTCATCCCCTACCCCCTCAGATTGAGTCCTCATAGAATCTCTTTCCCCAAGACACCCGTGCACCATCACCACAGTCCCCTGTGCTCCTCCCTCCCTCCCTCAAACCCCTCTCCCTCCTCCTCCCCTGCAGGATGTCTCTGGTTTATAATTGTCTGTTTTTGCTTTGTTGTGTTCTGTACTGTTATTACTATTATTTATTTTTTACACTGATATCTTATTTGGCTCCCCTATATTCCTGTTATAAGTGAAACCATCTGATATTTTTCTTTTTCCTTCTGTCTTATTTCACTGAGCATAATTCCTTCTAGCTCCATCCATGTTGCTGCAAATGACATGAGTTTATCTTTTTTGATTGCTGAATAATATTCCATTGTGTATATATACACCACATTTTCTTGGTCCAGTCATCTATTTTTGGGCATTTGGGTTGTTTCCAGGTTTTACCTATTGTAAATTGTGCTGCAATAAACATAGGTGTACAGGTGCTCTTTTGAATCACTGTTTTTGTGTCCTTTGGGTAGATCCCTGGGAGTGGAATTGCCAGATCATATGGTAGCTCCATTTTTAGTAGACTGAGGAACCTCCAGACAGTTTGCACAATGGTTGGACCAGTTTTCACTCCCACCAGCAATCTAGGAGAGTTCCTTTTTCACCACATCCTTGCCAACATTTGTTGTTACTTGTTTTTTTGATATGTGTCATTCTTACTGGTGTAAGGTAGTACCTCAGTGTGGTTTTGAAAAATCTTAATTTTTTAACTGTTATCTGTGCCACAATAATAAATATGCTTTTATCAAACTTCTTTAAATCCTTAAGAATCGTGGCTAGTTTATCATTTGTCTGCTGCATACCATTTTGGAATTAATTCCAGGAGGCTATGTTTGCAAGATTCCACATATTTTAGTCAAAGTGAAAGCATTTATATTCCTAGGGATAACATTACATTTCTGGAAAAAGCATTGAATTCCAGTGACCAGCAAGTGTAATCTCATGTCTGTGACGGATCTTCCTCCACTAAGTAAAGAAATCATATTGACTGGTCTATGGTAGCAAGACACAGTGCTACTGGAATATTCTGTTTTACAGTCACCTCTCATCCTCAGTGCCCTCTCACAGTCAGAGCTAGGAAGGAGGCTTCTGAGGTGGTGATGTAAAGTGAAGTGGATCCAGGGGGCTACCTAGGACTCTGCAAATGAAGCAAAAACATCTCTCTTTGCAACTATAGATAGAACATGAGAGATACCTTTTCCCCCCTTAAAACCTGAGATTGTATGATGCACTTTATAATAAAAAAGAGCAAGGTGAAATTAAATTATTCCTAGTAGTTACTCATTTAGTTTTTTTTCTCTAGAAATGTGTTTACCACCGCTTCTGGTTTCGCTCTGCTGGCCACTCAGCCTGATCTGTGGCCAGAGCATGGCTCATAAGCAGGCAGATGCCAGAATCTCTCACAGCCAAGCCTACCACCTAAGAATTGGTAAGAGAAATATCACAAATGCACTTTATCTTCAACTCCTTAATTAAATGTAGGGCAGTTTATGTGATGACCTTAATTACATACATTCCTCCCCCAAAGAGCCCTATTTTCCATGAAAGCCACTTAATGAAAGGTGCCACTGGATCTGAACATCACTTGGAAGCATATTAGGAGAGGCAGTCCAACTTAGAGGGTCTGAAACTAAGCTGATGTGAGTTGAAGTTCTGTCTCCACCACTTATTAGCCATACTATTTGGGATAAGATATTTAAGCTCTCTAAGGTAGTTTTCTCCCTGGTAAAATAGGGATAAAGATAGTATTTATCACATAGGCTTTTTTTTAAAAATAAAGATTAAAATACAAGGGGCATGGAAATTGATGTGGACCACCACTAAATGAGGTTGATAAAAGATAATAATAGTCAATGTTAATAATGACAATGGTCATCAATATATTAGCATTATTGATATATAGCTTAACAAATGTGGTTAACACCAAAGAAAAAATCAAATCAACAAGCAACTATAAACCAGAGACATACTACTGGTGAGGAGAGGAAGGAGAGGAGGTATTATATACATAGAGAACACCAAAAACTCCACAGAAAAACTAATCAAACTAATCAATCAGTTTAGTAAAGTAGCAGGGTACAAAATCAACACACAAAAATCAGTAGCCTTCCTATACACATACAATAAATCTGAAGAAGAAGACAAGAAAACCATCCCTTTTATTATTGAAACAAAAAAAAATCAAATACTTGGGAATAAACCTAACAAAAGGTAAAGGACCTATACAAAGAAAACTATAAAACACTTAAAAGAAATAGAAGAAGACACAAAGAAATGGAAAGACATCCCCTGCTCATGGATTGGAAGAATTAACATTATCAAAATGGCCACCCTACCAAAAGCAATTTACAGATTCAATGTTATTCCAATAAAAATTTCAATGACATTCTTCAAAGAAATAGAACAAATGTTGATGAAATTCATATGCAGCCACCAAAAACCCTGAATAGCCAAAGCTCTCCTAAAAAAAAAAGGGGGGGGGGATGGAGGCATCACACTCCCAGACTTCAAACTATGCTACAAAGCCATAATAATCAAAAGTTCATGGTATTGGAACAAGAACAGACATATGGACCAATGGAACCGAACAGAAAATCCAGAAATAAACCCACAGATTTACGGCCAACTAATCTTTGAAAAAGGAGCAAAGAATATGCAATGGAACAAAAAAAGTTTGTTCAATAAATGGTGCTGGGAAAACTGGGTTGCTACATGCAAAAGAATGAAGCTTGACTACTACCTCACACCATGCACAAAAACCAACTCAAAATGGATTAAAGAACTAGAAATAAGACCTGAAACCATAACATATATAGAAGGAAATATACGTGCAACACTACATGACATACACCTCTGTAACATCTTTAAAGACACATCACCCAAAGTATTGATAGGGAAGGCAAATACAAACAGCTGGGACTACATCAAATTAAAGAGTGTCTGTACAGAAAAAAGAGACAGTAACCAAAACAAAGAGACACCCCACCAATTGGGAGAAAATTTTTGCACACAACACTAATGATAAAGGACTGATCACAAAAATCTACAAAGAGCTGATGAAACTCAACAAAAACAAAGTAAATAATCCAGTCAAAAAATGGGCAGAAGAGCTAAAAAGAACTTCTCAGCAGAGGAAGTGCAAATTGCCAACAAGTATATGAAAAAAAGTAAACCAAAACTACAATGAGATGCCATCTCACACCAGTAAGAATGGCACATATTAAAAAAAAACTAGCAACAACAAGTGGTGAGGATGTGGAAAAAAAGGAAATCTCCTGCGCTGCTGGTGGGAGTGCAAATTGGTCCAACCACTATGGAGAGCTGTGTGGAGGATCCTCAGTCTGCTAAAGATGGAGCTTCCATATGATTCAGCAATTCCACTCCTAGGTATTTACTCAAAGGACACAGAAACATTAAATTAAAAGGGTGCCTGTGCCCCTATGTTTATAGCGACACTATTTGCAATAGGTAAGCTATGGAAACAACCCAAATGCCCAAAAATAGATGAATGGATTAAGAAGATATGGTACATATGCACAATGGAGTATTACTCAGCAATCAAAAAAAAGATAAACTCATGCAATTTGCAGCAACATGGATGAAGTTGGAAGGGATCATGCTCAGTGAAATAAGCCAGAAAGAAAAAGAAAAATACCTGATGGCCTCACTTATAGCAGGAATTTAGAAAACCTAAATAAGGGACAAGGTAAAAGACTATAATAAAGTAAAAATCAAAACCAACAAGCAACTATAAACCAGAGACACACTACAGTGGGGGAAGAAGGGAGTAGGATCAAAACAAGGAGGGGTGGGAACTGTATGGCGACTATAACCAAAATGAAAACGCATACATTGTGCAAAAATGAAAAATGATGTAAAAAACATATAAAAGAAAAGAAAAAAAAAGAAAAACATTAATTAAAAAAAAAGAGTTAGGGCTAGTGTTTCTGGAGAGCCAGTAGATAGTTTGTGATAGAACAGAGTTCTACGTATAGTTCTAGGTATAGAAAGGCTGGCTGAACAGTTTCAGCTGTTTCCTCTGCTTGGCAAAGTCACATTGGCATTGTTGTCACTACCCTGGAATTGCAGAATTAGCCATCTTCTAAGAGAATTACTTAGGAACATACTTTCTCCTTTTTCTTCTTTTGCAACTTGATGGAGATAAACTCTCTGGGCATCTGTATTGGACTGGACATTTTGTGAGGTACAAAGGGTTTCTTGGGTACTTTTCTTATAATATCTCAGAAATGTACATTATCACCTGTATTTATAGACAAGGAAACTAGGCTCACTACCCTGACTAATAGATAATTGTAGAGCTGGGATCAAAACTTATCAAATGGTAGTTAAGTCTGTATTCTTTCCATTGTGTTATTAGTTCACTGATGTATATATGGCTTAAGAACAGGTGTACATAAAAGGACAGTAAAGGGAGGTGCTTCTCAATGGAGACTGGTGCTACCTCCCTTGGGTTGTCTGAAAGTGGATCTTTATATGTATGTATATATATATATAACGCTCAGGTATGATTACTCATACATATATCTCCTACACCAAACATCCATAATCCTTCACCATAGTCGATTATGCTCTCCTCCCCAATATTTTTCCCCTCTACTTCTACATCCTCACTCTTCCTTCCTGGGTGCTTCAGATACATGGTCAGCTTTCAAGGGTCAGAATTAAAGTTTGTCTTTGATCCTTTGTTTGATTTCTCTATATTCCACATGTAAGGGACAACATCCAGTATTTATCTTTCTCCTTCTGGCATGTTTTACTTAAGATAATCCCTTCTAGTTTTATCAATGTTGCAAATGGCATGAATTTATCTTTTTTGACAGCTGAGTAGTATTCTATTGTAGGTCTATATACCAATCTCAATCCACCCATCTGTTCTGGGGCATTTAGATTATTTCTGTATCTTGGCTATTATAAATAGTGCTGCTATAAACATGGGAGTGCAGGTTTCCTTTCAAATTAGTGTTTTTATGTTCTTTGGGTAGATACCTAGAAGTAGAATTGCTGGGTCATATGATAGGTCCATTTTTAGCTTTTTGAGCTGCTTTTTTTAGCTTCTTTCCATAGGAAGTGGATCAGTCTACATTTCTACCAACTGCATAAGAGGTTTCTTTTTCTCTACACACTTGACAGCACTTGTTTCTGGTGTTTTTGATATGGGCCATTCTCACAGGTGGTGAGGTAGTATCTCATTTTATTTTGACTTGCATTTCCCTGATGATAAGTGATGAACATTTTTTTCTATGCCTGTTGGCCATCTGCATGTCTTCTTTGGAGAGGTGCCATTAAAGACATAATTTTTCTTCCCATTTTTTATTGGATTGTTTATTTTTTTTATTGAGTTGTATGAGCTCTTTGTAGATCTTCAGTATCAGTCCCTCTTCAGATATATAATGTGCAAATATTTTCTCCCATTCGGTAGGGTGCCTCTTCGTTTTTGTTACTATCTCTTTTATGTACAGAAACTTTTATTATGGCTTGATGTAGCCCCACTGTTTATATTCTCCTTTGTTTTCTTGCTACTGGAGATGAATCTGCAAAGATGTTTCTGAAGTTTATGTCATGGAGTGTTAAAAGTGGCACCTCGCTTGTCACAGCGACTGGAATGTGGTGTTCACTTAGTTTGGTGGGCAGGGATCATGAAGATCAAATGTTCTGTGGTACTCAGAATGGTACAAAGATGCAGTAGTATGCTCCGTGAGACACAAGGAACTAGGTGATTTGTAAACTTCTCTGCTGACTTCTTTCGAAGTGGTAAAAGAGGGCCAACCCCACTTCCAGAGCAAGACTAGATTATTTCTCATTATTTTGTTTATATATTTTTATATCCCTTATCACAATATATTAATCTGTTATCACAAACACTCAAGTGTGGACACCCATTTTATTCATTACTGGTTTTGCAGAGCCAGCATAGAATACAGTTTAATTGTAGGAGCTTAAGAAACACTTATTGATATGAGGACATCGAAGCTTCTTTCTCACTTATAAAGCCCAGGAAACAAGCTTTGAGAGCATTGATTTGTTTGTGTTTTCTGCACATCCTCATTGTCCCCAAGTAAACAAATCCAGATACCCTAACTGAGCTAAAAAACATTAGTGTCCGTGATCACTAAGTGTACAACATGTCCTTGTCCCTGAATTCCTGCTTCTTTCGTGACTAACAAATGTTCTACTAGTTTAGGGTTTTAATTTGTTCATCAGTAACCTTCTTGAAAGGAAAATTCTGTTTCTTGAATCTGGCCTCGAAACTGGTGACTTACAGATTAGTTTTTACTTCAGCGCCTTTAAATTGTAGCTACACTTTCCCCCTTGGGTACTTTTAGTGATATAGCTATTACCTGAGCTGGGATCTGTTTTCTCAATGATTGGCCAGAGTGAAAGTGTCACATCTGATTTTTCAAGTAGGCACTTTAATTCATGAGAATAATTAGTTCTCATTTTCTACCTGTTAAACTTTGAGAGATCATTGTTTTCCCTTGTGACATTTGTATATACATCAGGGTTATTTTCCTCTTTCTCATCATTTAAAAATGCTTTCATATATTATTAATGTGTGGTGCACTTAAGGTTGGCACTAGAGCATTTCAGATACTAATTAAAACACCACAAAGCACTTTGGGAAAGCACTACTGAATTTTCTGTTTTATTTATGATACTTTGGTTGTCCTGTCAACCATTACATTATAACAATATAATCTCCATAAAAAGGGGAGGATCCATATTCCTGGCCCTACCTGAGGAAGGGTGTCGCTGAGTGGTAAGATTTGTGGAAAAGACTGAAGATGCAAACTTGGAGGATACACATGGAGCAGAGAAATGTGTGAAGCACACACTTGCTTCTCAGCTTTGGACTTTACACCGGGGACCTTGGAGGACATGGAAGGAGACATGTGGAGTGGAGACCTGTAGAGACACTTGAAAGAGATGTGGGTGAGAGACCCATGGAGAGGCATAGTGGCAGCCATCACCTTGATTTGTATTTTGACCTTATTCCTTTTGTCCCAGACTTGCCTGGCCCCTTCTGCCCCTTTCCTGTGGTTTCCTGCCAAAGGTGCCTTAGACTTGTGGTAGGTTTTTGGGCCCCAGTGGCCCCACTTCAGACCAACCCTGTTTGGCAGGGCATTTATTTACTCCTGAGGGGGATGGGTAACTTTGGATGTTTCACTGGAGAATTTTTATCCCTTCTCTTTTCTATGCACAGTAATTCTATTAAAGTTCTTTTCTATTAAAGTCTTATGCACTAAGAGTATGCTTTTCTTTATGCAACAGATGGTAGAATTCCTTAGAGCATACAGGTATGAGGAGACCAGGGTACTCCTCAGTCTGCCTGCTAACAACTTGACTGAGTTCCCATAGCAATTAAGTAGAGGGATTAAAACAAGAACTAAACTGAGTTGATCTGCAGTTATTTAGCTTTACCTCTTTTTTCTATTGTCCCTCCTGACCTCCCTTTCTTTCTTCCTCCGTTTCCTTCTTCTTCTCTTTCTCTCTTCCTTCCTCCCTCTCTCCCCACCTCCGTTCCTTCCTCCCTTCCTCTCCTTCCTTTTATATAAAGGAACTTCACTATTTAATTTCTTCTCCATGTTACAGAAAATTTCTAATTTTCTCACTTGAATTATTACCTTTGAATTAGAGCTCAGGGCCAGACCCAAGCACAGATTATTCATTTAGACAGTGAGCATCGAGCAACCTGTTCCTGCTTTCCTTTCCTTCCCTTTACGTCTCCCACATGCTTAATACTTTCTTCAATTTTTTGAAAATGCAGAAGATCACTTTTGTGTACTCTCTCTGACCTTTTCTTAGAGCAAAGAGAACCTTAACTTGATAATATGGGGGTGGTGGGGGAAGACCAGACAGTGGTGTGGAAAGTAACTGCCCTCACCCTGGGTGCAATCCAAGGATTGCTAGTATTCTGAGGAGAGACTGCAGATTATGCTTACTAAATGGAAGGATTGCCCAGACACATGCCTGAGGCTGAGGAAGACTATGGGAATTAAGCTATTACAGTGAGTAGAGTGGTATTCACTGTCTAAGGCTGAATACAAGAAATAAGAGCAACTATTTCTCAGGTCAATGTGTGGAGTGGTACTAGAGCAGAGGCTGTTTTTAAATACTCTTTTCAATTTTAGCCTGCAAATCTTTAGGTTCTTTGTATTAGTTAGGAAATGAGAAGGCAGCTGGAGTGATTTGGATATTGTTTCAAAGGTCGATCTTGATTTGCCTTCTATACCTTTTCCCTTCCTCCCTCACTGCCATTAGCATTGAAATAAAGAAGAACACTGTAGGAAGCTTCCTTGAGGCAGTTTAAGGAGAGAGAGTAAGGCCCCGGGACTGCTTTTTAGAGATCTGTAGCTTAAACTCAGTCTGACCACAAAAAAAAAAAAAAAAAAAAAAATGACTGAATTTCTTAGACCCTCGGATAGTTTATCTGTGAAATGGAGGGGATGATACAAGATGATTTTTCATGATCCCAGATGCTGTAAACATACATATGTCTCAGATCTGCCAGCATTAACTGGAAGCATTGGGAATCTATTCAGTTCAGTGATATTATATCTTGGAAATATCAGATGAGAGTTCAAGAATGCTTTCCTTTTAAGAAGGCTGTAACATTTACGAGATTTATACAGACCCTATTGGGATAACTGATTTCATTTTAAAGGCGCTAATAACATTTTATTTAAGAACAATAAAATCAATTTACATATATAAAACATGTAATGCTTAAACATTTCCCTAAAGTGTGTTTTAGTCCAAACCTTGCTAATTTATGGGAACCAATGGACAAAACTTAACACTGAAATAACTAAACTGATGTTGTCTGATCTAGTTTTAGTCTTCCGGTTTCAGAATTCTTAGAATGGAAAATCACATTTGAATAATGTGCTTACACTTGATAAAAGATGAAACAAAACAGTACAGACAAAATATACAAAATAAAACTATAACATAAAATTGCAACCATATAACTGAGAAGATACTAGTGCTTTTAGCCTTTTTTAAAAAAATGCTAGGAAACATTGTTAGTGGTTGTGCTTTCCTTATTTAGCTGGGTTAATCTCTTAGCTGCTAAGGGCAGATTGATTTGTTTATAAACTTGTTAAACCAAATTTGCACACAACCACATCACAGATAATAAAGTGGGAAAAGACCACTCAAATCGTCAGTCTGCATCCACTCACCACCTTAGTCTTATTAATGTCTAATTTAACTTTTTAAGCAATGTATTCCACATTGCCTGTTTTGCACATTGTATTTTTAAGTGGTGCGCTGACGATGCTTGTTAACCATGTGTGGGGGTGTGGCTGAAAGACCTGATGTGTGACCAGAATTCCTTTTCCAATGACACCCCCAGGCTGGGCTACTGTCAGTGAGTCATTCTCGCTGTGTTGACACTGGAGCCCCCATGTGCAGTCTGATGAGTTGAGATGGTCTGGCAGATGCCAAGCATGTTTATTCCATATTGATTCCACTAGTATGTGGGAGGAGCATATGCCATTCTTGGATTACTGACAATTAAAAACTTTCCCTTGATAATCTGCCTGTTTTCAAAAGTCCCTTAATTATGTAATAAATAAAGCCAGAACATTCCAGTTCTGGCTACCTAATGGACTCTCCACCTTCATCATGTATTGTTATCACATGAAATTATCAAACAGGTGAGAATTAAGATTTCTTAATGAGTCATATTTAGTTCTCTGGAAGTTTATAGAGCAGATGAAATGACTTTTTTTTAAACAGGTGATAACATTAATCTAAGTATGGAGAAGATTTATCAATTATAGCAGACACAATGTAGGAAGGTAGAAATGTGATTTTCTTTTATGAAATCTGTCTGTTTTACTCTCTTAGAGGAAGAGATAACTTAATTTCTCCCAGTCCAGTACCCTTAGTTTGATCCAGTGATTTTTTCAGTCAAACTTAAATATCATGGGGTGTCTGGAAGGAGTTCTTTCCACTCACCTCATCTGGGAGCAAGGGGAGGAGTCACCTACATTCCTGGCAGCAGCACTGGGACTTGACTGACCTATTTGCTGTCCTGCTGGCCCTGCTCTCTTGTCCTATAGTGCCCCGCTTACCTAGTCCCAGAAGTGACTCATTTTTTTTTAGCATTCTGCTTATTCCTGTAGCTGATGCTTGTGTACCTCTGATGCTCTCTGCACTTCTGCATTTCCCACTAGAGCTCAGAGAGATGTCTGGTTTCTTTCTTCACACCTCAGTGGACTATGTGAACTCCATTGGGATGGACCTCCAGCCCACCCACAAGCACCTCCCTCAGTGGTGGGGAATGTATTTCTGACTCCTGCTCTCCTTGGATGCTGAGCCTTTCCAAATGCAGACAGCCTTTCTCTGCAAAGCTATAACAGGTCCCATCACTGCTCAGGAAAACAGAGGATCAATAATGGCTCTGCAGCTTCCCTTAAATCTATTGAGCTGCCCTCAAGCCTACATCATGTCTCTCAGCGACATACCTATCTGCCCTGGAGATTTGTTGCCTAGGTCAGGAGAAAGTGACCCCTCCTATCTGAGTCTGTCTTTTCCCCTTGTTCTTGTTGTTTCTTCCAGCAGATAGGAGTTTTCAGTTTCTGTCTTCTAGAAACTGACTCTGGGTCATATCTCTTTCTGTTCTATTCTGGGACATTTACCTATTGATCCTTCTTTTGGATTTGACTTTATATGCAAAATGCTCAGCTTTGAGAAGTTTCAGTAAAACCTTTTCTTGCCCAGGAAAGCCTGGCTTCCTGGTAAATAAAAAGCCTTGGCATCGAGGCCGTAGTCTTGCTCTGGATGTAAAATCTCATATTGTGAAAACGTGAGCTGATGGATGACCAATGTTCTTGGCTGTGTGTTGTCTTTTCCTAAGGAAATGAACTCCAGTGAATTAAGAGAGTATGGGGAGGTTGGGGGCACTATAGGAAAAAGAAGATTTAAAGTTTACCAGGAAAGAAACTACCTTGGTTTAATATCACAAAAATACTATACCCATTATGTCAAGATCGTCTCTACATCAGCATTTTCACTATGGAGATTTTTCAGATGGATCTGATGAAAGGAAATTAAGTTCACATTTGGTTTTCTGTTAATGGATAGAGTATGTTGTTCAAAAGAAGAATTCCTTTAGTTTTCCTTACTGTGCTTTATTCAGCCTTTTTATTTTATAATTTAGTCTTATATTATAAACTGAATCTTTTTTTTAAACATTTTTAAAAAAAGACTTATTTATTTATACTAGCACTGGGTACAGTCAGAAGTGTGGGAGGGTGAGAGAATTCACCAGAGCCAGAGCGGGGAGCAGAGCAGGCAGACTGACGAAGTACAACTTTATAACTACTACTGTATCAAGAAATAGAACTTTGTCAGTGTAGGGTAAGGTAAAAGGTATCAGGCTTTTCTGCCCTCCCGCCATCAGGATAGATGAGGGAACCCTGTGATCCTGAATGCATGCCTGATGGCGGGCACCTGAAGTGGGTACACCTGCGCTAAGACTGTGCTTTTTAAGGAAGGTGTCACGGGGACACCAGAAGCCGAGAAAGCAGCAGCAGAAGCTGAAGCAGAGTGAAAGAGAAGCCGAGAAGCAGCAGAACAAACGCCAGAGAGCCCCTGCCTAGCATATACCTGGTGAACCCCAATAAAAGACCTGCAAAAAACCACTGAGGACTCTGACTCCTCCTTTACCTGTCTGCATGGGATCAGAAAACCTGCACTGTGGCCTGTCCTGCCCCTACAGTCAGCTACTTACTTTTTATTGTCAGGTAAGGGAGAAATAACCTTTTACTTTATTAGATTCCTATATTAGTTACCTAGAGCTACCATCACAAAAAATGGAAGATTTAAAATAATGGCAATGTATGCCTTTTGGAGGCTAAAAGTCCAAACTCAAGGCATTGGCAGGGCTGTGCTTTTTCTGAAACCTGGCGGAAGGTACCATTCCCTGCCTCTTCCTAGTTTCAGGTAATGATAATCAGTCTTTGATGTTTGTTGACTAGCAGCTGTCACTCAGATTTCTGCCTCTGTTGTCACATGCCAATTTCCCTGAATGTGAATCTCTCTTCTCTCTTATGAGGTCAATAGTGACATCAAATAAGGGTATGTTCTCCTTATATGACCCTATCTTATTAATATTTTAATTACATTACAAATGTAATTAAATAGGGCCCATACTCAGACCCTATTTCTATCCAAGGTAACATTCACAGTTAGTCCAAAGGCTATGACTCCAACTTTGCCAGACACAATTCAATTTATAAAAAGTTATTATACATATAGCGAGGGGTATTTATTTATTATTGAAACTCATTGGACTATAACCATATCAGTGGTGTGCTGCCCTTGAATAATTTTAGGAATTTTATTTTCCACACTTTTGTGCTTTGCCTGTTATGTTTCAGAATTATATGTATGTGCATATTAAACAATTTACTCACCTGAAAGGATCTGCAATCTTTCTAGAACTCATGTCTCAGCCCATGGAGGGCTAGAGGGAAGCCAGATATGATATTGGAGAGGTGAGAAATACAGCCATCTCAATGGACAGATGTTGTACTTGATCTTTGTTCTACCTGCTGCTCATGTGGGCTGCTTAGCTATGTTTCTACTCAATTCCTTCAGTATGAACTCTTTCCAGGAGGC
This sequence comes from Talpa europaea, assembly GCF_964194135.1. Lineage (NCBI taxonomy): Eukaryota > Metazoa > Chordata > Mammalia > Eulipotyphla > Talpidae > Talpa > Talpa europaea. The sequence goes on along the minus strand of NC_140068.1, from coordinate 29,874,461 downwards.
TTATTAGTCAAATATACTATTGGCTGAACACCTCCTTTTCCCTTGGCCCTTCGGTTACCATCCCAACAGACATGATTGTGCATGTTTAATCCTAACCCGAACACAGCAGATACCCCTGCTTCATGTCCTTCTACTTAAAGCTATAAAGGCTGTTAAAGACAAATGGTAATTAGAACCTCACCTTCATCTCCAGGTGAAGCTTAACAGAAGCAACTGGCTTAGAGGATCCTGTCAGGAATCTGACTTAGATGATTTCCTTCAAACAAAAATTTTGAACCAAATGTCCAAGCCAAGGTAAGTCAAAAGGTGAAAACTCTTTATGGTACACATTGACAGCCACTGCCTGGTAACCTCATTATTTAAGTTATTAAAACATTAATTTGTTACTCTGTGCATAACTAAAGTTAAAATGTGGCAATCAGTGAATTTGGGAAAGACAGTGTTCTTGTGTGTGTCTGCTTAATCATTAATGTTTCTCTCATTTATGTGAGTAAAGTGCATTTAATCTTGCACTGATGCAGCACAGAAGTGTTTCCCAGTCTTCACACACTAACAAGACAGCCCTCTTTCTCCTGCCTTAGACATGTGTTTCCAGGTAGATTTGCTGATTTCTAATCAGTCAGCTGAGATACTCACTCTAACTTCAGTCTCCAGCCTTTTCTGGAAGAACTCCAGCCTGGGAGAATCTAAACATATCATTCAGAGGCCTGTGATGTTGGAAAGAAAGAAGGTTTTGGATGATTTTTGTTTTTGTTTGGACTTGGGTCAGTGCCTCCCATTTACAGCTGGAATGTTCACTGGATGGTTTCAAATGTGTTTTGGAAGACTGATGTGAGCCTAATGGAAATCAGCTACACTGGGGCCTCAGAAGACTCTAGGAGCAGGTTATCATGTTAATGAATGCATTTCTCTTTATCCGTGAAGACTGATGCTGAACAATGAGACCATGGCACCTCCATCACCCCCGCACACACACACTGGCACCCTCAACCGTCCCAAACAGTCTGCACAGTCAAAACTCATGCTGTGGTAAGCTCATCTCAGTGGCTTTCTCATCATGCTTTGATCAGAATAAAATGGTTCTCTTGGAGGATTTCAAGTAAAAATCCAAGAAACAAACTATTCCTGTACGTGACACAAATGACATATTGAAATAGAACTATAGGGGGCCATGGCCTCCAAAAGACAGTGCCCAACAGAGGACAGTCACTGTGAATTCTTCACCTCTGTACACAATCCAGAAACACTCAGGCTCAGGGAACAACAGTAGTGTTATTTACTTAACAAATGGGGGAAAAAAGGTATTCTCAAGGCTACAAGTGGCCAGCTCTCTCAGCCCAGATAATGTCCACAGTGTTCAAAAGTCATGAACAAAAGCCTCTCATGCAAGATGGTGGTGGGCTGCCAATGAGTGTGTGGAGCTCGTGGGACACCGACAGTCATCAGGCCAGAGTACAACTCACCACAGCTGGAAGCACTCACAAGAGGGCTGCTGAGATGACCCTGCAGCAGCTCACAGGCAGTCTGAAGGTTGGATGGATGGCACTGGAGGTCTGACTAGACGGCAGTGGAGGCAGCAGCACTGGAAGGTGCTGTCAGACGATCAGGAGCTCTCAGAGTTTCCCCGACACAGAGTACTGGTCACCTGCCAACAGCACTGGCCAACGGTCCTGGCCACCTGGTCATTAGCATCACAGCTCCTTGTGAGTTGTTGGCCCACACCAATAACAAACTGCTCTCCGAGACACCTGCCCCAGGGCCTTTGGTGTTCCTTCCAGGCGATGCCAGAGGTAGGCTGGAGGCAGGCAGCAGCACCGGCCTCTGCAAAGCTCTTTGTCTTCTCTGTGAAGCTTTCAGATTCTCTTCTTCCTTCTGAGGTTGGCTGCTGGATGTGTCTGAGAGCATCCAGTCTGAGTGAGCAAGTGTCCAGTCTGGGTGAGTAAGTTGAGTAGTTGAGTCTGAGTAGTACAGGAGTACAACCCCCAAGCTAGCCAGAGCAGGTGTACCTCAGAGAGTGTGGGACGCCAGCCATCCCAAGCTGGTTTCTCTCCTACCTCATGTCCTCTTTCAAAGTCTCCCCAACTACAAGTCTGGTTGGACTAGTTTCAATCCTATGGCTATTGGACCATTTACCAATTGACTCACTGCTCACACTGACTGGTTCATTCCATGAGCCGGGCACTAAGTCTACTGCCTCTCTACTGCCTGCCCCTGGAGGTTGCCATAGCGTTGGAGCCTTCCCTGTGGGTCCCCTGGGCTGCATGCCCTGGGGTGGCATGGTAGGGCAACCACTACTGCCTGCCATCCCTCCTGGCCTCTTCCTGCAGCCTGAGCCCCAGTGGGGCCACTGGTGGCAGCCAGTAAATTGCCCATTACCTGCTGCCACTTGCACTGTCTGCAAGCAGTGCTCTGGGGCCAAGCACTGGATCCCAGAGTGGGGGAGTCTCTGGTTTCAATATCATTGGGGAATGGACAGAAAATGGTCCCAATGGATTGAGATACAGGAAAATATGCTAACTGATCATATAAGCCACCATTTTCCTATGAGGAAAAGATGTCTTATAAAAGTACAAATCACTCTCACTTAGTATTTTATGGAAGGGGCAGGAGTTGCACTCCAGTGATGAGGTCACTTCTTCTATACCGTCACATACACCCCTTTTACCTTTTAATCCTCTGGTGTGACTTTCTGCCTTCTTGAAAGAAAACACAGGATCTAAGCAAGATGGTAAATAGTTATTCTAGCGCCTAAAAAACAAACAAATCAAAAAAAAAAAAACCATCAAACCAAAACCATAAAGGGATTCATCATCGACATTTAGGTAATATGAGATTGCACATAACATCTGCACTGCTTACACTTCTTGTAAAACAGGCACCTGCATTGGCCCCGATTTCTGCACAGCAGCAATATCCTGGAGCTGCGTAGATGGAGCCCTCTTCAGTGGGGAACACGTGCCTTTCCAAATATAGGCCAGCTTTGCTCATCGGCATGACCTGCTTGTCCTCCTGGGCATTGGAATTTGCAGTGCATGATCTAGAGGAAAGCAAGCTTCAATAGTCTTTATTTTCTTCCTTGAGGTTTCTTTTTTAATTGGAAATGAGCCTCAGTCAGAGAAGTGAAAATATGTAAATAAGTGGATTTCCCTAGAGCCATCACCTAAGCACATTTGACATAACGACTCAGCATTACCCACGTCTGAAAGTCTGACTGAAAGGCCAGAATTAGGTAGGCAGTTCGTATTTAGTTTCTATAGATACATTCCAAGGAGAGATGTTTCCCAGGGAAGGCCAACACTGTGGGTATTGACTGCCTGGAGCAGTTTGTAAAGCTGCAACTATGGCTTCAAAGGAGCCTGCTTCCCATGCTATGGTAAAACATGTGGTCACCTGGCCAGGGAAGAAAGTCTCTGAGTCTTGTAATACTACACAGGATAAGAAAAATGGAATGCTTTTGGATTGAGTTAAACCTTGTTCTCCCTTCAACTTCTGCCCAGAGGACATGGTAACCTCAGAGGAGCTCTTGCTTCCTCTCCCAAGACTTTGCCCATCTTTCAGGTTCCACTTGGTTGTAGGCTAATTAGAATTTTTGTTATTTTGAAAATACAATCAGAGAAAAGTATAAAACCATAGTAAGTAAAATACAACCTCTTTTCTGGTTTTTTAATACTATATAGGAAGTATTTTCTATACACATTTGTGTGTTTCTGTGTTTCTGACTCTTTAATGCTCCACCTTCCCATGATTTCTATTCTCTTGCAATTTATTTTATATGTTCTTTTTCCAGGAATCCATCCATCTTATTAGATTTTTTTCTTTCTTCCTTCTCTTTCCCCCCTTCACTGCTGGTGTATTTTCCTTTTATTCTAGAATCTGTGTTTAATTTTCCAGCCCTCTACTTTTATTCTTATTTTCCTTTTGTCAGGCTGGTCTCTTTTATTTTCTTTCTATTGTTGTTTCATTTGCTCCCTCTCCGTGTCCCCCTCCATGTGCTATTGTACATGGTCTGCTTATTCCTCTTTAGTTTGTTTTATTCTCTTACCACGTATTCATGCCTCCTGCCTAAAAACAAAGAGAAACACAAAACTGATTCTTACTTTTTGTTAAGTGTAGCTATCTCCCTAATTTCTTTGCACTAACTCCACACTAAGCCACTGTTTTAATACTCTAAATCTCATTTTAACATAAACTTTCCAATTTTATATGGAAAATGGAAGATTTATTTTTTTTAAATAAATGTTCTTTCCATGTGAAAGCTGGTGTGTGATAATTCTGGCTAGACGTCATTACGCTGCGTACTGATCCTATTCTTTTTCTTTGCAAGCTAAGTGTCTCTGAATCTCTGTTTCTTCACCTGTTAAAGTGAAGGGGAAGGAAATTATTGGTTACTCAAAGTCTACTCCAGAGACCTGTCACGCTGGAGTCAGCTGAGCTCCTGTTAAAACTAATCAAATTCAGGTTTCCCTTAGCACTACTCCCTGCCTGTTTACTATGTGCTCATCAAAGTTTGAGAAGCACAAAGTAGGTGCTCTCCAAGGTTTTTCTCAACATTAACTTTGCCGAAAATAAGTGAAAGCTTATGAAAACTCAATGAAAGTAATGCAAAAATAAAGCAAAAGCTAGCTTGCTCAGTAGATCACATAAGCCTCTGATGAAATCAAAGCCGTGGGTCCCCTCTCAGATGAACTAATTCAGAATGGTGTGTTTCCATGTCCTAGGTGACTGGAATGACTGGGGCTGAGAACCACTGAGGTGTCCTGCTGCCTCTTTTACCTCCTTTTCTGACATTATCACTGCTGCCCTTGTGGATGTGAGGTGAGTAATTACTGTGGAAACAGCGAAACTCTAAATTATTTGTTTTTACTTACTTAAACCCACCAAAAATTGTTTCAGGAAGTTAAGGAGAAGCATCGAAGGGGATGATATGTATTTTTAAAAAATATTTTATATAATTACATCATTTTTTCATTTTTGCGCAATGTATGCATTTTCATTTTGGTTATATTCCCCATACAATTGCACACCCCCCCCCTTTATTTTGGCCCTAATGGGAGCAATAAGCAAGATGAATTGTTTTTTTTCCTCATGTTGTATTCAGACTCTTGCTGAGAGGGGAGTATTTGTGGTAGCGAGCAGAAGCAACCCCCTATAGCGAATGGTAGATAAGACATGTATCCCAAGAGGCCTGGCGTGCCTGGGGTGGATATTCCAGGGAATTTTTGTTTTATCCTAATTTGGTGCTAGTGTCATCGGGGTGAACACAGTTAGCCACGTGCTCTGATTGGGTTCCAACTTAATTTTAATTATTGCAGTTTGTTGAACTGTAGCTGGTTTAAGAAAAATGAAACCCACAGAATATCTTCTTTACACTTTCAGTGTAGTGTCCTTAGTGTGAAATCTGGGGAAGGGATAGTCATAAAACACTTGTCACGAGAGTGGAAGGTGTGACAAAATGATTATAAGGAAATTCTTTTATGTTGTAGTTTTTCACTTCAGACGACCTGGAGAAACTGCAAGTATTAACTTTACCTTCTGTTAATATTCATTTTTTTCCTCCTGCGTGCAATGAGAAACACAGCAAATGATTACATTTTTGGAGTGATTGCATTATTTGATCAAAATAAAGAAATAGTGTTTTCTTTAAACATGTTTTGCTCAGTAAAACACCTTTTCCCCTGCAGTCTTCATGTCCTGAGAGTTCTGCATCATTGAATTTAACTGAGGAGCCAAAATTCTGTCATTATGTGGGGGAGTGGGTTCTGAGGTGTCACTTCCATGAAGAGAGATTTATAATAAAGTGTCATTTTGCTATTTTTTCCAGGTTTTTAAAAATAATAATTAATTTTTAATTGAGGCAATTTTGGGATACCCCCACTAGGTGTGGACTGTTCTTGAGTGTTACTCCAATAAGTTATATGAGCAGAGAAATGCCCATCATGTTGGACATCTGTCTTTCCCATTGGTGACAGAAGCCCCACCCAGAACCCCTTCAGACAGAAGCCCCACCCCTTTAGTCAAGGTTGGGCCATGGTTGTTACCTGATTCTTACCTTCACATACTGCTCAGAATCACATGAAGATTCAACAAATATTTTTTTCACAAATTTTTTGTAGCCCTGTCCAAAAACTTTGATGTAGGAAACTTTCTCATTTATTGCATTCTTACTTTCTTACTGAAACACTTCTCCATGTTGTTGCAACTATTTTGTGTCCCTTCTGCCCCCATCTTTGCCCTACTAACAGCTCTTATGTACACATGGAATCTTTGCAAAACTCTTACTGACTTTTTTCCTGGCTGAAGAAATCACTAAACTGACATAATTTTGCTTATTAGTAAAATATCTTACTTTTACATTGTTTGATACATCTCAGCTTTCTTGATTCTTTTGTAAAGGGAGGTTGAATAGCTTGCTACTAAAAACTTCATGGAAGCTTTCTAGCATGGTTATTTTATTTGATTTTAGGAGGAAAATCCAGAGTACATTCTGAATTTCACCCCTCCTACTTAAAGAAAACAAGCCTACTTTCCAAAACTAAATAAACACGTCAAGTATTACCATTTCCTTAGAACTTTTTAAATAGGAAGTGTATTTCCCAGGGTTCTATTTAGTTCAGGGCTACTAAGGGCAATACTAGGAGGTTGGTTGAGGAGTGGGCAGATCAGATAAATGACCCAAGCTTGGAGATTAAGCAGATCAGAGATATGCCTTTTCCTAACTTTAATCCTTATGGTATTTTGTGTCTTTCTAAATCCATGCCGGTCTCTGAAACTATAGTGTCAGTGGGGATATTTTTTCTGATGTTAGAATTTTTATCTGCATTAAAAAAAAAGTAGCAGTGGCTACACTTTACCTTCGATTTTTTTTTTTTACACTAAGACTGACTTTGTAAACATTGCCTTTTTATGGGACTCAAATGTTTTTCATTCTGAATTATTGGCACCTTCTAAATTCATATTTATGACTTTGGGATCAATCTATATGTCAACAGATAGCTTGAACCAATGATCTGGACCCACAAACTCCAATGGCATTTAATGTAACTTCCAGTGCTCTTTTTTTCCTGAGGCTGCCACTGAACTGTAGTATAACTACTTCATTTAATAAAAAGTCCAGCCTTAGGAAAATTCTCATATCCTTGTTAATGCTAATGCTGTGGAAAATTTAAAGAAAAACAGAAGCAGCAGTGGAACTAGTTAGAATATGATTTCTTCTGAGAATATTTGCACAGTGCTGTGGGTTAATGAAAACTTTAGTCACTACTCCAGTGTACAAGGTTTCCCACTGAGCAGAGGATTTTCCCACTATTTGCAGACTTAGATGGAAATGAGAAAAAAAATGGGCCCCAAATTTGAAACAACTTATTTCTAGCTAGTTGTTAGATTCAATTATTTGAGTTACCTGAATTGTTGGCGCAAGAGCTCGTGGAGAAGAAGGTGAGCATTCTGACTCACAACATCCCTGAATCAGAGTCCTGCTTGAGTAAGGAATATAACAGATGTGTCAGGATGATCTGTCCTTGCTCTGGAGTCTTTTCCACTTGGAATAGAAAAGCTGAACTTATAAGTAGAATATAGAGAGATTAAACAAAGGGCTGGGAAAAAGACAAAGCTTCCAAGCTGACCATAGATCTGAGGCATACAGTGGGGGAGAAGGAGGGATCAAAACAGGGGATCAAAGAGCACAAGGGACTGTGGTGAAGATCACGCATGATGTGGTGGTGAAACTACAGGAACTATATCTGAGAGGAAAAATCAAATATTGTACAAAAATTAGCAACGATGTAAAAAAATTGAAATAATAAAAAAAAAGAAAAGAAAAGCTAACCTTCCAGGCACTACTTAGTGTTATTTGATGATATTGAAAACATTAATATAAAACTTGACCCTGCATCACCTTCAAAGATAAATTGTCTTATCTTTGAAGTCCTGTGAAGCCTTGGGTGATTTAATGGTCCATGCACTACTGTGGTGATTCCTGAGGGGAGCATCCAATGGCACCCAATTCAAAGATTAATTAATTAAAAGAAAAAATTAAGTACTTCTAGTGTTATTGGTGATATGCAAGGAAGTATCTGAAAAAAACATTTTTTTATTTGCCAACTAATAGATAGGATTATTTTGTTCTAGAAAGAGTCCTAAAGGGAGTGGTCCCAAGAGAAATATATTTTGTTGATGGAGTGGGAAGGAGTGTTGACAAAATGGGAGACTGTGAAAAGATGTTAGACTTTGGTAGGGAGTGCAAGAGACGGGGGCTGGGTAGCCCAGGGTACCTGGAAGAACCAGTTTTTCAAGTGGGCGATTTGTAACCATTTTTCTGCTCTAGAAGTATCACGTTCCATTATCTATAATAACTACTTCCTTATAATACTTCTTGCAGAAGTGGCTCTGAGCTGGGGCATGTGGGATATATATTAGATTTTGGGAAAGGGTGTAATTTGGAAAAATCATTAAAGGTCCTGTTTTAATAAAATAGACATGATGTAATTGTGGGCATCATTCATACAAAGTAAATTTTCTGAGGTAGCTAAGTCTGTTTTATTGTTGTTTTATAAACATGAAATAGCAGGGAACTCTACCTTACCTTAGAATAAATCTAGATTCTCAATTAGTGAGGTGGTATCTTTCTGTTTTATTTTTTTCCATGGAACTCAGTCTTTTTTAACTGTAGGTTGAATCCTTAGAAAGGATAAATAGCACCCTGACTTACTTTTCCTCATTTTCCTAATCTTGTGCTATAAAATTGGTCTCTAATATATGCATGATCAGGGAAAATGTAGAAGGAAGCAGGTGGAGGAGTAGAGATTACCAAGAAGGGGGAAAAATATACAGAAGAGAAGGGAGCTTATAAAATCTGGACAAAGTCAGACAAGGCTGGCAGGAGGTGAACTGGGTAGAAGGAGTTAGGTGTTTGGTATAAGGGTACATAAAGTACGCTGTGAGGTACCACAGTGCCCTCATGAGCTTTATGATTAGCCAACCACCAGTAGGTATTGCTGAGCATCTGCTATGTGGCAGGCATTGTTCTGGGCACCAAAGGTACAGTACTAAATGAGCTGACAGAATTCCTACCTTCAAGGAGCTAACATTCTAGTAAGAGTTCTCTTGCATTTGTTGAGTTTAAATGCCTGTTTATGGCAAAGAAGTATAAATGGGAGCTGCTTCCTATAAAATATATTCTTTGTCTTGGCAAAACATCCTTGAGAACAGATCAGGACAGTGGGGAGCAAACACTGAGTAACATTCTCTCCATTTCCACCTTTCTGTTAGGTCATAGATATAAATTACAATTCTGGCCCTCATTCACCCTCACAGAACTCTCTGGCAACCTTTCCCATTCTCTCAACATGAGAGGAATGAGGAGGTTATTTGGAAGGTCGTTGGTCTAAGGAGTTGTCCTGCTACAGTTACCAGGGAATCTTGAATTTCATCTGGAGAGAGTGCAAGGCAGCAGGGCAAGCACACGACGAGGAGTCAATTGGTGAGCAGCCCCCAGAGACGAGAAGCATATGGAAAATCAACTTTCACGAGTTGCTTCTTTAGAAAGAATAGGCTGCGGATGGATTTTAAATCTTAATCTAAATACAAGGTTTGTGTCAGCAGTTGTTTTTGAGAAAACCAAAGGAACTCAGTGTTCCCCTCTGTGATAGAGCCCGGGTGGCCTCAAGCAGCGAAGCGAGGAATTCATTTTGTCTTGTTGCTCAGACACTGATGCTGGAACCCAGCAGAATTTCTGGCCATACAGCTGGCCCTTGGTGTGATGCCGACATGATTAGTTTGTCACTATTCTTTTTCTGGCCCAGAAGAATGTCTGAGAGAAATAGGAGCAAGGTCCTCTGTGGATTGGGTGGAGGAACTATTCCTTCTAGAGAGATACGTGAGACTCTATAATCCAGCGTCCTCACTACTCCACATGTGGTCCTGAGAGACTGATAGACATGCAGAATAGCAGATCCTACCTCAGAATCTGGAAGTTAAATTTGGAGAGTAGCCTTGGCATTTTTCTTTCTCACCTCTGCTCTCCCCGACCCAACTGTTCCCCCTTTGCCCACAGGCTACCCTCAGGAATGGTGTTGGTGGGTACTGGATGAGGAGATAGGCCGCAAACATTCAGTCCTTCTTTATTAAACCAAGACTCCAAACCCAGAAGAGTCTAAGTCACAGAAAACAAAGAAACAATCTAATTTCAGACCTGTCTTGAGTCTTTGCTGGTTAAACTTCAGGAAGACCACAAAAAGGCCCCAGACATTTTAGGGTGTGAATTTTGAATCTTTGCTTCTTGACCTCTGTTTGGTTGCCTTGACCTTCAATTTACCAAAATATGGAAACTTCGTTATGGCATTCTATCCATATAATGAGGAAAACACTGATGTTTGTATCAATTCCAGACCCCTAAAGCAATACTGTCCTCAACCACAGGGTCCTATACAGCACTTTACACAAAAATAGATCAAAGTATTAGTTCTTTGGAAATTAATAAAAGCGAAATTTCACTTTTTGTAAAATAGAAACAATCTTGAATCCCTTTGATTATCACAGACCCCTTGACTAGAAGTCAGAACTCTGAAGTTTTATCTGGCTAAAGGAATATCCTCCTTGGTGTTTATCCCCATCTTTTAGTTTTTTGTGGGTGAAAGGAAGGCCAACTTTGCACCTTCATATTACAGGTGTGCGTGTGTGTATTTTGGTTTTGGTTTTCAAGGGAAACAGTGAGAGAACAAGAGCAAATTGAGAAGCAACACAGTGAGAGACTGAGAGTGAACAGAGGAACAAATCTCCCTGGTGAGCCCAACCACATCCCTTTTTTGTGGTAGCGACAGAAAGCACAGAGAAGTTATTTCTTACTGGACATTATATGAGAAGGAGCTATTATATCTGCAAGTTGAGGTATCTTTCTCAGGTTGGCTTCCAACTATCCTGTCATAACATTAACTATGTTACCTTCAGCCATTAAAGCACTTATATTGAAATATTTTATATCATTGAATACTTTTCTTGTGTCTTTCAAAGTTATCTCAAATTTTCAGCATTGTAATGGTAATGAGCTCAGATCTTTCTATCTAGAATAATTGAAGCAGTGTTTAGAAATAGAATAAGGTGTAGAACAATGAAACCTTGCTATAGTTTGATCAACACCTAGATTAAAGTGTCCAGAATCTTTTTCATCCCTAAATCTTGGTTACCCACCTCCCCTGTGTGTGTGTGTGTGTGTGTGTGTGTGTGTTTAGTGAGTTTTGTGTGCATGTTTGGGCATTTTTCATTCCTAGGTTTTTGGAATGATCCAGAAATTAATTGAGGAGCCAAATACCAGAGAAACTGACCATTTTTGTAGTTAAGAGTTAGTTTATCTTGTGGTTGGGGACAAATGAGAAAATACTTAGACATGCCCCTCAAAATCTGATTGCTAGGTTATCTAAATCAACTTGGAAACATTGTTTAGATTCTAAAGGCAGCAAAACTCTATCCAACTTTGTCTGTCTTTATACCTGGCTCCCAGACTGACTTTCAATCTCTCCAGAAACCTGAGAAGTGGACATAATAGAAAAGGAATTTCACTTAGTTACCATCCGAAAAATGAACAATGAGGCATTAAGTGGTAACATCAATAAATATATTTTTATTCAAATTAATATACCACAGCCATCCTGTCAATATGTTTTATTCTGGGGAATTGTTAGAACTGAAATTAGCCTAGTGACTTAGAGCAGTGACTTTTATACAAGTGTCTCCCAAAATGATGGTTTGGTATTAAATGCCCTGAAAATGATTTGACTTCAGATGTTAATGAGAATTTCACCCACTGTTGTTTATCAGAAAAATCAGCTGTGGCTTCCTTTCTCTTTCCCTTCACCCTCTCAGAGATTAATTGAGGAAACACTTTAAGGCATATTTAGTTTGGGTTAGGAAATAACATTACTAAACAAGTTTTGGTGGGTGGCATGTAATCACTGAAAGGCCAATTTGTTCAGGAAGCAGGAATTAACACCTTTACTCTGGTGAAAAAAAAAAAAATCAGCACTGCAAGACCTTAAGTAGCTTGAAAGGCTGGAGTTTGGATTAAGTCCTTAAGCAGAAAGGGGAAGGGCCAGAGACAAAGCAACACAGATTTGGTGAGCCCCTACCACTGCTAGCCTCTACTTAAGTGTGTTTTTCTCTTGACATAGAAAAGTGAAAATATCATCAGCACAATTCAACATTACCAGTCCTCTTTTCCCAAAGGCCAAAGAATTCATAAAGAGAAAGAACTCATTAGGCCTAGCCATTATACATGACTCTCGAGTTCTTGGAAATAAACTATGTAAGTCAGCTCTAGATACAGAAAGCTAATTCAATTGACCACTTGAGGGAGGTGGTGGGTTATCTTATTTGAAAAAAAGAACTCAGTTCTTAAATGATGTACAATTTTAAGAAACTTGAAAATCTCCTGTGACCTATGGATAAAAAGAGATCACAAGAACCCTGGCAATGGCTTTTCACCACTTGGATCCAGTCTCAAACTTTCCTGTTAAAAAAAAGGAAATAAAATAGATTTACTAAACACTTGAGATAGTCTGCTTGATGGATCACCTTAAAAAAGAGAGATAGGGCCAAAGTATGGATAGTTTATTTTCACAAATCAATTTTAGTTTTTTCTATGAAATAAATGAACAAGAAGCCCATTAAAATGGTTGTTACAATTCTTCTTTTTAATTGTTTACTCTATTAAGGTGACAATTCTTGACAGCTTGATATATGAACAGTGTTCACTTGCCTGACAAAGACATAAATTATAACAGGAGAATGAGATGATCCTTCAACTCTTCATCGTTCATCCAGGATAAATGTAGAATTTGGAGAGAAGTCAAAATTAAGTTATATTTACCTAAACTCCAGCAGCTGTTATTTCTTGCTTAATGGTTACTGAAGAAAAGTTAGCTGAGATGAAGGGTAAAATGGGTCAAGTGCAGCAAAGCCATTGCATTTCATCAGAACCAAATGGGAAATCAAGTTATTAAAGGCTGTTCTAGTGCAAACATAAAATATACTTGAACTTAAGCTCATTCCTCTTGAATCAAATTGCAGCATTATAAATCAAAAATTTCAAGGGGATTGAATATAAGCATACAGACACAGAACTTTAAACTATGTTCTATTTCACTTAATGCAGTGTAACAGTATAAAGAGTCAAATAGTATAGAATGTCCAATAAAAACAGCAATACCTTGTCTACTATCCCTTACGCCCAACTCCTGATGCACAAACAAAACCTCTTTTAATCTTTCAGCTATTTCTTCTGGCATGTAACTTCAAATGTCTAAATAACATGTCAATATACACTTTCTTATATATATGTGACTAAGGTTTAGATATCTTCTGTTGCTTCCACATATAGGAGAAAAGAATCCCACCCTATTTATCCTCTCCAGGCCACCTGACATATACTTCCTACTTCTTCATCCTCTAAACTAGTTGTCATTTTTCATTTAACCTATGTTTAGTGTTAGCTTTATTAAGACTGTATAAAAGTTGTGCATGACAGAGCAAGGAGCACTGTTGTTGCTTTTCAATTTTTTGTTTTCTTAAATGAAAAATTGTATAATTTGTTTTATTTGTTTATTTTTATGTCCTTAGTACTGATTCAGCTCCCACATCTCAGAGAGAGGTATACAGCCTGTCTCAGGACAGTCAAATGCAAGTGATGCATCAGTTTCTTTTTCTGGAATATCCTCGCCTCTGTCCCTTGACCCTCCAACTGCGTCGTTATACCACGGGAGATTCCCTTCACCTGATGCTAAACTCTTGTCCTGGATCGTCCCTTTGATATCACACTGGGTGCTTCCTTTGTACTTTACAGTTTTTTATGCTTGTTTCCTGAATCACATACTTTCCTAGTATATCCCCACCTTTTTCTGGAACCCATTCTCCAGTTGCTTCCCACACAGTTGCTTCCCATTCTTTCAGTCAGAGGAAATATCTTTTTTCTGCCTTAACATTTTATTAAAGCTTGGTAAGCTATAGTATTTGGGATGGAAATTATTTTCCTCAGAATTTTAAAGCTGTTGTTCCATTACTTTCTACCACTCCGTATGAAGTAAAATGCAATTTTTACTCCTAATCCTATACATGAGATCTACAGTTCCTCATTGGAAGCTTTTAAGATCTTTGTTTTATTTCTGAGCTTTGAAATGTCACACACACAGAAATAGGTCCTTTCTCCTCTCATGTATTATGCTAGAGACTTAATGGGACTTTCCATAGCCCTTATGTGATTTTTGGTGTTATTTTTTCATATTAGGTATTTGATAATTTCTTCCCTTCATTTTCTCTGTTCTCTTTTCCTGGAACTCCCATTATTCATATTTTAGACCTTCTGAATTGTTTCACTATTTTTTCAAATTCTTTTTACAGGTCATTTCCAAATTTCACTTTTTGGTTCATTTCCTCAAATTTACCTTTCTGTGGAACTTTAAAAATTTTCTGTTACATATTTAAATTTTTTTATTCTCTAAATATGTTTACTGAGGTAAGGTAGGTTCATATCATTGTATCTGCTCTGGAGTTATAGCTTCAAACCTCTACAAATGTATACTTTCATACCTGACCCACAACCAGTGCCCCTACAATCCTCCACTATGTCCCACTGGGCTTCTTCACTCCCCTACTCTCACTTATATGTGGATTATAGGGAAATAAAATGAAGTGTTGGTATATTTTTAAATTTCAAGAACTTTCATGGTCTCAGAGTTGTCCACATTAAAAAATCCTATATAACATTATTTTTTCATGTTTCATATACTATAACAATACCTCCTTATAGAATTCTGAAGAAATTTTTTAGTCAATATGAGAATTTTATGATTGACACTGGGGTGCACCACCCACATCCCTCTTCAGGGAAAGACTTGTTGCCCCCACAGCAAAGAGTGCCTCTGGAAGAGAATATTCCTGTGAGTTATTCAGCATCATTTCAGTTGCAGAATCACCTTCCCCAACATCACCCCCCCTTTCTGGGAAGACCCAGATACAAAGAGTGTTTCATATGGGATAGAACTGCTTGGTCGTCTTAATGTAACTTGAGACAAGTCTGAAGGACTGTTCTAGCTCTAGACTGAGGTTGGGGCTGTCCCGGGCCACCCTTGCAACTTGACATGTCCCCTGCTCTCTCCCGCATTTGTCCCCTCCAGATACACTCCCTAATAAACCTCATGCATGCTTGACTCCATCTCCGAGTCTGCTTCCCAAGAAAACAAAGCTCTGACTCCTTTCTTCTCTATGCCGTAAATCTGATTCTCCTAGGTTACCTTTATTCTGTCAATTCAGTGTTGACTTTAACGTCTATGTTAGAGGCTTTCTATTTGATATTATTTTTTTTTTTTCTTTTCTGTCTCCTGCTCAAGATTGTTATTTTTTTTTTTTTAAATAAATTTTATTGTTATATTCCCCATACAATTGCAGCCCCCCCATTCTGACCCCAATCCCTCCCCTCCCGCCCCCCTAAAAGTGTCTCTGGTTCATAGTTTTTTGTTGATTTTGATTTTGATATTATTTGAAAGCAAAGTTGGTTGGAAGCTTAAGTATGTGTGGCACTTGTGTCTTTCGGGTTACCAGGAAACCAGCTCCAGCTGCTGCTTTGGTATCTGTTTCTTTTGGTGTTTCTTAGCCTCAGATAGTTTATATCGTCACCTGCTCAGAGAGCATAAACCTGACTAAGAGCTTTCTGGAACCTAGTGGAAGATGGAACTGGGAGTTTGACTGTTATTCTAAATATTACTTCATACTCTAGATTTTTAGGACTGGAATCCTCGATCCTAATCAGCTCTGCCTGGCAAAACTACAAACTTCTCTGTTTCAAACTTTCTAGATAATTCTCTTGACTCATTTTCTATCAGGGTGTGGGTGGGGTAATCTCAAGGTATGTGGACTGGAAAGTAGTTTGGGCCTCTAACTTTTCCTTCTGCATTAGGAACTGTGTTGTTTCTTACTGACTGCCTCCCCTTCCCTGCCCATATCATGGCTTGGAACTCTCTCCTCCCAATATAGTTGTTTCTGCTCATTGATCCACTTTAGTCTTCCAATATTTTGTTAATATTGTTCACCAGCTGTGGTTTCAGCTCCCATTCTCTTCAGCTATGTGGGTTCAGATCTCTTTTCATTTCTTTATTGTGATTTAAGTGCATCTTGAAGGAGATGGGTCTACACACAGACTTTGCTTAAACTAATTTGGATCAATTAGATAAAAGTATTCTTACTACTCTGACTCAATGGCAGATGACAAAGTCAGTTCTATTTTCTCTTTAGAAACACATTCTTATTGGATTCTCAGATGACATATTTGCCTGGGTGTTTCCTACCTTGCTGGTTGCTCATTCTCACATTCAATCTCTCATTTCTCTGGAGATAAACTTACCATGAAAAAATTAGAATATGACAGTTCTTCTCAAAAATATTCATTCAAGCAGTAGAATATGTATCTTTAGATGACACAGTTGACAAAGAGTAAACAGTTGAAAAAGTTTGTCACAGTTGAAAAAGAGTCAGATTTCATACATAACATAGAATATAAAACTGCTCAAGTAGGAATAAAACATATACGTAACTTTTCGATGGCTGCATTTAATTTTTCATAATAGTCTCTCAAGCAAGTAAAGATGGGCTTATAATTTTTTCACTTTTCTAAAATACCATTGTAAAATTAAAATACTTTAAATATATGAATACATTTAAATTTACTAAGAGCTAATAATTAAGGAAGAAAACATTTAAAAACATACAAATTGAGATTGATGTTTTAATGAGATTCTTTTCAAGAGTTATAAACTATTTCTAAGGACTAATGAACTTTGTCAAAGCCATTTTCTATATCAAAAAAGACAATAGCATTTTTATAAATTTTGTAATGAATAAGATTATGTTTAAATCATTAATAAAAATCAAGGACCTCCCTAGGTGTTAAGTCTCAGCGCTATCACAGTCCCTAGCCAGGGAGCTCTAACCCACATATGGCACAGCAGACCTCTCCTGTCTGACCCGCTGCTCCCCTTAGCAGTGCATTTCAGTAAATCTGCCTGTTTTGCTCCCCACTCCTATCTCTGGTTAATCTTCTCACCCCAGCACCTCTGGCCTACACCCCTGTTCTTCCACACAAAAATTTAAAATAAAAACCTCAAACTTACTTTGTTTAAATAATATACTGTGTGATAAAATGACTAATGGTAGTTTAGAATGAAAGAAAAAGGAAAAATACAATTTTATAGAAAAAACTTCAGTGATTGTTTCTCGACCCATAAAATCATATTTTCAGAAATATTTGATTGTCTTAGAAAATCTGCATAGATTGCCTGTTGTGCATATATATTTAAATTTAACACTAGCCAAAAGCATAGTCTCTGCCTTTCATATTGGAATTTATCCCAGAGAGCTATGTTACATACAGTTAGTAAAAAGTTTTTCCCTAAAATTCAAATCATAGTAATTTTTGCCATTAACCAGATAAACCTGATATTATCTCCAATCATTGTACAATTTATCATGTTTATAGCAAAAACCAAGTGTCATGGAAAATTTCATGTTAGATGTATTAATCAAATATATCTTAAAATGTTAGTCCTTAAATTAATTTAGAGAACATTACAAGTTTAGACTGGAGCTAACTGGCTTAAAGAAGGAAGAGTGTACATATGCTTTTAATACAATCATGAAATTAATGAGTACTTGTCCCTTTTTCTCCAGCAATTGTGCATGCATATAGCAATATGGGTCTGTGACAGGTGCTGAAGCTTCAGTCACTTGGCCACACATTTCTATGGTTTGTGAGTCATGGGAATTGCTTGTCTTAATCTGACTACTAAAGTTCTGTCCTATTGTCTTTTCTTGTAATAGAAACATGGCTTGAAATGACAAAGCCAAACTAATTACAAAACTTAATTTAATAGTTTAAAACGCAAAGGGCATCCATTCCCCAAGCAGTAAAATCTTTTGTTTGGAAAATTTTAAACAAATTATATTTTACTTTATGTTTTATTATTTACGTAATAAGTATTTACAAGAACACAATTTTCTCAAGGTTTAAACTGCTCATTGTTCCATAAATAGGACACACATTTAGAAAGAGGAGCTTTTTTAAGGAATATTTTAGTGATTACCTCTGCTTTAAAACATAACTCTAGTAGTGCTTGATGTTATGAGAATCTCGCCCTAGTTTATTTTTTGACTCTCTTAGTGATATTTTCACCCTAAGCACTGCTCTGAATCACTACATTTACTTGTACTTTTGAGGATAAGATTTTTGTGTCTGGGTAAAATTTCCCTCTGCTCACTATGCTCTCACAATCACTATCGAGCTGATAGTAGTGTATGGATAAATCCTCTATCTACTTTTGGTTAGAAAGATTCAAAATCCCCAAGCCCTAATAGTTAGAAGTGTGGTCCCACTTCTGTCCTGCTTTTTGAAACCCCTGATGATAACCTGAGTGTTGTCATCTGACGTATGTTTGGTTATTTGCAATAGAGAAAATTCTGTTCAATGTAGGCAGTGTGGGTCATGCATGGGTCATTACCAACTATTCTCACCTTAATATAGATTCCTATCAAAGTTTTTGTGGGTTGGACCATGGAGCAAGACTTAACCATAAAGGATTCAGGAATGCAAATTGACCATTGTGAACTCTGACCTGAAAAAAAAAGGGCGCTGTTGTTCCAGTGAGATTATGATTGCTGTAGTTAATAGAAAAGATTGTCACCCATGTTGGTCCTGGGGGTGGGAAGAGAAATCTTTCTGGAGACTGGGATTGATGTCTGTATCCTGTGAGTTTAGAGTGTTCTGGGATCCAACTTGTTTTTAAGAGAACTGAGACGACTGAGTGAGCTGTAAGAGTGAACGTTCTTACTACACTTATTTTCTTTTCTCCACTGATTCCTTTACTTTAATGACTTTTTGTCACATTCCTTAGAGGTAAGGAATATGATCTGCTAAAAACATAGCAAATCAACCTGTCAGACAATAGATACTTGCAGAGTGAACTTTTTGGGATAAGGAGGGAAATTTAGAAGAAATTTTAGACAGTTCCTGCTATCAGTGAATTTACACAGTGATGGAGTTAAGAAAGGAGACAAGTAACTCATAAAGCATATAAGGCATGAAAGCTTTGGTCACTTCATATAATGAAGTACTACTTGCTGACAACTCTGACATGTACAGATTCACCATAGAGTGACATTGAGAATGTTTCTACAAAAAAGAGGGGAAAATAGGATTTTTCAAGATTGGGGGAAAGCTTTTGGGGAAGGAGGGGTTCTTTAGAGAGGCTGGAGAATCTTTCCATGATCCACAAATCCCCACAGAGCGGAAGGGTTAAGGAAGTTTATCTATGCCCAGAGTCCGGCTGTTTTGGGCAGCATTTTTTCTTCCTTCCACTTCACAGTAGCCTTTCCTCAAGATAATTTGGACTCTCCATACCAGTCAGGTGGTTCTGGCACTTTGCCTTACATTTGAGCTAGATGGTTCTGTCACCTCCTCCCATGGGCTCTGTGCTTCAGACCAGCATGGCTACTTGAGCCCCTCAGGAGTATGGCTCCCTTTCTGAGTATTTAAACTCCTTCCCTTGAACACTTGCAAGACATCAGTACCTTTGCTCCTGACATGAACTGGCTGCATTTACTGCTGATATAGGTAGGCACACCATTTAAAAAATCCGCTATTAGAGCATTCATTTTTAGAGCTCTCAGGACCCTAGGGATGTCCTCCTAAACCAGGAGTGACTTTGTCCAGGAAATGAATTGAATCATTGTTTGTGTCTTTTGACCCTCAAATCACCTTTGCTATTTTGTAATCTCTGTTCAGTCACTAGGTATCAGCCTGTCTGCACCCACTAAAGAATGCTTTTGTATATTCTGTAATTAAAATGCCCGATTTCAAGCTCATTTTAACTGGGGCTGTTGGACTTCATATAAATGGGACTTCACCTGCCCCTTTCAGGGGCGTGAGATTAGTGACACTGGGAAACCTTAACAAGAAGGGAGTTCACACACCCCACCCCCCCAACACCCACACACCCTGAACTTCTTGGACTGATTGATGATATTTCCTAATATAGCAGGGCTAAGATGACTTATTTTGAGAATAGAATTAAACCTTTCCCTTTTTAGGAGCAAGCATAACTTTGGCAACACTGTCAGCCCCAAGCACATTAGTTCTTGTGGTCAAAACATTAACAGGGTGCTTTGTTAACAAAATGTTCAGGTCATGATAAGGCCAACAAAGGAACTGTAAGATTTTATGAGCTGAGTCTTTCCAAATTGTGCTCAAGTGAAAAGTTCTGAAAAGTAAAACTTTCTCCTGTAACCAGGACCCAGATGAGCCTGGATGAGAATTTTCATGCATGAGCAGGAGTGTCAGAGTGTCACGGGTTCCAGAATAAGCCACCTCTTGAAAAGTAGGAAAGAATTGGTAGGTCCACAAAATGTGCAGCTCTCTGAAACTTTCAAATAAAGGATCTTAGATAGGCTCACTAATTAGCTTTCTGGGGCAGTGTAGGAGAGTGGGGGGCCCTTAAAGAGGTCCCAGGGAGTGCTAAGTGCTGGGAAGTTTATTGCTGTGCTCATAAACAACAGGACTGGAAGGGGGCTTGAAATGAGGTCCTATGAGCACGTGCTCTGGGAACTCATCTTTATGAAGCCTCCCCTGACTCCTACCTCTGCTTTCCCACTCTGTCATCTCAGCACTTTAACCCAGAAATCTTGACTAATTTTTAGTGTTTCAAGGTGTTTTGCTTTTTTAATGAGTGAGAGGGGGAGAGTGAGAGGAGCCGTCGTTTGTAGTAGCTGATGCTGAGGAAGGCAGCTGCCATCCTCTGCAAGTTCCTGCTCCAGCTGCTGTGTTACTAGGCTAATCATGGAGCCTCACTGGGAGCCCCTTTTCATCTGCAAAATGAGGGGATTGGGCATGATATCACTTTGATTTTAGAAATTACTGATAATATCTTACATTTACTATTGCCCTAATGCATCTTATTTGGTTTTATAATAATCCTTTAGGATGGTAAAATAGAAAACATTAT
This sequence comes from Talpa europaea, assembly GCF_964194135.1. NCBI lineage: Eukaryota > Metazoa > Chordata > Mammalia > Eulipotyphla > Talpidae > Talpa > Talpa europaea. The sequence goes on along the minus strand of NC_140068.1, from coordinate 29,853,429 downwards.
TTCTGCCTTAAAGAGGCTCAAAGCAGACGGTGATTAGCTGATGCACCACAGCAAATATGTAGTGCAAACTGGGGCAAGAAGGTCTTCTGATTTCTAGTTCTTTCTATATCTCTAAAAAATTTCTGGCTCTAACTATAATTTGGTAGATATTGCTCACTGTCTAGCTAAATAGAAGTTTTTGGAGGCTTAAGTGACCGTGTTCTTACTCTGAAGTCCAAGGCATAATGATTTTTTGAACTGCCATACTGTGCTAGAGTCACTATATGTATCATCTCATTTACTGCTATTCATTTTATTTTATATTTTATGTATGTTTGATTATTGTTGTTGTTATTGAGTAATATGCATTATAACATTGGCTATATTTCAGGTGTGCATCACTGAGAATCAATGTGTGCATCCGCTACATTAAGTTTACCACTAAATGTCCAGTTCCATCCTTGTCCATACCAACGTCCTCTTTGTCCTTTTCTCCTTTCCTTGTGGTAACCACCAATTTTTTCCATAGGCCAAAAGTATATTTTTCTTTTATTTAGTTCATCTGTTTGTTTTCTCTATATGCCACATATGGATGAAATCATAAGGTATTTGTCTTTCTCTGCCTGACTTCACTAAGTTTTCTTTGTGCAGTCATCTGTCAGTGGGCATTGAGGTTGCCCATTTTCTTAGTCATTTACTTTATTATTGAACTTTATGAGTTCCTTGTATATTCTGGCTATTAACCCATTTTATCAGATGTATGATGAACAAATATCTCTTCCTCATCAATAAGTTCTCTTTGTTTTGATGCAAGATTCTTTCAGTGAGCAGAAACATTTCAGTTTGATAAAGCCTCATTTCTAAACACCATGGAATAAATTTAACCAAAGAAGTAAAAGAGCTGTACACCAAAAACTATGATAGATTATTGAAAGAAATAGGAAAAAAACCCACAAAGAGATGGACAGTTATTCCTGATTATGGATTAGAAGAATTAACATAGTGAACTGGCTGTACAGTTAAGGCAATATACAGATTCAATGTAATATCTATCAAAATCCTGATAACATTTTTCACAGAAATAGAACAAACAGTCATGAAATGTATTTGGATCTACAAAGGGTCCCAAATAGCAAAAAGACTCTTGATACAAAAGGACAAAAATGGAGATAACACACTTGTCTACTTCAAACTATACTACAAAGTGATAATAATTTGAACAACTTGGTATTGGAACAGAAACAGAAATACAGATCAAGGAAAGAGAATTCTTAGCCCAGAAATAAAATCATATATATACGGACAACTAATTTACAACAAAGGAGCTAAGAGCTCAGAATGGAGCATGCAAAATGTCTTCAATAAATAGTGTTGGGAAAACTGTACAGCCACATGCAAAAGGATGAAACTAGACCACCATCAAACACCACAGGCAAAAAAATTAATTCAAAATGGATTAAAGACTTAGATCTAGGACCTGAAACCATAAAATACATAGAAGAAAACAGCCTATATACGTCTACACATCAGCCTCAAAAATCTATTTCAGGGCCTCAGTTCAAAGGGCAAGGTAAATAAAAGCAAAAAATTTGTTATTCATTTTAAACATGAGGAATCTGAAGCCCACTGGTAATACAACTAATATGGTGGAGATAGAATGTGGACTCCTATTTCTCAGGATATCAATCATTTGTCTCTCTGACTTTCTCTCCCTGTGTATTTTTCTTTCAGGATTTCCTCCAGTCAGAATTCAAACCCTCTTTGGCCCCTTGAATGAGAGGAAAGCAACTCAAAATGATCATAGGTCCAGATAGTGTCACCGGAGGATTCTGCAAGATGTGTGGGTTTGAGGAGTAGGGGAACTGACACTGGCTTTCTGGCTGTGTTCTCATGGAGACGTATTACCCAAGAAGAGAGCTGTACTAAGTTCGGGGAAGAGGGACCAGAGCTAGCCTCAGATAATATCCCTTCTGTCCCAAAAGACTACATGGGGACAAACAGCCTTTTGGGGATCAAGCAGAAAGGAATCACAGGCATACCAGTGGCAATCTCGGGAAGACAAAATTCTGAGAGTTGGGCCCTTCCTCTCACCTCCCTGATGGATGGGCACAAGGAAACACCCTATGGCATTCTTCTAGGGGTGAGCTCCTGGAAGTCTAAAGTTTCATTTGTGCTGCCAGACTGGTGGAATGGAGGATTAGAATTAGAAAATAATTTTAAGTATAAAAATTAAAATTGTAATTTCTAGCATATCTCAGATTATAGACTGAGATGTATATTCTGTGGAAGATTTCACAGTACTTCATGTAGAGACAGTGATGAGGAAGTCATTTAGGTGTACTGAACTGAACTGAAAAAGACACAGGAATCAATACTGTGTTGATGTACTTAAAAAACATGAAAATACTTTAAATTGGCTTTGTATTTGTTTATATGTTAGCAACAATAAATCTATCTGATATCAGTCTTGGGGTCCTAGAGATTATTTCTTTCTTTATGACAACCCAAGTTTGAGGAACATTGTTCTAATTCAAAGGAGTGTGTTTTTTTTTTTTAATTTTGAATAATATTTTACCTTATTTTGGAGAATTCACAATTATTGAGTCACTGATATGATACAAACTGGAGTTTCTGAATTCCAAATAGATAAACCTCACTTTTCAAACATTTGATCTGTTGCTTTTTGGCATCAGTGGACTTGGCAACAGCCGAAATTTGAGCTGACAATGGGTTGATAACCTTTTCCAGTCCTCTCTTCAATCTGCTTAATACCAAGTTCTTTGCATCTTCTGTCACTCTCCCAGAGCACGACCTAATGCCTTTCTTTTGGAACCTTTCCACTAGCGTGTGCACACTTGTATAGTGAGCATGTGCCAATGCTGACTTCCTCAATAATATTGTTTATAATATTGCCTTTTAGTGTATTTATTGTCTGAAAGTTCTGGATTAATGTCCCCTCTGGCATTACTAAAATTAGTAATTTGTGTCACACACACACCCCCTTCTCTCTTATCAGCAAAAGATTGATTCTGATTGTAGCTGTTGAAGTTTAAGTGGGAGGAGAAAACATGCTAGGTCAGTAGGGGGTATTTGTAGGCAGTCCCTCTCTCTATTCAGTGCCCTGCAGATAATAGATTGTTTCAAAATAGTTATTTGGCAATATTTATTTCTAAGTGAAGAATAAAGTCAATAGGACTGTTATGGTTAGCAAAGCTTCTTTTCACTCTGTCAGTCTTCCTCTGGTTGCCTTCTCAAACTCCCTTCACATATTCTTCACTTTCCGTTTTGGGGAGTATTCACCTCTGGATTGGGAGGCAGCAATCTGTTGACAAGCCAGGTATCCTCTGAGGTCTGAGTTGCAGGCTTTGGTCAACATACATATAAATATAAATATTGCATTCTAAGAAGAGGTCACTTGTTTTATTGATATGCCTTTCTAATGAAAAAAAAAAAACTTACACAGATTTGAAAGAAGAAAACTTTATTTGCAGAGATACAGTCATATATAAAGAAAATCCTATGGATGCCACAAAAGAGACTAAGAATTAATAAATTAATTTAACCAGATTGTTATAAAACAACCAATCAAATTGTTATAAACTAACAATTAACAATTAAAAAAAAATGAAAAAAAATTTAAATTTAGCATTAAAAAAAAACACCCAAAGCCAAATACCTGACATTAAATCTAATGAAAAATGTGTAAAGACTACCTCAAAAATTTTAAAATATTATCAAGGGAAATTAAAACAATCCTAAAGTAATAGCGATATACCATGTTTGTAGATTGTTAGACTCATATTATTAAGACTACCATTTTCCATGAACTATTCAACAGTCAACTTAATCTCATTCACAGTTCAAACTTTTTAAAAGAAATGATAAATTCTAAAATTTTTAAAGAAATTCTTAAATTTATATGGAAATGTGAAGAATCTATCATGGTCAAAACAAACTTGAAGGACAAGGACTGATTTCAAGACATATTATAAAGCTAAAATCAAGACACTGAGACATTGGTGTAAGAATAGATTGAATATATCAATGAAATAGAAAAGCACAGAAATAGACTCACAAATACAAGCATTTGCTTTTTTTATCTAGTCTAGGTACTTAGTCAGTGGGGAATTAATTGGGCAAAGAAAAATCTTTTCAACAAATGGTGATGGAACATCTGGATGTTCATATGGAAATGTGAACCTCAGCCACTACACACTATAATAAAAAAGAGTTTGAGGTGGGACACAGACTTACCTATAAAACTAGAACTATAAAATGTCTAGAAGAAAACACAGGAGAATATCTTTGTGATCTTGAGGTAAGCTAAGATTTCTTAGGATGCAAGAAGCACAAATTATGCAAGAAAAAAGTTTTTAAAATAGACTTCCTTAAAATTAACAATCTATTCAACAAATGATGACACCTCCTAAAAATGAGTAAGTAAAACATAGAGTGGGTTAAGATATTCACAATTCACATATTTGACAAAGGACTGACATATAGACAAGTGAAGATTTCCTATAAATTGATAATAAAAAGACAATAAAATATGGCGAAAGGCTTGACGAAGTACTTCACAACAAAAAGGCAGAATGACCAACAGGCATATAAAAAAGTTCAACATTTTTAATAATCAGGAAATGCAGTTGAAATCATAATGAGATTTTATACCCTCTAGAACAGCTGAAATAGAAAAATTTGACAATTCCCAAATTGGAAGTTTGTAAGCATTTGGAATCAGTTTGGTGCTATTGTGAAATTAAATTTTTATTCATGTTATATTCTGTTCAAAATGATTTATCTAACAACTATTTTATCCTAGAAAATATTTATTCATTTATGTGCTTATCCAACAATTATGTATTTAGAATTCTCAATGGGTAAAACAAAGTTCTTGCCTTCGAGGAGCATGTAATAGTTTGAGAAGTAAAGACTTGTCAGCCACCAGATAGTTACCATTATTTATCATGTTTTCTTGATTCCCAAAACGGAGGTATCATCCTACAACCAATTTCAAAATAAACCTGACAACTGATTGATCTTTTTACCAAGGAGCTGTTTTTTAAAATGTATTTTATTGCAGTAACATTGGTATATAACATTCTACATCCACCGTCTACCCTATTTATAACACTCTACAACCACACTACACCCAACACCAAAGCAGCCATAATCCTCCACCATAGTCACCAAGTAGTTGTTTTGAATCAGTGGTACATTTTGCAAGTGAAGAGATGATGAAATCTATTATATTAAAATCAGTCAGATGTTCTCTATAAGTTAATTTGAAGCATGGAAAAAAAGAGTAAAGGAAATGACTACCTTATTCTGATTTTTAAAAAATGTCACAGGAGTTGCTGATCTTACATTTTATTTATTTGTTTACATTTTAGGGGGGGATTCTTTGGTTTCTTTCTTTCATGAGAGACTGAAAACAGTGACTTGGCATGCCAAAAAGCTGAGAAGGTGATTTGGTGGATGAGTTAAGAGATGGACTTTGGGGTCAGATGGATCTGGTTGTAAATTATTTACCAATTAGTTTGAATGCAGACTAATTGCTTACCTTCTAGAGGTTTAGTTATGTCCTTTATGTTATAGGACTCAGTTGACGGGGTTGAAGTTAAGAGATTTTATTTAGATGGTGGTTAGGACAGTCCCTACCACATTTTAGGTGCTCACTAAATTGCAAACCTTATTATTAACTAGAATCTTCCTTTTCATTAGAATCAGAATCTTAGCAAATGTGAAGTGAACACAAGCCACTTATGATAACAGATTAGAGATTAGTAGTTGAAACAAGGATGAAGTCCAGGAAAACTTTTGCCTCTCAAATTAAAATTCAGAACTAGTTAGTTAAGGACAATGAAGAACCTGAAGGGTTTTTTACCAAGATGCCATTTATTTATTTATTTATTTTTACTTTTTAAAGAATAAAGTTAAGCCAGTTGAGCAATATCAAAAGTGATCAGTAATGGATGATGGGAATATTTTGAAATTTTCTTCAAATAGCTAAACTTGTCAGTGGTCTCTCTTTTTAAACCTCATAGCCGTGACTTTTAAAGCTAGTGGAAAGTTTAGGGTTTGGGGATTTTGTTCTTGTTTGAGATGTGAATAAAACTTCTTGGCAGATTCAGTTAGCATATGTAAATAGATACAATCCCAGAGAACCAAATGACCCTTTTCAGAATATTCATGACAATAGGATTGGCTAAACAATTTCCTATCTTGATATTTTCCAAACACCAAGGAGAAAAAATTTGGCTAACCTGGTTTCTTGCATCCAGGTGTTTTTATTCTGAAATGCCACAGATGCACATTTGAAGATTTACTGAGAAACCATAAATGTGCACCTGGAAACAGGCTATGCTCTAAAGTGGCGTGAATGGCTTAGGATTTGTATGCAAAGAGGTCTGATGTGATTAGTCTATTACTGGCTCTATTTTACACTATTGTGACTTTTTGATTATACAAATGATTTCAATTTTCTGAGCTTCAACTTCTTCATCCTTACAATTATATACATACACAATATATATAGTATATATAACATCTATATGGCATGTGTGTATAAAATACATAAGTACATGCATACATATACACATCTTATAGGGTTATGGAGAGGATCGCAGGAATTTGAGAATCTCCTGAGATGTAAATTACTTTCTTGAGTTGAGTCTTGAAAAGAGGGACTTTACTCAGGCAGGAGACTCCCTGATGCTGAGAGTAGGAAGTGAAGAGGAAAGCCAGAGGCCATCTAAGAAACAATGTCAGGGAACAGACACAAGGACTAGGATGGTCATCCCAGTTGAGTCATCATTGACATTTATTCACTCACTCTTTGAAAGATCAGTTTGGGACTTTGTTAAATTCAAGGCACTCTGGGAGCTGTGCAACAACTGAAAGATGACTAAGGCATTCTTACTATAGTGAGGAGACAGACTAGTATTGTAATACAGTGTGATAAGAGCAATGGGAGCATTAGAGTAGGTTGAGTTCTTTAACTTACTGGTAAAAGCAGACTCTAATCCTTAATCCTTGAAAGAGAGGAGTTGCTTCTTACAGAGAAGGCCATTGAAGGGAAGGGACCAAAATGTAAAAGGAATAAATATGTAAAGTGGCATGCACAGGGACTAACAATGCATGTCACCTGATGATTGATTGATTTGGAGTGCATAGTGGTGGTAACCTTGGCAAGCAATCACACCCTGTGGACTGTCATTTAGCTTATTCTGCAATTCTCATGAGAACCCCCCCTCACCCCATCAAGAGGACATTAGAGAAAGAACCATGGAAATATCCCTCTGCCAACATTTCCCATTCCTACACTTTGGGAGGCACATCAAATAGGCAAAGATTTCCCTAATTTTGAACGTAACTTGAAAGTCATTGGAACAATGAAGAACTGAAAAATGTCAGTGCTTGCTACTGTGAGATCTACCAGGAAAAGAAGTGATCAGAAATCATTGATCTTGAGTTTAAGAAATTTAAGTAGAGTTTGAATGTCTCTGCAACGGAATATTTTGAGATAGCTTTTTCATTGTGTTTTATTTTATGTCCATAAATGCTTACAAAGAAATATTTTTAAGTTGTTTTTATCATAGGACTGAGTGCTTCAAGTTCTAAAGAAAATGATAGCAGCGCCACTTTATAATTTGTCAATTTGACAGGCAAAAATATCTTGTAGTTCTGTTTTGAAAAATCCATGAACATTCTATGGTTTTATTTATTGAAATTTTTTTTTGTTTTCCAATAAAATTTATAAAAAAATGGGAAAATTGTTTCTTAATTATTTCCCTGAGGGCTAGGAAAAAGGAAACCCCAAATACCTGTATCAGATTCTGAGGTTTCTATTCCTTGCATGGCCAATTAATATAAAAACAGATCTCCTGTGCCTGTAATCCTGTCATGACTCTGGGTTTTATTTTGTGGTTGGGTAGGATTGGAGTAGGTGGTTTGTAATAAGGTAGCACATTAGGTAGATTCCTTGTTTATACATTCATTGTTTAACCTCCCACTTTAATGTATACCTTTTACTATTGTCGTCAATGACATGTAGCAACTGTATTATGTCTTTACAGATTGCATAATACTTTATCTCTTAGTCTTTGAAAATCACTATCTGGAAGAACTTGTGTAATAGATAACTCGCCCTTTTGCTTTCTGTTCTTGGATTTATACATTAGGAAAAAAGTTTTGTTGTAATTTGAAGGAGATTTTGGGTTAGAACAAAGAAAAAGCAGTTTTTCAACTTGCTGTGTTTTGGTCAGAAATTTACAAATTGCTTTCTAACTCGTATATTTTTTCCTTTATCTTTTTATGGGACCATTTCCCCCTATATTTAAATGCCCTTGTTCATCACACATTTTAAAGGTTATATAGTATTTCATATTATGAAAGGTTAATGTAATTTCTGATGTCCAATCCTTACTAAAAAATCTATTATTTTAGCTATATTAAGCAAAACAGATCTGCTCCTTTTCCTTTCCTTCTGCATAAATCAGAATTATTATATCACGGGCAGTCTAGACACAAATATGTAGATTTTCTTATTTTGACTTATTTTCTAAGAGTGTCATATCCTACTAATTTTGTGTGGTAAGAGATCTCAATCTTGTTCCCCAACTACCCTCAGCTCTCCCAAGGTGAAAGCTGGTGAAATCCAGGAGGCAGTGAAGGACCAAAGGAAAACATGAACACAAAGGACATATACCAGTCTAACAAAAGAGCCTCTCATAACAAGTAGACCTTTTCTTATCCAGGTGAGAAGAAATAATAAAAGCTTCTTATCAGTCAACTTGATCTGGAGTGGAGAAGAATGAATGCAGTCTTTGAAACAGCTTAATAAGGCAGAATAGACTTGGTGGGAACATTTTAGACATAGCTTACATTCTACTCTTAACCTTTGAGGACACAGTCACTGCCCCCTGTCAGTTACTGCCCTCTCTTCATTGACAAGCCTGATGGGTTATAAGTACAAGAATCTTCCAGCTGCATGGCAGAGAAAAAAATAGACTTCTAACACTGGTTGCTTCTGGTGGTAGGAACTTAAGGAGGAAATCACTACAGGGAAAGAAGAAGCTTGAGAACTGCTTTCTATCAAGAAAATTTGTCAACATGTCCATTCTTATAGTGAGCATAGGTAAAGATGTTTCTCATTCTTTTTTGAGATAATTTTTTGTGGGTCTTCATGAAAGCTAAGAGAAATTTTTACTTTGGCTTTCCCAATTTCTGTATCTTATTTTCTGATAATTCTTCCATTGGATTTCCACCTGAACCTGATTCTAATTCCAAAAATACAAAGCCTGGAATTTTTGTGTTTACTACACTTATTCTGTCTTTCCATGAGTTAAGGCTGTAAATCCCACAGTGAAGCATGCATAAACACAAACGAGGCAGGATTAAACCACTCTATTTAGTTAATCTCAGTTTACAAAACCCTTTCTTTCTTTGTCTGACAGGCTGCCACAGAAATTCAGCAAATGCAATTTGCAAACCAAACGTGAGAACTTTCTGCATTATGGGTAGAAAAATGGTAAAAAAAAAAAAAAACTACTCATTTTCATAAACCCTCTTTCTTTGAAAAACCCTGTAAGTATTTTCCAGGGTGAAGGATCTCTACAGTTAGTGCTTTAAATCATCTTGATAGGGAAAAGGAGCACGATAGTATTTCCTTACAAAATTTAAGCAGCACAACCTCCAAGAATCTTGATATGTATAATTAAAATCACCAAGAAAGGAACCTCTTTCCCTCACCTCCACCCACCGGTTCGCTCCTCTCTCCAATGTTTAAAAGCTTTATGGTTTTGGATCCAATGACAATAATGCTGGTGGAACTTCAACCAAAGTACTTGGAGTTCTAGTAGGAGGAAAAAAGGATGGTTTTCTATAGCATGTTCACACAACTGGACTTCCATTAAGTAATGGATGTGCTGCTGGGAATAAACTGACTTACCAAGAGACAGTTCCTATAACAGATGTGGGCACAAAGCCAGGAAAGGACTTGAAGCCTGAGCACTTCGAACGTGCTGCCGCAGTCACCTGATTTCATGAGCACCTGCTTTGTAGGGAAGCTGCTGTGCTAGCAATATTCGTGTGCATATGTGAACTGACAAATGTTCCATTTCAGTTCTGAATTTAGACAAAAGATGCTTTAGGAGATTTTTTTTCCTTGCAATCCTCAGGCTTGTGACTCTGCAGACTACTCTTTGAATGTCCCAAAAGAGCATGTTTGCTTTGGTCAAAGATCAGATAACACCCCAGTGTTCCCATTTTCTACTCTCCCAAGTTGAAACAATTTGAAGTTGCTTTCAGAGTCCAAATGTGTTAGACTCATCCAGAGTTCTTGAAGTGTGTTATAAATTACAGAATTTAGTTTGTCACATAACAAAAGTTTAGTTCAGAGAAACAGTGCCTGTCATGGATATGTGTTGTGGAAATCTAATCTGTTTTGACCAAAGAGAAACTAAAGCTAGCAAAGTGTGGTGATGGTGGCAGTGGTGGTAGCAAAAGGATCATATGTGTGGCTGGTCCATATGTCTCCCTCACTATCTGAAAGTAAAACAATCCTATTTGGTACGATTGGTAGGTTATTTTTGGGGATCTGGGATTACCATGACCATTAATTTATGTAGAATAATTTTAAATGTTCCCAGAACCAAAAAATAACCAACTAAATAAGAATGCTCTATTCTTGGATAGTGGGGGAATCCTGTAAGTAGGAAAGAAAAGCACTTTGTGTGGTAGACTGTAATTACCTTAATATTCTCTGATCTTAATGTTTACCTTCTTATCCAGAGAAGAGTAGTGTTATTTTAAAATATAATGTCAGAAATGTAAAAAACTAATAATTAAAAAAAACTGCTGCCATGTTTTAATCTCCAGAATTTATACCCCATTAAGAACTCACCATTAAGAAACAGTTATAAAGCACTAATCTTGAGTGATTAAAGTTCTAGTCTGGTCTAACATACCTTTGTAAGGAAAGACTGACTCATCATTAGCCTTTCTTGATTTTTCTGACTAAGAGTAGCTCTCTCTCTTGAGGCAGTGGGTTTAGATAATGAAATGAACACATATTCTTGAAGCATTTGGAATAGGGAGTGTTTAGACAGAGATTGTGGAAGGCTGAATGTTAACATGGTTTTAAAGGCAAATCCGAGTAACAATCCAAAGTGAGCTGCCTGCCAATATCATATTCCATAAGACATCTTGGCATCATTAGCAAATGATATATTTATTGATTCAGTCTCCTTGGTAACTACTTGGTCCATGGACAAGTTGCGTCTCTGTATCTGGGACAGCTTGACAGTACTTATCAAAAAAAAGTGTTGAATATTGGCCATTGATTTTAAATAATGAAGGTTATGTTTCAAAATTTGCTTCCATTAATAAAAAGAAAATCCTAATGGGAAAAATTTGACATAGATTTTATTCTACATCACTCTTTAGACAAGTTATTTTCCTTAGGTAAGACCAAGGTGTAAAAGTCAGCAGTTACAAGGAAAGCAGTATTTTGACTGTTTCTCCTGCACGTGGCCTGTTCTAAGTGTTGTTATCCTATATGCTCCATGTGGGATCATGGCCTTCCAGGAACTGGAGAGCATTTGCACAGATGTCCTTCCCTGTGGATTGGTCCTAATTCTATCAATTACCCTGCAGACTCAGGAAATTATAGCATAAGCCTGCTGACCTATTTTTGTTCAAGTGATGTTTCACAGGCCTTCTATCTTTCGCCATTTTTCTCCTTCAGGTATTTGACTCCAGTATCTCTTTGGTTCTTCATGATAGCTTTTATCTTGGTCCCTCTCTTTAGTTCATTTCTCTTTTCTGTCTTCCTCAGACAATTGTCACCTTTATATTCTGTTTTTGTTTGCTTTCTCCCTAAATTATTCATCTACCCATTTATTCTTTTCTCATTTTCTCTTCCATACCCATGCGATTCTGGACTTTTTTTTTTTTTTTTGCCTCCTATCATCAAAACTGAATTGAAAGCACAATCATATTCTGTATTAAATTATGCGAAATATATCTGTGGAAACTTTTAGCTGATCTCATTATCATCACTATGAATTTTCTACATCCCCCTACATCCCTCTTCACCATTCCATTTTATGTCCATAGGGACAATCTTATTTGTTTTGTTTTTTAATTTGACTTTGAATTCTTAGTAGTCCCACGCAGGAAAGATGCTTGTAATTTTTATGGAATGCTGAATAAATTAATATTGTTCAACTTTTTTGCCAGTCCATTAAAAACTAACCTGAACTCTGACATATAACACTGTCTGTATCTAGGACAGCTTGACAGTACTCATATTAAGTGCCCAGAAGGGAGGTGTCCAAAGGTTTGTTTAGCGAATAAATAATGAAAGAGTAAAATTATACCTAAAGCCTGTTTTAATAGATTGTTACAAATATAAATATATTTTCTCTTTTTCTTAGGTTAGTGGACCTATACTCAGAAATTGGTTTACTTGTAAAGGGAATTCAAGGTGCTGTGGGCCAGTAAGAGTTTCATTCACTTTCTAAGGCTTGTGTGGTGTCTCACCCATATTTTAAATTCACATTTCTCCCTGCTACCTATCTGCATTTATTTCTACTTTTCCCCCTGTAGCTAAGACCACAAAAAGCTTGGCTTGCAGGAAACACACATTTCCATGGAAACCAAGCCAAAAGCAATAGAAAAAGGAGGCATTGAATATAAAATGTCTTCTGGCTGCCAAATTTCAGACTATTGCCTGATTTCCTTTAGTTTTTTGTTGATTTCTTTAATTCAATGTGAACATACAGATGAGGACTTTTTAAATTAAAAAAGCTTAAAAAAGAGTATACTATGTTTGTTGATTTAAAGCACATACTGACAAACATATACAAACTTGCAGGGTGTGGAAAAATAGCATTAGTGAATGAGGTTTGTGTTTCAATGTTATTTTTATGGAAGTTTTATCTTTACTGGGCTAAGTGTGTTTGCTGTAAATTTAAACTGTTCCTTGACAGATGAAGACATTATTCATTTATAGAATTAGGGCAATTTTTTTCCCCTATATGAAGTATAAGGAAAGTGTGGTGAGAAGTAACAAATAGTTTCATCAGTAGTTCCACACAGGATTCTGGCTGCTATTCAGAAGAATATGAATTTACGAGAAATAAAACAGTAAGTCTAATAACTGGCAGTGTATGAACAAGTGATTAGGCAGAGATTAGCATGAGATCAGGGTCAATTTCCGTACCTGAGGCTGTGTGCAGGGAACTCTACTCAGAAGAAACCCATGCTTGATTTAATGCTCTCTTGTTGCTGTCTTGAAATTCTCAATATTTTTTTTTTTGACAAAGCATTCCACATTTTCATTTTTTGGTGAGGCCTTCAAATTATTTAGCTGGTACTGAGACTTATTCTTTATAGAATCTTTTAAAGTTAGGGAAACGTCTTAGATTTTTTTTCCCTAATTGTTTAAGAACATTTAAAGGTTTCAGAAAGGGTGAATACAAATATCAGTGAAGGTGTAGCTATTTATCTGACACCCTCCAAGTGTACAAGGAGTCATTCGGTATGGACTTCGGCTCACCCTGGTCACCACTGGTTTATAGCAATCCAGCTCTTCCACAGTGAGATGCAATTTAAATAGTGGGTAGGAAAGACTTTTCTTAAAAGCATCTTTTACTAATATATCTTACAAGTCTTGAAATACATTTTTCTACTAATTCACTGATTCCGCCTCTAGGACATAAGTGCTAAGCTCTAGGTGCAAGTATGTTCATTATATTCTTATTTATTACAGTAAATAATTGGAAATTATCTAAACATCTACATTTTAAGTTAAATTATACCCTTCTCAATGCATAAAAAACAGCCATTAAAATGACACTGTAGATACAGTCTCTTAAATATTAAGAGTAATATAATTTACTATGTATGATTTGGTCCATTTTTAACAAAAATCTGTGCATAGATAAAAAGTTTAAAAAGTGGTCTGATACAATGTAACTTATCTCTGGGAGGTAGATGATAGATTTCTTTTCTAGCATAACGATCATTTTAATTTTTTAGAGTATGTAGAGTAAAAGTATTCGTTAAGAACAACCCAAAAAGTAAGCATGAAACAATCATTGCCAAGGTTTTTTTTCCATGTTCAAGAAAACTACTATGACTTTTCACTATTTTTTTAAATAAACTGTAGACATTGAAGAAACAACCATGTGTTAAAGAGAAAGTTTCAGTGGGATATTACTCTTTCCATTAAAAATATTATAAACATTGTCATTTCTCCTAGCTAGCCAGCTGCAATTTACTGTTCCTTGGCCTTCCTCTGAAACTTCTCCAGAAGCTGTGGCAGGTGCAGAATGCATCAGCTCAGCTGTTACTCCATAAAGGTGTGAAAGAAGTGGCAAAGCCTCCATCTGTGAGCCACATTGCTTGCCAATATGATAAAAAGGATTCCGGACTAGATCCTTAGTCTCTGTTGTTAGACTATGACTGTCTTTCACAAAAATGGAGAAATTGAAGTCACTAGATGATCTGGTTTAAGTACTTTCAATATCTCCTACCATCAAAGCTATTCCAATGGATACTGTCCTGTTAACTCTGCACCTCCCTCTAGAGGGCAGTGCCAAGGTTGAAAGCTTATAATATCATCCTGTCTTAGAGTGGAAGGTTTAGAGCTAAGTGAAATAAGTCAGAAGGAATAGGATAAATATCAGATGGTTTCATTTATATGTAGAATATAGAAAAAACAAAGGGTCAGACAAAGACAAACCTTGAGAGCTGACCATAGATCTGAGGCATCCAGGAGGGGAGGGGGGCACAGGGAGAGAGGAGGGGTGAAAATGGTGGGGGTGGGAGGAAGAGCACAAGGGAACATGGTGATGGACTATGTGGTGCTGGGAGAACTATAGTGACCACACCTGAGGGGAGAAATCATACATTGCCCAGATATTCACAATGTAAAAATATATATATTTACAAATTTATAATAATCTTTTAAATGTAAAAATCAAGTAAATAAAGTGACCCTGCCTGTACTTATAATGTATGTGTTCCCTGCTATTAGATCTTGATTCCATAGGTCAATTACAACTTAATATGCTAGTCTGGCAAGAGCCCAAACTTGTCTCATGGTGGCCAAATTTCATTTCCTTGGGTGTTGATGGAGGTGAATTGCAGTTCTTTGTTTCTACCTGAAACTTTTGCCAAAATTATAGAGTACTACTTACTAATGTACAACATCATATATTATAGTTTTGCCTACAGCAACAGAAACACCTGTTTGAGCCAGGAATTAGTTAACAGGTTAGAAGGCCTACTTGCCTAAACCAATGGGTTTTTGATAGAATTTTTATAATAACTGGATTTGTTTATTGCAGCATATTTATAATTAAGAACCATTTCTCATCCCATTCAGTCATATAACCTTTTTTTATTTTCAAGTAAAGGCACCTGAGGAAGTTTGGCATATATATTTATTTACATATACATTGTAATAAATGATGAAAACTATTTTAACATTGAAATTAACAAAGTATTTTTTTTTTAAATATTTATTTATTTATTATTTATACAAGCACTGGGTACAGTCAGAAGCGCGGGAGGGTGAGAGAATTCACCAGAGCCAGAGCTGGGAGCAGAGCAGGCAGAAGGACCGAAGTACACTGCTGAGGGGAGCAGCGGGCGGCAGGAGAGGTCTGCGCGCCATGTGGGACCCTCCTCTGGTGGCCGGGGAGCAGCCGGGGATTGAACCTGCGCTGCAGGGGCTGCGGGCAGCTTCGCAACCCAGCGCTCAACCGCTGCGCCACCGGGGAGGCCCTTAACAAAGTATTTTAATGGTAGTTTATTCAGGCTCCAGTTTAGGTTTACAGATGCACATGTTTAAAATAAATACTTTCATAGAAAAAGGGAAGAGATAGGAAAATTCAAGTATTTTTAATTTTCTTGATGTGTAAAATGAAAAAAGAAAAAGAAAATTAAAAAATTAAAGATAAGAGAATATGGCATTTTAAAGATGATTGTCCACTAGTGATCACTTTAAGGGAAATTTACCTGAATTTAATTTGAATTAAAAGCAGTTTAAACCATTTTTTAAAAATATTTATTTATTTATGCATACAAGACCTGGGGTACCGGCCAGAGGTGCGGAGGGTGAGAGGATTCAGCAGAGACAGAGTGGGGAACAGAACAGGCAGACTGACTGAAATACACTGCTGAGGGGAGCAACTGGCGGGACAGGAGAGGTCTGCTGCGCCATGTGGATTTCTCCCTGGCCGGGGATTGAACTGGTGCTGCAGAGGCTGTGGACAGCTTCATAGGCTGTGTCTTAACCCCTTGAGCCACCAGAGAGGCTAAACTGTTTTGATTTAGAAAATGACTACAATGTTTTCATGAGTATAAGAAAGCATAAATTGAAGCAGTGTTGTCAAGCCAAGAATCCTAGTCTTCATTCCTTCCTGGCAGAAGACGTTGAGGGGAAAGTTATGCTAAAAGAGAGTAGTTATGGAGAACATCTTGAGGATGGGATGGGAAAGTAAAAGGAAGATGGTAGAAACCTCAGACAGACTTGAGGACAACAAACTCAAGCATGCACATCTATTGAGAACATGTACTCCTTGCCAACACACGCAGAGGAATTGAGCTTCCTACTCAGATATTGTTACTGAGGTTCCCCATTTCAGTTTGTAGGTGTGTTCCCATATGCAAGCTTCTTTTCAGGATTTGTTTTTATTTTGAATCATCGAATCTGCCTTTTGAAGACCTGAAGTCCTACTTAGATAATACCATTCTTCTGATTGTTCCTTGTGAGTCCTGTCAAAGCTGTTTGCCAATATATTTACACTTAGTCTAGATTGCTTGATGACCTATTAACCTAAACAGCCTTTGAATTGATACTTTTTTTTGTAGGTTTATTCTAGGTCAGTGCTTCTCAAACTTTAACATCTTTGGGAATTGTGGCCACGAGATTCTGCATTTCTAACAAGCTCCCAGGTAATGTCGATGTTCCCTGGTATGTGTGCTACACTTGGAGTAGTCTGGATAAGCTTGTTCCACTGTAGTTCACAGTCCGAGAGCTGTTTAGTTATCTTGCTAATGTTATTCTTAACATCTTGTAGGTTTGGAATGTGCAAAGGATTACATGAAGTCTGACTGTGCCTGGTCATTTAATACTCCAAACATTTCATAGATTTGCTCATAGCATTGCTGTTGGAGCCATTTGCTGAGTGCTGCTGGTTCAGTGCTCATACTACTTGCAGGGGACTCTTTAGGTCTCCTGGGACCTGGTCTCCATGCCAGAGCACAGACTTCCTTCAAAGTATACTGGTGTTTGTGAACTAGTTTCTGCTTATCTTGTCAATGAGTGAATATTTGACCATTAGTCATTTCATTAAGGGAAATTCATCTTAATTTAACATGACTTTGAATTAAAGTCTATTTTGGTTTGGAAAACACCTACCCTTTTTGCTTGAATATAACAAAGTGGAAATTGTTTCCTTGAGGAAATAAAATGTAAATTAAAACAGAATCTTTTAGCCAAGTATCCTGTATCCTTTTCTTCTTGGCAGGAAAAAGTGAAGACCTCATCCTGCATAATTTAAAGTTAACTTTCACAGCTACACTCTTTAATATCTTTAGTGGACATAATGTTGCTTGTGCAGTGTAATTCTCCCTTCCTTTGAGAAATTCTTCTCTCCACTTCGAGTCAAGTAATTCTGGTGGGGTTCCTTCTGTGGCATTCTGCCTTGTGACCTCGACAATTTTAATGCTGTTTTCCCCAGAAGGGGATGTGATCCATGTTGAGCCAATCAGAGACCTTCTTGGAATTGTTCTAGCTGTACTTGCATGTAAAGGTGCATTGTATCTGAGTCACAGAGTCGGTAGGAATTGTAGGTAGGAAGTCAGAACTACTTATTCTGGTGGTAGAAAAAAGCTACTTAAACACAAGCAGTGAAGCAGAGATGAGAGATGGGTAGTTGAGAGAGAAGGGACAGGGCAAGGGACACTGAGTTAGTAGTTTCTAGTCACTGAAGAAGAGAGTTTTCTGCTTCCCTTTGGCTCTTTCAAATTTCTGAGCTCAGATTTTATGAGTCAATAAATACTTCGGTAAGTTAGCTTGAGTTGGTGGTCAAATAGCTGTAACTTTCAAATCTTCTTAAATATCAAACACATATTTTTTTTTAGAACAGTAATGTGAAACAGTATCTCACTGAGGCTGCTGTATCTCATAGCCATGCTGTGGACAGTGTGTGTAAAAATCAATTTGCAAATAATAACCAGAAATGAAGAACAACCAAAATATGTTTTTGTTTGCCAGCAAGTGCATTACATTAGTAAGTGATACCAAAAGTCTGAAAAAGAAAATGCAGTAATTAGAGTTATTGTCACAAGCTTGAAGATGAACCTTTTGAATACAAAGTGCATAAAATAAACACTAAGCTCAACTGAAGACATTGACTAGAGAAAGAACAATAAATCTGTTTGCTTCAAAAAGTAAATGAGTTCAGGCCTCTTGAAGATTGAATATAGAAAAACTAAAGCAGCATAGACCAATTTTAATCAAAACAAAAGAGGGTTGGTTGGTGACGATTTGCCACAAAGAAACAAACTCTAGGTTTACTGTCAGTAATGCATGCTTCAGAATGGATAGTGTATCTGGGGATCTCATTGGGGAAGAGGAAAGGAGAGGAAACAACCCCAACTTGGGAGTGATAGCAGAATTCCCTGGAAGACTTTTGTAAACCACACATACTTCTGTCACTCCAATTTTGGGATCTTCTTACATGCCTTTCTTGGGAGTACTTTTCCCACCCCAAATTCTACTACTTTCAGGTGAGAATCTCAATAAGGAAACAAAAGTTACAAGTGAGACTGTATAATACATTTAAGATGAATGGAATTTTAATAGATTGATAACATCTAATTCAGAGTCAGCAAGCAAATTGGCTCTTATTTAATGAAAAATAGAATGATTCATATGAAAACAAGCACTTATGATGCAAATAAAGGCAGACACCCCATTATTTAAAAAAAAAAAAAAACTATGCATTTGAAGATAGGATAAACTTGCTCATGGAAGAACCAAAATGCAGTGGAAGAAAATGACCCAAACATTGAGAATTCATGCGCACACTATGGAGCATATTACATGTTATTTAGGTTATCATAAAAACATTACTTAGGCATTCTTACATATATTTAACAGGTAAATGGAGGTTCAGAGGAGCAACTTTCTTTAGTATATGTGCTGCCGAAGCGAGCACGGAGGAGCAACTTTCTTAAAATCATATAGCTGTGATGTAATAGAGGCAGGACTCAAATCTTTTGTCTACTCCAAAACCAATGAAGATTTTGGTTTTCTACTGATGAGCAACAAATAGCTATTTGTCTATAGTCAGAAATTCTATAAGCTACTGAAAACCTTGAGATTTATATCTTTTTTGTTTATTCTAAATTAGGTAGATGGATAAATTTTGAAGAGGTATCTTTTCTATTTCTTTCTCACCTTTACTATCACCATCCTGTAACAAACTGTCATTAGCTACTGCTGGACTCTAGCAATGTTCAATTAGCTGGTAAACATCTGTATCCACCATGCCCCTTGATAACATCTATCATCCAATATCTACTCTTTGGGCTGAGTTGTCTTTTTGACATGCAGTGTTCTCCCACTTACATGTTCAATAGCTCTCCATTACTCTTTAGATTGAGGTCAAAATTTTTAGTAATCTGCAAAGCCTGATTTCTCCCTACTGGTCTATCCTAACTTTGTACTTCTTACCCCTGAGTCACCATTCTAGCTGAAAAATTTTCATCTCTTATAGGAACCACATCCCTTACCACTAGAGATATTTGCATGTAAGCACCTTCTACAAGGAAGGGTCTTTCTTTTCAATTGCCTAATTAACACTACTTTATGACCTCTAGATCTAAGCTAAATCAACACTTCCTCAAGGAAGCCTTTGCTGACCTGCCTGCCTTGATCAATTATCTCATATGCTTTCTTATACCCTCTGCCCCATAAAAATTCTAGTCTGCAGAGTTGCAGTTTTATATCTGTGCCATTATTTAACTAATAACTGCTTTTCTCACTATCTGGTAATCAATATCATGTAAACAGTTACTTTTATTTTTATTCATTTTCTATTCCCTTCACCCGGCATAGGGTTTTGCATAAATATGTGCTCAGTAAATATTTGTTGAATAATGAATGAATGAAGTATCAATAGGTGTTTTTCTAAGTGATTTATGCTTAGTTTATCTCTACAAAAGTACAAATGGGTAGGAGCATTCTATTTTATCAGGTAGGATAAATTAGGCAATGCTGTAGACACAGATAATCCCTTGAGTTGGTTGTCAAATCGCGATAACTGAAAGAAGCTTCTTAAATATCAAACACATATTTTTTTAGAATAGTAATGTGAAGCAGTATCTCACTGAGGCTGCTGTATCTCATGGCCATGCTGTGGACAGTGTGTGTAAAATCAATTTGCAAATAATAACCAGAAGTGAAGAACAACCAAAATATGTTTTTGTTTTCCAGGGATTTAAGATGATCTTAGCCATGGTTTTTTTATTTGCTAATTCTTCATATACAGCACATGGAAAAACTTTATAAGAGTTACTCAGGAATCCAGATCAGATGACTCAGATATTTCCACAATTATGCATCAGGGAAGATAGATGATGGAGAATCACATTACTGCTTTTAAATGCTCCTGTCCAGAAGTGACACATCTGAGCAAAGCAAGTCACCTGACTATGTCTAATTATAAGGGGGCAGAGAAGTATAATCATACCAGGTGACTGGTGGGAAGGGAATTAGAAATAATGGTGGTTATACAAAACTTTGTTCTATCACATTTATTATTCCCATTTTATAAATGGGTAAACAGGCATAGGGTGAAGCAACTTGCTTTAAAGTGGAGGAGCCAGGGTTTGAATCTGGGAAGTTTGATCTTCCCCTCCCCAACTCAGAGCTCTATGCTATTCTTCTTTGTCCATATTGAAACCTAGACATTTCTGGAAATTCCAGGAACAAATGATATATCATGTTTCTGTCTTTACTTTTGCTCCCAAAGGAGGGCAGTGAAGCCAGTTGCCACTCTACCTAGTTTCCTTTCCTGAATTGGGCTGAAACGAAGATATTTCTTTAGGAAGTCCACAGCCAGAAGCTGATATTCTAGCCATCTCCTTTGCTCTCTATTCTTTTGAAATAGTCCATTCTTCCCATTATGAAAATAAATGAAGTTTATCGATAAAAAAATGATTTTGTAAATTCTATGGAGCCAAATGTCCTTAGACATAAAGTTAACACATTTACAGACCAATGTATCTCTCCTTGTCTCTGTCTCTGTTTCTCACTGTGTATTATGTATCCTTTCACATGACAGGAGACTCTACAAAGCCCCCCTTGGAAATGAGACCACTTCCTGTTAAGTGATCCTGGTGTATGTGAAATGTAAAGACAACTGAGAACTAGGTAGTGTGTCCTGTTGTAAAGATACATAAAAGCTATAAAACAGAGCAGAGGAGGGTACGAGTGGGAGAAGAGGGTGGCGAGTTTTGCCATCTGTTGTTTCTCTCCAGATATGTTTTTTTTAAGTCACTTCTGGCCCCTTGGCCAATCTGCACTTAATTACCTGTTCCTGCTGTCTTCCCTGGAGAGCCAGCAGTGTGGTCAGCCTATTCCCCATTCCCTCTGTGGGGCCCAGCTCTGGGGCTGAGCTGATGCATTACAAATGCCTCGTGGACCAAAACAATGTACATGTCAGGATGCCAACCACAGTCCTGATCGTTTTAAATGGCTTATGATCTGAGAATGGGGAGATGCTCATTAGCGATCATAGGAACCCAATATCAGGAACAGATTGAACGAAGTCGCTCTGCCAACACAAGCATTAATAGGAGAGACCGTGTCAATAAAAGTTGCCGCGATGAAGCCATAGAACGAGGCACTTATAGACAATTATAAACATTTTGCCCCGTGGTGACTCTACTCTATCAAACCTACTCCAAGCCTGATAAGCGCTGACTCTTTAGGGGTCATTAATTTCCCTGAAAATTTAAACAGCTGTCACTTGTGATCCTCCTCAGGTGTTCATGTGGGAGAGATTAGTCTGTGTTTATAAGCCGGTCTGTTCATTAAGCGCCTGCCGGTGTAGAACCCCCTCCATAGGCCTGCAGATCGCCCACAGATAATTAGGGGCAGTCGTGAATTACAGAGGCGCTGCGGGCAGCCAGAATGGTGTGGCCTTATTAATATCAGCTGGGGAGAGCGCACCATTTTAATGATTTCCAATAAACCAAGGCAAGCCCTCAGAGCTTCACAAGCATCTGGGCATTGACAGTTAAAGGGACTGCACAGGTCTGGATTTCCTGTGGTTTCTATCAACTTCTTTCTCATTAACATTCGAAAAATCTTGGTTTAACCCTTTGTTGTGCAGTGATTCCTCCATGATCTGTTTCTATGTTCAAATTACTTGTGGTTCTTTTAATGCCTCCTAGATCTGGTAGATTTAGTGGCTATTATAGGAGAAAAAGATACTTCACAAAGGTAGGAGATTCCAAACAGAGAGTATATTTTGACTGTTGTCTCAATCAAAACACTCAGGTTTTAAGTAGCATTCTTCTAGTATATAATCTTTCAATGAAATTTGGGACATTCCTATTGATTCTCTGATATTAATAGGTTCTTGCAAACTAATTAAAAAGTGTTATATTTAAGTATTTTAAACAGGAGTTCAAAACTAACTAATAATTCTTTGTTTGGAAGTACTTTGAGTGGATTGGACAATTTCCAGTCTGATAAACATAAATAAATGAAAAATACAGAATATAGGTCCTCCCTGGTGACACAGGGGTTAAAGATACAGCTTGGTCACACTATTGGCAGCCGCTGCAGCATGAGTTAGATCCCCCACTAGCCAGGGAGTTAACCCACATAGCACAGCAGACCTCTCCTCCCCATTGCCCCCCTCAGCAGTGTATTTCAGTAGATCAGCCTGTTCTGCTCCCTACTGCCTTTGGTGAATCCTTTCTCTCCCCCCTCACCTCTGGCTTACACCCCTGTTCTTGTATGCATAAATAAATCTTTTAAAAAAGAAAAATACAGGATATATTTGTATATGTGTGTATGTATATATACATAGTCATATATATAACAAAATACTATGAATAGAAATGTCCAAAAATCCCCTTCAAAATGTTTCCATTGAAGAATTTACTTTTGAAAAGCAGTCATTCAGACTCACTGATGAAACATCAAATTTTAAATTCAACAGACAGATTATATGTGTTTATATTAAAAAAAAAAAACTTCTTGGAGGGACAAAATGGACAGTCATTGTAACCACACTGAAAGGTTGTGAAATTTTACAAATTTAAAAAAAAATGTATTCTACCTTTCATCTCAATAACTCTTTTAACATTGCCATGAGCTGACCAGTGAAACATTGAGCTACAAAAGTTTTCCTGATCATTCTCACCTCATTCAGAATATTCTAAAAATTCAATATTTAAAGCTTTATTTCTGTAAAATGTATTATACTATTGACATCCTATAGATTGAAGGGTTTTACTTAGACTTTAACTTCTTTGTTACCAAACAATGCAAGAACTCTCTTGTCTGATGCTGTCTTTGTAAGCTTAACCTTTTTTTTTTTTTTTTAAAGATTTATTTATTTATGCATACAAGAGCTGGGGTATAGGCCAGAGATGGGAGGGGGGAGTGAGCGGATCTACCATAGACAGAGTGGGGAACAGAACAGGCAGATTGACCGAAGTACACTGCTGAGGGGAGCAGTGGGCAAGTCAGGAGAGTCTGCTGCACCATGTGGGCATCTCCCTGGCCAGCTGTGGATTGAACTTGTGCTGCAGAGGCTGCGGATTGCTTCATAGTGAGGTGCTTAACCCCTTGCGCCACCAGGGAGGCCCTGTAAGCTTAACCTTGAATTCTTTCCTTATAGTCTAATAAAGACAGTGACCCTAGCAATAGTTGCATTTTACATTTGTATAAAGCATTATTTTATTAAAGAATTCTTTATACTATTGAGAATCTACCTTCTCTGTTTCATCTTTCCTTTGATGACTGATAAAAACTGTGGTTCTTTGTATATTACATTTAAATCAAATATGACAGATACCACAAATGAGACATGAGGGAACATCGTAATATTCATCCCACTTATAACAAACCTCCCATACTTCATAATTGATTTGAGGCTTGCTTTGCCAAAGCTTCAACTATCTTTGCATCTTCCAGATATGTTTGTTGATAAAGGGATGCCTTTTAATTTGTTAGTATATTGATTTCTGTTCTTCAATGGTGTGTGACTTTCACTATTAATCAAGGAACCACCAGTGTAACTTCTAAATATTTATCGTAAAATTTTGGGAAATGTTATAAATTGTTACTTTGAGAATAACATGGTTTTATACATTGATGAAAAATGGTTATGCTGTTTTAAATGTTTACATTAAAACTATCTTGCTTCTAATCAATTAATAGCTTAAATTATGCTTTAAATAGGGTTTATTGATAAAAATTATTGTTTTTCATTGTTAAAAGTAGTGTAAGTATATATTTCAAATGTATGTATGCTTGGTAATTTTGAAGTTTTCAGACTAATGTCTTTTTATACATGAATAGATGATTTTTTTTATAATATATAATGTGACTGATAAAATTTTGTATTAGGAGCTAATCCATTAACTTTGCTAGTTTTCTGGTGGTTTACTTGTACTTAAATTACTACCATTTTTCAATCCATAGATTATTTGCAGAAACCTTTTAATCTACCTGACATTTTTGTGAGGTTAAATTTATTGAAAATCAGATAATTACCTTATTCACGTATCAGGATACAAACAAACAAAAACCCTACACTATAATAGAATACAATGGGGACATAACAAGAGAAAGTATTTTGTTGTTGGCCCTGATGTGTTCTGAAACTAGCCCCTCTCTCAGTTCCAGATATATTGCTCATTGCATGTGGCAGAGGGCTCTGACATGAAGATGGAAGCCAATGATATTGGTAAATGTAATAAAGCTTAGTTACTCTCTTATCGCTTAGAATAAAAAACTAAAATTCTAATATTTTTTCCCTGTACCATAACAAATTGTCTTTCATTAATGTCAGAAAGAACAGCAGAATCTCTTCACCTCTCTTCCCATATCTAGCTCCAGCTATGGCTACAACAGTTTGGGACAAATTGTGTAATGATATGATTTCATTTGGTATGGTGGTTTACTATCTTTGTGAATACTTTGGCCTTAGAAATAAAAGTATATATTCATAGGATAAGATAAGTCTTCTAGAGATACTTCTATTGCTGCCTCTAAAATGAAAAAAAAGGTGAAGTTTTGAAATGTTTGTTTTTGGAGGATGCAGTAAATGTAATTGAATATTGCATAATCCATATATATATATTTGTAAGGGAGAAGCTTGAATTTTTTTAAGACTTCTCAGGTAACCTAGACTCTCATGAAAAAGTGAGAGTCCCAGTAAGCAAGTGATATCCATGCTCTTTCATTTTATTTACTCTAATGAACAATAAATAGAAGAAAATTCCAGACTCATTGAAAGACTCCCTTTTAAATAAAACATGACATTTATAGAATAGTAGAAAGCTTTGATTACTTTCTGGCTACATAAAAAGAATGGATTCAAGACTTTGGTGTGTATATGACATATCTTAATCTTTAAAAGTGAAATTCAAACAGTAATTAGACTTTAGTGTATTCAAAAAACAACAGTAACTAGGCAGAGATCCTTGTTTGCTCAGATGGACACACCAGCAGGAAAAAGCTCAGAGGGGATGAACTTATACCCTGAGGGTTAGAAGGAAATAATTGGACCTATGTTTCTCTATAAGATGCTTTTTCCAGATATATTTTAGAAACTCACCTCAGTATAATGCTTTGTGTTAGAAATCAGAAATTATCAGACTTGAAGAGCAATATATAAACTTACAGTCAAAGCTAACAAATAAGCAAAATGAACTTGACCCATCATTTATGTGAACTATCCCTTTCTTGGAAGGTTTCTAATATTTCCTGTAAGTAGCCATAATTCAAAATGTCATGTCATGTGGTGCTGGCAAAAATCCACATTGAATGTGTTTCATTTTTTTTTCTTTCCATTTGCTTTGTATTTGGATTCTCTTTTGATGACACTTATTGCTTCATAAAGTTTATGCTCTTCTTCTTTCCCTCGTAATTGCTTTGTTCTCCATGCTTTTTGTTTCTCTGAAGACAGAAGAAAATGTGGGAAATCACTGAAGAGAGCATAGGTTTTGAGCATGGATACATGGGAACTAAACTTAGCCATGCTTTAGTTTGGATGCAAACAAACAAATCATATTGAGAAAATCATGTCTTGCTTCAGTTTCCTTACTATGCAAGGAAATTCTGTTTCTTTGGATATAGATTTGACTGCATGCAACTAAGACCTAAAATAGTGAGTTAAATAGAATTTTATTTCTCATTTTTATAAAACCTGGGTTGGTATTATGTCTCTTCACTTGGAAGTCATTAGGGCTCCACAAGATGTCAGAGACCCAGGCTCCTTCTGTCTTGCTTTACAAGCACCCCTGCAGTTTATCCCCACGTACATGATCCCCACGACTCACTACAACCTGTGAATCCCAACTGTGACAAAGGGAACACACATGGAAGTTGAGCCCAGTGCTTCTGCTCACATTCCATCAACTGAGTTTGGTATCTGGTCCCACATAGCTGCCAAGGAACCTGGAGCTATAGTCTTTATTTATCTGTCTAAAAATTGGTGATTTTGTAATTCTAGAAAAAGGTGTGACTAGCTAATGAACTGACATTCATTAGTCAGTGGGCATGAAGTCTAGAACACACCATACTTTTAGGAGCCCATAAAAATTAATTTAAATTTGTTTTAAAATCACAGAAAAATGCATAATAATGGATGCTAATAATCCAGCCTATATTATATTTCTCCTTTATTACAATGTAGACATAAATACAACTTCTGCTTTCTTTCATAGAAGAAAAGGAAAGTGTGCCTATGGCCTCCAGAAGTGATCTGTGGCCCAAGCCACAGGGGTGATAATAAAACCTTCCATATAATGTTGAAAGTGAAGCGATAAGTCAAAATCAATATTATAGTATCCTTTGTTGTCATTTTGCCTTTAATCCTTATGTTATCACAGTTGTTTTAGTTTACTTTTAAAGATACTGACCTTTTTTTTAAGCCACAAAGTTTACTCAGAAACAACAGAAGAAACTGGTAGAGAGAATGCATTCATGGCATAAATCATGTGCATGTATGGCTTTTCTTTGAACTCCTCATCTGTATACCTCAGATATATGACCCCTTAGTTCCACAGGAAAAGGAAATAGTAGGAGAATGCAAGGCATTATGGGTTCTGTAGTTTCCTGCCTCTGTATAACTTTCTAGCCTCCCAGCCGTATTTAAATAGGGTTCTGAAGATTAATGTTTACTTTTCCCCTCTTTTATAGGGATCTTTCTCTGAAAGCATCTTTATTAACAGTTATGTATACACCAGAGTCAATGATCTCTTGTTCCTTGGTGCCAGAGAGAATATTCTTGGGTACCATGTCCAACTCTTTATCTTAAAGTTGTATACTATGGAGATCATATTGAAGCACTGTTTCAGATCACCTTTTCAAAGCATGCTATTTCTACAAGATTAGACACAAGAGCAGAAAGTAACAATAAACACACAAAAGGCAAAAATTGTGATGTATTAGCCCAGTTTGTATGATGGCGCTAAACCAAAATCCAAGTGAAAGGTCACCTGACTAAAAGAACAAGGTCACTAGCTATAACCAGAATATCTTGCCTTTAAATTTTATGTTAATGTTCTACTTTTCCAGAGGTATTTATTTATGCACAATAGGCAATATTGTTATTATATAGATATTATCATACAGATAACTTTATATTAACATGTAAATGATTAATGGACTACATAGTTATTCAAAATTACTTTAGTTCATAAGCCAAGTGATAGTTTACTGAGCTGAAAACTGTCTTAAGTTTAAAATTCCAAAAGCAATCAGGAGGTTTTCCCCTCTTGTAATAAATTAGGTGGTGCAGACAAGAGCACTGTTTGTTTTAAGGAAGAAATGAGAAAACATGAGGCAGAGAGAGAAGGAGAAATATATGTATAGGTCTGGTGTGGTCATTTTGAGAAAACTATCTTCTAGGATGCTGTCACCTTCAATTTTCTGGAAATCTTCATTCTCATGTCACCAGATGTTGTGCAGATCCAGTCAAGTATAGTGCTTTCTTCAAATATGTCACAGGAACACATGAATTTATTCCCTGAAGTTTTGGCTGAACAAGGGTTTGTCAGCAGCGCTCATTAAGCTAAAGACACTTTTCTGAATTTCGCACCATCACCTTATTTTCCAGTGGACCTCTTCTTCCATATGTGGTCATAATCTACTCTTGTATTAGAAAGATAGCTCAGGTAATTTGAGTATGACCAAATGGTATATTAATCTCCAGTTCTCTTATTTACACACTTGCCCTGTTAGAGACATTCATTGTCTTAAGACATTTACTCCACGTGCTCTCATTAAAGTTCAAGACACAATTTTTGAAACTATTTCAAAGCAGAATGTGATGCATGAGATCTTTAGTAGGAAAGATAAACACCACATTTTTTTTAAATGTATTTTATTTTTAAGATTTATTTATTTATTTATCTATCTATTTATTTATTTATTTATACAAGAGCTGGGGTATAGGCCAGAGGCATGGGAGGGTGAGAGGATTCACCAGAGACAGAGTGGGGAGTAGAACAGGCAGACGACCAAAATACACTGCTGAGGGGAGCAGTGGGCACGACAGGAGAGGTCTGCCATGCCATGTGGGACTCTTCCCTGGCCAGCCGGGAATCGAACCCGCACTGCAGAGGCTGCGGACAGCTTCACAGTGTTGTGCTCAACCTGCTGCACCACCGGGGAGGCCCTAAACACTGCATTTTTACACAATTCTACTGCAAGGTGGAATTTTGTTTACACAGGGATGAAAACTCTTGTATTTGCCTATAAAGCTCTTCTTTTTTTACCCTTAAAATTAATTCTGTAAGAATTTAAACCTTGAGAAGTACTACATTAAGTATTTGAGTTTCCACTGGATCCAGCTCCAGAACATGGACATGGTATGAATACCCGGGGGAAACATTTGCAGCATCACACTCTGACTCAGCCAATTAGAAGATAGCCAGATATGGTGTTCCTTCCCGTTACACTGGAAAAATCAAGTCCTAATGAGGAGGAGACTCTATCTTATGATTCTATCTAGAGATGTGCCTACTTCAGCCATGTCCCGCTAAAACCATCTGTTTTGCAGTCCAGTGTGTTATCTGGACTTGGCACCCTTAAGAACTTGAACTTTCTGTTCCTGCATCCTTTGGAAAAGGCCAGGTGTCAAAATGCCTGAACACTATTTTATTTTTTAAAAGACTCTTTTAGTTAAGTGGAGATGTTTTTTTCCCCCAAATTGAGTCCCTGCTTTAACAGTTTAACAAAGTCACTTTTATTTCTGGTCTTTTTTTCTGGCAAACATGTAGTACACTGGAGTTCTACTAGCTCTAACCAACCTCTTCCAACTAGGCAAGGATGGCTATTTTCTTTGGCCTGACTATTTGTAATCATCTGCATAAATTTGGTTGGTTAAAAATATGCTTGACAGTTGAGTCCTGCTTTTTGTTGCCTTGGCTCTGCAGACAGAGCTTGTAAGTGACTCTGTGTGAGCATTGGCACCTGGAACATGTGTACTTGCACATGTCATAGTGGTCTTATTCAATAATTTATTACTTCAATTCCTTAAGTAGACATTTGTGACCTGAGTTAGGATTTCTCTAAATGGACTTAACCAGTTATATTCAGGAAGTAAACTTTCTCTCATGTGGAAGGTTAGGTTTAGAAAATGTTTGCATTAGTCCATAAGTATTTGACATGGTATAGGATGTAGCACATCGACTAGAAAGGCAGGATTAAACAAACTCCATGCCCTGCTGTAATTGTTTCTCATCAAGACCTTTCTTTGCCTTTTCTGGTCTAATGTTATTGTCCTTGAATGATAGGAACTCTACTTCTTCATCATGAATATGATTTCATAATCTATAATCAAATGTTACTTTTGTAGATTACTTGATTAGTATTCAAAGTTGATTTGACCTCTTTGCATTTAATTTAATGCAACCAATATGAGATAAGAGATTTTCTTGCCATAGATTACTACTAATTCCAATTATTCCTTATTTTTTAAGGATTTATTTATTCTTGTATTCAAGAACCGGGGTATAGACCAGATGTACGGGAAGGTGAGAGGATCCGCCAGAGACAGAGCGGGGAGCTGAACAGGCAGACGTACCAAAATACACTGCTGAGGGGAGCAGCGGGTGAGACAGGAGAGGTCTGCCACACCATATGGGCATCTCCCCACCTGGCCGGGATTGAACCCACCCTGTAGAGGCTGCAGACAGCTTCACAACACTGTACTCAACTGCCTGCACCACCACGGAGGCCACTTGATCTTTTTTCAGATGGCCAAAATGGATGTAGTGAGCATGAAACTCTATCTACAAAGTTGACTCTAAAGAACATATTAATAACTTTTAGATGTTTATATAATTCAGCTTACTAACTTTTTTGAGCTCTTTTTTTTAATAGCAGAGTAAAATAATTTCCATTAGTTTGGGATTTCTGCTCCACATTTCCATGGAGAATATATCTAAGAAAACATCTAAGATTTTAGCGACTACATGCAGGTCAAAACATTGGGAAGGGGATCGTGTTACCTCTGACATATTTCCATGCAGATATTAATGAGGTAACCCCACTCCTATTGGATCTAGATTATCATTCCATGTAGTTTGCTACTGAGATGAGCTCAGCTCTCCAGACAGACTTTATTTGGCTGTGAGGGCTCTCTGGCATGCTTCTGTGTCAGTCCTAATAATGGGGAATCTTTCTGGTTCTCTGCTATGTTGGGATGTTGGTATCGCTATGAGGTTGCCCATGGTGTCATAGAGCCTCTCTCTTTCTAGAGGATGATGGAGGATGAAAAGGAGGGAGGCATGGGGAAGGAGACTGAAGAGG
Organism: Talpa europaea; assembly: GCF_964194135.1. Lineage (NCBI taxonomy): Eukaryota > Metazoa > Chordata > Mammalia > Eulipotyphla > Talpidae > Talpa > Talpa europaea. Next base: position 29,822,357 of record NC_140068.1, on the reverse strand, counting down.
TATGTGTATATATAAACAACCCTTTGGGTGAGCACCTGGGGACTTTTCCTAGGAATCAAGTACCTTTTGTTTCAGTACCCCATAAAAAGAGCTTCGATATTTTTGTCTTTTCTGGGCTCTTCTCTGGAAGTGGGGTATGCAACCCTTTCTCTGGGATCCAGGAAGATTATTGCTCTTGAAAGATCTCCCTTCCATCTTTCTCCATTTTTCCTGGAAAGAAGTCAGATTACCTTCAGTTAAAAAAATCTCTTTAACAAAAACTAGGCAAACTATTCTTAAATTAACTCTAGTTAAAGGAACGTCAGGCAGGCAATCTGTTCAAATTAGGGGAAAGGAAAGCAAGAAATACCAAAAGAAAAAAGGAACTTGGGTGATTATCACAGAAATATGATCCCATCACATTTAGGCCTTAATTATCTACGTAAGTTTCCTCTATCTGGGCTTTCAGAAAAGAAGATTAAAGTCTTTTATTTTTTTTCTGAAATGTCCTTGTAATGGAATACTATCAACTTAATCATCCAAGTGTGGCTTTCTAAACATTTGTCTCTCCTCTTTCTTTTTTTTTTTTTTTTTTTAAATAGAGGCATGCTTTATTTATTTATTTTATTTGTTTGTTTTGTTTATACATGCACTGGGTACAGTCAGAAGCGCGGGGGGGGGGGGGGGGTGAGAGAATTCACCAGAGCCAGAGCGGGGAGCAGAGTAGGCAGAAGGACCGAAGTACACTGCTGAGGGGAGCAGCGGGCGGCAGGAGAGGTCTGCGCACCATGTGGGATCCGCCGCCGGTGGCCGGGGAGCAGCCGGGGATCGAACCAGCGCCACAGAGGCCGCGGGCAGCTTCGCAACCCAGCGCTCAACCGCTGCGCCACCGGGGAGGCCCTGTCTCTCCTCTTTCTTACTTTTACTGCTTCTTTCATTTTTAAAAACACCCCATCACTGTGTGGGAGAAAGAAAATAAAGCAGAACGAGATCCTCAAATCCCTAATAGTTTTGTTCTATGCTTAACATAAAGACAAATTGGTGGCAGGGATTCATACATGCTGTGATGTTCTCGAACCTAACTTAACCTAAATTTTCTATGAATTTTGTTGATTGATACACAGGTCAGTAATTCACTCAATATTTTTCCTAAGAGGGCAGGTACCTGTAACGCTCCATAGCTCCAATGTGCTCAACACTGACGCTGTTGCTCAGTTTTAGAACTTGGAATCCTTGAATTTTGTGACTGAGTTTTTTAACACCATGCACTTCACAGACACTACCAGTCAAAGTTAACAAGATGAACTTTGTTTGCTACCCTTGCCTACTGGGTAAAAATGTGGGCTCTGATATCAGACTGCCTGGGTTCAAGTCCCAGCTCTCCCTTTTATAATGTGGGCTATTAAGTTGGGCAAGGCACTTAACATTTCTCTGCCTTAAAACTCTTTACATGTGAAAAAGGGTAAAATTTACTGCTCAGCAATTTTTAAAAAAACATAACTTTAAAAAAAAAGATTTATTTATGCATTCACAAACTGGGGTATAGGCCAGAGATGCAGGGGGTGGAGGGTGAAAGGATTCACCAGAGACAGAGTGGGGAACAGAATAGGCAGATCAATTGAGACACACTGCTGAGGGGAGCAGTGGGTGAGACACTAGAGGTCTGCTGCACCATGGGGGTATCTCCCTGGCCGGGGATTGAACTCATGCTGCAGTGGCTGCAGAGAGCTTCATAGGTTGCACCTTAACTCCTTGCTCCACAGGGAGGCCCAGCTCAGCAATTTTTAAAAAAAGATTTATTTATTCATGCATACAAGAACCAGGCTACAGGCCAGATGTGTGGGAAGGTGAGAGGATTCACCAGAGAGGGAGTGGGAAACAGAACAGGCAGACTGACAGAAATACACTGCTGAGGGGAGCAGTGGGCGAGACAGGAGAGGTCTGCTGTACCATGTGGGTATCTCGCTGGCCAGCCGGGATCAAACCCCACTGCAGAGGCTGCGGACAGCTTCACAGTGCTGCACTCAACTGCCTGTGCCACCAGGGAGGCCCTGTTCAGCAATTTTACTACTCAAAAAGTTATTGCAAAAATTAAATGAAATAGTCTATGTAAAAGGGTGAAAATAGTACCTAGCACTTAGCACACATTAGCTTTTCCTATTATTGTTGCTATTATTCATATGAAGCTCACTTGGAATATCTAGAGAAGAGTTGATCTGATTTGGGTTGGAAATGATTCCAGATCTGTGAAAACCCCATTTATCTACTTTTTTTTTTCTTATTCAATAAAAACTTTATGGCTTCATTGGAAAAATATGTAAGCAATAGTTCTGAGAGCCCCTGAGTGTGAGGGTATATTTACTAGACTCATTAATGATTAAAGCTGGAGCAAGTACTGCCACTGTGTATAACATACCACTTTTTTTAAGGAGTCAGTTGTACTGTGTGGACAAAGATCCGTGTGTGTGTGTCTGTGTGTTTTAAGCAACTACAAAATCCATTGTGGTTGGAACCTAAGCTAATTTGAAACTTTTCCTCATTCTGGCAGAATTGGATAGAATTTAAGTCCAGTATCAAAAATTATTATAGTTAAAACCCTCAGAATAGATGAGTGACTGTTTTTAGCTTTTCTTCCATAGAAATCAGGCTTAAAAGGGTAATTTAAAGCCAAAACAAAGGGCAGACTGGCACAGATACACAGATCCACTTAGGGACAGATGGATTGAATCTGCACTTGCATTGGTAGCCAATTAGGTAAGTGAAAACTTCTGCTTTGAGTATTTTAGCTTCAAAAAAACTTGATATAACAGAAGTTTGATTATAGCAACTGAAATTAGAAATAGAATTACTGTGCTATGTTATAATTGGAAACTGGAAACGGGTGTGGTTCTTTGTCAAGTTTTTTCATTTCCAGTTTTTGGGACACAGAGGTATGTGAAGTTTGGATATATTGCTTTACTAGAAAATGGGTTATATAAGAATTTTGAATAAGAGGCACCTCAGGCAAGCTCACATGAATGTGAGCAAATAATTCATTAATGAACAATGGATTTGTGAAAAATAATTGGGAAATGGTATGGCGTAGTAAGTAGATAACCTTAAAACTAGCTCTAGATCGTGTAATCATTCACTAGTTAATTAATTGATTTAACTGTTATTGAACATCTCCATTTCCTGACATGGAAAAATTAAGAGTGGTCTGAATGACAATACTGATTCAAGAATATAAAACGGGAGCCTGGGAGAGAAATGAGAGCTGGTCATGTATAGTGTATTCATTGGCATACAGGGATAGTTGAATCCGCAGGAGTCAGTGAAAATCATCCACCAAGAATACATGGAGAAAATAGGCACAGATGGAACATCAACATTCACAGGAAGGTAAAAGGATAGAAACTAGCACTAAAGGGATAAATAAATATCAGAGAAGCGGCAGAGAATAGGTTGGGGGACAGGACTTTGACACTGAGAAAGTGAGGCTTCTGGTTCAGGGTGACAGGTTGAACATACATGTAGCTCTTCTCCTTCTACAAATTCCATTAAAATAAAATTTAGAAGTACCCAGGGTAATAAATTTATAGCAGTTCTCAAGTCAGGTAGAGACATACGCAAACTATTAATCTTGATGAATTTCTGAAAGTTGGAAAATGTGATATATTAAGAAATACAGGAGCAGATGTGCACATACAGGCTGCTATGCAGATAGGAACCATGCTTCCAACAGCAGTGTCCCCCAAATGCTCTCACCCTAGAGGACTATGGGTGATTTGGTGGTGGGTGTGTTATGGTAGCACCACCTAACGGGGGAGAGCCTATACCTTTAAATCATATACAATGTTGTAAACCCATGTTATCTCAAAAAAGAAATAATAATTCAAAAATTAAAAATTAAGCAAATGGTGAATGGAAAGTAAAAAGAAAGAGCATGGTTCTTAAATTTAGATTTAAAAATAGAATATTGTATCTGACAGCTTTATCTTAAAAATGAAAGGTGGTAGACTATGGGATGATTTGGGGTGGGTGAACTACAGTGGCAATACCTGATCGGGGTGATCAAATATTACATCAATTAAAAATAAATTTTTAGGGCCTCCCTAGTGGTGCAAGGGGTTAAGATGCAACCTATGAAGCTATTCACAGCCACTGCAGCATGAGTTCAATCCCTGGCCAGGGAGCTACCCACATGGTGCAGCAGACCTTTCCTGACTTGCCCGCTACTCCCCTCAGCAGTGTATTTCAGTCATTCTGCCGGTTTTGTTCCCCATCCTGTCTATGGTGAGTCCTCTCACCCCCCCCACACCTCTGGCCTGTACCCCAGTTCTTGTATGCATAAATAAATAAATCTTTAAAAAAATTTTTTTAAAAATTTAAAAAATGAAAGGATCACGGTACATATGGAGCATTGGATGGCCAGATAAAAATTTTCCAGGGAAAGATAATACCTACACTTTCAATTTTGTATGAGGCAAACATCCAATGGATTTACATGGAGGCTTATTTTTATAATTTTAAAGGTGTTTCCTGTCTTCCTCCCCTTAGTATACTCTTTCAGAATTGTCTCTGTAGACATTCCCTAAAGAGACTTCCAAAGCTTTGAGAAGTAATTATGTATCAATTCTGCACTGTTTGAAAAATCTTTGACTATACCTGACTTTTCACACATATTTATAAAAATGATATAAATTAGTTTTTCTTTATTTCACAGTTATGCTACATTAATTTATATCCACGGCCATTATGAACAAATGTGCTAAATTGATAAACTACCTATCTTTGTCATCTAGATATGACTGCTGAATGAAGCTTGATTGTCTGTGTAACTAGGTCACATCATAGGTGAATCAGGGTGTCTCTGCTTTTTAAGTCAGCTCTCTGGAATTGGACCATTTTATGTAGGTAGACTGAGTCTGGGGGACAAAAATCTGAAGTCATGGCTTTTTCCCCCTCTGTCCTCTCTGTTCTCATTCTTCTGCTATTCTCTGTACTGCCCTTTATCATATGCATGCTCAGCATCCTTACTAAACATCTTGACCAGTGCTTTTACTACCCAACTTTCAGCAAAACCTGCTCTCCTGAGAAGTTCATCCAACCTGAAATAAAGCTAGTATGATGTCTTGCCCCATTAGGCCCTTGATAAATGTTAAATGCATGAATAAGTTGTAAATGACTAATAATGCTTATTCTGGCTAGGGGCTTGTGTAGCAAGTTCACACAAAACAAAATAGAGGAAAAGCCATTTTTATTATGCTCACAGTTTCTAAGGGTCAAATTTTCAGAAAGGCACAGAAAGGAACTCTCTTCTCTCCCCCATGTTTCTGGGATCACGGCTGGGGGTGACCTGAATGACAGGGTTGGGATAGCTGGGACTAGGCCGAAACCCAGTGGGCTCTTCACTCAATATGGTTTCTTCACTCACATCTCTGGTGTCTGACACGGAATGGCTGAAGGTCAGGTTCACACCTAGGATTGTCAACAAGAGTGCCCACATGTGGCTTCTCAGAATGGTGTTCCCAAGGTAATTAAGTTTCTCACGTGTCAGCTTAGTGCTTTAAGAGTGAATGTTCCTTTCATGCTAAGAGAGGAGTTAGGGAGTCTCTGATGAACTAGCTTTGGGGCTCACATATTATTATGTCTAACATACTCTATTGATAAAAGCCAAGGGGCCTATCATAACTTGAGGAAAGCGGCTAAGGCCACCTCTCAACAGGAGTAGTGTCAGCAAACTAATCACTGTGGTTAAAACAGCCAGAGTGCTAAATCAGTTGCCCAACATTATTTCCTTCTTTATAGGGGATAAGAAGCTCAAAAAACAAATAGGGACAAACAGACTTCAACTATCTATGAGCCAGTGCAGAAAATATTTTTCAGAAAGGGACAATTTTAGTGATATATACATGAGTTGGTACATAAATGAGTTGAAATAATTTTAAGAAATCTGTCTTTAGGTTTTAGAGTTTTGTCTATTGAACTTTTACAGACCACTGCAACTATTGTAATATTAGCTTCAAGTTTCTTTTTATGCATCTTCAAACATTTCTTCATGAAGCAGAAGAGGAGAAGGCAAAGAAACCTAACACTGATTGAATTCCTTCTCTGTTCCAATAGCTCAAGGACTACACTAGTGCAATATATGTATATGTTCCAAGTTGGCATCAACTCCATCACAGAACCTGAGTATGAATGCTTGTGATATGCTACACGTTAATAAATATCTTTATAGGAATGATAAAATCTCAATATCTTTGGATTAAAGTTTAAAAATACTACAATCTAAAATGTGTATTTAACTGCTGCATTTGTGGCTGAGTAATCTTTCTGATTGTATAGACTATTTTTGACTCATTTGGTATAATATATGGTACTTTTACCATATTTTTAGAGTAGTGTTTATAAGGTGATATTTGGGTTCCTTTGAAGCTAGTGAATAAAGAGTTTCAGATTTCCAATACAAAAGTTATTTTTTTCTGTATTAAATTTATTTATTTAAAAAAGATTTATTTATTTTTATGCATATAAGAGCTGGGGTATAGGCCAGAGGTGCGGGGAGTGAGAGGATTCACCAGAGGCGGAGTGGGGAACAGAACAGGCAGATTGACTGAAACACACTGCTGAGGGGAGCAGCAGGCAAGTCAGGAGAGGTCTGCTGTGCTGTGTGAGTTGCTCCCTGGGCGGGGATTGAACTCATGCTGCAGTGGCTGCGGTTAGCTTCATAGGTTGCATCTTAACCCCTTGTGCCACCAGGGAGGTCCCCTCTCTGTATTAAATTTAAAAGTAAAACCAGGGCCTCTCCTGGTGGTGCAGGCGGTTGAGGGCCATGCTGTGAAGCTGTCCGCAGCCTCTGCAGCGCCGGTTCCGCCAGCCAGCAAGGGTCCCACATAGTGGGCAGACCTCTCCTGTCTTGCCTGCTGCTCCCCTCAGCAGTATATTTTATCAGTCTGCTTGTTCTGCTCCCTGCTCTGTCTCTGGTGAATCCTTTTACACTCCTATGCATCTGGCCTGTGCACCGGTTCTTATATAAATAAATCTTTAAAAAAATAAATAAAAGTAAAACTACTTTCTATCTAAGTATAGGTGTTATAATACACTAATTCTTAAAAAATGTTGCAATGTGATAACAAAATCCTATAAACATCACTGAGCCTATCCTGAGGAATACATAAGACTAGAGCAACTTTTGAGTTCCCAGTCCATAATTAACTCATCCTGTTTTTGATAAGAACACTGCTTTTGAATAAAATAGTTAAATAAATCAGAAAGTAACAATGAATTGCAGAATTGTTCACAGTGCCCATGGTAAATAAAAGAATGCAATTGCTATTGGAAAGTAGGAAATCATGAAACAAAAAGTATCTCTGCAATCTTGTTTCACTAGTCAAAAGAATATTCTTTTGCCCTGAAATCTATGTTTCCATTTTTATTTTCTCGAGGCAGTGCCATACTGTTTTCCACAGGGACTGCCAGTTTGCTTTCCACCAACAGTAGATGAGAGTTCCTTTTTACCACAATCTTGCCAACATTTGTTAATTCTGTTCTTTTTTCACATGGGCCATTCTTATAGGGGTGAGGTGGTATATCTGTGTGGTTTTAATTTGCATTTCTCTTATAATAAGTGATATTGAACTTTTTTTCATGTATCTATAGGCCATCTGAATATCTTCTTTAGGGAAATGTCTATTGAGGTTCTTTGCCCATTTTTTAGTTGGGAAATTTGTTTCTCTTTTGTTAGATTGTGTAAGTATAATACTTTGTAAATTTTGGAGATTAACCTTTTATCAGATATATGGTGTGCCAAGTATTTTTTTCCCATTCTGTATGTTGCCTTTTTGGTTTTAAGATGGTTTCATTTGAGCTTTTATATTTGATATAGTCCTGCTTGTTTATTTTTCCTTTTGTTTCCTTTCCTGCTGGGGTTGTACATCTTGGTATTTAATAAATAAACCCCAACTTTCAGACTTCCTAGAAGAAAAGAGCCCATTTCTCTAGTAGTATGTTTTCCCCTTGAAAATTAAGTGTTTCTGTTTTCAAATCAGATGACTTTTTATGGACTTAAATGTATTTTGAATCTTAGCCAAGAAATGTCAGCAATGATTTTTTAATTTCTGGACAACATCTGACCTTCCCTTTCCTGATGCAGTGAGTCTTGGGCTCCTGGACAAATATTAATGGTGGAAGAATTTCAGGGGAGAAGGAATGTTACAAAATGAGAAAAGAAAACAACTAGGTGATTTTTCAAAATGATATGCTGCCACATAAACCCATGCTCTATAATACTGGAACAGCAAGTGGCATGTAATGTTACTTTATACAAAGGCATCCCTAGGCCTCTGTATCAGTTATCTAATGGTGTATTACAAATCAGCCAAAACAAATGAATATTTATCTTTTTATGACTTCTGTGAGTCAGGCATTTGGGGGTAGCTTAGTGGGGCAATTCTGACTTAGTGGTATATCGTGAAGCTGCAGTCACCCTTAGCTAACGTAGGAGTTAAATAAAGGCTTTACTGAAGCTGAAAGATGCAACACTGAGGTGGTTGCCTCACATGACTTGCAGTAGTTGCTGGTTGTTGGTAGAAGGTGTCAGTTTCTCTCCATATGGATATTTAATAGGACTGATTGTGATTATATAAGATAAGATGGCTTTGTTCCATGTAGCAATCCAAGGCCGTGTTGAAGCTGCACTGTGCTTTATGATTTATGATGGAAGTCACACACAATTATTTCACAATATCCTGTTGGTTACACATTGCAATTCAATTCAACATGGAAAGGAACTACACAAGGAAGTAGATACCAGGAGGTGAGGACCATAGGGATTCACAGTCTGCTCTCTGATGCCCAATGGTCGAGATCTCTCTTCAATGCAAAATATACTTCCTCCCAAAATCCACACACAGGTTTACCTTTTTGTAATATATATAAGCTTGAGGACCAGGGTCTCATCAACTAAACAGGGTCCAAGTGCAGATGAAGCTCCTTCCATAAAGTTCCTCAAGAAATGCTCCTCCAGTTCCCACCAATCTGAGATCTGTGAACTACAGAAACAAGTTCTTTGTTCCCCATCTCCACCCAACAAATAATGGTGGGATAGGAATAAGATAGCTGCTTTCCATTCAAAAAAGAGAAAAATGGGAGGCACATTGGAATCACAGGTTTGTAATAATTCTGAAACCCAGCAGGGCATGTGCTGGTGCTTTCTTGATAAGATCTTATTAGTTCCTAGGAATGATTCTCCATTGCTCTTTGGTCTACTTGTTTGGGTTCTTAGTTCCAATCTCTTGTTCATTTTTTCTCCACTATCTGCCATAAAAAGTGACTTGTGTTTCCAAGTAGTTTTCTCAGTGCAGGTTTTAAGATCTAAAGACCTTTTCCCATTAGTCCAGTCCTGTCCCTTTATCTCAAATGGGTGGTATTTATACTAATACAGTTCTCTTAAACACTTTGTTAGTTCATTGTGAATATTACTGGAATTTACTCCAGTGACAAATGTCACATTCATGAAACTCTTCAGGACTAGCCTTGCTCCACTGGGGGCTCCTGCTGAGGTTTCCAAGGGACCACACCTAATAAATCCAATTGTTTAAATGAGAAGATCTGTGAGACACACCATTAAAGTCCCTAAAGGGCCCTTTTACTGACCTAACAGTCTCTCAGGTATTACTTTGAATCTTCCTAAAATCTAAAACAGGCTTTTACAGTGATCCTCTTAGTTTCATGTGTATATTTATTTCTTGATTGGAGCTAGGATCTGATCTACCTAGATGTAACTAATTTTTAGAATTATTTGCAGTATGGAGTGGCTACATGTTCTGGATTTTTAAATGTTTATGAATCCTTCCTTCCTCTTTCTTCTCCTGTTGCATTTTAGTATAAGCAGAAGCAGCAGACAGGTGTCTCTTTCAAAGCTGCCTGGAAATATCTTTGGCTCTGTCTCCCAGTTCATCGGGTACAATTTTTACATTTCTACCTTAATGCATTTAACAATATTGCTAAACTCTTTCCCACACCATACCCAAGACCCCCCTTTTGTTTTCCAATAGCATTTTCTTTATTTCTTTTTGCCCTCACCTTAACCTTATGGAAGACTATCAGACTTCTGCTCAGAGTCCATTTAAGATACTGTAGATATTTACACTCCCCTTAAATCCTTCCAATTCTTTGCTCATCATGCAGTTCCTAAACCTCTGCTGAATTTTCAAGGTTTTCATATGGCAGCATCCTCCTTTCATATGCCAACATGTAAATTAACCATCTATTTCTGTTTAACAAATTACCCAAGAACTAAGAAGGTTAAGACAAAGTATTTATTATTTCTCACAAGATTCTGTGGGTTAGAATTTAGACAGGGCAGAGAGGGTATGGGTTTTCTTTGCTCCATGTTGTTTGGGATCTCAGATGAAAGACTCAAAGGTTGGATACTAGAGGTTGGTGCTGTTGCTGTAGGTCTAGCTGAGGCTATTCTCATAACAGTGACACATGGTGTCCTCATGTGACCTGGACTTCTCCACTACACAGTAGCTAGATACCAACAGGGAAGCACCACAGAGCCACATAACATCACCTCTGCATTACATTGATCTAGACAGTCATAAGCTCCCATGAAGATATAAGAAGAGGAAGCATAGACAGCATAGATACAAGAAATAGATCATGAATATGAATGAATATAGTTTTAACAAATTACCAAAGATATTTGACAAAAATATAATTTTTTAATGAGGTAACATTGACTTACAGCTTTGTATATGATTGTGAGGTATAGGATAACATCCTTCAGGTGTATTTTACCACACCACATTCAGGAGAAAGACAATTAACAGATGGTGTCATATATGGAACACAGAAAAACAAAAAAGACCAGATAAAATCAAACCAGTAACCCTAGAAATATGACTATGGAATTAAGGGTATCAGAAGAGAAGGGAGGGGGGAAATGCAAAGTAAGAAGGGGGCCCAATGGAATATTTTTGATGATTATAACCAATGATAAACATTTAATGTAATTCTAAAATATAAGAGAAAATATTAAAAACTTGCCTTAGATGTATTGAAACTATCAGAAGACATTCATCAAATGTTCCAAAAAATGAAAATTCTTTCATCTTCCATTTGGAACATTATATAAAATTATGTTAAAATTAAAATATTTTCACTATTATAATTGTACAGTACATAGTTCATCAAAATAGAGGGCAGAATGGAATACATCATATTGTTGGACATATGCATGAAAAAGGAAATGTCAGTTATTTGTATATATTGGTGCCAAGATTCCAAATATATAGACATATACAATATTTACAAGTCTCTGCATGGGAAAGAATGTATTTATCATACACATACAACTTGGTGGAAAAGAGGGTTTTTTTTTTTTCATTTTGATTTTCACTGGTAATTTGACATAATATAGACCCCAATCCAAAGTGTGGTACATGAACCAGCAATAGCATCATTAGAGCTTATTAGATACCACTGACCCATACATAATTTACATTTTCACAAGATCTTCTGTTGACTCATAAGTGTATTTAGAAGCATTGAGATATCTTAAAGATTTTATTCAAGGTGAATGTGTTTAATTTCCTGTGTGTCTTAATTATGACTGATTTTTGATTTGCCGCTTAACCAAATAAAGCGGAAGTTTTCTAGTGCTACAGTATTTTACTAACAACCTATTTTTTAAATTTCTTTCTACTTATCTATTATATAGGCAAGACATTGGCAAGATTGGCAAACAAATAATATTAGGAGATACTGCCTCTACTTTCATAATGAACCATTCACTCAAAATATTTTTCTCAAAGGTGTTTTTTATAATAATAAATTTTACTTTCATTTAAGTCTTTTTAATATGAAAATTTCAAGCTTGCAGACAAGTTAAAAGAATAGTACAAAAGCAAACTGATTTTACTAATACTGATTTAAGGAAGTTTTGGACTGTTTTATGCAGTCACCTTATTACTCTTACTGTAGCCAATCACTAGTTCCAATTAACATGTGTACTCATTGACTAGATTTAACAGTAAAAAAAAATTGCCATTCATGAGTTTAGAAATTAATTAACTACTAAAAAACCCACAACTATGTGATCTTAAACAGCATACTACCCAACAAAAATTGGGTCACCAGTTTTTAAAAAGAGAAATCAAAAAGTGTTCAGAAAAATAAAAAAGCGAAATCAAAAAGTGTTTGGAGATGAATAGGAATAAAATAAAACATTCTAGAATCTTTGGGATGCAGCAAAAGCTATATTAAGAAGGTTACATTTCTATATGCAAACAATGAACTAGCAGAGAGATAATGAAAATATTACTGTTTATGTTTGCATCAAAAAGAATACCCAGGAATAAAGGAAATGAAGGACCTATACACTGAAAACTGTAAGACCCTAATGAAATAAATTAATAAAAACACAAAAAATGGAGAGAGATTTGCATTTTGATTTTCACTGATAGTTTGACATACTCTAGACCCCAATCCAAAGTGTGGTACATGAACCAGCAACAGCATTTTACCCCAATCTGCCATTTTATCCAAAGCAATAAACAGCTTTAACACATTATCTACTAAAATCCCAGTGTCATTCTTCATAGGAATAGAACAAAAAATCCCAAAATTTGTATGAAAACACAAAAGATATTGAACAACAAAAGTATTCTTGAGAAAAAAGAACAGGAATGGAGGTATCAAATTCTCTGGCTTCAAACTATACTACAAAGCTACAGTAATCAGGACTGTATGGTGCTGAAATAGAAATCAGCACATAGATCAATGGTATAGAATTGAAAGTCCAGAAATAAAACCAAACATATATAGACAACTAATTTATGACAAAGGAGACAAGAGCATGTGTGTGTGTGTGCATATTACACATATATTTATGTTATTCATCCTTCAACTCCATTAGTACTTCAATTAGCTACCATATCTCTCATTGCCTTACAATAATGTAGATATTCAAAACCAGAGCATACTCAAAAAAAATATTAGAATAAACTTTTCAAAAGAGATATATTCTCTTCTTCAACAACCTGAGAATGTTAATCACCTCTTGAGCTGTTATATCTTCTTTATTTTTTTTAAAGATTTATTTATTTACACATACAAGAACTGAGGTACAGGCCAGAGGTGTGAAGGGTGAGAGGATTCACCAGAGAGAGAGTGGGGAACAGAACAGGCAGACCGACTGAAATTCACTGCTGAAGGGCGCAGCAGGTGAGCCAGGAGATGTCTGCTGCTCCATGTGGGCAGCTCCCTGGCCAGGAATTGAACTCATGTTGCAGTGGCTGTGGATAGCTTCACAGGTTGCATCTCAACCCCTTGTGCCTCCAGGGAAACTCCTGTTATAGCTTCTTTAGATGATTTATTTTTCATGGTTCTTGCTTTGACCTTGATCTACTGCATTCCCTTTTCTTCTTTCTGCCATAGAGGCAAAGGTTTCCTTCACTTCCAAATAATCACACCTACTGAAGACCCACATGATGGCTCCCCACAGGGATTATCCTAAGTAGTACTATACTTTGAAAGGAAATGAGATCATTGATAATATAAGCAACGATTGCTGTATATCTCAACATCATATTGCCCATATTATTTGCTTCCCTTCTCACAGTCACCAGTACCTACTGACCCTGTGCCTTCAACTCTTTTGCATTTGAGTGAAGGTTAGCTTTCTTCTCATTGAAATCCCCTTCTGTATATTCTGGGCTACTCCTATCATGCCTCTTTAATATCATTCAACACCATTCCACCTTTTTTTTTGATATTCATAGATTTGTTATAGTCACTTAACTAATATGATCTCCTTATTTTCTTGACTGTATAAGATTTATCTTTTATTGGAATTTTTTGGAACTTTAGCCATTATTTCTTTTAAATAACAAATTATTTTTATTTTATTTTAAATAAAAATAAATTAATTTTTCTTGGCTTTTCATCTAGATTGTAAATTTATTTTCACATTATTCATGCTGGTTTTATTGGAGGAGGGGAGCAATGGCAGAGTGCTTATTACTGATCAGAGTTGTGTATCATATTCCCCTGTCCGCTATAGAATTAGGTGACCACCATTTCTATATAACCTCACATCTTTAAGTTTAAAATATTTGTAATTGCTAAAAATATGAATGAATCAGTAAACACTTCTTTATTTCCTCCTTTAACTACAATTTAATTTATTAAAATATTATAAAACAGAATCTCCACAAAAACATTCAAATGTCATATGTGTAATATCTTAATGTTGTGTGAGTCCAAATTTATCTAAGATGTTGCGAGCTAATTAGAGGTAATATTATCTCCATTTATTGGAGCTAATATTGGGCAAAACTTAGAAGGCTCAATTAAGATACGCAGCCAAGTGCTTGGCAGCTGATCTCAAACCTTATCTGAACTATCTGAACCTCTCAAGTCCTGAAAAGTGGGCTGGACAACTTATGAGAACAGCTTCATCTGGGATATTTGGATATGTTTGATTCCAGCTGGAACCTGAAACTGCAGAGAGAGGCAAAAATGAAAAGTAATTGGGGGGAATTGCTGAACTTCCTCAAACCTCAGAAAGAGGCTTTGGTTAAATTTGGAGCAAAGGTTAAGGATTATGAGCAGTTTCTATTTTATCTGGCTGCATTCACCCATCCTTTAAGATCTTATTTTAATCTTCCAAATGAAAGGTCATTAATATTTCTTTGTTATTGTAGTATTGCAATATAGTGAGACATTCTTTAAAACAGTGAAGTTCTGCTGGTTTTGCATGTCAGAGACTTTGACAGCAGATTGCTCCAGAATGGCAGAGTGCTTATTACTGATCATTAACACATACCTAGTGTGGTTTGGGACATCACACCAAATGGAGCCTTAAATCAAGTTATAAAGCACCATAAAATATAGTCCACTGAAGCATAGAGAACAAACAAGAATAAAATATTTTTATTGTGTTGTCCTTTATCAACTTTGTAGGAAGTACACATATTCAAAGCATATTTTAAAATTTTTCTTCCATTTTTGTTTTGTTATAGTTTATATAAAGCAATTATAACTGAGGGATTTTGAATATATGAATATGTAGATGTAGAGCATGAATATTTGTTAATTGTAAGCTATGTACAAAGTGTATATACATTATCTCATAACAGTTCTAGGAGGTAAATATTATTAACCTAATTTTACAGAGATTAAAGTTCAAAGAGGGTTGTTTATTTATAAAAGCCTGCATGGCTACTATGATGGTTAATTTTATGTGTCAGTTTTTCTGGGCCATTTGAACAAATGTTCAAATATTTTTTCAAACATCCTTCTGGATGTTTCTGTAAGGGTGATTTTGGATGAAATTTACATTTAAATTGGTGGACTTTGAGTAAAGCAGATTGCCCTCCATAATGTAAGTGCCTCATTTACCCCATTAGTTAAAGACCTCAATAGAACAAAAAATTAACCCTCCAAAGCAAGTAGGAATTATGCCAGCAAACTGCTTTTAGACTTGAACCCTTTTCCAAGTCTCTATTCTGTGAGCCTTGCCATCAGATTTTGAACTCATCAATTCTTCACAATAGTGTGAACTGACTGCTTAAAGTAAATCTTCTTCCATGTATAGCTACACACATGCTATTGATTCTATTTTTCTGGAGAATCCTACCAAAATTATTAAGAAACTAAATGGGGAAACCAAGGTTCAGACCCAGTTCTTTGACTTTTAGTCCATTACACTAAATCACAATTTATGGAAAAACTTCTTTATCTGCTTACAGCAATTGAAATTCAACTTGTTTCTATATGTTCAAGTTTACATTCATATACACACATATACATCTGTCTATGTCAATACACAGTTTTTGAATGTCTGCTATGTGTCTTTATTTATATATGTATGCATTACAATGTTTTGCTATTGTACTCCTTAATAAAAAATATGGTGAATTTTTCCTTATCATGTGATTTTGTGAAGATACTTATTTCATCATATTTGTTTGCATAATAGTACTATTTCTCATCTATAATATAATTGTTGACTAAACCTATCCCTAAAATCTGTCTAAGTCCTAAAAATTGATGACATTTGTCTAATTTCCCCTAAATGTTAGCTCCATGGAAGATACTTTTCTAATTTTTACTGTAAAATAATCATAGTTCTAATTTACTCTTATGAATATGAAATTGGAACATCTAACACAAAAAAATAGAAAATTTAGATGAGGTATAATAGCAAATAGTATGAAAAACTGCAGAATACTATTTTCTGAGACCTAAAATTTTTCTACATAGGAAGAATTACTAGTAATATTACCTAAAACTATTAATCTTTCTCTTTTGCTAGCTAGGTATCTAGCTGTTTATTAGGCATTCTCTGTCACTGGTACATCATGGTACTCAATGTTGCAGTTGGGTGAGACATAGTGATTAGAACTAGGATGTATAAACACAGGTAAAGTATGTGTGTGTGTGTTGGCAAGGAGTGATTGTGGATATTGAATATTTGTTTTCCATCTTTTATATGCCAGCCACTGCCTTATGCAACTTATGTTTGTCACCTTAATTACTGAATCATATTATGAAATAGAAGTTACCACTCACACTTTATAGATGAGAAAACTGAGGTTTAGAGGTTTGTCCAACATCATCGATAACCATCATTTTCAATAATTCCAGTAAAATGTAATTTTTTATTACTTATTTTTCTTGAACTTTCAGTTGCCCTTGAAATTGTACATATACCCTTCTCTTTTAAAAAACTTTTCTTATGTGTAGAAGCTTACGTTCCTGATTTTTCTTTTATCCCTCTGGAAACACATCAGCAATTCATTTCTTCTTTTGTTAAAATACTGATATTCCTCAAGGACCTCTCTATATCCTTTTCTTATTGTCCACTCTCGCATAAGATTATTGTCTCTACTCTTGACTTAAATTAATATTTATACACTTATTATGGGAGTAATATTCTTGAACTGTGATCACAGAAGTCACAAAATTGACCACATATTGCGCAATCTCATATTTTTTTCTGATAACAATTCTTTAAAACTAGAAATTAGAAAGAAAACCCCATTTACTATCACTTAAAAGAAATTTGTTTTAGTTCTCTTAGGGGATAAAGATCAAATATATCTATTAGAACTATCCCACTATTTATATTTTTAAGCCTTCTTTTATCTTTACTCAGATTTTGTCCACTTGATCCAATATGGACTGAAGGAAATGATTTAAAGTTTACTTTTACTTGTGTTTATGTCTGTTTATCTTTGTATTGACTTTGTATTGTAGTTTTTTTTTTTTACTGTGAATGTTCAGCAAGGTTATTTTGTGATTTTCTACTCATACATACTTTGTATATATATTCATTATGAATTGCATCATTTTTGTCATAACAATCATTTTTTTCCTCTTTAATATCTTACGTATATACTATTCAAACCTATATTGGATTTAAAATAACTTTCTCTGTATAATGGCTTAGTTCTGTATTACTGCATAACAATTACCACAAGCTAGCAACTTGAAACAGTAATGATTTATTAGCACACCATGCTATATGTCAGAAATCTGGAATAGTGCTATTGGGTTCTCAAGGCTTAAGCCAAGGTGTAAGGTGGATTGAGTTCTCATCTGGAGACTGTAGAAAAGTCTCCATTATTGAGAAGTTCAGCCTTGTTTTAGGTATGATGCAGTTTTTTGTTTTTGTAAGTATAAGGTCCTTGTTTCTTTATGGCTGCCAGTTGGGGGCTGCTGGTAGCTCTGAGAGGCCACCTGCACACCTTGCCAAGTGACCCTCTTCATTTATAAGTCAGAAGTAGTACATTAAATCCCTTTGGTAATTCTGATTGCTTGACTTTCTCTTTCTCCACCACCTGGTAAAAACTCTGCTTTTAAAGGGCTTATATTATTAAATTAGGCCCACCTCGATAATCTCCTTATTTAAGGACTAGTGTCATATAACATAATTTAATCATGGGAGCAGAATCCATCCTAATCATTCTAGGGAACTATGCAGAGCATGCACATCAAGGAGTAGAAAGTCTTGGGAGCTCGCTTAGATTTTGGTTACCATACTCTGCTTTCTTTTGTGTGCATCTTTTTTATGTTGTGTCTAGGACTGTCTATTGACCATTCTGAATTAACTCTAAAATATCTATTTGTTGTAAATAATATTTAGAATGATTTTAGTTTGTGATCCAAAATGAGAACTTTTTCTCTCTAATGTATGAGTTTTGCCTATATTGATTTATTGATTTAATACATGTGGTCTTAATTCTTTCAGCATATTTTAGGTTCTACTTTCTATTGCTATTATTTCCATAAAAACATTCTTCACTATATTATCTGTAGTTATGCTTTTTTTTAAACATTGATTAGTGAATACTCTAGTAACTTTTGTATTGAAGTTCTTTGTATTTAAATTCTTCATGTAACATTAATTACCATATCACTTCATAGTTTTATAATTTATAACATTTGTTTTTTACATATAACTTTACCTGATACATTTAATCTTGTATTTCTTACTAATAGCAGCTACTTACTCATTTGGACAAAAATTTATCAGGTTTCCTATGATTAATTAACATGTATGCAGTGATCTTGCTGAGAGTCAAGAAATTTGATCTTAGCATCAATAATAGTCACCTTGGTATCCTAGTTGTGAAAAAAGAATTATGGTGTAGAGACATTATATATCATTCTTTTTAAAGCCGTATCAGCAGGATGTAACTTTGTAAATATCAAGGTCAAAAGGAACATATGTGTATAATTTGTTGGACTTGTCTCAAAAAGTGCTCTCCCATCCATGTGCCCATAAACCCTTAGTCTGATTTCCTTCTAGAGAACATAATCTAAATATCATAGAATTATGAGTCACCTTTTAATGAAAAATTATTCATTGATAAAATACAGCTCACAATCAGCTATAAATTATATTTAATAAATAGAAATATACTATAAATTTAAAATTAGCTTATCCAGTTAAGTTTCTTTTTATTTTATAGATGCAGAAATTTTGGCCCAGGTAAGTTAAGTAGTATAACTAGGTGACTTAACTGGACTAAAACACAGTTAGCTGATGGCTAGTGGATGTTACCTGTTCAAGAGAGTATTTTGCCTTCCTTATGAAAATTACCCTAGGAAATTCCAAAATCAGAAATGTACTTGGATCACTTAGAATCTGAATAGTAAACTTTTATTCTATGACCTGAGTCATTGATTACCATGTTCTCATTCTGCATGAGAGCTTTCTAACCTGTCTGAAGGGCTGTGCTCACTGTAAAACTTTTATGTTTAACAGCTAATTAAAACTATTGGCAGCTTTTTTTAGGTAGTGTCAGGCATCCCAGAAATTCCCTATTACTGTTGTTGATGCAAAACACCTATATTCAATTCTTCTGATCTTTAAGCATCAATTCTTTAATATAGAACTGCTCTCTCTCTCTGTGTGAAGTATCCTTTTCATAAAAGCTGTTCATGCATTTTTTTTATCTTGTAAGTGGTAGCACAAATGAACTAAATGTATCTTTCTGTAATCATCTATTATAGTTCCAAATTCATATTAATATCTTTCAAAATAGAATAAAATTTTATTTTCATTGTCTTAATAATCACTGTTTCTAAAGATTGCAATTCCCGGAAAGGGGAATTTTTCTTATACAATAATTTCTCTTCATGCCTGATCATAGTTTCTATATAGTCTGTAAGATTTATAAAAATGCAGGGAAACAATGAAAAATGGTACATTTCTTCTTTTGTCTTCTCCCTTCTTTATCTATACACACCAAACAGTGTCGTGCGTGTGTTGGTGAAAATGTCCCGATGTGAGAGTGATATGTAAATAAATCAGTGTATTATTATTGTTATTATGGTACAATGTTATTGTATGTTTTGGTATGTCATGTTTTAGGTCCTGTTTCCACATGGATCTGCCCGTTGGTAGTCTGGACTTGAGAATGAGCATGGACTTTCAGAATGAATTTTCTTTTACCTCTTGCCAGTTATGTTTTCTTGGGTAAGTCACTAAACCAATTGGAGTCAGAGTCTCTTCATTTTTAAAAATGTTGATATAAGCTTTTGCTTCACAGTTGTTGTAAGTATTAAATGATTCAATGTATATTTGTTATAATGACATTATGAAAGGCTTTAGGAGAAAATCTGGCACATTGTGGGGCTCAGAAAGTATTAATTTGATTTTCTTTTTAATCTCTACTGTTGTCTTTAATTTCAGGATTTATTACTCCTGGTCCATTTATGGCCCACCCACCTGAAGGCCAATCTTGCATAATCTTTTTGCACTTTTGTATGGCAGATATTACAGCCAAATTCTATACTTGAAAATAATAAGTGTGTATATGTTGTCCCCAATTAATTTCTCCTTTCATCAATGTTTACAATTAATTTCGTCATTGCTCTAAGTCTACCATGATGAAAGAATTCAGTAATAGATATAATAGGAAAGCCCTCCAGTGAAGCTGGAAGATAGACACTTTTGTTTGTTTAAGGAAAATGAGCAAGAAAATTTTGCATAATGCCTTTTGGAGCAGTCTTGTTCTTGATAATTGCCTGAGATATTTCAAGGTGCTTTGCTATAAATCTGAAGACTTAAAAACATTGTTTTACAGTCTGGCCCAGTAAGAATAATGACCTCTCCCATTCCTTGTTTTTCTGGGTGATTAAGGGTTTCCTGACTGGCCCCAGGCCATCTACCCTGATTTTTTTCCCAAGGATTTAGAACCATATTGTCAAAAATAACCTCTTACTCCAAGAGATTTTTCTAGCCCCAGAAGATAGAAAGTGTTTGCTGTGTGTACTCAAACCTCTCATGAAAAATCTTGCACATGACGCTTCTCGTTGATGGTATAAAGCTGTCCCATCACTTATGTTCCTTTAAGTAAATTAGGTGTAAATTATTTCAAGGAGGCCAAAGTTCTTCTCTGTGTTCCTATGAGGATAATTTCACAAATACACAGCAGGTCCCTCCAACCACAGATTTTGGGCAGGGAGAAGAAAACAAGAAGAAGAGAACTATGGCCTGGGGCCAGTGCACACCTCTCCACAGGGGGCTTCTAGCATGTGGGTGATTTTTAACCAAGCTGACATAAATCAGACTGTGTGGAGCAATGACATTCCGATCACTGTACAGGGAGACGCCTGGATAATGTTACGCTTCCCTCATTAGGAGGGACGGGAGTTGAGCTGGGGAGTTGAACTTTTAGCTGTATCAAAATAACAGTGTGAGAGCAAAGAGGAGGCTTGGATAAGGTGTGTAGCCATAATAATCCAATCTCCACAGACAGGTTATATGAAGAGTCATGAACTCTGATCCTTTGAGATCTTTTAATTGCAAAAAGAGCTCACTGGAATCAAGAGTTTGGTCTATAAATGCCATGGTTTAAATCTTCTGGGGAAGAATTCCTTCTCATTCCTCAGCTGAGAAATTCTGCCTCAGTGGTCTACTTTCCCAAGTTGTGTTAGAACTAATTTTGCAATGTGTACAAAAGGTGAGTGTTTGTTAGTGTTCACAAATATTTGTTGAAGAGAAATTATTTATTATTGATAGCCAGTAACATTTTATAAAATTTTGATGTGAAAATTTATTACACCCCAATATGGGTATATAGGATCAAAATACAAATCTTCCTAAACTAAATAAAAATTTTAAAGATAGCAAGAAAGCACACCACAAAGGTAAAGGATAATGGCAAATACAACATAGAATGTATTTATTTGTTGTAAACCAAGAAATCATAATTGAAAGCAATATATAATGTTGGTACAAAACATATCAGTCACACAAAAATGTGAATGAATATAAATCACATATTTAAAGAAAAAAGATGTTTAAATTAACTGATAATGTAAAATATAACTTGATGCCATATACTGGAGAACTACCAAAAATAAACAGATATGCAAAAATACTATAAATAAAGGCACATAAAAATAAGAAGAAATCAGAAGGCTAGATCTTGATACATTTTGGTTAGATCTTCTTACATTTTGGCCCAACAATCCACTTCTAGGAATTTATTCTGGAGGCAGTTCTGACTATGAAAAAACAATATGTACCAGGTTATTCATTATAGCAATAATTGCACATAATTATAAATGACTAAGTGTAAGAGATTAGCTGGGAAAACTGTGTGTACACACAATGGAATACTATGTAGTGAAAAGAATGAGGACAAACTCAATGAACTGATGCGAAGTGATCCCTAGGCTATATTAAATGAAAATAGAAAAATACAAAATAATCTACTTATATATAAGAAATATGGGGCTATAAGGTAATAAAAATGTATCTTCTTACTTTTTAAAAAAAGAACATAGGAAGGATAAGTCAGGAAATATTGAAAGCAGATTATTAAAAGTATAAATGTAGAATGACATGAAAGGGAAAGAAGACAGTTCTCTGAGTATACCATTATATTCAGGTTTAGCATTTAGAAATGCACTAATATTCTACATATTTTAAAATGCAATTAAATCAACAAAGATAAGGGGAAACTTCAAATAGATTGCAAACAGTTTATTTAAATTATTTTTCAAATAAATAACATAACCACACTGAAGGGATAAAGAGAATTAAGTCAAAATATTTGACTGCAGTACATTAACTCCATAAACTCTTTCTGTAGGTTTCTTTTTTCTATTTGTGTGAATGTGGGATTTATGAAATTATCTCTTGTAATTTTAGAATTAGGCAAATAGTGTGTTAATGGTAGAATCCAGGGTTTTTTGCAGTAGAAGAAGACACAAATATGGAACAGGGATGGCAAGGAAGAACTGATGAATTTGGACTGGAATTGGTGGTATAAAAATGACTTCATAGTTTCTAATAGGTGTGTCTTTTTCAAAAATGCCAATGCCATGAATGACAAAATAAAAGCTGAGATAATTTGGAAGTTTAAAAGAGAATAAAGGAATATCACATCTAAGTGTAATATATGATCCTAGACTAGATTGTGGATTGAAGGGGAAGAAATGACAATGGATGTTGGTGGAACAATTGGCAGGTGAACTATAGATGAAATAAAATTAGATAAAATTGTTATGTCAATATTACATTTACTGAATTTGATAATTATACTGCAGTTAAAATGAGCAAATATTATTGTTCTTAGGAAGTACATGAGTATAAAGAGGCAAATGTTCAGAAAAAAATGATAAAACATATTACTAAATACTGAAAATATAAAGGATATATTCTTTAATTTTTTTTTAAGATTTATTTATTTATTTATACAAGCACTGGGTACAGTCAGAAGTGCGGGAGGGTGAGAGAATTCACCAGAGCCAGAGCAGGGAGCAGAGCAGGCAGAAGGACCGAAGTACACTGCTGAGGGGAGCAGCGGGCGGCAGGAGAGGTCTGCGCGCCATGTGGGACCCTCCTCCGGTGGCCGGAGAGCAACCGGTGATCAAACCAGCGCTGCAGAGGCTGCGGGCAGCTTCGCAACCCAGCGCTCAACCGCTGCACCACCAGGGAGGCCCTAGTCTTTCTTTCTTTATTTTTTTTTAATTTAAATTTTATTTTTATATTCCCCATACAATTACAACCCCCTTATTTTTACCCCAAGCCCTCCTTTCCCTGCCCACCCCCCCAGCCCCCATAGAGTGTCTCTGGTTCATAGTTGTTTATTTTGATATTTTCTTTCTTATATTCTTTTTCTTGGTCCCTTATTTAAGTTTTCTAGATTCTTGCTATGAGTGAGACCATCCGGTATTTTTCTTTTTCTTTCTGGCTTATTTCGCTGAGCATGATCCCTTCCAGCGCCATCCATGTTGCTGCAAATTGCATATTTATCTTTATTCTTTAATTCTTTAAGCATCTTTGTAGATTTGAAATTATTTCAAAATAACAGTCCAAGTAAGAAATCATGTACAGTGTTCTCAATATATTATCGGCTATCTTGTTTGCCAAGAAAAATGAAATGCATTTGTATACTATTATTTGTGTCACTCTATCATTTCCCCCATGTTTTTCAACCTTTATTCTTTATTCTATGGTTTTTGATGTGTTCTCACTATTAAGAACTTGTCATCTTTTGATTATCTCGCTTGATTTTTTCAAATATTTGTTGACTTAATTTTTTTGTACACATAAAGCAAATGTTTTTTAAGTATAAGCACTTAATTGGCTCAAAATATGTTCTTATCACACACATTTTTCAAGAGATAGAATAAGGTCTTGTTCCATAAAAAATAAATCACCTGGCTTTGGGTTTGGGCTTTGATTTCAACCATTTCAGAGAAATTTGGGGGCAATTCTAAACTATGTGTCATTTAAATAATTTCCATTTACCCTAGCTTATTTCCTTATTTCCCAAATTTTTTACATATAGATAACCTATGTTTGAAACTTCTCATAGAATGTTAATGGGCATTTAAAAATATGACAAGAAGAATCACTTAAAAGACATTTTTGATAAATATGGTATAGATGCCTCACTAAAACCTTCCTACCAAAAATTCATAGACTGTTTATGATACAGAATTTAAGATTTTTCATATGTAATCCATACATTGAACATTTAGGGACTGATAGGTTTTCAAAGAGTGTTACACATGATGTGTCAAAGGATTGACTGAAGGAAAGAGACATTTTTAATTTGATTCTGGGAAGATCATAATTTTATTTTACCTAGCAAGAAAAGGTTAAAATTCTCCAACCAAAGTCACAAGCCTTTATTTTTTTTTTTTATCTTTTTTTTATTTTTTATTTTTTTTTTTTTATAAATTTTATTGTTATATTCCCCATACAATTGCAGCCCCCCATTCTGACCCCAATCCCTCCCCTCCCGCCCCCGCCCCCCTAAAAGTGTCTCTGGTTCATAGTTTTTTGTTGATTTTGATTTTCACTTTCTTATAGTTATTCATTTTCCTGGTCCATTATTTAAGTTTTCTAGATTCCTGCTATGAGTGAGACCATCCGGTATTTTTCTTTTTCTTTTTGGCTTATTTCGCTGAGCATGATCCCTTCCAGCGCCATCCATGTTGCAGCAAATTGCATGTGTTTATCTTTTTTGAATGCTGAGTAATATTCCATGGTATATATGTACCACATCTTCTTGATCCAGTCATCTATTTTTGGGCATTTGGGTTGTTTCCAAAGCTTAGCTATTGTAAACAGTGCTGCTATAAACATAGGGGTGCAGGTGTTCTTTGGAATTGATGTTTCTGTGTCCTTTGGGTAAATACCTAGGAGTGGAATTGCTGGGTCATATGGAAGCTCTATGTTTAGTAGGTCCAGAAATCTCCACACAGCTTTCCACAGTGGTTGGACCAGTTTGCACTCCCACCAACAGTGCAGAAGAGTTCCTTTTTCTCCACACCCTCGCCAACATTTGTTGTTGCTAGTTTTTTTAATATGTGCCATTCTCACTGGTGTAAGATGGAATCTCATGGTAGTTTTGATTTGCATTTCCCTGATGACAAGTGATGTTGAACATTTTTTCATATGCCTGTTGGCCATTTGCATTTCCTCTTCAGAGAAGTTTCTTTTGAGCTCTTCTGCCCATTTTTTGTAAAGTCACAAGCCTTTAAATAAAAAAAAGACCCCCAAAATGTTGCAAGGAGCACAACTGTAGAATGTTGCTCTCTGAGAGAATTCAAACTCAGAGCAACAGAGAGGCAAGAAAAAACAGGGTACGTTAACAAGTGTATCTGTGAGCACTACTAAGGGCCCAACACCAAGAAGGGAGGTATCAATAAAGGCTTGATTGTGTTGTGCCAGAATAGAACAGGGTATGCAAAAGATGGTCTGGAGGGGACAAGGACTATTTGAAGGCCTACATTAAATATAATATCACCAGTTCCTTAATGAGGAGAAACTGGAGACAAATATTAGAATTTGGCAAATATTAGAGGTCCAATATCTAAATACAAAATTATTATTACAGAATTTGGGTTTGGTCATGAATAAATCCTTTATGCATTCTCATAGTTCTTACTTAAAAACTTGTATTATATGTAGGTTCTTGGACTGAGCTACTTTTGTCTACTTTGTAGACAAAATAACTCAAATAAGTTAGGTCCAAAATAACCCAAACCAAGTAAGTGACACCTTTTTAGATTTCTATGTTCAAGTGGTTTCTTTCTTCTTTAAAAATTTTCTCCATATAAATGTTTTTCTCTTGGGCCTCCCCTGGTGGCACAGAGGTTGAGCGCTGGGCTGAGAAGCTGCCCACAGCTTCTGCAGCACCAGTTTGATCCCCAACCGCAGGCGAGGGTCCCAATGGTGCACAGACCTCTCCCGCTGCGCCTGCTGCTCCCCTCAGCAGTGTATCTCGTCAGTCGGCCTGTTCTGTTCCCTGCTCTGGCTCTGATGAATTCTCTCACCCTCTGGCGCTTCTGACTGTACCCAGTGTTTGTATAAATAAATAAATAAATCTTAAAAAAATTAGTGTGGTTCTCTCAATATAGTTATTGTAAGATTTGACTTTAAAATAGTTGTGACTTTTTTTAATGTTGTCTTAAAATTAACTATTGACAGTGGTTGGGTGAAGGCTTTTTAATGTTAAATGTGTTATGAAATAATACAAATGATAATACAAATCTTGAAAAGTGTGTGTGTTGCCAGAAAGTTAGAAGGACTGATTTTTATACCATATAATTTAAAACAAAGTAAAGGCATTCTAATAATTAGATTTTTTTCATATTACATGGGTATTTCATTACCTATTATCCTAGAAACTTCCATAATATATGAACAAAAGAACACCACTTGGGACAGTGGTTTCTTGGGTAAACTGTGTTTGATTTTGTGGTGATGTATATTATTTGCTTTCTCGAGCAAGTTATTATTGGATGTCAAATTATGTAATGACAAAATTCAGAGCATAGAGAGAAGCAATAATTTGAACAAAACAGCAACAAATTCATTTTATTCTCCATATTGCCCCTCCCCCACCCTTTCTCTTCTTGTCTCCCATTTGCCAGTTTTAATTTTCATGAGTGACACTCCTTTTTGTCATTACCTAACTCTTGCCAGAACATTTGAACTGGTATTTTGCAAAAATAGGTTCCTAAGAGTGGGGATGGAATATTTACTGTGTGCAGGACACTTTATATACTCTAAGTGTTGGGAATCCTTATCTTTATTTTACAGATGAGAAAACAAAGGATAAAAAATGCTATATGAATTGTCTAAGACTAATAGTAACAAGGGAGGGAGCCAAGATCGCATCCAGAAATGATCTCAGTACAGGCAGCATACCAACACCTGCTACTTTTCCACCACCTTTACACTTGAATTAATCTTACAGCATTTTTCACTTTTAATCCTTAACTTCTTCACTTTTAATCCTTAACTTCTCTAAGGGGGTCAATGTCTAAACAGAAATCAGGGAACCAAAGCAGACCATGTAACTATGTGTGTGGTTGAGACAGCTTTGAACACTATTTTGAAAGCAATATTAAATGTTGATTCCACAAAACAGGCTATTTATTGAATCACTGCATGTAGTCACACCTTGGATTTTCTTTGGTGGTCTTCTTTCTAAGTAATGACAAAGTTAGACCTAGTTTATTTTATGAGAACTGAGAAAGTCACAGTGCAGGGTGGTCTTAAGTTTCAGAAAAGGTTAGCTTTTGTTAACATAGATTTTTCCAATCCTTAAAGTCACACTTCTATGCATAAACAAAAGTTTTAAGAGTCATATGTTTTCAATGGGCAATGAACTCCTCAGTAAGCACTTCTAGACATTTGCCATTCAGTTATGGTAACTGAGTACGTTAGACCTTCAGTGAAACTCATCATATTTGAAAATCATTTGATCTCTGCCAACTTTTCCTTAGATTTAACTTTCATGTTTTTTTTTAAAGTTACCTATAGCCATATTACTGAGTTCCAAACTTGCTGTTTTTTCATTAATTTTTCACTTCAAACACATGAGAACTGGGCTTTCTACATTCCAATATGTATTTCCCTAGGCATAACCGGCTGAAAGGAATTAAACTCAACTAATATTTTTTCTTTCTTTTTGGCCTGAAACATTCCCAGGCTTTGCAAAATATGGGTTCAGGCTATATTTATGGTCAAGATAAAAAAGTTTCATATATATGTGTGTGTATATATATATATACACACACACACACACACACACACACGTGCACACATACATATATATAAAGTTGCAGAATTAGAATAATTATACCACAGAATTAGAATAATTATACCATTTCTATTAAATTTTGTATATTTAGGTTTGAATAAATATAAGTAATTATTAATGTAAATGTTTCATAATTTTTAAAACATGACCAGTTCACAAAGTACTTCCTTATTTCTTCCCACTAAATACTGTAATAAATAAAAAGACACTAATAGTAAAAGATTTCCTTTTGACCAGGTAAAATTATTAGCGATTTCAACTTGAATTTATTGATGATAGTTACACTTAATATTTCTTTTCAATTGAATTAATAATTGTAAATGATTGTACATTTTTAACAATATTTTTGTGTGTATTTCCTAGTAAATTAAAAAATATATATGTACAACAAAATGCATCTAAGTTAATCATATCTCACAAGTTTACTTTAAATAAAATTTCTCATATGGGATAAATATCTCTGCCTGTTAAGTCCAATTAGAAGAATGAAACCATACCATAATTTGAATAGTTATAGCTCAATGTGACATAATATTAGCTGTATATATCAAGGATAAGTATAGTGTGGGATTGACTAGTAAGAAGTAAACTCTAAAGAATACATGAACAGGAGATATTAAAAATAGTCACTACTCCTAAGCCAGACACTCAATGAAGAGTTCTCATTCTCTAAGGCTGAGAATCCAGGTCTTGTTGGAATTCAGACATGGCTTACTGGATGGCAGTGAAGTCACTGCAATGCCACTCTGGTCAAATATTCTAGAAATCTAACCTTGAGCATGCTGGAGAAAACTTTTCACAGAGATGTGTCCCTTCAGAAATATCCTGAAATAACAGCTAGAATTGATAAGTGGATGACTTTTAGGTACTCTAAACCGAAGGAGCCCGGTGCTGGATCTATGCTATAGGTATCTGCCCACTGAGACTATGGAAACTAGAAAAATGAGTCTTTCCTCCTGCCATGTCTCTCCAGTGCCCTCTACTGATTGAGCATTTGTGCTAGCTGGCAAAGAAAAAAATATTTAAAGGGTTCAGATCCATTTTCATGAGCAGGCCAAAAGGGTAAATTTGGAACAAAGAGGTAATAACTCAATATTTGACCAGTATTTGATTTTAAGAAATGAATACATTGTATTCTAATATTGTAGCCATATCAAATATTGTGTGTTTTGCTTTGTTTTGTTTTACACCTGCACACATAACTGAATAATTAGCAATTACTCCCCAAAAAGAAAAGTCCCCAGTGTCATTAATCAGAGATAACTTATTTTAGCATTTGGTTGACATACTTCCGTACATTTTTCTATGTGGTTATTTTCTAGAGAAGTATAGTCCTGCTGTCCAAATAAATTCACCTCCTTTTTTTCCCACTAAAATGTTACCCTATTTTTCCATTTCATGTAATATACAATACATTTCTAGGCCATCAGCTTCTATTGCATGAATAAACCATCTTCCAGTAATCTTCAGTACTTTTGTTCCCTTTGTTGCTGTTAAACAATGGGGCCTTCTTTACATGTCTATTTTTGTATGTGTTTCTAGTTAATTCCTAAGTGTACGTCCTTATACGCTGAATCCTGGGTCAGAGGATATTTACTCTGTAAATGCTTTTTATGTCAAATTAGCCTATAGAAATGTTGGGCCTGTTTATGCTCTCAGCAGTATTGGATTGATAATCTACATTATAATAATGTCAAATATTGTTTGTGAATGTGCATTATTACATATTACCATATATACATACAGGGGCAGATTTTTATTTTAAACCATTACTGGAAATGAATAGCGGTTTCTAACTCAACTGCATAGTGGACAGCATTGAATGAAGATAATGTGATGATGATAGATCTGTGGCAGGCATGGGGTTGGGTCTCAACAAAGTATTTTTTTTTACAAAGATTTTATATTTATCAAGAAGGGAACTTAAATTTTTTAATAATCTTATATCAGTATAACTTATTTTCCAGGTAACTCATTTTGAAGCCCAAAGTATTTAGGAACTCATGATGTCTTTAGTTTGTACATGAAGTTCTGATTAACATTCATTATGAATGTAATTGGGAATAGATCATGGCTCCAAATGAAGGTTACATTTTTGGATTTCTTAATTTCAATACTTCTCAATATTAATTCTGAATAAAATAGCTGTAGCATCGGACATTCTTGAGGTTTGACAACATGTTGGATCACAAAACAGAACAGGCAGGATATAATGGTAAAGCATTTTATGGAAAAATGCCAGAGGGAGGTGACTTGTGAAATGATAGTTATTAACAAACAGTATAATGGCATTATCATTTTGCCTTTAACTAGTACTTTTGTATTTCTTGGAAAAAAGACAAACATATTTGTTTATTATAACTAGCAAATTTATGTATTAGAAGCTTTGCATTTGTATGTTGGAAAAGCCTCAGTATGTTTTCAAAGATCTAAAACAGTTGGCTCTAACTCTTCAATATTGAACTTGTGTCCCTTTGAAATAAATTCCCTGGTTTCCTGTACCTTTAGCCAGCTCTTCTTAATGACTTACAATGATGTCCACAAAATCTTCACCACTCACTTTCTATGCAATGCTACAATAGACATTACTCTCTCCTGCCTGTGTGGATGGAATCTTGCCTCCAACCACATGGCTTTGAAAAAAAATCGCTTTTCAGATTTCACCTTACCCACTAATGACTTAATGTTCGTCAATCATTTAGCAATGTGGTAATAGAAGAATGTTTTTATTCTTCCAAACATTGACTAAGTGCATAGATTTTTTTCCATAGTGTTTATTTCATCAAGCCTTGGTTTGGAAGGCTGGGAGAGAGTCATGATATTAGAGGACAGGAACACCATATTAACTGACACTTGGCCATGAAAATGGAAGAGCTTGTGCATATTTGGTTTATTATTAGCAAAACCTTCAATTCACAGTTATGGAAAGCAATATATTTTTATAATTTAGGTCAAAACGTTTATTAAACCAGTCTCAAAAAAGGGATATAATGTGATTCACACTTTCATATACGCCTGCCAGGCAGTTTGGCCTCTTAGTGCCCAGCATTTTTTAGAATGGTAAAGAAGCCTGGCTTAACCACCCTGTTAACTGCACTGCCCAAAAGTCAAGTTCAATCTGACTTTGGCCACCTGAAAACTTAAGTTCTTGCTCCCTGAGTGTTCTCAACAAGATAATTTCTTCCAACCAGTTTTATTTGGGGCTGAATGCTATTTTAACTTTCCTTATGTGTTTCTTTAACTTGAGAGAATAACATATGTATGACGTAATGGTATAGAGATGCTGTCATTCCAATTTACTTCATACTATTTAAAAGTAGTATATTTCTTCATATTAAAAAAACTAACTGCATGATAAAAATTATTCCTGTACCCAGATTAGTAACATGCCAACTATAGCCTTAGAGATATTTCTGTAGTCTCCTGACATTTCCCAAATAAAATTTATATTGAGAGTCACGTGTTCTTACACTCTATCATCTTTGCATTGTTTGTATTTTTTTCACTCATCATTTTGTAAAGGCTAAAGCATTTATTGAAGTCATTTTACCAATTACTCTTTTTTTAATTTCCAGTAGATAACAGGGGGGGAATCATTTATACCAACCATAGGGCCACCAGTAAATTTGCTATTTATTCTCATAATTTTTCCAAAACTTATATTTCATCTATTGCAGCAAAAAAAGAATTTGGTGAATTTTATGGATGAGTTATATCATGCTGCTAAGAAATGGAGTACAGCATACTATAGAAACAGGATACAGAAAAAGGTTGAAAGCTAATTTATTATAAGATGCTACTACAGTCCTCTTAGACACTGAACAAGCATACACAAAAAAGATAACTAGTCCTAAGTTAAATATTAGCATATTAAGTCCAAAAGTATGGTATAATGAGCAATATACTATAATTAAGGAAATATGGATGATAGTACCAGGAATTTTCATATTTGCCCCTCTATTTGCATACTTTCATCTTTATAATAAGTGTGTGGTTATGTATTCTAGGTTCAAAAAGAAAATAAAACCTTAATAATTTAAAAAAAAAGAATTTGGTGAAATGTGGATGTAGGAGGCAGAATACTCATTACCTCTATTCTGAACCTCTACCTGAGACATGAGTAGTCACACACACCTACTTACTCAACACCATGCTTGTGTAATAACTTTAGTCCTGCTGTGATATAAACAGGGGTTGATTTTATTTTCAGGGATATTTTCCCAAGAAATAAGTTTCATGATTTTAAAAGTCTCAGTATTTATGGTCATGATGAGGGAATAATGAACTGTATGGAAAAGTGATGGCTTGCTAGCAGGTCAGACTCCATCTAGTGAACCAAGCCTATGGTTGTAATTTGTGTTTAAGCCAAAATCAAATTATTATAGGTCAGGTCCTTTTTTATAGTTGCTGGCAAATTCTAAAAACAAAAAATCAGTTCCACAAATGTAAAAGACATATATAAGGAAACGTAAGATATACTACTCCCAAAGCTCCCTGACTAGGCAAAACATTTAGGTATATATTTACTATTTTACATTTGATAGCTTCTTGAGCATCTATTGCTGGTCGAGAACAGCTGTTAACCTTTTGGGATAATAAAACAGAAAAGTTTATTTTGTCCCTTAAAGTCTTAACAATAAAATGTCTCCCGGGATGTTCCAGAAATATTTGTATTTTTTGCTCATAATTTGAGTATGAATCTAAGAAAATCAAAATAAATAACAATTTACTAAATATTCACCATGAAGAATGTTCTGTGTGTGCAATATTAGTGACAGAATGTCGTTCTTTGTGCAAAGGATTGTCTTCATCATCATCATCATCATCGTTTTCAACATCATTGTCACCTTTGCAGTTATTATTCCTATGCTTCTTAGATATTCATTTGCCAGACTCATAGCAGAACTACTCATATAGCTTGAAACTGGTTTACGTGAACAGTTCAGTTGAGACTGTACACACTGCTTCATAGCTCATAACCTTAACTGCTCCATGATACTATCTCCACTTACTACACTAAATTAAATATTTAAATTTTTAAATTAGGCCATGGCCAGAATAAGCATTCAATACATATTCTAAAGGAATGTTTAAAACCTTTTAGGCTTCTCAGAACTGCTCAGGACAGATAAGGGTAACTAGTGGTTATTACATTGTAACCTTCATGTAACTGGTAGGGTAAAACTGAGCACATGGTGACAGTCCATAATACCTTCACCTTTAGGAAAACAACAAACCCTGAGACCTTTCAGGGAAACCAGAGAATTAAGATTACAGTTTTTGAAACTTTAAGAGAAAAATCATAACATTCCAGTTAGAATTACAGAAACAGAAGTAAGATTTAGAGGAATTTGTCTAGCCCTTCCTTCTAGGCTTTCCATTTTTATCTCATGGGAACATTATGATAAGCAAGATTCTCCTAGTCTTTGCTATTGTTTTTTAAAATATTGTATTTGTTTTTGCATAGAACAACTGGGGTATAGGCCGGAGGTGCGGGTGGTGAGAGACTTCACCAGAGACAGAGTGGGGAGCAGAACAGGCAGATGTACTGCAATACACTGCTCTGGGGAGCAGCGAGCAAGACAGGAGAGGTCTGCTGCACCATATGTGGATAGCTTCCTGGCTGGGATCTTATCCAGGTAGACAGGGTGATAGTATGATGGCACTAAGATTTAACCCCTAGGGCACCAGGGAGGTCTGCCTTTGCCATTGTTAAGAATAATTAAAATCACTGACAATTGTCTGTTATGACCTGACTGTGTCCCAAACAAAATGCATATGTTGAAATCTAATTCCCAATGTGATAGGGATTTTTTATTTGAAGGTGGTGCCTTTAGGAAGTAATTAGGTAATGAGGAGCCCATGAATGTGATCAGTGTCATTATAATAAAAGACAAAGAGGTAACTCCCTATTTCCGCTTAGTGGGGACAAGGAGTTGGCAGTCTGCAAACCTAATGAGTCTTCACTAGAACCCAACCAGGTCAGCACCTGATCTTGCACTTCCAATCTCCTGAACTATGAGAAATAAATTTCTGTTTTTTAAAAGATACCCAGTTTATGATATATTGTTACAGCAGCCAGAGGCCAAACAGTCTCTTTATACATTTATATATTCTTTACGTTAGGAGTACTAATGCAGAATTTGGGGAATTTTTTATATTATCGACACATTGTAGATATTTTAAAGCTAAAATTGATATAAATTCTTTTCTATTTCTTTTGATAAAACAATTTTAGAGTTAAGGCAGAGAGAAGAAACTACACTCCTGACGAGATTGTATCACTAGTAAATGATTCTATGTACCCAGGTAATAAATACCTTATATCTCAATTGACCTGTTACTTCTTGTTAAATAATCAAATATATTAGAACAAAGGTCTGGGGGAAAGTGAGTGTTTTTGAGGAGCAGTGAAAAACTCAGGCTGAAGCAGTACATGGTGAAAGGTTTTGTTCTCTAGATCAGAAAATCTGGACTTGACATTGCAGATAATGGAGAACCATTAAAAATATTTAAGCACTAATGATGATTATAAAAACTCAATGTATTTAAAAGGGAATGTATGTTACATAATCTCTTTTATATCCTTCCTTAGTTTTGTTTAAATGACCTGCTCGGAAAGTCCTTAGAGTGCCATTATTTTTATACTCTTCAGGGCCTCATCGACTCTCTCTTTGACTCTGAATTACTTCCACCATAAACTGCCTTTCAGGCTATGCCAATTGTGCCAAAGTGAAAAGACATGGTAGATATAATCCCAGAGGAGAACTCAACCTTGAATGTAACATAAATTCCTGAACCATTTGGTTTGACAGTACGCATTTACATTAACTGTTTAGTTGCCAAACTTGTGTTAATAGTGGCTGATTCTACACAGCTGAGGATGAGTGATATTACATATAAGAGGGACAAAAACTTAAAATTAGTAAGTATGGACTGACCCAATTTTATTGTCCAAACTAAGTTTCTGTGATCATAATGACTTTTGAAAATTATAAAACTGACTAAAATATTTGTGGAACATGATGACATTTGTGGATAAAAGTTTTTGGGTTAGGCATTAATTTCAATTCATTGAGTATCTAAGACTTTGAAATAATCTTAATATTCTTGTGTATTTTAAAATCTTTGGATTAATTGATATTTAGATATGTGCTCCTGGGACTTAAATAAGGTTCGCCAGGTACATAGTTTAAGATAAAATATTTCATGTTTTCTTTCTTACTCCATTGTCCTTTTATGAACTTCTTTAAAACATATATAATACATGCAATTTACTATTGATTAAAACACCTAAATTTAATCAAAATGAAAACATTTATCTTTTTAATATGAACTGATGGTAAACTGACTCCACTAATCAAAATTTGGGCTGAGAATAAGAAGTAACAAACACGTGTAAATATATATATATATGTAATATAGGCTATATATATTTAATATAAAACATTATAGAAATTCACAATTTCTCAAGCAATTAAATACTAATCCTCTCAGGTATTAAAACTTTTTTCAAGAAAATAATTTATCATCAAATAAAGGTTTAGAAAACCTTAAAACATTAGAAATTCTTCTAAAGCTTTGACACACTCTAGAAGTCTTCAGTAAGTTCTTTTTCAAAGAAACCCATTTAACTTTGTTTATCCTAATGCTTTCAAAAGACAGGAAATTCTTCTCTGTCTGGAACATTCATTAATATCTCACAGGACTCCAGTTTTCTAAAGAACATATTCTGGAGTAGCTGACATAGAATATAAGTGAACATAATTTATTATACATGCAGAGGTGAACACAAAAACAATACATTCTCCCCCTTACCCCCCCCCAATTAAGTGGTGAAAGGTATCTTGACATAAGTTGCATGATTTGAAGTTTTACAACTGAATACAGTGCCTGAAACACAGTAGGTACTCAATAAATATATAGTGGAGTGAACTGATTTTATCAAGTAGACTCTTCAAAATCACCACCCCCACCTGCAAAAACCAGTTTCCTCTAAGCCCTCCTTGACATTATAGAGTGTGGTCAGAGGAGCTATGTTTCTTGATCCCTTGTAATTAAAGTCTGTAGTCAACATGTTTTGACTTGTGTTACAGCAAGGAGCTTCTTTTGGTTTATGTAAAATATCCTTTAATCCAGCCTTGATAGGCTAGCATGCCAAAATAGATCCCATTAACCATCAGAGAATTGTTTTCTCAGTGCTGCATTGCCTCTACTCATGTTGCAGAAGGTACTAGTCTTCAGGGACCACTGTGCTTCTTGGGCCCTGTGCTGTTACAGCATTCTCTGCCCTATGACATTCCTCTGTGTAGAGCTTGATAATTCCAAGTTTATGATTGTGCTTCTCATTTTCACAAAGCTCAAGTGCTGGAATCCACTCTCTATAATGTGAATTTTTTTAAAATGTATTTTTTTCTATATGTTGTTATCTCTCAAGGTTTTTCTGTGAACTCCTTTGAGAAACATTTATGTTTACTGGTTTTTGAAACTACATTGGTGAAATATGAACTATTCAAAGTGATCTCATGATCAAATAACAGTCACAGATCTGTGTAATAATAAATATGATCAAAGTATGCACAGGAGACAACATTATTTCAGAGGAGAGTTATTTCCTCAGTATAGTCACAAAATACCTTCATATTCTTTGCCTTTACCCTTTTACTGCCCACTGAAGAAAAAAATCCACCCTTCTCTCTTTGGGACACAGGAATTTTTTGTCTATCTTTAGGCTCAATTTGGAATTTTTTTTTTTAAATTTTGTTTTTTAATTTATTAATTTTTTTTCAATTTGGATTTCTTTAAAACAACTCTTACCAGGTTTCTGTTCTTTTCTTAAACTTCCCTCTGTCTACCCTAAAATATGTACTCTCATTTTTATAAGATAAAATGCCCTAGAATAACCCCCTGGTCTTTCCACCACAAAATCCTTAGACTACCTGCACCTGCGCTATCTTTGCCTTCCTCCTTCCTATTATCTTAAAAATATCCCTCCTATAATCAAAGGTCAGTACCTCCACTTTTGCTTTATCATAAATTTATCTATTGCTGATTCTCTATTTAACATCTCCCTTTCTGCTGGAAACATTCTCATCAGCTCAAATATATTCCAATATTTTCCATGCTGACAAAGTGAAAAGGAGGGAAAAAAGGTGGAGAGATGGGAAATTTGTTTTAAGCACTATCAACTAACTCGTTCTCTGTCCCACGTCATATGCAAATTTATTGATAAAACTGTCTTTTCACTTTGCCTTTATTTCCTTACCTTCCTTCACTTTTCAATCTCCTTCAATCTTACTCTATTCCCATAGCTTCATTGATGTTGCTCTTTATGTCATTGAAACCAGTTTACTACTTTTTTTTTTTTTTGGTAAGAATCATTAGACCTCTTGGCAATATATACATGACATCTAAGTCCCTTTCTGAGCCGTCTTTGCACTTTTATGTGTATTTTTTGAACCACAGGGCAAGTCCTTCCTTTACTCAGTTTTGGTGCTCTCTCTAATAATTTTTATTTTCTAGGACTTGGCTCTTCCTTTCTCTTTGGCAGAAGTCTCTTATTATATGATCTCATCCATTTTATATTTTCTGTTATGTCATGACTCCCTTGAGCTTCAGATTCATATCCAACCACCTACTTGAATATATTTCATCACTATCTCAGTTTACGATGCATCATGAGGTGACCTCACTTAGCATTCCATTCCACTCACTACAGATGTGGGAAATCTTCCCTTCTAGGCTGCCATCTATCCAATAAGTATCTAGAGCTTTCTTGAGTGTTGTGAATTACTGGAATATTGCAAAAATGATTTTTCTGTTTGTTCATGTAAGGTGCCACTCCTGCTGAGTATGTCTGGGAGAAGTGCCAGGGGCTCGTGATGAGATGCTTTTATTAGACATTGTGGAAAAGAACAGTTTGAATAACCTGTGGGCACAAGGGATGGATAGTGATTGTATAAAAGTAGGACAGGGCACTCATCAGATGATGCCTTCTCCATGTATCCTGGGCACCGGAGCCATACTCCTCAAGGGGACCCTTCACTGAGCTAGTCCCCATTCCTGTTCATACCACTAATCTCTCCACTCTTTATTACTTGCATCTTTTTGTACTTTTTTTTTTAAAGATTTATTTATTTATTTATACAAGCACTGGGTACAGTGAGAAACGCAGGAGGGTGGGAGAATTCACCAGAGCCAGAGCGGGGAACAGAGCAGGCAGAAGGACAGAAGTACACTGCTGAGGGGAGCAGCGGGCGGCAGGAGAGGTCTGTGCGCCATGTGGGACCCTCCTCCGGTGGCCGGGGAGCAGCCGAGGATCGAACCGGTGCTGCAGAGGCTGCGGGAAGCTTCGCAACACAGCGCTCAACTGCGGCGCCACCGGGGAGGCCCTTTTTGTACCTTTTAATCTCAGGAAATCTCTTTTTTTCTGGCTACTGGGGAGGGTAGTAGGATTGTAGGGGTAAGTGAGGGGAAGGAGGGTCTGATCTGCATAATTAATGTCTCTCTAAACTTTTCATTTATGCTAGAAGAACTCTCCATGTTCTAAAGAGATCCAAAGTCATTGAGTCTTTTTCTCTGTGGATTCTAGATAGAACCTTAGTCAGCTCATGTTCATTTAACAAAATACCATAGACCAGATGGTTTAAAAGAAACGTAGCTTCTCACAGTTCTGAAGGTTGGGAAGTTCAAGATCAAAATCTGGCAGGTTCAGTTTCTAGTGAAGACTCTTTCTGGTTTGCTGAAGCCACCTTCATGCTCACATGATATCTATACATCTACATATATATCTCTATAGATACATAGAGATAGATAGTTATGAAGGAGAGACTGGGTGAGAGACTGAGATATCTCTGTTGTCTCTCTTTTATAAGAATATCACTTCTATTGGATCAGTGCTCCAGTTTTATGGCCTCATTTAATCTTAATCACCTCCTTAACGGTTACAGGGAAAGTCACAGGGAAAGGTTACACCTTGGACATACGGATTGGGAGGGGATACATAGTTTAATCCATAGCAGTGTCTAAAAGGAATCTCAAATTTTGACATGTCAGAAACATACGGCCTGACTCAACCCTCATCAACCAAAACTTCCTATCAGAGTCTTTTTCTCAAATTGAGTAAAAGCACAGTTATGGGACCACTTGCTTAAGCATAAAGCTTGTCTGCTTTATTCTTGTCTTCTCATTTCCTTACTCTGCTTATCAACCTAAATTAACATAGAGGAATAAAATTTCACTGAATAGTTTGTTGAGTATGTAGACTTTAAAAATTTTTCTTTACCGAAAGTTAAATTTCATATGTACAATTCTCAAAAAACAATCAGCAGAACTATTGTCAAGCTTGGCTGAATCAATGAAGTTGGTCAAAATCAATATCCAGAAGGAAACAAATGGTCTAAAATTATGCAGATTTCTTTATGAATCAACTTTAATATGTAAACAAAATTTGAGATAATTATAAAAACTTCTTTATAGGCACTGGCCCTTCCTTGCTCTGCTTGTGTCTGGATTCTACCTGTATTTATGAGTCAGGATTCTTCAGAGAAATAAAACTAGTAGGGGTGTGTGTGTGTGTATGAGCGCACGCGCGCACGTGCTTGCACTCATGCACCCGTGCTTATTTATATATGAGGATTTGACTTGTGGTTATGGAGCCTGAGAAGTCTAAGAGAGTGATGCAGGAAAGCCAGTGACACCAATTATTCTGAGCCCAAAGGTATTAGAATCAGAGGAGTCGATGGTGTAAATCCCAGTATAAAGACCAGAAATGAGACCTGATGTACTAATTCAAAGTCACAGGTAGGAAGGTCAATTTCTCCTTTGTCCATTTTTTAAAAAGATTTATTTATTTATGCATACAAGAACTGGGGTACAGGCCAGAGGTGTGGGGGGTGAGAGGACCCACCAGAGACAGAGTGGGGAACAGAACAGGCAGACTGACTGAAATACACTGCTGAGGGGAGCAGCGGGCAAGACAGGAGAGGTCTGCTATGCCTTGTGGGTAGCTCCCTGGGCCGGTGGGGGTCGAACTCATGCTGCAGAGGCTGTGGATAGCTTCACAGTGCTGTGCCTAACCCCCTGTGCCACCAGGGAGGCCCCTCCTTTGTCCACTTTTGTTCTATTTAGTTCTTCAACAGTTGGAACGATGCCTACTGCGCTGAAGAGAGCATTCTACCTTACTGAGTCCACCAGTTCAGTGCGGTCTCATCTGGAAACACCCTCACAGATAACACCCAGAAATAATGGTTAATCACTGCACCCCAGGGCCTGTTAAGCTGATACATAAAATTAACTATCATACTGTATGCTCCCATTTGCTGCTATTTGAGCTCAACTTTTCTGGTTTTCTAACCTTGACTCTAAACCTTTGCTTTACATAGTTTTTAAAAATATTTTTTCCACCTGGTCACTACATCCTTATGCATAACATTTGATGATTGCCCTATGGTTTTACATAGCAAAATTTGGCTAATAGGCACTCAATCTTTCTTCTATTTTCTTTCTTCCTTATGTCCCCCCTTTCCTTCCATTTCTTTCCTTTTTTACCTTCCTCCTTTCTTGCTTCCTTTCTCCTCCAGGTAGTAGCCCCAGGGAGCACTTACAGAACTGAGATGAATTCAGTGAGGCTGGGGCTTATTAAGGCATGAAGGGAGGATGGTGAGAGATGAGGCCCTAAAGGATGAAAGAAACTAAACAACATGGTGCCTTGTGGGTGATAATAAAGCTCCTGAAGGGGTTAATTGGAGTGGGATTAAGAAGCATTTTGGCCTGGCACTGAATGAGCAGGTCTCACCATTAGCGGAGAGAGGAGAAATTGAAACTTCAAAATAATATATGATTTGTGCTCATTCATTTTATAATCATTAGTTATAAAGAGTTATAGCTAATAATAGTTTTAAATATTTCAAATTCAACACAACTGTGGTTTTGTTTGTTTTTACTCTTACCTAGGTATGCTTTGCCTCTATTCTTGACATATGCATCCTTGTCTGTTTTCTGAATTGAATTCAGAAGTCTCCTTTAACTGATACATTTTTGGACTTCACATAAAAGTAGAGGAGGATCAAGAGAAAGCTGCAGTACTGTTTGTAGTTCTCTGTTTATAAGAACATATAGCAATCAATGTTTGCACCCCAAGGAAATATGGTTTCAATTTTGTCCTTGAAATATGAGGAGAGATGTATTGCCAGTATGTATTTTTTCCTGCCAAGCATCTTCTTATTTCTAGTGTATAGACATCTTAAAAAGTTTTGTTTTCAATTTTTTCAAGTTTGTTTTATTTTCATGTGATGAACACCTAATAAATGGCACCACTTGTTAGAATGATGATAATATTAGCTGGAATGGTGTGCTGGTAGAGATGGTGGATAGACATGATTGTCATGAGTCTACTAGGAATTCTAGCTGCTGACTTATTTATTGGGATCTCTACTTGAATATACTCCCTTAACGTTCAATCTGAACTTTGAATTTATTAGAATCAAAACAAGGGGCCAGGATCTTGAAGCTATAATTTTGAAATGTATAGCTTATGACCATATTGAATTATGGAACAGAAAAAGATCCCTTATATTCATGACCTTGCAAGTTTGAGATATGATTCATGTTTATTTGCCACAAATTTTAAATTTTAAAATCCACTTATGACCAATAATGTGACCTGTGAAAGGCAAAAGTATGATAAAATATTAAATAGAAGTTTTTATTTTTTTAGTATCTATAGTCTTTTGTTGTACTTTGTGTTCATACTAGTTTATATTGATATTTAGCACTTGTGGAGAAACAGAAGTATGCATATATAATAAATATTCATTCATACATACATATATATGTATATAAAAATATGCACACGTATATATATGACACTTAGGTTGTTCCCAAGTCTTAGCTAGTATAAATAATGGCAGAACCTCTTTAGACTGATGTGGTTTAGTCTGATGTCCCAATTGTTTATTTTTGCTTCATTTTTCTTTGTGTTTGGAGCGAATTACAAAAAAATCATTGCAAGACTGGTGTCAAAGAACTTACTGCGTATGTTTTCTTCTACAAGTTTTGTGGTTTTAGATCTTACATTCAAGTCTGTAATACATTTTGAGTTAGTTTTTGTACATGGTGTAATATAATGGTCCGTTTTCCTCTTGGTGGTTGTTGTTTGTTTGTTTTTTTTGCCCCATCCATGCAGTTTCCCCATCACAATTTATTGAAGAGGCTTCCTTTCCTGATTGTATATCATTGACTCTTTTGTCATAAGTGTCTAGATATGCATATGTTTATTCCTGGACTCTCTATTCTGGTCTGTTGATCTATATGACCATTTTTTATGCTAATAACATCACTTTTTGATTGCTACAGCTTTGTAACAGAATTTGAAATCAGGGCATTGATGCCTCCAGCTCTCCTGGATTTTGTCTTATCTCTGTAACCAACCATAGTCTTCACATCTGGCCTCGTTTTTTAGTAATTGTTATTTTTTAAAATGTGGTAAAATTCACGTAAAATAAAATGCACTCATTTTAGAGTACAGTTGGATGATTTTGACAAATGCTTATACACTTGTGTAATCACCATTCCAAAGTATATGCAGTCTGCCCCTCCAATT
The DNA here is from genome assembly GCF_964194135.1 of Talpa europaea. Taxonomy (NCBI): domain Eukaryota; kingdom Metazoa; phylum Chordata; class Mammalia; order Eulipotyphla; family Talpidae; genus Talpa; species Talpa europaea. The sequence continues at coordinate 29,779,697 of NC_140068.1, read as the reverse complement.
CTCTCCTTTGTAACTACTACCACTAGTCCCCAGCCCTGTCTCTAGACAATCAGTGATGAATAAAGATATTAAGCATTGTTTTGTGTGCATATTAGCTATTTTTCTTTTTTTGTGGAATATTTGTTCAAATATGTTCATTTTTACCTCAAGATATGTGTTATCATTGATTTACAAGAGGTCTTTATGTACTCTAAAAATGTCTTTTATCATATTTATGATTTTTTTCTTGTTTTGTGATTCGCCTTTTTATTTTTAGCAGTGTCTTTCGAAGAACAGAAATTTAAATTTTGATGATTTACTCTATCAATTTTTTAAATCTTACATGACTCTGCCTATCCCTATATAGCAGATTTTCTGTTTCCTACTAAAAGGTATATTGTTTTCATCTGTATACTAGGTCTGTGATGCATTGCAAGTTAATTTTGTATGTAGCGTGAGATAAAGGTGATTTTTAAAAATATTACTATTCTTTTGTTCTAGTGTCAGTTGTTGAAAATATTTTCTTTTCTTATTCAATTTTCATGGTATCTTTGTAAAAAATCAATTGATCATCCATATGTGTTTATTTCTGTAGTCTTTCTTCTGTTTCATGAATCTCTATGTCCAATCATAATATTACACTGTCTATGTTATTTGAGCCTTATATTAAGGCAGAAATCCTTTAGCTTTGTTCATTTTTTAAGACATTGTTTTAGTTATACTAACTCCTTTATATTTTCATAAAGATCATTGAGTCAGTTTGTCAATTTTTAGATAACCATTGCTGGTATTTTAGCTGAGATAACATTGAATTTATAGACCAATTTGGGAAGAATTGGTAACTTAATAATAGTGAGTGTTCTTATCAATAAGCATGGTTTGCCAATCCATTATTCATATTCTTTAATTTCTATCAGTAGTATTTACAGTTGCAGGTGTATATCTTTTATGTATTTTGCAACCTTATCCCTAGGTATTTTATAATTTTGAATTGTTTTGATAGCATATATACATGTAATATATTTGATATGTTATAATATTTTTCATATGGCTTGTATTCTGCAATGTTACTAAATTCATGTATTAGTTTTTGGAATTTTCTTTGTTTCTTCTTTACAAACTGTTATGTGCTTAATTATTTTATGTATAAATAGAGTTTGACCTTTCCCTCTTACATCTAAATGCTTTTGATTTCTTTTTCTTGCTGTATTTTTCCTGAATAGGACTTTCAATACAATTTTAATAGATGTGACAGTGGCCGTTCTCTGTTTCTGATGTTAGAGGGAAAGCATTTAGCTTTTCACCATTAAGTATATATTAGCGATAAGATTCTTTTAGATACTGTTTATCTGGTCAGAGAAATTTCCTTCTATTTCTGGTTTTATCACTAATGTTTTATCATTATGTCAGTTTTATCACTAATGGTTGTTGAACGTTTCAAAAATTCAACTGAAAACTATAGGCAATACCCAATTTCAACATTGGTTTTCTTTTTTGTTTTTAATTACAAAATTACAAAATACATTCATATTATTCATATGTGAAAAAGTGCTAAATATTCTTACTTATCACCATCATACCTTCACCTCTTTCTTTTTAGATACTTTTATTAATTTCTGGTATGTTTTCTGAGTTTCTAAAATACCACTACCAGAATCTATCAATATATATTGTAATTTTGCTTCATCTTTTAAACATATAATATTCTATAAAATGATTGTGGTCATTGCTTTCTTTTTTACTTTATACATCTTGAAAAGCTTTCCTTATTAGGGTTGCTATGAACTGAATGCCATGTACCCCTAAAATTCATATATTGAAGCACTAATTCCAATGTGATGATATTTGGAAGGGGGGCCTTTGGGGTATAGCTAGGTTTGGATGAGATCATAAAAATGGAGTCCCCATAATGGGATAGTCCTTATAAAACGAAGAAGAAACTGTGTTTCTTCTTGGTTTCCACCATGTGAGGAAATAGCAAAATGGTGGCTATCTCCATGCTAGGCAGAGGGTCCTCACAAGGACCAATCCTATCGGCATCTTGATCTTAGATATCCCAGCCTCCAGAACCATATAGTGTTTAAGTCACACAGACTATACAAGCTAATGCAGTCCACGGAGAGATCCCTGATTATATCTTATAGTTCAATAGTATTCTTTTGTATGGATATACCACTATTTTGAATATACCATCATTTGCATTTCCTCTTTGGAGAAGTTTCTTTTTAGCTCTTTTGCCCATTTTTTGACTGGATTATTTTCTTTGTTTTTTGTTGAATCTCATCAGCTCTGTAGATTTTTGTGATCAGTCCTTTATCATTAGTGTTGTGTGCAAATGGCCAACAGGCATATGAAAAAATGTTCAACATCCCTTGTAATGAGGGAAATGCAAATCAAAACTACAATGAGACACCAGTGAGAATAGCACATATTAAAAAAAACTAGCAACAACAAATGTTGGTGAGGATGTGGTGAAAAAGGAACTCTCCTGCACTGCTGGTGGGAGCGCAAACTGGTCCAACCACTATGGAAAGCTGTCTGGAGATTCCTTAACCAACTAAAGATAGAGCCTCCATATGATCCAGCAATTCCACTCCTAGGTATTTACCCAAAGGACACAGAAACATTAATTCCAAAGAGCACCTGCACCCCTATGTTTATAGCAGCACTATTTACAATAGCTAAGCTTTGGAAACAACCCAAATGCCCAAAAATAGATGACTGGATCAAGAAGATGTGGTACGTATACACAATGGAATATTACTCAGCCATCAAAAAAGATAAACTCATTCAATTTGCAGCAACATATATGGAGCTGGAAGGGATCATGCTCAGCGAAATAAGCCAGCAAGAAAAAGAAAAAGACCGGATGGTCTCACTCATAGCAGGAATCTAGAGAACCTAAAAAAGGGATCAGGAAAAAGAATAACTATGAGAAAGAAAAAATCAAAATCAACAAACAACTATGAACTAGAGACACACTTTGGTGGGGGGGCAGGGAAAGGAGGGATTGGGATCAAAATAAGAGGGGTGCAATTGTATGGGGAATATAAAAATAAAAAATTAAAAAAATAGAATATACCATCATTTATTTCATGGAAATTTGGGTTGTTTCTAACCTTTTGTTGTTATAGGGATGCTGCTGTGGATAAACATGTCTATATGTCAATTTCCATAATTAGCAACCTAGTTCAAAGGATACATATTTTTATAATTTTGATAGTAAAAATTTGTATTAAATTTTAATCTTATTACCAGGAATGGTGGGTCTGTTGCTCAGATGTGTTATAGCAAATCTCTGCCATACCCCTATTTAGATCCCATTCTTCATTTATTGTCCCAGCTCCAACTCATGTGTTCTAATTTAGTTTCCACAATGTTTTTCAAACTAGACATGTCAGAATGATAATATTATTTTGTTATAATTTTATAGGAATTAAAAATTAGATATTAAATAATCCCTTGGTTAGCAATTGCTTGGAATTTATCACCAGTTACATTCAATTATATTTGTGTGACTAATTCTACTATTGTTCCTAGATTACTCTGACAATACACATGTAAAATTATCACATAAAAGGACTGTTACTCTTCTGCAGCTAGGCTGGAAAATAACTGCTATAAAATTCATTATCTGGAAACTTCTTTGTGCTTCACTATTTCTTCATGCTATCTCTCTTTGTCTTTGAGAAAGGGGTTATACAGTTCCACTTGGCGTAGAGGAAAGAAGAAAAAAACATGCAAATGCAGTATTATTTAATTAATTTCCCACACTTTGAAAAAGGATTGACCTTATCTTCTGTCAAAAGCAATCTCATTGGCTATGGTATCAAAGCCTATTTTACTGAGCTGTTTTATGTACTCTGAGTATAGACCATACCTACTTTTGCTGTTGTCTAATAAAAAGGAATGATGGGAACTTTCACAAATCCAGTAGATGTGGACTTCAAATATTTCTTACCTATGATTAGGGCTGTCTCTATATTTATGTGTTGTATTATAATAAATAAATACATAAATAAAGCACACTCCATGTCCTTTGCATTCTCTCCTGAAAAAAAAAAACTAGACATGATTATGCTGGAAATAACGCTCCAGCTGATCAGTAAATTCAAACAAAATAACAAACGTTCATAATCCATTACCCTGCTTTCTCTGAAGTTTATGGTAATAGGCCCTTTTCACTCTATTCCTATCTTTTCTATCTTTGGATGCACCTCTGAGGAGAGTACAAAAGGCAGAAGGGGAGATGGATGCCAGAAAAATAGAACTCACTGTACAGAAATTAAAAGTATGATTCAAACTCTAGAAGGAACACCATGCAAGACATTCTTGAGCAACTTTAAATGGAGCAAATGACACTGTAGAAATTTAAATGATCACATTTAAGGAAATGCTATAGAAATGGAAAACATGTCTTATCCTAAGTTAGATTTACATTTTTCTCAAATATTTTTGGATGTTAGTGTGAGGGAGAAGAAAGACATTTAGGGTTGGAGATTTAGTAGAGCAATAAAGTCCCTCTTACTGTTTTTAGTTCTGATGACTATATTTTATTCATTTATGATGAGCTTCTTAATGAAACATTTTTATTTATTTATTTTTTAATTTTTTACATCACTGTTCATTTTTAAACAATATTTGCTTACCCCCACCCCCTCAGGAAATTCCCCATAGAATTTCCTTCCCCGATGTACCTGTGTACCATCACCTCAGTACCCTGTGCTCCTCCCTCCCTCTGATCCCTCTCCCTCCACCTCTCCTGCAGTATGTCTCTGATTTATAATTGTCTGCTTTTGCTTTGTTGTGTTTTGTACTGTTATTATTTTTTTACACTGATGTCTTATTTGGTTCACCTATATTCCTGCTGTAAGTGAAACCATCCGATATTTTTCCCTTTCCTTCTGGCTTATTTCACTGAGCATAATTCCTTTTAGCTCCATCCAAGTTCCTGAAAATGGCATGAGTTTATCTTTTTTGATTGCTGAATAATATTCCATTGTGTATATATACCACATCTTCTTGATCCAGTCATCTATTTTTGGGCATTTGGGTTGTTTCCAAAACTTAGCTATTGTAAATAGTGCTGCAATAAACATAGGGGTACAGGTGTTCTTTTGAATCAATATTTTTGTGTCCTTTGGGTAGATCCCTAGAAGTAGAATTCTTGGTCATATGGTAGCTCCATTTTTAGTAGACTGAGGAACCTCCAGACAGCTTTCCATAGTGGTTGGACCAGTTTGTGCTCCCACCAGCAATGTAGGAGAGTTCCTTTTTCACCACATCCTCGCCAACATTTGTTGTTGCTAGTTTTTTTTAATATATGCCATTCTTACTGGTGTAAGGTGGTATCTCAATGTGGTTTTGATTTGCATTTCCCTGATGATAAGGGATGTTGAACATTTTTTCATATGCCTGTTGGACATTTGCATTTCCTTTGGAGAAATGTCTTTTAAGATCTTCTGGCCATTTGTTGACTGGATTGTTTATTTTGTTTTTGTTGAGTTGTGTGAGTTCTTTGTATGTCTTTGTGATCAGTCCCTTATCAGTTGTATGGAGTGCAAAAATTTTTTCCCAGTCAGGGAGGTGTCTCTCTGTTTTGGTTAATGTTCCAGCTGTTTATCTTTTCCTTGACTTTCTTTGCTTTGGGAGACACACAGACCAATGGAACTGAACAGAGAGCCCAGAAATAAAGCCACACGTATATGGACAACTAATCTTTGGCAAAGGAGCAAAGAATATGCAATGGAACATGGTCAGTTTGTTCAATAAATGGCGCTGGGAAAACTGGACCACTACATGCAAAAAAATGAAACTAGGCCACTGCCTCTCACCATGCACAAAAATAAACTCAAAATGGATAAAAGACCTGGACATAAGACCTGAAACCATAAAATATATAGAAGAAAATATAGGTAAACACTACAAAGCATACATCTCAGTAATGAAACATTTTTAATTAGGATTACTTTTATATCCTTTTTGGCTAATATTGAGCTAGTTTATTTGTTACCTGACTTAAAATACTAGTTAAGAGCAATGATATTGGCACTAACGTCTCAATCATAATTTTGGCTTTCCCACTTTGTACTAATTGGTTGTCTCACACATAAGCCCAGTTTTTCAGAGGCACAGTTTTCTCAATGGTGGAGCAGACATAAGCATACCTATTTTATAAGATCATCGTTAGAAATAAATGAAATAATACATATTACACCTTCTGTTTAGTTTTCTGGCAAATAATGTTTCACGAATGATAGTGAAAATGAAAAGAACAAAAATTATTTCCCATTAGTATTATAGGTACACTAACTGAATGTGGGGAAATATACTTAGGAATGATTACTTTAAACAGAACAGCTGAGTATATGGCAAAACTTTATGTATATGTGTATATGTGTACACATATGTGTGTTCGTGCACACAAACGTATATGCATATGCATAGATACAAAGTAATGGAGAAAAAGTCCTGGTAGCAAGAAATAAATGTGCTCAATCTGCTTATGTATGTTTCACAATTATTCATTCTTATATTTGTATCTGTCTCTATTAGCACATTCCATAAGCATAAGCAATATTTCTAACACTGCCTTTTCTGAGTAACACATCTGCATGCACTTTAAAAATCCATTGGGGTGCTGGGCTCCCTGAAGTATAATGCTCTTAGTATAACTTAGGCTGGAAATCTTTCAGGGATAGCATCAAAACACATCAAGTGATTTCATGCATCACCCGCTGGCATTGCTCCCAGTGGAATAGGGTAGACGCACATACAAACATGGCTGTCGAAATAGGTTAAGATGAATCATCTGAAAAAATTGTCAGATGAGAATTAGTGAGGACAACCTACTAATTTTCATTTAAGTGTTTTGTGACATCACTTGATATTAGTCTGTCTTTTTAGGAATAACCACCTGCAAATTCTATTTCTTTATTAAATCCAAAGAGTTTAACTTTGGAGTAGATGACAGAGAGCTAAAATGAAATGGGGGAAAACTAGAAACTTGTAAAGAATATGTTTTAAATGAGATGACTTAAATTATCCAGAGAATAATTTTTATCATCAGTAAATATACTTTTCACCCTTTCCTCTGGATTCACATAAATTTAATAAACAGAGTAAAAAAAAATGTGCACTGGTCTGCATTTTATTATGTAATAACGTTTGTATGGTACCGCTTTTCTGTTTCTCACTTCATCAGAACTGTTTTTCATTTGCTTGGACCTCCTCTGCTGTGACGGTGTCGGAAAAAAGCATCTGTAGTTGTGCAATCATCTACTGAAAGCTGTTCTGTTTCCATGTAACTATACGTCTCTTTGAGACCAAATGGGAGATGCTTAATGTTAATAAATAAGCAGTTTCTGCATAAAGACCAGGCCCTGAAATCTACAGATTTGAGTAATTATTTTTTTTCTGTGCCAAGCCAAATGGACTCATAAAACAAGTGATAAAGCTGTGAATTGTACACTTAGTTACAAATGTATTCAGAATAAATATGGTTTCTATTTATAAATACAAATATTATAGTGCTATAGGATTCAACCTTAGTGCATTACAATAGAGAAAAATACAAATATATTTGTATTTGTACATAAATTCATAAAGTACATAAAATATATTGGTATACCAAAGTACTGCAACAATGGAGAATATGTTTGTCTTTGTTTTAGATGCCAAAAGTATGGTTCAAAGTGCTGGGAGATGTGATCAACTCACCTTCTTTCTGGCTGTCCCCCACAAACTTCAATATTTAATCTGATTGAATGGGGACATTACATGGTGGTTTTCATACAGGCCTTGTGTAATTGCATGCATTTAATAATATGGTCTTTAAAAAAGTAGTTACACTATTTTATTTTTAGAGAATGCTTTATACTGCTATAAATTTAGAAACTGAGGACTATACTAAAGGAGTATCTTAGCTATTAATTTCTCTTGCTATGAGGATTTTTTTATTATTGATTGAATAATTTGTTCAAATATCTTCCTTTGCTGCAATTTTTCTCATTTCTTACAGCAATACCATAAAGTCATGATAGACCGTAATAACAAGTGATTGCCATAGATAAGATTTTGATCACCTTTTCACCTTAGGATCAAGATGATGGCAAACTCAAGCTAGGAAGCAAAAACTTGTTTAAATACAAATAGCTTTGACAGTTGTATGGTATATTATCATGAGACATTTCATATTATGAGAAACATGGAAAATAATAGATACGTTTTTGTTTGACGATAGAGTTCAAAGTTTCTTTTGTTCTGAATGGTCTACTTTACAAAGAGAATATAAATTAAAATGATAAATTATAATATTTGATTTATGGTCTTTTTCCATGTAATTACAAATGTTACTTTATAATGATTAGATTCTGGCAAACTTCTGTTTTCTTTGTAAAAATAACCTAATTGAAAATTAACCTGAAAAAGCAAATTTTTTTTAAAGCAAATATTTTTATTTTAGCACTATATTAGGAAAAGTTAGCACTTCCAGACTACTCATTTATAACTGACAAAAAAAATGTGATTACTTAAAATTCTATCTTATTTTTTAAACATTGTGTCTTTTTATAGAGTTAACATTGATTTATGATACTGTATCTAACTTAAAGATATTCTAAGGAGTTGTGAACTTGAAATAAAAATGCAATTTTAAAAATTATCAGTGCAGGGGCCTCCCCGGTGGCACAGTGGGTTGAGTGCTATGCTGTGAAGTCGTCTGCAGCCTCTGCAGCACGGGTTCGATTCCCGGCTGGCCAGGGAGAAACAAACATGGCGCTGCAGACCTCTCCTGCCTCTCCCAGCCCACTGCTCCCCTCAGCAGTGTCCTCATCTAGCTGCCTGTTCTGCTCTGTCTCTGGTGAATTCTCTCACCCTCCCATGCCTCTGACTATACCCCAGTTCTTGTATAAATAAATAAATCTTAAAAAAAATTCATCAGTGCAGAGTAAATTCCTTTTTAAGAAGCCCTACCTGTTTCCTGAAGTTCTGTTCAACTCCAAGTAGCTCAGTTGGCAACTATTTCTACCCAGCCTGTATTTAATATTTGAAAGCTTGAATATAATATTTATTATATTCAACTCTCTCTCTCCAGACCAAATCTAGCATTTATGATCTACTAACAGTGCACATGTAAATATATGGAACCTAAAAGGTAGGATGGTGACCAAGCCACTTCTGTACTAGTAAGAATTTTTCATGCCTAAAATGAAAATTGAATTCAATTTTCAAGTCAAATGTCACCTCTTTTGTGAAGTTTTCCTCCATTTCGTAATTCCATCTCCATCCAGGTAAGTCTATGTTTTCCTTTTGCTGTAATCTTATTACATTTTACTTACACACAAAGACACACACACACATACACACACACACTTCTACTACAGCCATGCTCACATTTTAATGTATGTCCTGAGTCACCCTATCTCCTCTAGTGATCATAAAACACTTCTGAAACATGGAGGAGATCTTCTTAAATTGTATACTTGTTAAATAAAAAAGCCCAAGTAATATGTGATGAATGAGTAAGTGAAGTAATTAAATGAAAATCAACACGCAACTATAAACCAGAGACACACTACATGGGGGGAGAAAGGAGTAGGATGAAAACAAGGGTGGTGGGAATTTTACGGGGACTATAACCACGATGAAAATGCAGACATTGTACAAAAATGAAAAATGATGTAAAAAATATAAATTTTTTTAAAAAGTTAAAAAAAATTTACTTTGAAACTCTTATCACAGATAAGTTACTCATCCTATGAACACTTTCTTCACTCTGCATAAACCTGTGGTAGGTCCATGATTTAAAATGAATTCAAGAGCAAAATGAGGAATATAATTCAGTATAACTATTTAAATATGAGATATGCTAGTTATATGACAGATGTTTTTAAATTCTGAGGGAATTAAATGGTTTCAACTTTATACTTTCTATGAGAGTTATTGGAATTTAGCAGCAAATAATGATGGACAAATTATTCATAGGATGATTCCATTAATACAGTTTATCTTTGATATTTCAGAGACTCTTTGAATAAGGTATTTGAATTTTTGGGAGGGAATACAAGGATCCCTTGAGCGAGGAGAGCAAAACAGGTGAAAGCAAATATATCTTACTAAAATGTGGCGATTACAGGTAATTAATGCTCTTCATGTCCTCCTCTGTTTTGTTTTTGTAGAGAAGATACTAAATTTTTGTCTCCCTATTGTATTTATTTTGTAACAGAAAACAAAGCTCTCATTAACCAGTAATTAGTCTTATTTGCACTTCCTACATTAATCTTCACTCCTCCCAAAGGACCAAAAAGAAACAGGAGCGTAAACTATTCAGGTCTGTCACAAGATCAAGAAATTGAAATTATAGCCTTTTTTTTTTTTAAAAAAAAGATCTATTTATTTATGCATACAAGAACTGGAGTACAGGCCAGAGGTGCAGGGGCGTGAGAGGATTCACCGGAGCCAGATTGGGGAACAGAACAGGCAGATCTACTGAAATACACTGCTGAGAGGAGCAGCAGGTGAGACAGGAGGGTCTGCTATGCCATGTGGGTTGCTCCCTGGCCAGCTGGGGATCAAACTCTTGCTGCAGACCTTGCTGATAGCTTCATCGTGCTGTGCTTACCCCCTTGTGCCACCAGGGAGGCCCCAATAGGCTTTCTTTTTTTAAGATTTATTTTTATTTATACAAGAACTGGGGTACAGGCCAGAGGCATGGGAGGGTGAGAGGATTCACCAGAAACAAAGTGAGGAGCAGAACAGGCAGATGGATGGAAGACACTGCTGAGGGTAGCAGAGGATGAGGCAGTATAGGCTTATTGTTTTCTGTTGCTACAGGCAATTTATTCCCTTGAATGTTAAATAGTGGAAGAAATACCTTCTTTATTCTTTGCTTTTAGAATGATTGCAGTTGATTTTAGTATCAGTCGTGTATAGTTGCCCTTAAAATTGAGCCTGCTTGTTTATTTGGGTTGTTTATTTGGGTGTAAAGCATTTTAGCATTCCCGATACTTCATACACTTTGAGAAATGAATAATCTAGAATCTATCCATGTTTGACTGAATGTAATAGAAGTACTCTCAAACTAGCTTAAGTGAAAAAGGAGATTTATAAGAAAGATGCTGGAGTGGACCATTTTAAGGGCAGGAAGGACACAGTGCAGGTTTTCTAAGATCCCTATGCAGACCAGGTAAAGAAGGAGTCCTAGAGACTCCTCAGTGGGTTTTTGCAGGTTTTTTATTGGGGTTCACCAAGCATATGGCAAGCAGGGGTCCTCCCAGCCCCCAGCAAATCCTCACTCTATCTGGGCTCTCTGGCATTCTCTCTGCTTCTCGGCTTCTCTTTCGGCTTCTTCTGGACTCCACGTGACGCCACCCTTAAAAAGCACAGTCTTAGCCCAGGTGAATCCTATCTATGTCTGCCCACACCCTACTACAGGTGCCCACCATCAGGCATATATTCAGGACCGCAAGGATCCATCATCTATCCTGACGGCAGGAGGGCAGAAAAGCCTGACATTTTTCCTTGCCCTACAACCATATGGAGGAAGATTTCAGAAACTAGAAACTAGAATAGCTTTAGAGGTGTCACAAACTTTCGTCTGTTTGAGCTGTGTTTCTCTTCGGGTGTTAGGGGAATGGCTATTGGAAGTTTTGGGGTCTTAGACTTTGAGCTTCAATGATTGGGGAAAGAGAATTTTATCATTTCTAGCAAAAAAATCCTAAGGAAGAATTTTGATCAATTCACTTGAATGCATATACTCATCCTTAACCAATCCCTGTGGCTACAACAAAAGCAAATTATGAGTTACATGACCTGGGTCACATGATGACCCTTATGGTCATGGTATGGGACATTTTTCTAAAAAAAAAAAAAAAAAAGGATGGCAGGGGTGCAGACCAGCAATGACTATAGCAACTATAAAGAGAAAACAATTTTTATTTTATTAACCTTTTATGCCTTGTTTTATAACATTATAGATATTATAGAAAAACTGTGACTTATATCAGGTGTCAAATATTTGTAATGGTACTATTAATCTGAAGGTGGAAATATTTTGTCTGTACAGCATTTAAATATTTGCTCTGGCTAAGGATTATTATGAAAAGAAACTATGGGGACCAGATGTTAAGGTGAAAATCTAATTGAAATATTAGAATGTAATGGATTATGAAATTATAAAGTAAGAAGCCAGACCAAGATGAAAATTTTCGAAGGAAATGTGATTGGGCTTCTTGACTCTAAAAATCCCTTATTCTCATTGGGGCTATAAATAGTGAAGAGAACAGAAAAAGAGGGGAAATTGATGAAAAGAATTTTTGAAACCACATTAGGATTGCTTTTTCCTCTTAAATCAAGAGAGAGGGTTCTAATGGGATTACTCAGAGAGGCTGAACTGTGGCCTTGCAGTCGGGGAGTCACAGGGAAATACAGAAGACAAAGCCTGACAGCAGTGGGAGTGAAATAAAGCCCTCTGTTGGGATAGTTCTGCCGTGCTTGATGTGTAGATCAAGCATCTGAATGCTTTTCCCAAATCCTATGCGGTCTAGCGAGTTGACATAGATGTTAGATGCTGTAGACCTAGGCCCATGAGAGGACAAACAAGCCTGAAAAGAATGTAGAGGTGAATCAAGACACTCTATGGCAGAGAAGTAACAACCATTGCTGTGGCCGTTGTTCTAGTCAAGGGGCCTGCAGGTCAGAAATCAACTTGAATGGGAGGAGAATAGGCTAAGACTTTCCAAACAAATATCAATATTCTTCAGAAGAGAAAATGTTAACTTTAAACATCCACAAACCTCTAAGAGGTAGAAAGCAATTTAAGACGGTGGCAGTCAAGTAAGAACTTTCCTGTCCCCAGCTCATCCCTTGTCCTGGAAGGACACATTGTCTCTGGAAGGAAGGTTCAAAAATTAGTAAACTTGAGTGCAGGACTAAAGGCCTCGGGGGAAGAGAAGGGAAGGAAAAGTTACAAAATGAGTCCTTCCCCTGGCTTTACTCTCTTCTACAACAGGCTTATAAGCTTCACCTGGGGAATGGGTGTGGCTCTACTTGCGAATGAAGTTGGATACTTCAACTATTACATGAGACCGGATGGTGTAAGTATTAAATGCAGGCTTTGAAACTCAGAATGATCATAGTTTTTTTTTATTATCTAAAAGTAAGAAGAATTGTGGCCCTTCTTGTGCTTTATTCCAAGGTAAAAAGGAATTGGTCATATCATGGTGTACATTTTAAAAAGAGAGTGAGTAGGGAAGACAAAGTGTATTTCTGATTACAACCGTTGAGTTCTGCTTTTTTTTTTTTTTTTTTTTTCCTTTTCAAGCAGATGTAGTCCCTTAACTGAATTACCAGGTTCTTAGAGGAATACCTAACCAATCAACTTTTATGCAGTGGTAGATATTTTATCCCATTTTATCAGGTTTGATACATAGAAATTTTGTATACTATTTGTATTTGTGTATCTCATATATGTATATTTTATATTTTTATTATCCAATCCATCTGCTATCCCAATTTAATATCAATTGTAGGAATAGCTTTGGTGGCTTAAAAATTATTTGAGAGTCTGACTCTCATGATAAAAGCAATAGAAAAAAATCAACCACTAATTAGAACTTGCAAAATGTATTTTTACAGATTAAAATGAAAAACAAAATGCTGTTTAAACGTTTTAATTGGTTTCAGTTTTACAACTGCAAACCAGATGGTTTCTTTTCAAGTAGTTTACAATGTCTTTTGCTGAATAACTGAATTACCAAAGCAGCTGTGATTATTAACATTTACCTAAACAGAAAAACATGTCTGCTATTAGTTTAAGAAAGTACCTGCTTTCAAAAGTTTGGCAAACAAATCAGGACTCTACTCTGGATAACATAGTATTTTAATAAACTAGGAGTGTAATAGACTGTATCTCCATAAAAGGAGAAGAGTTGTGCTGTGACCACTCACTTACATGCAGCCACCTTGGATTCAAAACCTGAGAATGCCATGAACTGGACTTCCTGAGCTGGGAACTAGGAGTGAAGCTGAGTGGCCCATGGAAGGCCCATGGAAGGCAAGAGGACCTGGCTCTCCCTTGCTTCTGAAGCCCAACTTTTACCCCAAATGCTCAGAAGGAGACTTGGAAACACAGGGAGGGAGATTTTCTTATACTTTAGTTTGCTAATAGTTTAAATTTTAACTATGTGATGAATTGACTCAATCATTTTATTAAAATGTTCTTGTGATTTCCCACCCATTCCCTTTAGTGTATTACTGTAGTGGTTTTATATTAGTGGCTGTTCCAAAGTTAACAAATCTTACATTTCTGGGAATAAATGTATTTCTTAATATATTTCTGATTTTTTAAAAAAGATTTTCATTTAGGATTTTCTATTTCCTAAGTAAGATCCTCCTATTTTTTTCTTTATTTTATCTGCTTTTTATGCTAAAATTACATTATCTTTATAAATAATTTAAAGAACTTTCCCTTTAGTCTTGCTCCATTTATGATCTACCCTATTTCTTAGATTTTCTGCAGTTTTCCAAAGTTGCATTTGATAGATATCTTTTTTTCTGCTTACACATTAGGAGTATAAAATTTCATGTCTTCTGTCAACTCTAGAAAATACTAAGCCATTTAAAAAAATATTGCCTCTCCCTTATTCCCTCTATTCCCTCAATTTGGAATTATTGTTAGTGTGCAACTGAGAGGCACCCTGGGAACCCATACTGTTAAGGGGTGCTAGTTCTCAAAAGATTTGGCCATCTATATGCACAAAGGCAAAGGAAGTAGACTCTTAGTGTGATAAATTTTTGTAGAATTGGTGTCCATAGAGAGAGAGAAGAAAGGATTTCAAATAATAGCAAACAGTAAAGATTACTTGTCTACTCAAAAATTACTTCTTCCTTGTGGGCAAATGCCTAACCAAACAGTCTGCACCCAAAGCAGGGCCACTAAGGCTCAAGTTTGCCACAGTTTAAGGAAACTCTGACAAGGAACCACAAGAAAGGGATTAGGCATGTCCTAGAGAGCTGGGATAGTAGGAGAGACTCAAAGTAACAGTTGTCAAGGTAACAGTTGTCATTGTCTGCCAAGATCCCAGGAGCAGCCTCCCTATAAGTCTCTCATTATCGTACCTTCTCCAGGTGTATCCTCCAACTGTCTCTACATGTCTCCTCTCTATGTATCTCCTCCAAGTTACTGGGTGCAAGTCAAAGCTGGAAAAACAGGAAAGCAGGCTCACCTTCCTTCTGTGTTATATAGGGTTTACGTGGCCACTCAGCCCTGACCGTATTTCCAGTAGCTCCTCTTCCAGGGAAAATGGTGCTCATTTTATGCTCCTCCTTTCATGGAGGTGTATTTGTAAACATTATCCTTAACTCATTTAGGATATTCTCATTCTATCTTTAACATCTTAATTTCTAATTGTTATACTAATTATTATCTAATACAGAATGCTTTTTAAATTACTGATGTTTCATGTTATTTTTGAAAAATAAGATCTGGCTTCATTTTTAAATACTACTACTCTCTAATTAAATTTCTTTAAACACTTTTTTTATATACTGTATTCAATGTTCTTGAGAATCTACTTCATGTATCTGTTACATCGCTTATGCTTGCTGCAGCTGGCTAGTTTCCTTACTTGTTTTCTATTTGTGCATTATAAATTTAGGTACCAAAATAGAGATAACAGCAGTTTGGATTTTGGAGGATAGTATAACGATACTGTTTTCATTATCTGCTCTGCAGTCAAATGCAAGGTTTTCTTTAAAACATATCTTTATGTTTTGGTGGATGAGTATGATAATTGAACTAATCATAGAATTTAATGATTAGTTTTTGGTTGAAAGATATCCTGGGGAACATAATAGCAATTCATACTAGGAACAACTGATATTAATAGAAAATCATCTCTGTGTTGTGTACTGCGATGATAGCTTTACAAGACTCACAGAATAATTATTTCCTGTCAAAATAGGAAACTGGCCAAAATATGGGAAATGTATACTATAGTGATAGTATTAGGTATTTTTCCCTTTTCAGACAATATAACTCTTGTTTAGAGAGATTAACTCACTCACCCAAAGTCCCAAAACTAATAAGTGATAGACCTGTACTCAGATTCCAGTTAGTTGACTTCAAAATTCATTTTTTTTCTTTGCTTATATTGACTCCCTGTTCAACTTCTGTCTCAGAGGATGTCAGTTATTACACCTTCCTTTGCTGGACATAGAGTAGCCCAAATCCAAACAGTATTTTCTAGCCCAATTTACATCTTTATGTTATTATGTATAGAAGTCTGCTCAGAGGAATAAAAGTGATGTGTGCTGTATGCCATCTTCAAATAGTCTCCTTAAAGGAAGGGTCAGTGTACATCACTTCTACTTCCTTCTTATTTCATTCTTTCTTGAATACAGGTGTACTCGTAGAAGATCAAGTTTAGAATGTAGTTTTCGGTAAGTAGTGAAACAATTTTATTGTCATGATATTGCCATTGCTAGTCTCAGAAACTGAAAACCGAGTTTAAATATATTTTTTGAAATAAATCACTAGACTTGGTTTGATCAAAAATTATAAACATGTGTTCTCACTATTTTATTATAAATTTATTTTAAAAAAAATGGAATTACAGAGAAAAAAATTGCCATAAAATTGACACCCTGTTGACATTTTTGTGATTTTTTTCTAGAGGTTTTTCTAAGCTTCATTTTAAAAGAAGACTATCCCAATAAAACATCTTCATTTATCACATTAAACTGTAAAGTTATATATTTCTCACTGGTAGTAGGAGTCATTATTTTAAGTGAGTTTATGGCAGTGTATGAAGAGATTATACTAAACTGGACATTTTATGCTGTTTCCTGTTTTAGGTGTGATTAATCTCTTTTTTATCATATATTAAATTATAGATTTTAAAAATTATCTCTGGGTCACTCTTTATCTGTAAATGAGAATAATAGTAGTACTTACCTATAAAATCATGAAGAAGATTGAATATATACTTTTGTGTTTATAGCAATTATAGAACTTGGTAAACACAAAGTATATTTTGATCATAATTTTTGTAATGTGTCAAATTTATTGAATAAGTTAGACTTGTTAAAGTCTGTGCAGAAATTAACTTTATTCTTTCTTTTATTCTTCCAAGCCTATTCTTTTTTTCTGTCTTAAAATGGAAATCTCTGTATTTTACTGTTCCTCTTAGGTAATAAATTACAAGCCTCTCTGTTATTTAAATTTTAAAATTTGCAATATTTCTCTTCTTTTACCCTATTCTGTTCCCAGTAATGTCCTATTATCAATTGTTCTTCACAGCATACAAACTGATAATAAAATGTTACAGAAAAGTTATTGTTAACAATGTTGCTTTTACTCCAACTTATGATTTTTTGTTTCCTCTTAATATTTCCTAGCATTGTTCATTTCTTTTGGATTACTATGTACTAGCTCAAGGTCACCATTTGACCATGAAAAAGATATTAAAAAGTCTAAGGTTTCTGGCATTCATAACAAGAATTTGTTTCAAAGCCACTATCTTTCATCAACACTGGAAAATGGATATGTGTTCCTGTAACCACTCCATATTCAATCTGAAAAATGGGATAGTCATTGAGCGGAAACATATAAGAAGTATGCTTAGTCGAGCTATACATTTGAAACATGAAAATTAAGTGACCTCACAAATAAGGTGAAAATATCCAAAGCTTCTGGAGTAATTTTTCTTACAAGCAATTGAATGATGAAAACATGTAGTAGTGCAGATTCCATAATTTTGTGAAACTCTGTGTCTCACAAATGATGAATGAAGCCTTGACAGAAGTCTTTTAAAGTTACAAATTTTTTTGGCAACAGTGCTGTCAAGTTGATTAAATTTTTTTTATTATAACCATTATTATAGTCACCAGAATTTTGAAAAGATCAAACAAACCTATATGTCAAACTTGTTTTGCAAACTATAGGTTTCTCCCTAAACAATAATTTTTATTAACGCTTTCCATAATGTTTTGTGAGAAAGCACAAAAGTACAAATTAAAAACATCTTCTAAATCATTTGTTTCATTTAAAATAATCCAAAAATGTTAATTCACAGGAATATATTACCTAAGGAATATATTGCCAAGGAATACATTAGTAGGTAATATATTCCATATGGATGCATTTGTACAATCTATGAAAAGCAAATGAAATTATTTACCAAGATTGTGTCAAATACCAGAAAGTATTATAAATTAATTTTACAGGTTTTCTAATGTAAATAATTTTCTTAGAGAATTGTTTTGATGAATTTTTTCAATAAACATTTAAAATTCTATACTATATCAAATGCTAAAATACAAAAAATCGGCCCTCCCTGATGGCGCAGGGTTTATTATCAGTGCTGTCAACCTATTGCCAGCCACTGTAACACAAGGTTGATCCCCAGCCACGGAGCTAACCCACAAGGTGCAGCAGACCTCTCCTGTCTTGCCTGCTGCTCCCCTCAGAAGTGTATCTTAGTAGATCCGCATGTTCTGCTCCCCACTCTGTCTTTGGTGAATCCTCTCACCTTCTGTACCTCTGCCCTGCACCCCAGTTCTTGTATGCATAAATAAAATAAATCTCTATAAAATATGAAATCTCATAATAAATTATTTTAAGGATGATATTTTAGTCAAGTTTATTACAGAAAATTGGACATTTAAAATAATATTAAATACCATCCATATTCTTGTTATCCAAATATGACAATATTTTGGTATATTTCTTCTCAGTGTGAGTTTTGCATGCAGATATATATTTTAAATATTCTTGGGATTGTATGTTGAGTTTGGTCTACATGTATTTCTTTCACTTGGCATTGATATGGACTTTCCATTAGGCTATTAAAAACTTTCATGGAAAAAAAACTTTCATGAATATAATTTTTAATATGTCATTAGTAATAGTTAAAAGAATGACTTTACTGAAATTTACACATTAGCCTCTTTTCAAATAATTCACTATTTTTAAATCTCTGTGCATAAAATGTATTTTATTTTACACTTACGATAATTTCTTAGAATAGATTCTGGAAAATAAATGCAACACTATTAATAAAGAATCTTAGCAAACATCATATATCATCCACGATAAAAGCAAAAATTCTCAATAATCTAGTATGGTTGTTTCCCATATGTGCCAACTCTTTATTATTAGTATCTCATGTTATTGTATTAGAAGAACTGGTTGGGATAGAAAAAAAAAAGCATGTGTTTATCCTTCTAGCATCGTGTTGCTCTTTGTTCTTATTATCTAGACGTACTTTTACTTTTACTAAATGTGTGGTTAAGGACTCTCTTCAGTCACTTCCATTTTTGAAGGAAGATTCTAGCTATGTGGGCTAAAATCTTGGGTTTTTTTTTAACCCTTTCAATCAATAAGCCTTAAATATTAAAAAAAGAACATTTCGAAAATTTAGGTTATAATTAAGTTTTCCAATGTTTTACTTTGTGACTCTAATAAATGAAGGTGAAAGTCTATAAAAAATAAAGGGTTTAAAGGAAAGCAAGTAAGCAGTGTTAGATTTTTTTTTTATACTTAAAGACAGCATAGCATATTGGATAATTAAAATACCAGGGTTAATGCCTTAGTTTTTCCACTTACACTATTTTATCTGGATCATTTAAACTCTCTGCCTTTCCCCATTGTGTAAAAAATAAAAATAGTTAGGTCCATACCAGCCCTACCAATACCATAAATTTGCTAAGTTCAAATATGATAATATGTAGGGAAATAGTTGATTATAGGGATAAGACTAGTACCCTTTTAAAAAATATGTCAAAGTTTGAAAAACAGTAATTATAATGTAAAAATTATGTAAAAAAAAAAACCTCTTCTTTGAATCCTGATACCTGGTTTCCACTGAGCTATAAAATCACCAGAATTATCTGCTAGTTTGCTCTAACCACACGATTCAAAATGGTAACCACTAGTTACGTGTGACTATTAAAAGCAAATAATTATAATTAAATAAAATAATATTATTAGTCACAGGAGCTATATTTCAAATGTTAAATAGCCACATGTTGCTACTGTGTTTGTTAGAGCAGATATAGAATCTGTATCATTGAAAACAGTTCTATTGACCAGCTTTGCTCTAGAATCAAGTCTAGGAGAGAGCCTGCTGTAGGCAGAACACTGCCAGTTCCCCCATAAATCTCTGTCCTAATCTTCAGAATCTGAAAATGTTATTTTACATGGCAAAAGGCACTTTGTAGACATAATTAAGGATCTAGAGATGGAAGGAGCTTGGATTATTTGGATAGGCCCCAGGTAATAATAAGAGTTCTTAGAGGTCAGGAGAATTACAGTAGGAAAAAGAACGGAGACATGTTGAGTGAAAAAGAGAGTCAGACATTTTGAAGATGGAAGAAGGGATCTTGAGCCAAAGAACTGAAGTGGCTTCTAGAAACTTTAAAAGACAAAGGAAACAGATGCTCCCAAAGAATCTTCAGAAAAAAGGCAGCACTGCCAACACTTTGATTTTAGAACTTCTGACTCCCAGAACTGTAAGATGATAAAATGTTATTGTTTTAAATTTGTGGTAACTTGTTACAGTAGCAATCGGGACACATACATATGACAATATATATTTCCACTTTCCCTCTTAAAAAACATTACTTATCTCCAATTATTTCTACTATAAATTAGTTACAATGTTATTCTATATGCAGAAGAAGATATGAAATAGTAAAAAGTGCTATGTAGAAAAATGAAACGCAGAAGGTTAGCGAGTTCAGGTCATTGGGAAAAGTGTTAACAACTTACTTCCAGAAAAAAAAAAAAAAACAACTTCTTGATTTGTAGCATTTGCCAGTTTCTATAGTGATCAATATGATCATGATCAAATTTCCAATTATCGATATGTCACTGAACACAAAGAACTGGGAAAGTATGTCAGCTTCTACACACTACACTATGAATGTATGTGTTCTCACTTGTGAGATTCCGGGCATATGTGTGGATACATGTATGGAGTGTCTGTTTTAAATAGATCTCTTATATTTGTCAGAGCAGAGACTTGAAGGAGGGGATAGAGACACTGATACAGCTAATGGAGGAAAGTATTCTTGGCAGAAGGAACAGTAAGTACACTTGATGGAGAAGTGTTGAAAGATTTCAGGTGTGTCTGAGAAATAGCAAGGAGACAAACACAAAGAAAAGTGAGTTGCTGAATTGTTGGAGATAAGGTCAGAAAATTAACTGTATTTTTGTATGTTTAAACAGTTAGGGGTTGGATGAGTTCTCATAGGTTACTGTAGGAAATTTTATTTTTAGGGAAATGGAAGGGGTTTGAGGAGAACTGTGACATAATCTGAATTAAATCTGGCTGTTTTATTGAGGCTAAATAGAAACCCACTGAGACACAGTCAGCAGGGTGTTGCCCCTGTCCAATGATAGGTGATGATAACTTGATCGAGACTGATCAGTAACTCCAACTACAGATGACAAGATATGCTGAAAGATTGAATGTGGGGTGAGAACAAGTAAGGAGCTAAGACTGACTCCAAGATTTTGGCTGGAGTGCTTGGAATGATGGTGCTATTAGCTCTGATAGGGAAAATGGTAGGAGAAGCAGGTTTGGGTGTATGGTATATTGAGAGCTAGTTTTATGTGTTACATTTAAAAATTTGAGTCCAGTGTAGACTTGGATATAAATGTTTGAAGTTTAGGGAAGAGAATAAGCTAAGGATGTAAATTTGTTCTTTTAAGTCATAATGTTGAGTTAAATCACATAGGGGATAAGTATAGATAGAGAAGAGAAGTCTGTATATTAATTCGTAGGGTACTCCAAGATTTAGAGATTGTAAGGGCAGGAAGGGCCACGGCGCAGGTTTTCTATGATCCAGCAGACCGGGTAAAGGAGGAGTCAGAGTCCTCAGGGGTTTTGCAGGTTTTTATTTAGATTACCAGGTACAAGGCAGGCAGGGGTGCTGGGGGGCTGGAGGCTGGCAGGCCTCCCAGCCCCCAGCAAGTCTTCACTCTGAGCTCCCACCTTCTCTCACATTCTCTCTGCTCTTCTCATGGCTCTGCTTCTCTCTCGGCTTCTGCTCCTCTAATGCTTTCTTGGCTTCTACTGTCGTCCCCGTGACGCCTCCCTTAAAAGCCCAGTCTCAGCCCAGGTGAATCCCATCTACCTATGCCCACACCCTACTCCAGGTGGCCGCCATCTGGCATGCATTCAGGACCACAAGGATCCATCATCTATCCTGATGGCGGGAGGGCAGAAAAGCCTGACATTTTTCCTTACCCTACAGAGATCAATGACACAAAAGAAACAGAAAGTGAGACTGAAGGATCATCAGGTAGGGAGAAATAAAAAAACAATAATAAAGAAAAGTATTTCTTGTAGTAAAGAAAAAACATAAAACTGAACAAATATTCCTGACTAGTGAAATAAAGTGAAGTGTGGGAATTAACCATTGATTTAAAAGGGTTATGTTTACGATCATGCTGACCAAAGCAATTTTGGTGTAGAGATAGGTACAAAAGTCTGATTGCAGTGGATTTTACAGAGAGTGGCAGGACTTGAAGATGTCAAATTTAGTCAAACCGTCTTTGTTTCTTTGTGAACAAAAGAGGAAAAATCATGAGGCAGAAGAATGTGGAATTGCCAGGAATTTTTTTAAGAAAGGAAGGGGGCTGAGATCTAGGGCACAGGTAGTGTGGCTTTTCTGTTATTGTTGTTTGTTTTGTTTTGTTTTTGCTTGTTTTTTTTTTTTTTTGTCTTAAACACATGGTTCATCCAAGGGAACAGATGGAAATTGGTGGGTAGATGTAATAGTGGAAACGTGGAAAGTCTCAGTGGGGTACTTCTGTTTTGTTACTGAAGCAATGACACGAACTGAGGGTGAGGATGGGGTAGCGGGTGTAAGGAGGTTGGAAGAAGAGAACAGGTGAATGAATAGTGTTAGATTGCAGGAATTAAGGTCCACTTGAATGGATATGAATTTAAATTGAGACCAGTGTGCTTTCCTTTAGTGGCTATCAATGCACAGATACAAGTATAGCATAGATTGAGATTTTAAATTAAACAGGTGTGGAGTTTTATCAGGTGAGTATGCGGGGAGAAAAGAGAATAGCTTGAGTTGAGAGATGCAAGGGAATATTATAAAAATGCACAGTGGATCATAAGCGAGAGAATAAGAAGAGTAGAGGGGACATGTCAGGGACAGAGAGAGGACAGTGATACCTGGCGTCTAAGAATTGTTGGAGTGAAATATTGGAGGGAGTGAGCTCAAAATATAAGAGATGAGTTTGAAGAGTAAGATGATAAAATTGAGATTCTAGAAGGGTATGGTATTTGGTAATGATAAGGCTTAGTTTATGACCACAATGTGGGTGGCTCTCAATGAATAAGATTAATTTTTTTAAAGATTTATTTTTATACAAGAGTTGGGGTACAGGCCAGAGACGCTGGAGGGTGAGGGGATTCACCAGAGACAGAGCAGGGAGAAGAACAGGCAGACAACCGAAAAACACTGCTGAGGGGAGCAGCGGGAGAGATGGGAAAGGTCTGCGGTGCCATGTAGGTATTTCACTGGCCTGCCGGAAATCGAACCGCGCTGCAGAGGCGGCAGACAGCTGCACAGCCCTGCGCTCAACCCGCTGTGCCACCAGGGAGAAGCTCAATAAATAAGATTATTATTTAGCAGACCGAAGTTTGGGAAATGAAATAGAAGGTCAGATAGTGGATCATTTTTGTCATTACTAAAATCACAATAATTACTACAGGGAGAAAAACAGAACGAAAATCAATGATCACAGTGTTTCTCAGCCTAGCATTGTTGTGTATTGGTAAAGCAAATTTTCAAATCACCTCCAGACCAAATGCATTCAAAGGGGGTGGAGCTTCATCAGACACACAATGAAATTTAAGAACTACTTGCATGATGTCACAGAAGACAGAAAAGTTAATTGCCTGGAGAAGTAGCAAAAGTTTCAATAGGTAGCATTTAAGCCACACCTGAAGTTACTGCAATGGAGGAAACAAAATTAAAGGGAGCAGTATTTGTAAAGGAAAACTACAATCATGTTGTGGGGTAGGTAAAAGGTATCAGGCTTTTCTGCCCTCCTGCCATTAGGATTGATGAGGGAACCCTGTGGTCCTGAATGCATGCCTTATGGCGGGCACCTGGAGTAGGGTGTAGGCATAGGTAGATGGGGTTCAACTGGGCTTTTTAAGGGCGGCGACACGAGGATGCCAGCAGAAGCAGAGAGAGAGAAGCAA
Organism: Talpa europaea; assembly: GCF_964194135.1. Classification (NCBI taxonomy): domain Eukaryota; kingdom Metazoa; phylum Chordata; class Mammalia; order Eulipotyphla; family Talpidae; genus Talpa; species Talpa europaea. The sequence goes on along the minus strand of NC_140068.1, from coordinate 29,755,485 downwards.
GAGAAGCAGAAGCCAAGAGAAGGCCAGAGAGCCCAGAGTGAAGACCTGCTGGGGGCTGGGAGGCCTGCCTGCCTACCAGCCCCCCAGCGCCTCTGCCTGCTGTGTACCTGGTAATCCCAATAAAAACCTGCAAAACTACCGAGGACTCTGATTCCTCCTTTACCCGATCTGCTGGATCAGAAAACCTGCTCTGTGGTCTTCCTGCCCCTACACATGTAAAGACTTCAAGTGATCAAATGAAATTATGTACAAATGTGAAGTGTTAGCTGTTAATATCAGAAAAGTCAGCCTTGTTGCAAGGCTTTGATTCTTCAGGAATCTGGATAAAACATCACAAACGTTATTCTTTTCATCTCTTCTTTAGTCCATTTGTATCAGGCTAGGGAGAGAGTGAAAGCTTGGAGAGTCCGTGTACTTGTTTCGCCATAACAGCGTTTCCCACAATTTCCCAGCATCTCTGGAACAAAGGAGAAACACTTCCTTAGAGCGGGTACGCCCCGCCATTGGAGGACGGGAGGGTGGGGGAAGCCTCGGCCTTTGAATGACGTCAGGGCTTCTCTGGGATGGTGTTTCTTACCGACAGTCTGTTGCTTGGGGGCGGGACTTGGGCTGTGTGACGTCACTACTGAGCGCCGGGCGCGCTCCACTGGCGGTGGATTCAAAAGTTCGGGCCCGGGCGTCCGAGCAGAACCACCGTCGCAGCTCCGGATTTGTTCCTGCTCTTCTCCCGTGTGAGGTTCTGTGAGGTGCGGGGAGGATTTTGATGCCTGCGGGGGAGAATGGCGCCCGCGACCACAGTCTCCCAGAGGAAGCAGATAAAGCGGAAGGCTTCGCGTAGCTTTCTAAAGAGCGTCTTCAAACGACGGAAGCCACACCTTCGTCTGCAGACTGGTGGCGACCTACTGGTGAGATTCTGTTCCTTCTGGAGCCGGGAGCGGGGCAGGGAGAGGTAGGGAAAATAGCTCCCAGCCTTTCCCCCCTCCTTCCCATCCAACCTGTCTTGCTCTTTCAAGGCCCACGTAGATGTCGTTTCCAGCAGTGAGTGGGCGTATTTGTCTAGCCTAGCACAGCACTTCATTTTGCCAACACTTAGTTGTAATTGGGCCCGCCGAAATGTGGGTGCCTGAACTTTTGGGGGTGCTGGGGGGAGGATGGGAGAGGCACGTAGCCACATTACCTTAAGGAGGAAACTAACATCAGGTTCCTCTTATAGCTTTGCAATATTACTATTCAGAAGCACAGTCTGGTACTGTGCTCGTGTACTTGCTAGTGGTGTGAAAGACAGTTTTAATAGATTTTGGGATTCAGGTTGGGTCAATTTTATTTAATTATTGTAAAAGGCATTAATTGGCATGTCCTTTAAAATGCCTCCCTCCTTGCTTCCTCTTTTCTTTCTACCTTAAACAAACATACTACACTATTGATTCTAGTTTACTTACTAAAGAACTCTGATCCACAAGTTTAATAGATGCTCTCAACTGTGGTTTGTTTTCTTGGACTAATAGCAGCCATTTGTTCAGTTGTCAAGCTAAACCACTGAAATGTTTGTTTATCTTGACTCATAATTCCTTCAGCATAATGCTCACATAATAAATAGCCCCAACCAAACCATTTATAATATTTCTGCCTTGAAGTAAATTCAGCATTCTTATGTTGCATTCCAGGGACACTTATCTCTCAGTAGAATAAACACGTCCCCCCAGGTTTAATCCAGGAGAGGCATCTCCTATGGTTTGTCACAAGAGCTCTTTGAGTAAAGCTGTTATAAGTAGACACCTATTTTCCAGGAGATCTAGAATTATGGAGAACAAGGGTGTGTTATATGTAGAGTGTCTTAGGATTATGTCACTTAATCTGTTTTTTCTTTTTTAAAAATTACTTTTATTAGTTATTTTTTAATTTGTTCTTAAACTACATTTTTTTTCTCATTTCTTTTCCCTGCAACATCCCCAGGTTCTGCTGCCTTCACATTTGTTGCCTACAAGGTTCCTGTTTACTAAACTACTATAGAATTTTCTCCATGTTTTCTTTATTGGGCCACTGAAGTCAAAACAACTTATTTTTCCCTTGGAAAGTTAGTCCTAATATTTCCTGCCCTCATTTTGTTTGTTCCTTTTTTAGAACCTGTAGGAAAAGACAATACATACTGGTTTGTAAACTACCCCCTCCCTCATCCCCTACCACCATGGTGGTAGAGGTGGCATTGAGTGAGCTGAACTGAATTAAAGTGTGAATTTGATTTGCAAAACATTTTTGGTAATTTATTCTGGTGTTTCTACTGGTGCTGATTTAAAGGGAGGGGAAGGAAATGTGCCTGATCAGAGATACCCAGGTGACTACCACCTGGTGCAGATGATTTGGCTAAAAGCCCTCAATCAGATTCCTCTCACATTTTACTTGTCTGCCCCAAGTGACCCATGGATAGGTGACTGGGAGCTGGCCAGTGTGGGAAAGAGGGAAGTGAAATTCCAACCTGTTGTGCTATAGAGGACACCATCTATTTCTAGATTGTATGCTTGTCTTTGATTTTCACCATCTTCTATATGTCATCTGTCGCCTTGGTGTCTTTGCTTATGGTCCTCTCCTTGCCATTGGCATTTTTTAATTTCACCCAGGAGGTGTACCTTCTTATCTATCCGTAAACTTTTCTGTGATTAAGACAGTCTGTTTTAATCTTTTCTGAACAGCAGTAAGAGTGTACATCTTACAATTTATTGGAATTCTAACACTTCTCTAAGAGTTTTATTGGTCAGTGTTGTCTTTCAGTGTGGTAAGAGCTTCTCAAAGGAAAGGAACCATGCATATTTCCTTTTGTGTTTCCCATTACCTTTAATACAAAATGAATCTACTTTTATACATGGTATTCCTTCTGCCTGAAGATGTCCTCACTACACTCCTACTCGGCAAACTCTAATTCTTTTAAAATGCCTTCTTAGAAAGGATCAATCTTACTTTTCTTTCTGTCATCACTTGTCATATATTTATCATTAATTTTATATGGGTTTTTTTCTCCCACTAGACTGAAAACTTTGATTTGGGAGCTTTTGGTTTTTGTAGCATTTAGCACAGTATCTTGAGCATTCTGAATGTAAAATTACTGTTGGAAATTCATGGTCACTGTGGATTGATGTCATTTCTAACCTTTTTACTCATCATTTTTTTTTTTTTTTTTGCACTTGCTGTTGTTTTATGCCTTATATTTGATTGTGTATCCCTAGGGCCAGTACCATTGTGTGCATTTGTTAAACTGAATAAATTGTTCATCTCTTGTGGCAAAGTTAGCTTTTAGATTTATCACTGAAGAACGCTGTGCGGGTATTTCAGTGCCCATGGCTTATGTAAAATTCAAAAGTGCAGTGACAAGGAAGGAAGCAGTTAGGCTGGCCCAGTTTTGGTCAGCTGAGACTGTCAATAAATATTTTGTTAATGATCTTTTGATTTACTTTTCAAGCAAGCCGACTTTTCCCCCAAAGTAAGTTCTTGATGGAATGACTTTCTTTTTCAAGTTTGAATGCCTACCTAAATAACTTAATTTTTTCTTGTTCTAATCATTTTCATTTAAAGCATAGTGTATTTGAGGGACACCATTCAAATGCCTTACAAAAGAGGAGTAGGTTGCTTACAGAGAATCCATGACATTAATAAGTAATAATTTGTCTCCATCTATGGCTAATGTACGTTGTAAAAAGGAAAGGGCATTCCATGTAGGTCAATAGCCTGAACCATGGCTCAAAATGTGTGATTTATTTGGGATCAATTAAAAAAATATTTCCCCTAATTCTGGAAAATTTGGAGGGATCTTCTGTTCATGGGATAATAATTATTGACTACTACATATTGGGCCACAGGTTAAAGGTCACTAGGGGTACAAGGTTGAGGAAGATGGACATATTTCTTGCTCTTATATTACACTGAGGAAGACAGGTGAGAAATTGCAGCATAATATGTGTAGCCTGTGCAGTGATAGAAAGGAAATTCATAGATCACATACCCTTACATGATTTGGGAGATTTGGACTTTTCAGAGAAATTTACAAATCAGTAGAATGCCTATAGCAAAGTTATGTTTGAATACTGAAAGAAGTTCAAAAGGCTTTGCATAGAACTGGAATCTGAGAAAGATGAGAGATGAAACTGGAAAAGTCTAGTCAGGTGGTGGTTAGTATTAAGGGATTTGGAATTTATTTTGAGGGCATCTGGAAGCTGTTTATCTTTAGAAGTAGAAATGTAAAAGAACAGATGAAATCTTGCCATAATGTTTTTTTTTTTTTTTTTTTGCTGTAAAAGGACATGGGATATCATTGGAATCTTAAAAAAAAAAAAAATGAATGACATGGTATAATGTATACGATCAGGATTGAGTGCTTTATCTCAGAGCTTTTGTGAGAATTAAAGAAGGAACAGTGCATCAAAGAAGTACCAAAAGAATATCTCCTTCTATATGTTCTTTATTTTACTAAATTTATGTTCTCAAACTTTCATTTTCCCTAAATATCATGAAAACATTCTCAAACACCTGTAACAATCCACTAAAGATTTTGGCACAATATAAACAATGAAAAACAACACACTACTAGTGAACTGTGGGGGAGTGGTAATATGCAGTTACAAGACAGTGATGATTATTTTGTATTAATGCTCACTGTAAGAGCATGTAGTATGATATAAATTACCAAAGAAATGATATGTTAAAGACTAGTTGGACTTAAATTGGTAGTGTCCTTAGGAGCCTATGAGAAACAAAGGATGGGGAAGATGCTACCACAAAGGTAAATAAGAGCACTAGATGTGACCCTAGAGAGAGAATTGATGGGACTGACACTCACTTTACATTCTGTCTTGCTTAGGCTTTGTGCATGTATGTTGAATAACACTTTTTGGTTTGGATAGTGGATTTTCAGTAAATTATATAGCAAAAATGTTATACATATTCAGATATGTACAATAACAAGGTAAAATAATGATATCTAGAGTTTGCTCACATGTAAATATTTTTCTGTAAGAATATGCAAGAAGCTGTCAATCATAGTTTTCTGAAGGACAATGTGGAAAGACTTATTTTCAGTGTTTTCTTTTTCTAGATTTTTTTGCTTTGTATTTTTATTTTGAAATGATTATAGATTCTCAAGAAGTGTCAATCAGTAAAGAATTCCCATGTACCTTTTACCCACAATGCTAACATCTTCCATATCTATAGTTCTTGTGGACTTTTGAATTTTGTACTGTCTTATGTTACCTATTTTAAATTCTTAAGGAAGCCTTAGATTATTAATAGTAGATAAATTTTTTTTTTTAATATTCAAAAGGGCAGGGGGAAGTCAAGGAGACTTGCACAAAGCTGCCTCTGAAAGGGACAGGTTTGCTAAAAGAGAGGCCTGCATACACAGAGGTGGGAAGTCTTGGAGCTCTAACTATGGTGCTTTGCAAAGGGAAAAGTTTGGTGAAGAGAAACACCTGCAAAGTCACAGGCGGGCTGCTAGATATAATTATTTTGATGTTGGATTGTAAGTAACTTAACTTTTGTACATACTTTTTTTTTTTTTAAAGATTTATTTATTTATATAAGCACTGGGTACAGTCAGAAGCACTGGAGGGTGAGAGAATTCACCAGAGCCAAAGCAGGGAGCAGAAGAGGCAGAAGGACGGAAGTACACTGCTGTGGGTAGCAGCGGGCGGCAGGAGTGGTCTGCGTGCCATGTGGGACCCTCGCCAGGCGGCCGGGGATGGAACAGGCACTGCGGATGCTGCGGGCAGCTTCCCAACCCAGCACTCAACTGCTGTGCCACTGGGGAGGCCCTGTACATACACTTTTCAATTTAATAAAATTTCAATTCATGGGCCCTCCCTGGTGGTCTAGGAGTTTAGTCTCAGCGCTGTCACCACTATGACCTGAGTTTGATCCTGGTCAGGTGCAGCAGACCTCTCCTGTCTTGCCCGCTGCTCCCCTTAGCAGTGTATTTCAGTAAATCTGCCTGCTCTGCTACTCACTCTGTCTCTGTTGAAACCCCTCCAATCGCTCCCCCCATCCATACCTCTGGCCTAGAGCCCATTTTTTCTACTCAAAAATAAATAAAATCTTTAAAAACCAATTCAATTCACGTGGCTTGAATAGGTATTCCAAATTAAATATCTGATTTAAAAATTTTCAGGCCTTGGATTGTAGAATGAAAGGTTCTCAGCTGTAAATATAGTTGTTAAGTTTTGATTTTAAATTTTTGGGAAATTTAATTGGATAATAAATTTCAAAATTTATTTGCAATTGAAAGCAGAAATATTTCTTACTTAATAGAGTCCTGTGCAAGTTTTATATAGTGATGCCTTACAATAATGTTATTGTCTGTGGCCTTTAGTCAGCCTTACATAGCCTTATTTCATGTATTGTAAGAACCAAGTCTCTTTAATATGGAATCTGAGATGGACCTATTATAAACTGAATCCTGTTACGTGAAATTAGAATTAATTGACTTAATCACAGTAGTAAACAGCACAACATTAAAATTTGGAGTCTTTTTAAGTCATTTCTAGGCATTAGTTTTTAATTTAAAAATCATTTTACATTTTCTTTTAAAGGTGCATCTGAACTGTTTATTGTTTGTTCATCGATTAGCAGAAGAGTCCAGGATAAAGGCTTGTGAGAATAAAAGTGGAGTCATTAAAAAGGAACATGTACTGGCTGCAGCAAAGGTAAGATCTGAATTTCTTTTGAGAAGAATTGACTTCAAAAATATTACATGGCTCATTTATCTCTGCCTGATTTATTTAGAGTTCTTATTCAGATTTGTCAAAGCTTTTGCATCTGTGGCTTTTCATTTTAATGGATTTTAATTAAGGAGTTAGGGCTTGTTCCCCTGGAAAAATTCATGGCTACTGCTTTATTCCATTCAGGAAGAAATGAGTATCTGTTAAATCTGTGACTTGGAGTAGGCTATGTATAGTTGAGAGATTTATCACTTAGAAATATTTAAAACATTTTCTTCTTGATCATTTTAAGTTTTTTAATTATGTGGTTTTTTTACTTTGTTTTGAGATTTGAGTAACTTATGAATCAAACCTCTTACAAGCAAAGAAGATTTCTCCTTACTGCTATTTCCATATAATATGAGTTTGATGCTCGGGGTGCTTTCTATATATCATCAGAGATTATAACTTTAATTTTTGTTAATAGATGCCTGGCCATGAAAAGCTTCTTTGGTCAGGTAGGTTTAGATAATAACATAGTGTAGCTCTTTGAACAGTCACAATGTTATTAGATAGAGCAAACTTGTTTCTATAAGAATATATATGCAAGATATTGGCAACCTTGATGGACTGCTGAATGATGTGGGAGAAAGACTTAGTTTTCACAGTTGCCTTTTTGTACACTTTTTAATATATATTTTTTAAATTTTGAAATAATTGTAGACTTACAAAAGATGCAAAAATAGTAGAGTTCCTTGTACTTTTTATTCATCTTCCCACAACTCTAACATTTTTACATAATTATAGTTACGTAAAATGAGAGGATATGAGTGATACATTTAGAGAAACTTGTTGAACTCTGTTTAACTTGGCATTTGTCAATTTGAGTACGTAATATACTCAGCATTTTGTACATTTGTGTGAGTGCATAGTACTTTTCTTTTGCAGTACCTGCAGTACCTGTACTAACATGATGTAAAACTGAGAATTATTGGCTTCGGGTATAGACTTGGTGGCCTATGTGGAAGCATAGTAATGTGCTTGCCCTGGCATTTGTAGGAGCTTTAAAGTCTTTTACAGTTATAAACATTACAATAAATTTCTAGCTGTTACAGTCAATATAAGTAATTTTCTGCGGGTGAAACAAGGCTTGAGAATTTGAAGATTATATATGTGTGCTCTTTAAATTTAGGTTTTGTTTGTTTTTATTAATAAATTGTAAGTGTACGTACCTAAAAATAGGTGAGTTCTTCAAAAAAAATTTTTGTAGCTATTCTGGTCTATTGCTCCTCATCTTTTACTTATCTCATGAGGTGTGTTTTAGAAAATTGTCTACCTAGCAAACTTCTAGGTGCATGAGAATGACCAGTCTTGTTCTAAGTTGATATATTTCCTCCCCCCAAAGTTTGGTGTTGCAGTGGATTTATATTCTTTTATAGTTGTTAAATGCCTGTTTTATGACAGGATTTTCAAATTTTGGAACATTCTTTGACTCCCTGGATTACTAAATTGTCTTCAAATTTTAAGTTGGGAAATATTAATCTGGATACTTTTGGCTTAAAGAAATTAACTTCCACAAGTGACTATAAAGCAAATACTTTGAGAGAACTGTAGGCTATTTTAAAGATGTCTAAAACTATTTCTAAAGCAAGAGATTCCCATATCATCTTCCAAATTGGGTTTTATAAATTTAGAGTTTTGCACATTATACTATTCAATTTTTTGCTGTGGAATTGCTTTGTTTGCCCTAGGTATAATGTGATTCTTCATTTTTTTTCCTCCTCACAGGTGATTCTAAAGAAGAGCAAAGGTTAGAAGTCAAAGAACACATTTTTGAAAAATAAATGACCTATTATTTTAGTTCGTAGTGTTGTGAAGGCTTTTTATGAATCAATTAACGTTTATTGAAATATTGACTGGTTGAGAGATCTGTGTATTTTATATATTCTTACTGATATTGAAATATCTCAAACACTGAGGCCTGATAACTTGTTTTAGAAATTATATTTCATTCATTTTAAGTGATTTTTAGTTCATTTTACTTCATTTTGTTGCTATTGTAAATGTTTTACATATCAGAAATGAAATCTTACTATATGAAGTATATTCATGTATACATATTAACACAATTGATACTTAATTTTAAGTAGTTTTAGCATCATTAGCTATAGAATCAATTTTTTCTTTTAATATAGGCAACATGCAGTCAAATCTAGGTACACTTGAAATATTTTTTTAAACTATTTTATACCTTTGCCATAAGCAGAGCAGTCTACTTTTTCCTTAATGCCAGTGATATATGGTGATATGATTTCTCAGTGGCGAAAATCAGGAAGTTGTTTTCAAAACCTGTCTCCACAGTGGAAAAAAAATTACAGAACAAATTGACTTATTTTCTTTGGTTCAATAGATTTCGTAGATTCATAGGTAAGGATTTCCTCCCACTAAGAAATTATTTGGAAGTTTATTGTATATCATTCAGTAATATTATTAACTTTTTATTTTGAAATAATGATAGGCTGCAAAATGAAGTTGCAAAGAGTAGTACAGAGAGACCCCCACCATGTGCATCCAGTTTTCCCCCAATGGTTACAGCTTAAATGATAACAATATCATGAGTACAATATCAAAATCAGGAATTATAGACATAGGTACACTGAGTATGTAATTCTGTACTGTTTTATCATGTGCAGATTCCTTTAACCACAACTACAATCAGTATAAAGAACTACTTCATTACCACAAAAATTTCTCTAGTGCTGCCTTTTATAAAGAACACTTAGCCCCCCATCCCCCCTTCCCTGCAACTCACTATCATCCTTAAGCCCAAGAACCACTAATCTCTCCATCTATAATTTTGACATTTTGATGGAATCATACAATATATGGCTTTGGGGCACTTGCTTTTCCCACACAGCACAACTTCCTTGAGATCCAAGTTGTTTGTATCAGTTTGTTTCTTTTTATTACTGAGTCATATTCCATGGCATGTATGTACTACAGTTTATATAACTTTTCATCTAATGAGGTGTATTTTGATTATTTCTAGCTTTTGGTTATTACAAATAAAGTTGCTATGAACAATTGTGTACAAATTTTTATACAGAAATTTTTGTTTCTTTGGATAATTGCATGGGAATGTGATTGCTGGGTTAAATGGTAAGAATCTGCTTGGTTTTAAACTAGAAATGGCCATTTTCCAGTCACTGTACTGTGTTGCAGTCCTGTTAGTAGTATACAAGAGATCCTGTTTCGTCACATTCTCATGAACATAATGGCGTTTTTTATTTTAACTGTTTTAATAGGACCGTGTTATCATGGTTTTAATTTGTATTTCCCTAATGGCTAATGGTATTGCATGTTTTTATGTTTGTCATCCATTTTTTCTCTTTGATAAAATGTTTCTTCATTTCTTTTGCCCATTTTCTATTTGGATTTTTTGTTTTTCTAATGTTGAATTTGAGAGTTTATTCTGGGTATGGATTCTTTGTTAAATATGTGGTTTACAGATACTTTTTTGTAGACTGTAGCTTGCCTTTTATTCTCTTAACTAGGTTTTTAGCAGGTAAACCATTTTTAATTGTGTTAAAGTCCAGTTTATTGCTGCTTTTTTTTTTTTAATGAGTCATGCTTGGGTATTATGATTAAGAACTCTTTATCAAGCCCTATGTCCCAAAGATTTTTTCCTGTATTATTAACAAGTTTTAGGTTTTACATTTAAATTTGATCTATTTTAGGTTAATTTTTTGTATAAAGAATGAGATTTAGATCAGAATTTGTTTCAGCACCATTTTTTGAAAAGACTTTCTTTTCTGCATAGAATTTCTTTTGTACTTTGTCACAGTTTTGTTGGTCATATCTGTCCGGCTATTTCTGAGTTCCCTATTACATTGATTTGCTTCATTCCCTCCATCAATAACACGTATTATTTACTACAGTGGCTTGAAATCAAGTAGAGTGATTCCTCTCAATAGTTCTTTTTCAGAATTGCCTTGAATTGGCAATTGCCTTCAGGTTAAAAAGAACTGCAAACATTAGCTTACTCTTTAAGGTTCTCCCCTCTAGAGTCTTGGTGCTTCCCTTCCTGCCTTAGCCAATCTCATCCATCTTCAGATAAATGGCTTCTGATTTTATATATTATATTCCAGCTAGGCTGACCACTTGTCTCAGTTCACCCAAATATTTTAGCAGTGAAGATCCTCATTTCCATGAAAATTGGGACATTTGACCATCCTAATTGCAAGCCATCCAGTAACAGAAATTAGTAAATTTAATTTAGTATGAAACTAGTATGTGGAAACTATTATGTGGAAAGGTATTTTTAATAAAAATTGAAAAAGAAATTTTCATGTTGACATTGCATGTTAAATTATTTACTTCCAAATTGTTTAGTCAATATTTTTCTGAATAAGACTGTTCAAAGAAAATGCAAATTATTACTGTTTAGAAATTATAGCTACTAGAGACTTTAATACAAATCCTATTGCTGGGTTAAAAGTTGGCAAAATCTTTGCTTTTGATTTTAAAATAATTTTATCTTCCTTGAATTAGAGTTGTTTAATAACTTTTTTTCTCTTTTTAAATATATTTTTTGACTCCACAATGTTTGTCTGTAGATTGGAAACTTCTGTATCCAAATAGAAATTCAAGCTGGTCAGTATATTCTTGTGTTGAGGGAATAACCTCAGTGCTCTGATGCATTCATAGCTAATGTGCACCATAGAAGAAAAATAAAGGTAAACAGTTGTACTTAGTAACCTGGAGAAGTAATCTGTTTCATTGGTGAGTGTCATATGTTGTTCTTCCTTGTGTTTTACTAGTATTTAAACTTTGTACACTAATGCTACAAAGGCAGATGTTTTCTTATGGAGGCATAAATTTTTAGTAGGCTAGACTGAGTACGAGTTACATGATACATTCTTTGGGCAATTATCTGCATTGTGCTAGCTCTTATGTTGTCTTAAGTTACATTTTATTTTATTTTATATTTAAATTTTTGATTTTATATTAATTTCTTATTTTGCCAACTAGATATAAGTTCAAATAGGACAAGAGCTTCTGTTCTCAATGCCTGTGTACAGATTTTAATTTCCAAAACAAGGGTTGGATTTTCAACCCTTAGTGGAGGGCTTAGTGGAGATTTAACTTCTATTTTTCAGCGACACTTAACTAGTAATAATGCATTTTTATATACCTACATGACCTATTGAACTCCAAGGATAAAAATCCAAAGGAAAGATCGTTGTTACCTATTATGAGAAATCTTTATGTCTGTCTCAATTTTGCCACTAGCTACATATAAGCAAACTATTAGTTTCAGTTTGTCCCTCTATGAAATTAAGGATTTGAAGCCTGTAGTTTGTAATATTCCTTCTAACTTTGTATTTTCTTAAGTCCATAGATCACAATGTGATTTTAACACTTGTGAGTTCCATAATACCTCCAATCGTTTCGTGTAAAAGTTCAAAAGAGAGAATGTTTTATTGGTAATATAAACTGTTGCATTTAGTTTTTTTTCCTATATACTTTTATCTGGACTTTTAATATTTCCCCTATGATTTCTTCTGCTTTTCTTTAGATATTATTTGTGCAGAATTTTTTTTTTTTTACAGTAGAATCATTTTTCTTGATTTATCTAAAGCTACATATTATGAGGGGAAAACTGCAAGAAGATAGATGTTTTAAAGATATATCAGAACAGTTTTGGCATGTATACTTAAATTTTATTTTAAAAACTTCTAGTTAATGTGGAAATATATTTTCAATGCAAAACAACCTATACCATTAAGTCTCAGCTTGTAGATTCTTCGTAGATTTAAAACCACCAATATTTTTCATTAGTGAACAGCAGCACTGCCCAGAGATGGTATGCTGTCAAGTAGAAAGTATCAGGGGCTTTACTGTTGAGTTCATAACAGCTGGAAAAAGCAATATATGTTAGCTTGGAGGGAATTCATCAGCTGTCTATCTATAATGAAGTGGACTAGTCAGAGGACATAAACTGGTATCCACAGTTACCATATTTAGCTTTTAGAGAAGTTTATTTGACCACACACATTTTTTTAAATTGAATTAATTTATTACATTTTAGGATTAAATTTCTCATTTAATTTCTGACCTCTTTGAAAAAATTTGACAATACATCCACAATTAGTTGGATTTACCTTCCCTCTAAGATATTCTTTGGTTCACTCCATGTAGGTCTGCTTCACTTAGGTGTTAACTGTTAAACCTCCATAGGCATCTTTGTTCAAAATCTGTTTGAAAACTTAAAAACTGGCATTTCTCTTTACATTCCTAACCAGTTTTAGTGGCATGCCACAACCATGACTTAGTTGTCTTTTTTACTATGGTATTTTCCAATATTTTCTTAAATTTGTAGAAACTAACCTGAACCATTGCTTCTGACGCTTACTCAATTACCAGTCCAGTAGCAACAACCAGGCCATAAAGGAATCTGGTCTGAGGTAATGGAATAGGGCAAAGTGTTTGAACTAATCCAAGTATATCCTCCATCATTCTCATCTCTTCTGCATACAGGGAACCCAGATTTCTACTCTGCCAGTTGGATTAAAACTTGTGCAATTTGCAGCTTCCAGTGGAATTTTCTTAGACTTCTTCAATATGGTACTCTGAGAACAGGGGCTATATACGATTTGTTTCTCTGTATGTTGAACTCCAATAGGAACGTTCTCAAATTGTGCTTCTTATCTCAGCAATGTATCAGGAAGCATTATAGCACTCAGTTACTTGTGTTGCACTTAATCCATTGCATCCTGACTCCAAGAGATTGATAGGGATGGAAAAAATGCACTCTAGACTGGTTCTAGGGTGAGCTGTTGCTAGGGATATCTGGTACTAGAGATTAGAATTCTGAGTGGTAGCTTTGCAAAATGTTCTATTGGGAGTTCTGTTTGGGAGAACTCACAAAGCAAAAGAATTTATGTAAATTCTTTGGTGTCTAAGTCATCTCCACTTATCTTTAGTTAGAAGTAGACATTGATAAATTACATTTTGCTGTAAACCATGTTCTGGAGGACATTCTGGCATGTTAAGATATGTTATGGAAATCCCAAATATAAGCAGCTTTAAAAAAGTGGAAATAGGCAGTTTAGTAAGCAGAAATATCAATATCTTAACTATTACATAAAGGCCCTGGGTTCTGTCTTTCCCCTCAGTCTTTGGAGCAAAGGCCTTTCTTCATTTTCATGCATACCGCTGTTAATTTCAAGATAGCTGCTACAACTCTAGATGGCACGTTTGTTTCATACTAGAAGATAGAAGAAACAAGAAAGGATGGTGTCTGTATTTGGAGAGAAAAAGTTTTCATCTTAATGACTAACTTGTCATATGAACACTGGTAGTTGCAGTGGCGTTTGGAGAAAAATTTTAAAAGAATTTTATAGAGGAATAATTGGCAAATGCAATAATTATTTAAAGTATACAACATGATGATATTAAATATACATTATAAAATTATCACCAATATCAAACTATTTAACACATCCATCTGATAATTTAACTTGTGTGTGGTGAGGATGCTTCAGTCTTTCAGTTACTATAGGTAATGCAGTATTACATACTTAAATGAGGAAGTGTGATGCTTCCAGTTTTGTTCGTTTTTGGAATTTCTTTGATTATTAGGGACCTTTTGTGGTTCCAGATAGTTTATTCTATTTCAGTGATAGCTACCTTTGGGATTTTGATTGGGAGTGTGCTGAATCTGGTTGCTTTGGGTGGTGTGAACCTTCTCACAACATTCTTCCAATTTGAGAACAGTATTCTGTCTCTGATCAACATCTTATGGTTTTCAGTGTATGTGTTTTTCACTCCCTTGGTTAAATTTATTCTTAGTTATCTTCTTGTCTTTGCCATTTTGTCTCTCTGAGCACAATCAAGTTTCTTTCATGAAAGAGAATCATATATTAAGTAGGCATTTCTGACAGCAAAGTTGTTTCTTAGAATCCACTAATTCTCTAAAAATTGTATTAAGCCATGAAGATAGAAACCTTAATGGACTGGGGATTTTTAAGTTATTTGAATACTGAGTAGGGACATTTTATTACTGTTTTTTTGATCCTGTTGCTTACTCAGACTGTGTGGCCAGAGGAAACTCAGATTACACCAGTGTGAAAGAAAATACATGTCCTCTAAGGACCAAAATGTTACATAAATATGTGAGTTTCAGATATCTTTAAATTTTAATGTCTAATTTGTGTTTATAGTTTCACATTTAGCATCTTAAATTATATTTTCAAAATTGTGTTTCATTGTATTCTCTTTCTGATATCACTTGTGATTTCCTGATATTAAGCCTTCAAAGTAAATAACTCAATATAGTTATAAAATTCTGTAGTAGGAAATAAACAGTCAGATAGATTTTCAGGTATACTTAGTTTTGGTCCCCAAATGATATGTGATGTAGGTACAAAATTGTATAGCTAAAGATATTTAGCCAATGAGATCATTGAATTGGTGAAGTACTCCCAAAGGTTTTAAGAATGAGGCTCTGAAGGTATGTGGTTATTTGAAATATATTTTGGAGAAGCCTTCAGTGATGTAGAAGAAGTTAAAATACCCAGCCAAAAGATTGAATCACTGAAGAAGTGTAGAAAGAACATGCAATGAATTTTCTAAGTGTCTTTTCTGGAAATGCAATCATTTCATTGTTACTCACATAAGTCTTCTAAAGTGTTTTGGGATATTACCAGTAATAATAGATTCTATGCCCTAGAGTAATAAAATGTTACTCTTAGTCCTTTGGAATTTTAAATGTTATTTTATTTCTAGATGCAGCTGAGTCATTTTTCTTCTTCGTTTCTAAGGGAGGTCTCAACATAATTATATTTTCTTATATTATTATAATTGAATATGTATACTGTTTCTTAACATAGGAAAATAAGGGTACAAGATATAAATGATATCAAAATTGCATTTTTGATTCTGCATTCTTAATGGTATCAAGGATTTTTTGTGTCTAAGGAAATGATTTTATAACAAAGTAACTTAAACTTACTATAATCAAAAGAAATAAGATGGGCCTCTAAAGTGCTTAAGATAATAAATGCTCTGTGGATAAGACAATAAATATTCCAGTGCCTACTATTTCTAGGTCACTATGCTAGAAAGTGAGGGACATAAAAGCCATTAAAATATTAAAATATATTTCTTGCTCTTAGGAAATTTATAGTTTGAGCAAACAATACAGGGATAAGTCATGACAAAAGGACAATTTAATATTTAAACCATTCCAGCTATAAAAAACTTGTGCTGCTAACATGACTGCCTATTTTGGTCATTGCTGCCTAACAAATCTCTCAACTTTAATGACTTAATAGCAATTTATTTTTCATGATTCTATGAGTTGGCTGGGGCTCAGCTGGGCAGTTCTTCTGTTGGTTTCATGTCGAAGTCTCATACAATTGCATTCAGATATAGCTAGACTGAAATGTTCAAGATGACTTTCTTCACTCATATGTCTGATGGCTCCTCCATGTCTAGTCTCTCTTCCCATAAAGTCTCATCCCCAAGAACATAAGCGTACGGACTTTGTCTCCTGTGGGATAGCCTTACATCACGGGTTAGGACTCAGTTGGAAAGTTGAGGTTTTTAGTACTCTTAAATCCTTGAATCAGGTGTACCGGAATATATACTGTCTTTATTAGCCTTGGGCCTATGTTTCTATTAATTCTATTTATTTACACTTATTTTTGTGCTTTAAATGAATATAAAGTTATAAGATATTTCTAAATCATCTGGAGAAACAAGTCTTCCCTTTGACCAAGCCTTCTCTACTCCCCAGATCCTTTAATGTTACATTAAAATTGTCATAATCCTTATTCATTCATACAGCAGAATTTATTGAGCTCCATTTATAAGTTAGACAATGTCGCAGTGACTTTTGAACTATTAGCTATACTTTAGTCAGCCTTGAGAAGATCTGGTGGGTGAGAATTCCAACAGTGAGCACAAAGGCCCTGAAGAGGGAATAAATCTAATTCAAAGAATAGGAAAAAATTCTGCATTGCAGTAGCATGCTGAGGAAGAGAAGCGTTAGTCCAGATGATATGTGGCCTCTGAAAATGTGATAAGTAAATGAAATAACATGTTCTGCATGAGAAGGGAAGACACTGGCCTGTTAGCAGGGAAGTGACATGACTTTAAGTTTTAAGGATCTTATCTGATTCTGGGTAGAGAAAATACTATGAACTGCAAGGGTCAGAAAGATGTTACAAAGGTTTATGATGATGATGGCAACCTGGAACAGGTGAATATGATAGAATTTGTGAGAAATTTCATGCTCTCTGCCCCTTACCCCTTTATATATCCCATCTTTGCTCTCCACATATTGCCTTAAAAGTTTGACAATTCACTTAAACAGTTGTGAGTGTGTGTCTTGGACCTCACAAGTCTACACTTATTTAGCCTCTATGTTTTGTTTGAGAACTTGTGACTGTTGTTTGTATGTGAAAATTTTAAGTGTTGTGTTATTGTGTTAAGTTCTAGTGCTAGAACTTAACTTGCTTCTATGTTGTTCCTTGCCCATCTTCTATTTCTTTTTCTTTTCTTTTCCATTCCATTTCTTTCTAATTTTCCCATATTCACTGTTTCTTCTCATTACTTTAGCTCTATGCAGACTTTGTAAAAGCTTTTCTGTCCCCAATTACTCATAGACTAATCCTTTGCTCCTTTGAGGAGGCATGTGCAGGGACTAGTCTTAAATTTTCCTATTTTAGGAAATTTGAAATACTCTGATACGGTCTCTTTCTTACACAGGGACATGTTGAACTGTTTCTTATTGTAGACTTGACTGGCTGAAAAGCTCTCAACACTTAGTGACTCATCAAAGTGTTATAGGACAGGGAGAGGGGCAGCCCAAACCCCGCAAACCTGCCTATTGTCTATTTTAAATGGGTTCTGCCATCCGCCGCATCAACACAAAACATAGGAGACTTTAATGGGAAGGAACTTTAATAAAAACTAGGAAACAATACAGTTAAGGCAAAGAGTCTAGTTTCTAAATGAAGCACCCAAAGTTACCCGTCCCCTCGTGGGTAAAACTCCATCCATATGGGATCGGCCCAGAGCAAGGCCCCAAAGCCTGCCACAAGTCTAAAGCATCTTCCAGTGGAGACCCACAGAAAAGAGTCAGAAACAACCAAACAAGCCCGGAAGGAAAAGAACAAAATCAACATTAAGATAAAAGCTGCCATTGTCACCTCCCCACGGGTCTCACCCACATTTGTGTCACCCCGTCCACGACCAAAAGACAAGCGCAGCTTCTTCACGTGTCTCTAGGCTCCATGCGCCTCCTCCAGGTCTCCTGGCTCCATCCTGCTCCTTCCTCAGTCTCTTCTGCAGCTTCTCCTCTTCCTGCTCAGCTCCACCCTCCCTTGGGTGGGGCAGGGAACCTTCCCCTTTCCTGGGGACCACCCTGTTACAAAAGGAAGCTATCAGTAAACACAGCATGCATGTCCTGAAGCTGGGACTAACCCAGTAATACTAACCCAGTTTTGATTTGATTGTGCTTAAGAATCTTGCTTGGTGCTGGGAATGAGTGAGTAAAAAAATGAATGAATGGTCCAGAAAAACTGATAGCTATCTATCACTGCATACATAGCTAAAAAAGATTGACTTTTATATCCTAGAGCAATACTTGGCCCCTAGGTAGATTAGAGTGCCAGATAGCCCACCTCTCTACTGAAACAAAATGGGTAACAGTGTGAAGATCAGTATGTCCCTGACCTGGTTTCAAGCAACCTCTATACTTATATATTGTTACCGTTAACAATAGTAGATCCCATCATTAATGTTCAAGAGTAGCAGCCCAGACACACATTAGATCTACCAACAATATTAGAGTTGACAGGACAGGAGTTGGGGGCAGCTAAGAGCACAACCAGAGTTGATATGTAGCTGAGGTCTTGGAACTGAGCATTTCTTAGAAATGCCGCTGTTGGAATTTCTGTGACCAATTCTTTTTATGTATTATTAAAATACTTAAAGATTCCCTAAAGGCAAACTGAAGAGCATATAATAATCATAAAAATTGGCAACAGAAAAGTGTGCCACATTGTGGGTAAAGTGTCATTGATGAATAAAAGTAGGAAAGAGTACAGAGGTGCCTTGTGCTGATGGCAGCACCCTGGTGCTCCTGTGTGCTGACATGCAGCAGGGGCTGGTGCATGTTTCTTATTTTTACAGAGCCATTGTGAGATTAATTTATCCTATGTGCACAAACCTGTAGGTAAGGTTGATCTCTTTTTGTAGGTAAAGGAACACAGCAATACATGAATTAGATAAATTAATTTCATTTTACGTTTATAGTTTTTACAGAAATTGCTAAAGGCTCCTTTCCCTAATGGTGTGTAGAGAGGGAAATATACAAATTTAGGGAGAGCTGGAGAGCTCTTTGACCCAGCTGCTATTCACAAGCACTATCACATATTGCTGTTTTTCAACCAAAGTTATGTGGTTACAGAGATACTCATAATTTAAGGAAAAAGGTGTGTCCTTTCATAGAAACATCCATCCCCCTAATTAACTGTTCACTACTTTTCATATTCATCAGTCTACTTCTCAGTCTCCTATTGGGAGGGGAAAAAGTCCAGAGTTAGTTGCTGCAGAATTGAGCTAAGTTTATTTCAAAACTTTATTTTAAAACTTGGTAAAATGTAGTAGCAGGCAAGTGGTATCACTTTTTATTTAATTTTCAAGATATCATTCTTAATAATTCATTTTGTAATAAATGGAGATAGGGCTGGAGGGAGAAACAGTAACAGTTTCTGTACTGTTGCTAACCTCAGGTTGCAGAAGGTGATAGATAACTACCTTGTCAGATTTTTTAGATAGTATGAGTCTGTTGTATCACAAAATTGGGACTGCTGGGATATTTTCTTAAAAGCACTAATTTTTAAGAAATGTACTTTAAATCCATCTTTTGTCTTGTTTTGCATAAGTAAACCACATGCGAGTACACCACTCACTTTTAGAGCATTATCCAAACATCACAAAGTTAGTTCCAAGGTTCAGATAATTTCCAGTCCCTCTGTCAGGAAGCAAATAACAACAAAAGACTTATTCCAAACGCAAGTCAACCAGAACCTTGGAGAACCTTCACAGTAACTTGCTTTTGCACAACAATTTCAGGAAATTTTGTGAATAACCCACAGTGGGGAGCACATAACCCCATAATACTCAGAACATATTGCCCAAGTTACACATGATGACAAGGTAAACATTTGCTTAAGAACTCCTTCAAAGGGGAAGTGGTATGAAATAACCAGGGGATGCTCTCCCATCTTTGAAACCCCAAATTAGCTGCAGCCTTGGCTATACCCAGTGCCCTCAGGGTGTGAGTGCTGCAACTTATTCTTTAGTTCAAAGAAAACAGAAATTTAGCTTTTCCATCAAAATACTGTAATTGTTAACCTGCCAGAATGAAGGTAGAAGTGGGTATGTGTGGATGATAGATACTGGTTGATTCTTTTGTATTCCTTGCTATGGAGGCTTTTGTCAGCTGGCTCCTAGTGACTGCATACATAGATGCAATTATTTATGTATTCACTTAGAACTTTCCTGCCGAAGAGCACAAGGTGATTGAACGCTTGTGGAGTTTCCCAGCATGGATGCAATTCCTGGGTAATTGTTATAGTGCCATAAAACCATGGCACACCAACTGCATTTTAGTAGTTTTACACTTAGCTATAACCCTGCATATAAAGGCCATTAAAGTTAAAGTGTCCCTGGAGCTTCTTTTTAACAGTAAGTTTTTATTTCAACCACTAGGTTGAAACAAAAAATAATATTCTAGCATTAAAACGCTGTCCCTGAAATGTAAGGGTAGAGCTATGACACTAATACTATTTTTATCGTTGTGCTTCAGGACGTATTCTTGTGATATAGTCAGGACACAATGGGTGTATAAAAGAGGGAAAAGTAATTTATGTTGAAATTATGAACCTGTTACATCCAGGAGGATCAGTGTGTATGCACACAATAAAATTCATAGAATGTAGAATGTTAGACATATTTATGTGACAATTTGAAAATAGTCCTTCCCATAGCTGTGTCTTCAGAGGAAAAGAAATCCATCTCATATTATTTATGGGAAAAAGTCATAAAAGTAACTGAGCAAAGAAGCAGAAGAGGATACTACTAGTATGTAAATGGAAATATGTTACATATAGAAACTTAAAGATATGACATTAAATGTAGAAGAAATAAACACTGTTACATTAGTTGGTGATGTCTCATTGAGCAACTTGGTAGTTGGTATTTCAATGTCTGACTTCTTTATAATGATTACAAATCATATTTACTCTAAAGATTGAAATTGAAAAAATCAGTGCTGAAAGATGAATCAGTTGTAGTAATTAATAAATTCACTTTTAATACAGGCACAGGCAGAGCACCAGATTTCTATCAAATCTTCTCTGGAATGTGTAAGAAACGGTCTTTGTGTCCAAGGAGGCCCAAATGTATGAGGAACAGTGGAGGTTCCTCAAAGATTAAAGTTTAAACTATGTGGTGGCAACTGTACCATTTTCTTCTTGAAAACTTACCCTTCATGAAAAATTGGCAAGTTTATTGGAAGAATACTAGAGAAGGTTTTACTAAAGCCTACATTATATACGCATACCCCTACATTAAGATTAAAGGAAAGATAATTAACTTTCAGTGCCATTAGGTTGATTTTTCTTTATGTGAATTTAATGCTCTTAATTTTTATTATGCTATTCTGCGTCCCTTGAAACCTATGCTGGCTTAGTCCAACCAATGTGGTCTGAATGCCATTCATATTTTAGTAATAATTATCAGTGCTAAGCTTAGTATTACTTGATAAGTCAAATTTGTAGCAGATCACTTCCAGTTGTATAAATACATTATTTACTCATAACTGGTAAAAACTCCAAGCTGTTTTTAAATGAGTCGACATATTCTTGTAATTACCTAGACTAGGGGTCTGGGTAAGTGTGATTATTCTGGATAAGAAAAAATCACAAGAAAGTGTAATTCCATGAAAACTATAATCTGTGACAGTTAAAAGTAGATGTTTTCCAAAAATGTGTTTCATTTTATTGCAACAATTTTTATTTTTCTCTTTCTTTTTATAAAGTCTCTATAAATTAATCTGAAATTTGGATGACTATATTAAATATTTCAGTCAAAGCTTGGCAACTGATGAACTGAACCTAATTTCATTACCAGTTCCAAATGACCCACACTCCAGATTGAGTTCATGGGTTGTGCCACCAATCCCTAATGTCATGGGTGAAGTGACTCACTGCTAGGGGAAATGCTCTTGGAACAACTCCAATTTGGAACAGAGACTGGAAGTTGATTTAAATTTCAAGTGCAGAGGCAGAGAAGGAGCCCAAGTCCAAGCTGAAGCTGGAGTATGGCTATCATAATGCTGAAACACATCTCAAATTCACTGGGCTGCTCTTAAATTGTGTAGTGAATTGAGACAGACCTCAGATTTCATGCTGATTTAATTCTGAAACCCACTTATGATCTTAGTGATGAGCAATGGCTCTGCTGTTTTCTCAAACATTCATCATGGCAAAAGAGTCTTGGAAAGGACTGCTGATGAAGTTGCTAAAATCAACTGTGGTGTGTCAATCTTATAGATATTTCCATTATGTTATGGGCAGGACCATCCATTGTCTTAACTCTACCTCATATAACGTATAGACGGTGCATAATATTTCAATAATTTGCTTACCATTAAACTATTATGCACCAACTATGGTGTACCTGATATACAGGATATATAGCAGTGGCCTGCACAGACTTGATACCTGCTTTGTGAATTTGCAGTCTGGGGTTGTAGAATTTATTAATTTCTTAAATTTTATCTATCTAATTGTATTTAGTTTGTTCTGACATAATGAAACTGTCTGAAGAGCCTTTTAGAGTCCGTGTTTGTAGTGATAGTTACTCTTTTTCTATAAGTTGACTTAAGACCTTCACTGGCATCTGAGTTATTTCTGTTGCTCCCAGTGTCACCCTCAACTAGGTAAGAGGGGCCTCAGTCCTCAGTGGGCCTCAGACTTCTTTAGATTTCTGGTTTATGATAGACATCACACACACACATACACACCATATTAAAGTAGATATGGACACCTTTGTTACTCATGATCCTATGTCCTGCCCTGATAGAACAACCGGGAACCTTAGATATCCACTCTCAATACTTAATGCTTTTCCACTTTTTTTGCCCTATGTTCTTGAAACAAAAGGTGACTTACTATATATGCTGTTCTTTGGAGATGGATACAGTGTGAGGGTACAGGAACAACTATTCCCCAGGCTTCATTGAGAAATAATTGACATTGTGCAAGGTCTATAATGTGTTGAATTGATACACTTTATATATTGCATTTTGATTACCACTATAGCATTAAATATTCCATTGCACACTTGAATGCAAGAAACACTTTAGAAAATGAGATGAATTGTCAAATCTTTCTTGGATAGCATGAAATAAATTCTTACTAAAATTTCCTTTACTAGTAGAATCTGACATCTGTTTTGTTGTTGTTTGCTCCTTGTGTTCCAACTTTAAAGTTACTCACAAATTAGCATGGTATTTGAGACAACTTATGAATATTTTGCAATATTTATGAATTCATATTTTACTTAAATTTTTCTTGACTATGCCTAAAGGATGAAATCAATTATAGCTAGATTGACACTGAACATTAATTAGCATTAAATAGTTTCATTTAAAAATAATTTCAAAAATAAAATTGCAGCATTATTTAAATACTTTATATTTAAAATTTGATGTAATTTTGTCTTTCCCTCAACTACCAATAATTTTGAGTACTTTAGAAGAAAATGTTTTGAAAATATGCATGTAGAGTAACATTTATTTTGCTTTTTTAAGTGCTTAAATATACTTAAAAATATATATTTTTATTTGTTACTTTATTGACTTTATGTAAAAAACAGCTTTACACATTTTATCTATTATGAAATTATATTTGTCAGTAGGGGGATAGAATATATTTTATTTATAAGTTGCCTTGATTTATAACTTTTAAATATATTGGATATAAAATGTTGGCCTTCAGTTTTGTCCTAGGGTTCACAGATGTCAGGGCTCAGCAGGATGGCTATTTAATTATTAATAGACTTTCCAATGCTTCTAACCTTTTATTTTTCACAAATTGTTATAAAATTGAAATGATTTAAGCAAAAATCTTGGAAAGGGTTACTTTCATTTTTCTGCTAGTTTTCTAGTGTCCAGTTCTGATGGCCTCCATTCAGGGCACTAGCTCTGTAACGTGACTCTGTAAGAGTTGCAGGAGGTTATTATGGGTGTAGAAAACGCATTCATTTCTGCCTTCCCCAACCCCATCTCCTTACTTTTTTTTTTTTTTAAAGATTCATTTTATTTATACAAGAGCCGGGGTACAGGCCAGATGCGCGGGAGGGTGAGAGGATTCACCAGAGGCAGACCGGGAAACAGAACAGGCAGACTGACGAAATATACTGCTGAGGGGAGCAGCGGGCGAGACAGGAGAGGTCTGCTTCACCATGTGGGATTCTCGCTGGCTGGCCGGGATTGAACCCGCGCTGCAGAGGCTGCGACAGCTTCACAGTGCTGTGCTCAACCACCTGCGCCACCAGGGAGGCCCTGTTTCTAAACTTTCTTTGGGAGCTAAGCTTCCCAGACTATTCTGTTGAGTTTATTCCAGGTTATTTTTCTCTGATTTGCCCTTTGTGTTGATGATGGCTTTAGGCAGATGGCCATGTTTTCAATTTGGCATTTCCTCAAAATGCTTCATTTGGTACCATCTACTATAGGCTGCTCCACTCATATACTCCATACCACACCTTCTTCTCAAGACTCCCATATCGTGAAGAAGGAGGAGATAAGTTTTGTGATTAAGCTAAACATTGTTATAATTAAAATTCAACTGATAGTGCTTAAAATTCATAAATCAAGAAACTAGTATAGATTATTTTGAAATATGGGATTTTATTAAAGATAAGGGAGTGATAAGGATAATCTCACTAGGGAGTGAGATTAAGGGTTAGAAGGAGTAATTTATCATTTTAAGCCATTCTGTATAGTTTGATTTTTTAAACATGTACATGGTCTAAACTATGTTCACTAAATTTTTGATTGGCCTTTCCATCTTATATAATAATAGAAAGTAAAATTCATTCTATTTGGCAGGTTGAAAACAAAGGCTGTCTTTTTCTAGTAATTGTCTGCTTCAATCAGACTGTTTCACTGTTTCCCATTTATAAAACAAACTTCCAGTGTTATATTAATGTAGGGAGAAAATCCTGAGAGGACTGTTATCAGTCCACTGTGATTCCCTATCTTCTCATACTTGCAGTGACTAAGATTTCATGCAGGTAGTAGAGTGTCTTATTACAATGTGTCCTGTAGTGTTTGATTGTATTAGACTCTACCTAGCACATAATGGCATTCATTCCATTAAATTTCCAATGTTGGGCCTCTCTGGTGACACAAGGGGTTAAGCACCACACTGTGAAGCTATCTGCAGCCTCTGCAGCATGGCTTCGATCCCCGGCTGGCCAGGCTGCAATCCACATAGCGCAGCAGACCTCTTCTGTCTCACCTGCTACTCCCCTCAGCAGTGTATTTCATCAGCCTGCCTGTTCTGTTCCCCGCTCTGTCTCTAGTGAATCCCCTTTCCTTCCCACACCTCTGGCCTGTACCCCAGCTCTTGTATGCATAAATAACTGTTTTTACAAAAATAAATTTCCAATGTTCTATGCATTCGTTCTTGCACACTGTCTGTGCACTTCTATTTCTGTATGCTGTCTCTTCCGTAATATTAGTGAGTCTATGCTTCACAGATAGGCAAGATCTTAAACATAATAGTGTTTCTACTTTAAGCAGGTTAAATAGCTGGACACTGTGTGCTAGAGAAACAGTTTTAAATTGACTGTATTTTCACATAATTTACTACTTTATTAAACACTCCCTTCCCCCTCTCTCCCCAGTCAGCTTCTTCTAGTTGATACTGGAGACAGAGATGAGAGATGAGTAAGACCTGCTGGAACATAGTCTCTCTCTCTTTTTTTTTTTTTCCATTTATCTATTTATGCATACAAGAGCTGGGGCACACGCCAGAGATGGGAGGGGAGGTGAGAGGATTCACCAGAGACAGAGTGGGGAACAGAATAGGCAGATTGACTGAAACACACTGCTGAGGGGAGCAGCAGGCAAGACAGGAGAGGTCTGCTGTGCCATGTGGGTTGCTCCCTGGCTGACCGGGGATCGAACTTGTGCTTCAGAGGCTGCAGATTGCTTCATAGTCTGGTGCTTAACCCCTTGTGCCACCAAGGAGGCCCTAGAACATAGTCTCTTAATTAATAGTAATCATCGGTCACTTGATATATTCTGTGCTTGGTATGTAAATAAGGTTGTGGGAATACAAAGGTGGGGAGTAATAATGTTAGAAACGATATTCTCCACTTGAATGAAGCAGACTTTTTGGAGATTAGTCCATGTAGCAATACCATTAAATAAAATCACAATAGTAACACAATAATAAAAACAATTACTTATAATTTAATGCCAGTAAATTATAGATTTTTAAATGACTGATTTATTTCAGATAAACTGAGCAGCTAAGGAACTGAGTGTATAATGATCACTAAAGAATAAGTCCTTTTAATTAAGTCCTTTTAAATAAATTCTAAGACTTTTAAGAGCCTATGCTAAAGAATCCTACTTTTTTTTTTTTTCAATTCTAGCTTCCAGTGAAATCTACCATAGGTGGGGGGGGGAGAGAAGGAGGGGAGGGGGCATGAAACCTATGTATTCCCACATGAGGTCATATTGTGGTTACTCTCCTAGATAAATCAGTGAAAAATGTAAACTCTGAAGTGTGAAAAAGTAGTAAGAGGAATCAAATTCATTTAAGTTTGGTGTTTTATATTTTGTGTACCTTGATTTTGGAAACTATGTGCAAAATCTATAACCAAGAGTTGCTTATATTTTTTACCTAGGATTTCTAACTAAAATAACTTATCAGGGCCTCCCCGGTGGCGCAGCGGTTGAGCACTGGGTTGCGAAGCTGCCCGCAGCATCTGCAGCGCCGGTTCGATCCACGGCTGCTCCCCGGCCACCAAAGGAGGTTCCCTCATGGCGCGCAGACCTCTCCTGCCGCCCGCTGCTCCCCTCAGCAGTGTACTTCGGTCCTTCTGCCTGCTCTGCTCCCCACTCTGGCTCTGGCAAGTTCTCTCACCCTCCCGCGCTTCTGACTGTACCCAGTGCTTGTATAAATAAATAAAAAATAAACAAAAAAAAAATTGAGAAAAAAATAACTTATACAACTTTGCCATCTTCATCATAAAAATAATATATTTAGTGCCTTTGAAGGCAATTACTATACTTATTCTTTTCTGATTCAATATGTAAAATAAGAAATATCATTAATTTGTTCCAGCAAGAGGTTAAGTGTTTTCTTAAAGTGATAAGAAGTTTCTACTACTCTGAGGTTTACTGAACTGCTTTGGGTCGTTAACAGGTATAATTGTCAAAATGTTAACAGGTGTAATTGTCAAAATGTCTAGACAAATTTCCAAATCAGAGTAGACTTGATCTGTAATGATAGTTCATACATTAAAAAGGACCAGAAAATCGCACATGCCCACTTCCGAAGTGCCAGCCAGATGCATTTCTCACTTATTCTAATATGAGCTTTAATTCAAGACATTATGAAACATACTAGCCAGACCTCTACTGGCTTTTAGTAAACAGATTGAGTGTAAATAATATTTATGACCTTGTAGACTACTTGGCTGTATCTGCCTTAAAAGACAGTTTCATTCTACTTATATAGCAGTGTTTCACCATCTACAGTAGCACAGACACACATACACAAAAGTACAATCAGGCCAAGCCAAAAGGAAAGATGAAAGTGCAATTCACAAAGGAAAGAAATGTATAAAGGAAGGTGACTAAACTGAGACTTCATACAACTGTTTATTTGTTATAAAACCATCCATGAGCTAAGATATAAGCACGCGCATTAAGTGAATGACAGTTGTTTTATTGTGTTTTCAACGTTTTCAGTTGTATCTTAAGAAATACCAGATGCTGTCCACATGATGCCAAACATATGGCTTTTGACTGTGCTCTTGTGATCTGTTGTAGATTGCTATAATGTACAGGGCAGGAAAAAAAGCGATTTACAGATAGCCCTGGTCTGAGTGGCTTGCAGCTGGATCTAATTTCACTGAACTGATGGCCTCTTCCCTCCAGCACCTTCTATTTTAGCAAATGCCACATATTGTTTTTTGAAGTGGTTCTTGTCGGAGTGAATACCACAGATGGATAGCACGCAGGACGTTTGGTTGTCTGTTTTCTAACTAAGGTCAGGACCTACTGTTGTTCATGTTTGGGTGGAGAACGTATTTCATGGGATTGCCCTAGAAAACTAATGAGTTTCAGCTGTCTAAGAGATAATGTATAAGACATCATTCACTTGGTTGACATACTTCGAGCCCATTATAGTTATTTGGGTTCTCAGGCACTAATATGGTGCCTCCCAAGTGTGTCTTTTTTGTATCAGTTACTAAGTTAACTTATCACCTAGAAAGAAGATGAAAGAGTAGGAAGGGGATTGAATAAAGGCTAATCATTGCTCAGTAACATTGTGATTGCCTATATACTTTTCTGTCCCTCCTCCTAAATTTTAAGCTTCTTGAGGTTATAAACATGATTTATTCAACACTGAATTGCCTTCACATATGCCAGGGACTGGTATGTAATAGAGTTAAATATCTACTGAATGAATGGAAGGAAAACAAATGTTCAAAGAGTTTCCATAGATTTTATAATTATAGAAAGAGTAGATGAGTTTGTAGTATATGAATGATAAGGTTGTAGATCTCATTCTGTTCAATTTTTCTCTTAAGCCCATTGTCTTAAGATTTATCGTTCTTTGTTCATATGATCTATTTCTTCTAACTGTAGCATAATATTTGTATGTGCATTTGCTCAATTTTATCTTATTCCCTAATTGATGGACACCAGGATTGTCTCCAATGCCCTTCAAATACAGCATAATTTCTAGCCTTATCTAATGCTGCGGTGAAATTGAAATGTAGGAACATATGGCAGACAATTGCTATCCACACTTGTAGATAAGCTGATGAAGTTTTAAAATGTTAACTTAAGCCATACTTTTTTTTTTTTAATGGTATACTTTTCCTTGAGGTTTTTGCTTCCTTTGACTTTAAGAAGCCATGCCATTACCTCACATCATTTCTAGGATTTCTGATGTCCAGCACTCCCATCTCTAGTTATGTACCCAGAAAGGACATAAAGTCAGCATCATTCAGCTACTCAATCTAGTCCACATTGTGAGTGCAATGAAGCTATATATGTAAACTTATGCCAGTTATTTTATTGGCTTACCCTTTTGAGTTCTCTAACAATGAGCTCTGCTAAATAAAAACTTGTTTTCCACATCTGTTCTTGACTTATGACCCATTATCCACAGTACGGATTGTTCTTTTTTTAAGGTGCTTTATTATTTTTTTTCAATGTTTTATTGTGGTGAAATACAACACAAAATGTGCCGCCTTAGCAATTTTCAAATGAATAGTTGAGCGGTGCAATCATCATCACCTTCATCTCCATGACTGTTTTCATCTTGTAATACTGAAACTGTTTACCCATTATGCAATGTCTCCATTCCCCCTTCTAGCCCCAGCAACTACCATTCTACTTTATTTCTTTATAATATTAACTATTCTAAGTACCTGATATAAGTGGAATCATATAGTACTTGTCTTTTAAAAAAATTCAGCATAGAAGTAATACTACTACACGTGTTTGTTTTTCTGTTTGACTTATTTTTCTTAGCATAGTGTCCTCAAGGTTCACACATGTAACATGTTCTTCCCTTTTTAAGATGGAATAGTATTACATTGTGTTTGTATACATATACATACCACATACCACATTTTGCTTATTCATTCACCTTTTGATGGACATTGAATTTCTTGAAACTATTAGCTGAATACAATGGTACTGTGAACATGGGTGTACAAACATCTCTTCAGATCTTGCTTTCAATTCTTTTGCATATATGTATACCTCAAAGTAAAACTGCTTAATATGGTAATTTTATTAACTTGTGAAATTACCCTACTTTTGTTTATAGCAGCGGTTGCATTGTACATTCCATCCAACAGTGCACAAATGTTTTAATTTTTCCACATTTCACCAACATTTGTTATTTTCTGGGTTTTTTTTTTTGATATTTGCCATCCCAATGGTATATCATTGTAAGTATGAATTATATTGTAAATATTAATGATATTGAGCATTTTTTCATGTGCTTATGATGATGTTTTCCTTAGAGAACTTGATTCAATTCTTTTACTCATTTGTTAATAGGGTTGCAATTGAGTTTGTGTTCTTTCTATATTTTGGATATTAATCCCTTATCAGATATATGATTTGCAAATACTTTCTTCCACTCCTGTGGAATGTCTTTTATTCTGTTGACATCTTTTGATTCACAAATTTAAAAAAAGAATTATGAAGTCCAATTTCTTTTTTTTTGTCTTGTTGACTGTTTTCTGTGTCATATTCAAGAAATTTATGTCAAATCAATATTGTGAAGTTTTTGTCTTTTTTTTAGAGTGTTGTAGTTTAATTCTTGTATTTCAGTAATTGACTCATTTTGAGTTCATTTTTGTGTATGGTGTTAGGTAAGAGTGCAACTCATTCATTTACATGTGGATGTCTATTTTCCCCAGCACTGTTTGTTGGAAAAACTATCTTTTTACATTGAATAGTTTTGACACATTGTCAGAATTCATTTGATGATATATGAGAGGATTTACTGTAAGGCTCTCTATTCTACCCCGTTAGTTTATGTCTTTATGCCAGTACCACACTGTTTTGATCACTGTAGCTTTATATTAAAACTGGAAATCCGGAAGTGTGAGTCCTCAAGCTTTGTTCTTTTTCAAGATTATTTTGACTATTATACTTCCACCTTTCCAATTGAATACCTATTATTTATTTTTCTAGCCTAATTTTAGATGTATTATGAAAGGACAATTAACTGGATCCTAGCCATAGAAGAGTTTATAAAATTTGAAATAATAGATTGGGATGATAATTCTGAGAGAATGAGGATTCATAGACACTGATGGAGATATGTGTTCCACAATCCACTTCTAAAAAAAAATACAGCTATCACATGGGAAAATTGTCTACTAAATATGTCTTTGTTATTGAATCTAAAAATTAAACCCAAAATCTTCCAAATTTATTGACTATGCATATAAGGGCGGCAGCAGAGGACCTCATGGCAGATGACTTCATGGCAGAGTGCAGTAGATACCAGCAAACAGAACACGAGAGAAAGTAAAGATTTGCTGGGGACTAGGAGGCCTGCCAGCATTCCAGCCCCTGGGCCTCCTTACCTGCCCTGCACCTGGTTGTCTCACTACCAAATGGTGTAGAAAGAGCATTAAAAGCCTGAAAAATCCACTGAGGGCCTCAAGACTCCTCCTTTAATCTGCCGGGATCATAGAAAACCTGCTCCATACCTTGCTGGCACTTCAACATGTCAGTCACTGACAATAGCATTTTGATTAGAAATAAGTGGAATCTATGGAATAGAATTCACCAAAATCTCTTAGTTGACAAAAGATACCTTTTAAAATCAGAGTCCTTCATTCTATTTTATTGCTCTTAACTCTGTAGACCACCAGTCCAACTCTGGATTTATTTGGTTCAGAAAAAATTGTCAGTGCTTTAGGGAACTTGAAAATGTTTGTTTTAGACATAGTCTACTAATCCATCTCATGATATTTCATAAATAGGTGTTAGGTTATAAGTCTACTAGTCTAAAAATAGGAGCAAAATTATCCCTATATTTATATGCTAAAACTTGTAAGTGTTGAAATGTATTTTAAAATCAGAATTTACAGGAAATATTCACACATAGAAACATTTCTAGAAAAATAATCTATGATGAAAAAATTTTCGATTTCAAATAAACTCCAGATAAGGCGATGACAGCTCTACCACCATTTATAGCTCTAAAAATAATTATTTTAACTCAGTTACTAGATGTAAAGACTCAAATTAAAACCAAGAGCATGTGCTTTGGTGAAGGATTGCAAATGTCAGGGCAGATCACATTGTTTTTATAGGGAAACTGAATCAATATGAAAGGAACATATTCTTAGTATAGGGAATTGTTTAAGTATGATGATCCTCTAATACTGAGTTTAGAACGATTGATGCACTTTTATCTTTGCAAAGCATTTCTTTTTACTTTTCCTGTTAGAAAGCATAAAGTTCTGAAAACTAAGGAGATCATAAAATTCATTAGGCAAAATTAAATTTTCTGTGTGAAAAAAGCAATTATTTATTCATTTCAACTTTATTGATTATATATGAAAACCAGAGCTCTATTTCTTAGAGTTTATTTTCTAATAGGAGTTGACAAACAAACAACAAATGACTAAAATGATATATCAGATAGGGTATTTTCTATTACTGCTATAACAAATCACCACAAGCTAGTGACTTGAATTAATACAAATTTATTATCTGTAGTTTTGGAGATCAGAAGTCTAATATGGGCCAAAATCAAGGTATTGATTGAGCTGTGTGGCTTTTGGGAGATCTAGGCGATCTTGTCTTTCCTGTTTCTAAATGCCTCCTGTAATTGTTGGCTTGTGACTTCTTTCTCCATCTTTAAAGAGCAACACTTTAGTTTTTCCTCCCATCATTACATCTGCTCTCTTTGACCCTAGTTCTCCTGCTTTTCTCTAAAGGATCCTTGTGATTATATTGGATTAATCTCTTTTAACCTAGATTAATTTGTCTATCTCAGGATTATTAATTACATGTTAAGTTTCTTCTGCTTTTTAAGGTAACCTATTCAGAAGTCTGGGGATGAGTATGTGGACATCTTTGGAGGGTCATTATTCAGCCTACCACAGGTAGTGATAAATGAGATGCAGAGAACATTTAAGCTGAGATCCACATGATTAAAAGGAACCAAACCTGGGACTAAGGGGCAGTAGAATACGCCAGGCAGAAGAAACAGCTGAAACAAATTTGGCTGTGTAAGGACAATAAAGAACAGTGTAGGAAAATAGAGATGGAAGAGGTAGGTTGAAGCCAGATTAGGTAGGATTCAGTCAATTAAAGTAAGCAAGGAGACAGATATTTGTCTTTGTATTTAGTACCTTCTTGTAGGGTAAGTGAATCTTCAGGCTTTTAGGCCACTCGCCTCTGTGGCTATCACCTCAGGCCTTGAATGCAAGAGGCGCTTGGGAGCGTGGACTCCTCGAGTGTGGTGTGGGCATGCAAAAGTGGGCACACCTGGGCCTGGAGGCTGAGGCTATATGGGCGGCATCACTCAGAGACGGGAGAATGGCTGCAGTGGAGAATGACTATTAGAGGAGGAAAGCACGAGACTAGGCCAGGGAGACCCCCAAAAATAAAGTGTAAAGATTTGCCAGGGTCTGGGAGATCACCCAGCCTCCCGGTACCCCAGCCTCCCTTCCTTGCCAGCCTGCAGGCTTGACCCCGCAATTGGGGCATAGAAAGAGCATTGAAGCCAGGAAAAGCCACTGAGGACTCCTGGACTCTCCTTTATCCATCTGCCTGAATCAACATAGAACCTGCCTTGTGCTTGCTGACACACTTCTTTAGCCACATTTTAAGAGGAAACTGTAGGCACTGGAGGATAAACCTCACATAGAGTTTAAAAAGATGTGTTAAGTAATCTAAAGTAGTGACTGGAAATTGAAGCTGTTGGTGGGGATGACTTGAGACAAATAAGCTTAATTTGTATTGGCAAGGATGTGGTATTTTATCCAATTCGCTGTAGTGGTAAAGTCTACAAAATCCAACCATGATTTGGATTTCAGCTGCCAAATCCAAACTAAAGCATCAGTTAGGAAAGAGAATGACTTTAGAAATGGATATCCTGGCACACTGTGTCTTCATCAGGAAGCAGCTGTAAAGGAAAGTCTATCGTGGGACCTAACTGCCAGGTATGGTTATTTCTACTAATGGGAAGGACTCCGGTCCATTGGATCCTTCAAAGCCTAAGATGTTCAATGCATAAAAATTGCATTATGACTGAAGCCCATATTCAGTTTTCATATTCTCAAGGCTTTCTAAAATGGCAACTTGCTCTCTCTTTCTCTCTCTCTCTTTTTAGGAAAATGGTAAATGAATTTAGGACTCTACCTGTTGTGGCAGGAATGGGCTACAGTGCAGGTTTTCTGATCCAGCAGACCGGGTAAAGAAGGAGTCAGAGTCCTCAGTGGCTTTTGCAGGTCTTTTATTTAGATTTACCAGGCATATAGCAGGCAGGGGTGCTGGGGGGCCAGGGGGCTGGCAGTCCTCCCAGCCCCCAGCAAATCCTCAGTCTATCTGGGCTTTCTGGCATTCTCTCTGCTTCTCTTCTTCTTCTCTCGGCTTCAGCTCATTCTTGGCTTCTGCTGGCGTCCCCGCAACGCCGCCCTTATAAACTCAGTCTCTCAGCCCAGGTGTACCCACTTCAGGTGCCTGCCATCAAGCATGCATTCAGGACCACAGGGTTCCCTCATCTATCCTAATGGTGGGAGGGCAGAAAAGCCTGATACTTTTTCCTTCCCCTACACTACCCTTCACTCTTTCTGGAATTTAGAGGGCTTCTGCGTATGGGATGGAATCCAGTGAGGACTGGAGAAGGTAATCCTTTACTTGTTAAGTTAATGAATATTGGCTTTAAAGAGAATTGGGGAGGTAAGCTGCTTTCAAATACCAAGAATCGGGAAGAAAATATACATTCTTAGCTCTGTGTTGTTCTCTTATCCTAAAAACATTTATCCTCTTGAAATGTATGTGATTTAGCTAAACTGTCCTCTGCTATTCCACATTATCATCTATTGATCACATTTGCATTTGTTAATTAAAATACTATATAGCATATAGTCTTCCATTTTAACTATGCGTACCACATTTCCTATTATCATCATGTGGATGACAACAGTTTTCATCTCAATTCTAGAAATCTTCACTATCTTCTGCTTAAGTCACTATTACCTGTGTTATATCATCAAATTTTGTTCTACCTGGAGATCTTCTGAAGTCTTAAACTAATATATCCAGTACTTCACTTACTGGTACTCATTCTCTTCATGTCCATCCTAAGACCTCCTTTTTCTTTTTAACTTTCCCAATTAAATAATGTCTTCTTTATACACCTCTTTTTTTTTTTCTATACTATGCAATCTAGATTGAGCCTGCATCAGTTTTTGATTGATTGCTTTGACCTATTTATTTCTTAGTCTTTCTGCAATAACTACCTGGCAAAATATCATTTTGAATAAATTTAACTGTATACTAAGTGAGCATCTTTATCAATAAAGATTCCTAGTTGAATATATAACAGACTTTCAAGTACAATGACTTAACTAAACACAATACTTACTATTTTAATATGAACAACGAGTCCAGAACTTGACAATGTAGGACTGACCTGTAGCTCTGTGCTGTCATTAGCATTTTGAGCTCTGTCTTTCTTCTCCAATATCCTTATTGGTTTTAATTCTCATGATTGTCTCATCATTGCTTCAAGACCAAAAGCAGTTTGGTATCTTTATTCTCACATCAAAAAACGGTAGGGCAAAAGAAAGGGATTAATAGGGAGAAAAGTGGCAGTTTCTCTACTAGGAAAGCAAAACTGTTTTAGAAATGTCTCAGTAGATTTCATTTTTGCTGGCTGGAACCACCAGTTCTAGCTATAAAAACAAAAATATACATATATATGTCTTTTATTTGTGTTACACTACTACTCCAAATGAAATCACATTTTGCTGGTAGGAAATAGAAGGAGAGTCAATATTTGGGAGATCACTATCAGTATTATATGCCACAGCATCATTACAAATTGTTTTCTATATTAATTCCACATGTAATTTTGCTGTTTTCATAGCTGTATACATCTTGTATTAGTTGGCTAGGGCTGCCATAACAAAATACCGCAGACTGGGTGATTTAAACAACAGAAATTTATTTTCTGACAGCTCTGGAGGCTGGAAATCTAAGATCAAGGTGTCAGTAGATTTGGTTTCTGCTGAGCTCCCTCTCCTTGGCTTGGTGGTGACCGCTTTTTCACTGTGTCCTCACATGACCTTTTCTCGGTGCATATTCATCCCTGGTATCTCTCTTCTTATAAGAAACGAGTTCTGTTGGATTCGTGACCCACACTGGGATCCCACTTTTCCTTACAACTTGAATAAATACAATCACATTGAGGGGTTAGGTCTTCAACATATGAATTTTGCACTGCCTCCTCCATTACCTACAAAGATATATCATACCCTCACATCTCATCTATCAGCCAGCATTTCTTCCCTCTCACTAAAGAAATTTATCCTGTTTCCACTTTGACTCACAGAAGAGAGACTATCAGTAAGAACTTTGTCTTTCTACCCTTTCCTCTTCTCTTGAAAATTTACCTTAAACTGTTTTCACACATCCATGGTTTCCTCTCATTTAAAGTTAGGTGAAAACAGCAGTAGCAGCTAATAATTTCAAAGTTACAACATGTAGACTGAATAGAATCTGCTGAGGTAGTAAAGGCAGAACCATGTCAAATAACAACTGTTTTTCTAAAATCTGGAGAGTTCTGCAGAATGTAGGAACTGTAACCTTTTCCTACATTCTAGGGAAGGGAGTGTTTTGTCACTATTTTCAAAATAATCACATTTCATGTTTTCTTCTTCAGAAAAACTGCATAAATCTTTTAAATTTTATCAAATATATGGTTGTCTATCAGTCTTTGAATGACATCACAATGACATCTAGTGGCTGTAGTAATTTCTTTCATCCCTAAGAAAGAAGTACATTAAATTGAGGAAGATCTTTTTAAACTAGAAATAAGATAGAATGAGTCATTATCTTTACAGTATGTTTTGTTTATAAACCTATTCTCCCTACTTGAAGAACAGAATTCTTTACTTATTCCTTTCTAAAAAACAAAAAGGATGTAAACATTGACCCCTGATCAAAAGTTACATACTGATATCCATTGTGAAACTTCATGGAATCCCTTTGAATGTGCAGAAATGAGGGCCTTTATATTGAAGTTTTAATATCCTATAGAATGACTTTCAGGCAAGATCTAAGGTCTACATATCATCTAGATAATTTTAATAAAAACCATGTCAGTGTAATCTTTTATGTTTTCGCTTTTTGTATATAAAAAGTAAACAACAGGAAAATGTCTGCAACAGTGGAGGGTGGTATGGGTGGTAGTGGTGTGCAGCCAGAAATATCATCTTTGAGGCATACAGTATTTTCCAAATGTGGAAACATGAGAAACACAGATCATTGCTATCAGTAAATGGAAAAAAATATTTTCATACCCTGAAAAAATGTTTTTAAATTGTTAATCTTAGCTAATAGGTGGAATCCTATCTTTCTGATCATAAACAATGTTGTAGATCACTGTTACCTTAATAAAAAAGATGCTTTACCACCAAAAAATGTCAAACAAAAATGCAAGATTTGTAGAATTTATGATATTTTTCTTGAGTTTTATTTAGTTGCTCTCTTTTAAATAAAGATGGAGATTAAATAGAGTGCAGAAAAGTACATTGACATTTTTGTTTAACTTTTGGAAGCAATTACATACTAAGAAAAAAAATTTTTTGTATTCTTTTTGTCCTTTTAATTTTCATGGCATGGTGAACAGTATATAGAACTTAGCTCCTCAGCCTACCATTTCTACTCAACTCAAAATTGTTCACCAGAAGTCTATACGAAAAAATTTCCTCCAAAACTTTGATGTCCTTTTGAAATAATTACTTAATTTTGTGAGATTCAGCCTGAGGACATTATACAGATAAAGCAAACTCCATGTAATTAAAAATTTTAGGATAATGTGGCTGAGAGAATCATGAATCAGGGAATACCAGTCAGATAAGCTCCATTTTTCAGTTCCCTACCTTGTGCTAATTCTGCAACTTAAGCTGGAGGATAGACCATTCCCATCTGGGGACATGATTAGTTCAGATATACACCACTACTTGAGGTGTGTACCTTTGTATTGAATTTTTGGAGGTGGTTGCTTTCCTTTTCTTTTGGATTATTTGGATTATTTCTTTTTGGATTATTATTTGCTGAATCATTTGGACAGTGACTATGCAACAGCCTTTATGGTTTTGAGGGTCATGCATTTGAGCTCTAAAACAAAAGTAAATACTAAGAGTCATGGTCAGTATTATTCAATGTATTGGGCAACAGGTTTCAATAGCTTATAGGTACAGGTAATAGCAGTTTTCCTGCTGTTCTCAGCAGGTAGGAGTCTCCTCATTCTTGAAGTCTTTATAGCGGATAAAAAAGAGAGGCTTTGGACAGAAGAGAGAAGTCCTAAATTCCTGTTAAGGGGTAAAGTTATTTTGGACTCCCTCTGAGGCAATAATAAATTAATAAATATCCATAATAAAATTAATGTTCTTTCTGTCATTTCTCTCCTCTCATTTCTTTTACCTCTCTATTTCTTTTTCTTGGGAAGAACCAAGAGCCCAATTAACTTTATCCTGAAAGCAAGCATCATTTTACTGAGAATAAATCATTATCTGATTTAAAAGCAGTAGCCGATAGACTTTTGAGCTATATATATATATATATATATATATATATATATATATATATATATATATAGATAGATACAGATATACATTAAGGATCATAATTTCTTTTAGTCAAAATAACCATATGAAGTTTTCAGAGTATTGTAATGTTTTGTTACCATACACTATGTGTTATACTGTACCAGACAATCCTTTTTTATGATATAAGAATGATGTTTTATTATTATTGAATAGATACAAAGCATAAGAGTTTGATGTTGCATATTTGTCAGGTCTGTTAACTGAGAAAGCCACCAAATAAATATGCATTTTATGTTCCTTAGTTCTTTCTCAGTCTTATCTCTATGAAAGTTAGGTTCCCAAAGGAGCTCTCAAAAAAATCCTCAAGTTTTTTAGGGCCCAAAGTCCCTCTCTGTTAAGGTATAACATGAAACAGGCCTAATGGAGGGCAATATCAGAAAGCACTCCTTGGAAGTTTCCTGTTCAGTTCTGGATGTGGACAGCTTCTGTGTATACGTGGGACCACCCAAACACATGGAAACATGGCCTGGCTGACTGGAACAATTGGGGAAGTGAGGGCGGGCAATAGCTTCACACTATAATAAATAATTACTACCCAGAAAAATAGACTTTAAAGTTTGCTCCCTCTTTAAATGTTTGCTTTCACTAGCAGAAGGAAATTGTGCTGAAAACTACGAAGTGCCTGTTGTCCCAAAATAGGGATGAATAACAGTGTCTTTGCTCTTTGTAGAGTTGGATAAATATTATTTATTACTGTAAATATATTTATTAATATAAAGCATTGCATACTACTTTAAAAAAATTTAAATACACGTAAGTAGAAAAAACAAAACCCATTATCTACCATTGATATAAACTATGCCAATATTTTTATATATTCTTGTAACTTTGTCTCTCTAGATATAAACATACTTTATTCAATAACATAAGGGTGTATATAGTCCACCCATTAACTATTTTTCTTCAGTGTGTTTAATGACTTCATAATATTTCATTTTTATTTTCGCACTAATTTATTTAAGGTGTAACTTATTGAATATTTAATAATTTCCCAAGCTTTTTTTTAAAACTACTAAGTAATGTCCCAGCTCTTTCTATATCTTTCTTGCAGACTATTTATTTCCTTAAGATATATTCCAATAAATGTATAGAAATGTTCATTTTCTACAAAATTGCTAAATTAGGGTATTACTGTTTTTATTTAATAATTGAAAATAAATATTTTAACCTGTTTCTTTGCTATCCAGTGAGCTTTAATTTTCAAATATGTGCATGTTTGTATATATGTTGTATATATGCACACATATATACACATATTATATAATTTATAGTTCTTCCTTTTGCAGGTTTATTGTATATCAAACAATTTATGTAGGTATCTAAGAATTCCCCAGATTAGGTAGAGAAAAATTAGTTCTGAAAATGCTCCTCAAATTTGTTTCCTCCCTTGCTAAGGAAAACAAGAAATATTTAAAATTTTCACGTTTTCTTTCTGCCTTCATGCCTCTATTGCATGTCCATCTGCCTGTGGTTTCCTTCCTCACATGGGATAAACATATCATCAGACTCCAACGTCAGCTCAAGTATCTGTTCTCCCACAGTATTGTGTAGCCTCTGTTACCACGCTTATGTTGGAAAACCTGGTTTTAGGGCTAGTGACCTTATGTCTGTACCTAGAAAATATTGTGAACTGTTTCATTCAAGGACCACCTCTTCTCCTTGTGCCTGCTTCTTGATTTATGAGTATAATGTTTGAACATATAAGGTATGCAACCCATACTGTATTTATATTTGCAAAAAAGTGATGAAGGGAAATATAAGTCAAACTCAGTTTGGACTTTATTCTTCCCTTAAGTGAGATGAGCCAGTGTTCAAAATAGAAAAGGATGATTTACTAGAATATACTTAAACTTGAGATCAGTATTATAAGTCTGTTTATATAGGACCCATTCAAATAAAACCTAAAAGTCAATGTTAATTCACATATTTACACTAATTATTGCTCATGTCTCTGCTAAACATTGAAGACATGGAGCAGCACAGTGCCATCTTGCATGTGAGATCAGACTAAGATTTCCTCACTGTGGGTTTAGGGCAGGCAGGGATGTTCACTGTTTTGGAGAGAGTTTGAATTCTCTTCTGAGCACGGTTGCTGGATGAGGCCAGAAGTTTGACATCTGTGTAGTTGAGGTCTTCATCTAGTGACTGTTTTACAAACAAGAATGACCAAATTTTCATTTGTCTTCCTCTTGTCTGTCCTACAACATGCACACAGACATGGTGAAACCAGCTGCAAACATTGCTTTAGGGACGGAGAGGTTTTTCTTCCTATTTTACCCTAAGTATTCTTAGGACAGTCAAGGAGGTTTTTAAATAGTATAATATTTATATTTTATGAGATAAACACCTGTTGATTTAAAAGTACATAATCTTCTAACCCACTGAATCATTCGGAGGAGGACCTTCCTCTAATATATTGAACATTAACTTTCTTTTACCTCCCAAGTGTTCTGACCCCAGTTTTTTTGAATAATGTTGGATCACATTTTAAAAATATGTACAAGTGGACCAGTGACATAAAGCAGAACAGTGGCTGAGATTCCCTCATCCTTCAAAAATTTTTTCTGGCTAAACAAAATGTATGAGATTTGGGTATTGCTTCTCCAAACACACACTGGGCCAAATTACATTGGTGAAGAGACTACAGATGCCTCTACTTCGTTTAGACAATTAATACTTTAAAGTAAAGTGCTATTTGAATAACCAAGCTCTTTGAGAGTTATTGTAGATTCTGTGATGTAAACACATTTTTTTAAAACCACAACTTTCCTCTACTTTTACTTCTGCTAATCAGATTATCAATCCTTATCTTTTCTCATATTAAAAAAACCTTCAATTTCCTTAATCATGTCAACTATGTAGGAAAATTATCAGGACATAATTTGTAAGTGCAGTCTTTTAGGGGATGAGGTCTATCATAAGATGTGCAAAGAAAGAGCTGAGGAAATTATAGAGCTTTGGAATACATGGTCAGTTGTGGGTGAAGAAAAGGAGAAACTGAGAAGTTATCGTAGAGTGGACAGAAAGTTAGACAAAAATTAGTTTTATAGAAACTAAAGAGAAAATTTTAAAAAGAAGTAGTGATTAATGTTAACAGCATGTGGTATATTAGATGATTGTCTGCTTTTCCTCCTGCTTCAAAATGAAACTACTGAGTTTTATCAAACAATGAATTTTTTATGAGATTCTAACAAACTGCATGTTCTTCATGGAAATGTCAAAGAATTAGATGTTTTCTGAATTCTTATAAAATCTGAACTACTTGTAATCCTGGCTGATGTCAAATATACAAGCCATGTTGTTCCAGATCAGAACAACCTGGAGGAGGCAGTCTGGGGATGGATTATTAGAAATGAGTGATGTTTCCTTGGATCGTACTTTTTATCTACTGTTTCGAGATTTGACTGTATTTCAAGTCTTTAGTAATTTCTGTTCTGAGGAGAGAGTTCATTTCCACTCTATTTCATTCTTCAAATTCTAGAAGACAGTTCCATATTTAACCTCCCCTGCTTCTCTCACTTTCTACTCTGAATTGGGCCCTGTCTTAAAATCTATTTATTATGATAATATAAGATTTATCTGAGAAGCTGAACAAATTCAGATGGTGAAATACTCTGCATTCATCAGAAATCCAGTAGATGCTTAAAGAAAGCAGACTAAACATTTCTCAAGTTAATCAGACTTTATTAGACTATTGACTAGAAAATGGCTTTTTTGCCCTCTAGGCTTGGTCATTTCTTTCCAGTTTTCTGAAAACTGAACAGTAGAGGACATGTTCAGAGTGGGAAGGTAGTGGGAAATGAAAAAGAAAAAGGAATTTTTTGAAATATGTGGAAATCAATGTTCTAGTCAGAAAGCTTAAGAAAATGGAATACAAATGTGTAACAGCCTTCAACAAAGCCTCTTATTAAACAAAAGCACAAAATAACAAATTTGAATCTTAAGATTCAACCTTGTTCTGAATGGGGGCAGGAGGAGATGGAATTTCAGAAAATTTGCATAGAGTATGATGAAGATCATGATATTGCTGATGATAATTATGATTCTGTTAATGTCACTCTGATCTTTTGCTAGTTTGGAAACATGCCTGTATATACATCATAAACATTTTATATTCATTCAGTTTTATGTGGAAGTTAAGAAATAAAACTTTGAAGCTAACTAGTGAAGCGGTCATTTCACTTGCAGTATTTTCTCTCTGAACCCATTTGAAAAGATTTTAATAGATTTTCTTCCAAGATAGGCAGGCACTTGTAGAGGCAAAGCATAGCACTGGTATGCAGTTTCAGCAATCTGTTGACTACATGTTCCCATATGTGTTCCAGGAAATTCACATTTGGATTTCAATACAATTCAGAGTTATGATAGTGCTATCCAACACTTTTTTTTGGAAGGCAGTTTGCTTGATACCAACATAAGGCTTGCCAAAACTCATCAGGCCAAATCCTAGTTCTGGAGTATGTGGGAACCAAGAGATCAGCAACTAAATGATGAGGGTTGTATCACTTTCAGCCTTCCAAGGAGATAAATTCTACCTAATAAGTCTAGTAGGTCATTTTGAATATAACCAAAATTCTCTGAAAAATGATATGTCTCTTTTGTGGCATTTTATAGAGCATGTAACATTTAATAATGAAATGTACTATTACAGTTCTTAATATTGGCTAAAACATTCAGCTTTTCAGACTTAATTATATCTGGCCAGACATGTGCAATTATGCTTATCTTTAGAAATGAAAGCCCACTGGTATTCATTGTGCATTGAACTAAGTTAGAAATTCAATCATTTTATAGCTAATTTGTGTCAAAACTTCCCTGGTTAAAGTGATTAGATTGGTATTAAATTCATTTTGGAATACAGAACCTTTCATCTTCTTCTAAAATATTGTTATTAATTTGGCAAAGAGTAGTATCTTAGAATTACAATAAATGTAATAAAATAAGAAATTGTAAACCACAGTCAATCTAAGAATGTCCATTTTCTTCTTCTCGAGAATGAGCTGTAAAATCCAAGTGCTGGAAGTGATCTCAAAGGTCAATGGTTAAGTACCCAGGCTTTAGCAAAGGTAAGGACAAGTCATTCAAGATGAATTGTTACCTTCTCTATTCTTAAAGATTACATGGCCTTTCTTTATAGTCTGTTTCAATGCCTAGCCACACAATGAAACGTTGTACAACAACCCCAGTTATAGTCTATCCTGCTAGGTTGTACAAGTATTTCTGATAATATTTTAAAACTCTTTCATCTTGTCATGGTGTAAATGATTACTTAACCTCCTCTTCATACTGGCCTCCAACATCCCAACTTCTTGAACTAGGTACAGTAAAACTTTTGTTTTTAATAGTGCTTTCAGAGGGGGAAAAACTAAAATTCAATATAGCTCTTTAATGAAAGTGTAAAAAGTGACATGTTATTTTTCTTATCTTCCTTATGTAAATCATTATCTGTGTATTTTCATTCACATTAAACTTGATTTTTGTACTAATAGGATGTTTAAACTCTCAGCCAATATAATTGCTGTATCTTTTGTTTTTCTGCCTTTCTGATGCTCTACTAGACTTCATCAATTTTATATCTAATTTTTTGGAGCAAGACATCCTATATGCTTTAGTAAAACTTTGTGACTTCTCAGTATACCATAGCTGTTGGGGAAATTAGGTAGTTAATTTAAGGCCCATATATTTCTATTAAATGAAAAGATGGATTTGGCATCTTTTTGAATCTTCCAATGTATACGACTTATGTAGTTAATTTTCTCAGATATTTTATTTTGATTTTACTGTTTAAAAATTATAAGAAACAGTCTGAATCAATTGCATAAAGTCTATAACTTATTAGAATTGTCTAGAAATCTGTAGACCACTGGTCTTCCTCAAAGTTCCATTTGCTAATAG
This sequence comes from Talpa europaea, assembly GCF_964194135.1. Taxonomy (NCBI): domain Eukaryota; kingdom Metazoa; phylum Chordata; class Mammalia; order Eulipotyphla; family Talpidae; genus Talpa; species Talpa europaea. The sequence goes on along the minus strand of NC_140068.1, from coordinate 29,711,194 downwards.
GTAAATCTTTATGCTCTAAGAGCTTTGTTCTCTTTTTTTGAGAAAAGTTACTAATGAATGCAGTGGAGATTTTGCAGAAATATATTTCTTGATGTAAAAGTAGAATGTTTTAGTTCTATTGTGCTATCATTAAAAACTTGACCTGTAAATGACTGTGTACAATTGAAATAATTCATTTTAGGTTCAACCTTATTGTCCCAGTATGAATACTTCAGTTTATAGTTAGATACACACACAGTATGTATATATGTAAATATACAGTATGTATATGTATGTAAATATACATTATGTATATTTTCCTGACAGTGAAATTTCTACAAATAGAAATGATCATAACTGATTTATTGTATTTTTTGTATTTTACTCTTCATCAACTACCTTATAATCTAGAAATAATCATATCTAGATCAGGTAGGTATACTAATCACTTCTGACTCTTTAGTCTATGGCTTTGCAAAACTAAGTAATCAAAAAAAACCAGTAATATTAATGATGTTTTTCAATCAGCAAAGATAATTTTTGTTTCTAGATTGATAGTGCTACTTAAAGATAACAAGCAATAATGAGTCTGTTAGTTAAAACATGATTTCTATGAAATATATATTATAGTCTCTCTTAGGACTTTACTTACTAGTATCCCCCAGATATGTTATTTCCTCCTAATTTGTATACATTTATTGGCATCACAAGGAATTCTAGTATTCAAATATTTCCATGTTGTTGAGAGGCAGAATGACATTCAAACTTCTGAAACTACCATATTATAAAAAGGATAAATTTGGAAAATATTTTAAATGATTTATGACCCCATATAAATTTTGCTTAAAAAAAGTTTGAAGTTTCTCTCATATTTAGTAATATTCGTGTCACTATGCTTATTTAAAAAGAACCAGATATCTCAATTTTTATTCCTTTTGAATAGAAAATAATAAGAAATAGAACTTATAGTTTTATTATCTGATTTCTTTTTGGGACATTTTCTGCTTTTCTTTCTAAACCCACATTAATTGATTAGTTCACATCTTGTTATTCATCAAGATGTAAGATGTGATAGTTTACAGTTTGGAGATTTAATGTTTTACTGATAGATATAGAAAGGTCTGTAATGGATATTCATCTTATTTTGTTTTAAGATTTTGGCTTTTTAATTAAACATTTACTCTTTCTGTATATATCACTGAAAGATTTACATTGATTGGGCACACCCACATAAATCAACAGATGGTGACATTTTCTTTTTTTTTCTTAAAGATTTATTTATTTATTTATACAAGCACTGGGTACAATCAGAAGCCTGGGAGGGTGTGAGAATTCACCAGAGTCAGAGCCGAGAGCAGAGCAGGCAGACTGACGAAGTACACTGCTGAGGGGAACAGTGGGCGGCAGGAGAGGTGTGCGCACCATGTGGGACCCTCACCCAGTGGCAGGGGATCAAACCGGTGCTGCAGAGGCTGCGGGCAGCTTTGCAACCCAGGGTTCAACCACTGCGCCACCGGGGAGGCCCTGACATTTTCTTTTAATGGCAAAAGTTTTCGCTGAATGACTGAATGACTCTTTTCCTCTTAGTAAAATTTCATGTGTAAATATGTTGAAAATTTCCTGGCATGGCAAAATCAAGCTAAATTTGTTAGAAAATTTGAAAAGTGTAAAATAAGTTATATTTAGATTCTCTTAAATGTTTTATCATAAAGTCTTATATAAAATTATCAGATTATCAGTATAATGCTCAGATTTTGAATTTGACCCGGTAAAATTAGATTTACACCAACTCTGCTGAAGGCCAACACCTTGGGTACCATCACTTGAACCAAATTAGATAATAAACAGCCTATTTGACGCCTATTGTTACAAATGAAAATGAATTTTTGTATTTTCTGAGTAACAGATCTGCTTTAATAAACTACTTTTCAATGTTTTCAAATGTCAAAGGAATGCGTGGTAGTGACACAATAATGTTAAGCCCTCTGACTTTTTTTCAAATTATCACTTTTAGTTTTGTTCTAATCTCACTTTATTCTTGTATAAAAGTTACAGAGCAAAATACAATATTTTCAGTGTTGAATGTTCAGTTTATAATATTGTATTTCTAGAGGATTCAGTGGAATCAGTTTATAATAGGATGTTAACACTATTTAAGCAGTTACTATTTAAGCAGTTACATTGATCTGAAATATAGACTCAGCTACATTTCAAAATTAATATTAAAAAATTTTCATATAGTGAACATTTATTGATCCATAGGCAAGCCATGAGAGATTGACTGTTTTTTTGGTTTGTTTGTTTGTTTTTTAAAGTTTTGGTAGAGAGACTTTGAAAATCCCCACAGTTAACTAAAGATTTTTACTGCTCTTCTATTATTAATAAACAGTATGAAATAAAATCTGTGATGTTAACATCTAAAAAAAGTAGTCATTTTTTTCTCCAGGTATTTTTTGTGCTTACTTTCAACATTTTATTTTATGAATTGCAAATAAATGTTTTTCTTAAGGGGTTCTCTTCTTATGGGAACCCAAAGAAAATAGTGCTTAAGAAAATAGAAACCACAAATGAAGTTATTTGATTTGGAGAAAAACTTTACAGAAGCATATAGGTGAATGATACGTAGCTGATTGAAAACTCAATGAAGTGAGGGCTCATGTAAAGTGTAGGGAGAGTCTTATCTGATCTTATAATCTCAACATGACACAAAAAGAAATCTATTTGCTGATAGAAAAAAAAATGATTACACGTAAGCATCTGGACTTCATGTGGCTGTTTGCTCAATAATTAGCAACAGCCCCTGTTCAGTTACATCCTTACATCTGGGAAGAAAACTTCATAGGGACTAAAAATAAAGGCCAGGAGAAGAGTCAAAAAAAAAATTACATACTGTAAAATAACATGGTTGCTCCTCATTGTAAGTTAAAGGGACCTTGTCGCCCCTTTTGGGTGCAAAACCACAATTTTTACAATAGATATACCCCAGTTATTTTCTGGACATACATTGTAAACTGAAATTTTGTTATATTCAGAGGAAGGTTGTGATTTTAATTCATGCTTACTGATTTAGGCTAAATGATTTAAAATATTACTAAATGCATTTGCATTATGACATTCTTTATATAAACAGTGTGTATATATGTATATATGTGTGTATATATGTATATATGTATTATATATGTGTGTATATACATACATACACATATACATACATACATATGTAAATACATATATGTATGTATATATACATACACACATATATACATATATATACACACACATCATTTGATATGATCATCTCATGTTTCTTTAGGGCATGATAGAAACTGTTTAAACTATTACCTGCTATGAAGAGTATCTCTTAGATATAAAAGTATACATTGCTTAATATTGTATGAGTAGCAAAAGAATACATTTCTTATCTTAAAAGGAGAAAAAATGCAGAATACAAATGATACTGGATGGTTTGCAGTTTTAAAATGAGATTTTGAAAACTTCAAATATATCTATTTGTTCTTAAGAACAATTTAACACTAGGAGATTTTTATTTTCTGTTAAATTGTAGATTCTGTGGACGATGCAGTGTGAAGTTTCTCTAAAGTACTGTGGAAAATGTGCCATATGTTTTTTGAGGCTGCTTATCTTTTAATTGACTGAAGAATAAACCCATATGGTAAACACAAGCAGCGCCTGTAGTTCGTTGTAAGGATGGAAATTTTCTCTAGTGATTTGAACTTTCCTTGCCAGACCCCTCTGGGCCAACTTGAAAGAGACTGGGCATTGTCTTTTATATTGCCCCAATAATCTTGGAGCAAGAAAGAAGCCTGAAAACTGTCACTCTTTCTCTGGCCTATCAAACTTGGTTACCATCTGTGAGGGTGGCTCTGGCAGTACTCAAGGGCAAATGGTATATTGTTTTGTAGGTTTCTTCTCTCCCTTAGTTTTAATTATTTCTTTATTATGTTGGTTAAAAAGCTTCAGACCATCAAACAATTGTCACTGCTCTGACGAAGTGACCATTACTAGTTGTACATGAATATTTGTACCAAATCAATTGGTTATTTTGACCACCTGAAAACAGCCTGTAGTTTATTATAACTCGGAAAGACTGAAAGCTTTTAGGCCACTGGAGCCAAAGGTTTCTAACTGATGTCTGTCTTTCTTTTTTTTTTTTAATTTATTTTTTAATTATTTTTTAATGTAAATTATTTTATTTTATATAATTCTTACACCATTTTTACATAATGTATGCATTTTCATTTTGGTTATATTCCCCATACAATTCCCACCCTCTGATTCTGACCCTAATCCCTCTTCTCTCCCTGCCCCCCACTGTAGTGTGTCTCTGGTCTATAGTTGATGTCTTTCTTTTAATACTACAGGTCATTTCAGAATTTTATAGCCAAGATATGGTATTTCTCTAGTATCATAAAAACTATTTCCTCATCATTTTCTTCTGTATCATATTCAAATCATTTACCCTTGCCTTCAAGTGATTCCTTCATCCTTGCCTTCTTCTTTTTACCTCCTTATTCTTTCATTTACAATCCCCAACAAATGGTCAAATGGTAGGTAAACTGATACTTATATTTAAATGATTTCATGTATGTGTATGGCTTTTGGAAAAAAGGAAAAAGGCCATCAATAAAAGGGATTCTATCCAGAGGTGAAAATACAAATAAATACAGACTGTATAATTCCTTATGTTCCAAAAGTGGCATAAACAATAAACACTGAGTTCAGAGTACATCTTTCATTTTAAGTAATATGAATATTGAAACTTGGTTGTTTTATAGCAAAATTATAATTTTGGAGTTTTTTCTAAAAAATTAATTTGGTAACATACATTTTATACTTTTAAAAGTAGCATCTAATGTTTTAAATACCTTTCAAGTGATAATTATCTCTCTTAATCACCTTATAAAGCAATTTAAAACCATAGAACTAATTAAAGAAATAAATATCAGGGTTGATGTTACCACAATAAAAAAAGCAATCAAAAAATAAAAAATCAACTAAAAATACTACTATAGGTAATATGTTATAATCACATAGAATAAAAAGTTTACACTAAAGAAGTAAAACATGTATCTACAAACTTAATTATTTTCAAAATGATAAGACTACAATGGGGGGGCTTCCCTAGTGGTGCAAGGGGTTAACCACAGCACTGTGAAGCTATCCACAGCCTCTGCACCACAAGTTCGATCCCCAGTCAGTCAGCGAGCAACCCATATGGCACAGCAGACCTCTCCTGTTGCTCCCGCTGCTCCCCTCAGCAGTGTATTTCATTCAATCTGCCTGTTCTGTTCCCTGCTCTGTCTCTGGTGAATCCTCTGCCCCCCCCCCACCTCTGGCCTGTACCCCTGTACCCTGTAAATAAATAAATCTTAAAAAAAAAATAAAAAGACTACAGTGGCGGCGTTGAGCAGATATGTACCTTTTAGAAAAGCTATTCTTTTTGTCTCTTTGGTATAACCAGATACATTAGAATATTGGGCAAATTTAATAGCATTTTAGAAGATTTAGGAGGACTAGAGAAGTTCAGTGGAGATAAATTTTTAGAAAATGGCTCCCTTTGTAGTAGGGTAGTACTACTACAAGGCCCTTATAGTCACAAGGGCTTGCATTAAAAAGGCAAACAGAGTATTTCAGTACTCAGTGGAAGACATTTATTTTAAATCACCTCATAAGCATTTGATGCTCATCTAGTATAACTTTTGTATAGTAAAACTGAAATACTAAAGTTGTATTTCTTAGAATTCTTTTCATGGTTCTTGTGAACCAGGCTCCACTAAGCAAATAATATCCAATTGAGACCTGGACGCGGAAGCAGGCAGTGGTTATGCTGAAGTGATCAGATCCGTCGTCAGTCCTGAGAATAAAAGCACTTGGTTCTTTATATTTTTAAAAATTTCTGTTTATTTTATAATGATTTTCAATATTCAGAATTAAAAAAAAATAATAACTTGTTTTTACTATGCAGAATATAGAAAAACCAAACTGAGAATCAGAGAATAGGCAATCTACAATCTAAGTCTCTGGTGTTCCTCCTAGTAAATAAATCCCTGGTGTTCTAGGTGTCAAGCAGCAGGGTGATATATGGCCAGCTGTTGTGGTATGCTAGAATAGCCCAGGGAGATTTGGACATTTTTCTCTGATGCTTTATACCTGGCTCTCTGGTATTCAAACTTAATTTTTGGTTCTCCCAAAGATTCTGTATCCCACCTAAGTTTTTCACCAATCCCTTCCTTCTAAACTAACTATAGTGAACTGTTTTTTCTGTAAGTAAGGGTACTGAATGATACAGCTATTAATCAAAATTTTATGTGACCTAATTACTAGCAAAATCTTTTCACACACCCACATTTTAAATGCTTTTCTTAAATTACTCAGTGGTAGGGCCTCTCTGGTGGCGCAGGCGGTTGAGCGCTGCACTGTGAAGCTGTCCGCAGCCTCTACAGCGCAGGTTCCATCCTGGCCGGCTGGTGAGAATCCCACATGGCGAAGCAGACCTCTCCTGTTTCACCCGCTGCTTCCCTCAGCAGTGTATTTCATCAGTCTGCCTGTTCTGCTCCCCGCTCTGTCTCTAGTGAATCCTCTCATCCTCCCGCGCATCTGGCCTGTACCCTGGTTCTTGTATAAAAATAAATAAATATTTTTAAAAGAATTACTCAGTGGTCACTGACAAAAAGATAGTCAAATCCAGTTCTGTCTTGATATGTCTATTTTGAAGAAAGTCAAATAAAGGGAAAGGCTTAAAATGCAAGCCAAGCCAAATAAAGCTCATTTTAGTTTAATAGTTTGAGAGACTAATTATGTCTATTGAATATTAACCAGAAAAGTCAGGGTGATGTTTTACATTTATAGTGCCATTTTTATCTAGCTACTTTAAAGTGATTAGTAAATTTATTCTATTTTTCAATTTCTTCCCTTTTACACTTCTAATAATTATACTGTGTTGTCATCAGATCATATAATCATATAAGCTATTATGTTTTCCTTGTATTCAATTTCTGATTTTAGTTCTGTAGGTAAATATGAGTTAAATTCTCACTACCTATCCTTATGCCATTGGCTGTCTAGTCATTTTAGTTGTCTGAAGATTGTTCTCTAATAGATTACTCAGGACAAGCTCCATGGTGCACTATTTCATGACTTCTTGTATATTCATAAAATGGTTAGCAATTTTTCTTAAAGGTCACTTTGCATATAAAGACTTGGCTCATGTTTTCTTGAGTATCTCAATTAAGTTAAGATAGTTCACTGTCTACTATCATAAAGCATTTCTCTTAAAAAACCTGATGGCAGTCTGGTTTTCTTTTCCTTGTAAGTGACTTTGTTTTTTTGTCTAGATACTTAAAGATAATTTTTTCTTTTAAGTTATTTTTACTATATGTGGTATTTCTGGCTAGATTTTTCTAGCTGTATGGTTTAGCCTTTAATTGTGTGTACAACTTAGTTTAATTTCAAAAAAGTTTTCCTAAACTATATGTTTGATACATTTGATTCTACTGTTTTAGGTATTTTTTTGGGGGTCTTTGTCTTTTCCTATCCCTTTAAATCTTTCTTTTAAACTATTCTTTCCTCTTTTTTCTTCACTTTTATAATTTGTTTTGATTTTCTCTTTTCTGTATTCTATTTTTGTTAGACATTATCTGTTACTCAAATCAATTTGTTTGTTCCTGTGTTCCTTCTAGCTTAACCATTTCTAAAATAATTTTTACTGTTTTTCTGTCTTCCTAATTTCTATCTTCTTTCTGTTCAAATATTCCTTTTCTCTCCACTAGCTTATTTCTGAATGTTTATAATTCTTTTGGCATTTTTTCTTAGTTTTTATCATTTTCTTAAATTCACTCAGTCGTTTTTGAAATACTGAAGAATATTTTTTATATATTTTGTGGGTTGTTTTATGACATCCCTCCATTATCTACTTGAATATTATTGTGCCTATTGTTTTTTTCCTTACACTTTCCATGGGGTTTGTGCACAGTTCATTCCTCTTGTTGGATTTAAGTGAAAAGAGTTTTCCTGGACTCAAAAAACGGGAGACCCAGTGAGCTCTCCTAGCTACATGGCTCTGCCCTTCTTCTTCATGCTTTCCTTCCAGCACTTCTTTCCTTTGCCTTAGCCTTCCTACCTAGCCCTGTTTAGCTTTTCCAAGACATTCTCTGTAGGTTGGTTATTTGTTTTGAAAGTGGCTTTATGTTGGTCAAGTTTAGACCAACATAGACAATCTGGTTTTAAGACTCCCATACACAATATGACCATCTTGTGGTCACTTGAACTTATTCATGAATTGCAATTTACAAAAGTCACTCCCAAGACAGCCTATTGTTTTCAAAATGGCTCAATGAATTTCAGACACTAGTAGGGACAGCACTTTTTTTTTAAAGATTTATTTTATTTATTTATGCATACAAGAACTGGGGTATAGGCCAGAGGAGCAGGGATAGGGGTTGAGAGGATTTATCAGAGACAGAGTAAGGAGCAGAACAGGCAGATTGACTGAAATACACTGCTGAGGGGAGCAGTAGGCAAGATAGGAGAGGTCTGCTGCGCCATGGGTGTGAGTTCTCTTGCCTGGCATCGAATTCATACTGCATTGGCTGCCTATAGCTTGATAGTGCTGCGACTTAACCCCTGTGCCAACAGAGAGGTCCCAGGGACAACATATTTTGTGGTAAATTGCTGTTAGTGATTTTTTTTCTGGATTTCACACTTATCAGAAGTGCTTTTGTTTTCACTCCACTTTTTCCTGTATGGTTACTGAAGCCATGCAACTCCAAGTTTGGGATTTGCAAGAATATCCTTTCATCAAATTTTTCTGTAGATGTGGGGCATGAAATTTTGTTTTGTTATTTTAGTTTTTCAGTCTGTATTTTATTGGAACTTTGAAAATTAAAAAGACTAGGGGAGAGTTTTCTATGACATCTATATATACTTGAAAGAAGGGAAGCTCAAGCAAGACTTCCTTTCATGGTGCTGAAGTTCTCCAATAGTCAATTTAGTCTTAATCTTATCTCATGACAACAAAGGGATTTGAAGAATTTTAAAAGTAACCTCATTAACAATTATTTTGTATATTTGGGGTATTGACCTGTTAGAAGTATATTATTTTAACTATTATGCTCTTTTGAAATCTTTTGCCATTTTTATGGCCTACCATAATACAATTCAGTCACTTTAGAAAATCAATATCTAGATAATTTCTTAAATAGTAGAAAATTTAAAAATATATTTATAATTGTATATATGTATATATGTATATAATTTTATATGCATTATATATGCATATATGTATACAAATCTAACTGTATATGACATAAATTTGTGATATGTAATGCCTGTTATACAGTATATATAACAGAAAGTCAATCAGAATTTAATCTGTTTTTACGCAATTGTTTTTCAAAATGTGTTTTCTTATTAGAAAAAGAATATGTGGATTTGTTTTTGCTTATAAAGACAAAAACTATGCTTTTTCACTTTAATCATTTTTGCTTTTGCCCTAAATGTTTTCTTCTCACCTAATAAAGAAGGGAAGGAATGTTTTGCCAAGCTCAAGACCCATTTGGATCTGTGGTTTCTAAATGTCAAGCACAAATCGAACACTCTGGAGTTTAACCTTATTTGCTTTTGGCTAACGTGACTTCCTGTTTCTAAGAAAGAAAAAAAAAAGTTTTTAAAAGTCCATTAAAAAGCTCACAAGGTGTCTCCAAAACCCAGTGGCTCATAGGACAAAACATTCTAATGAATCATGTACAAATGAATTTGAAAATGTAAATTAAATTTACCTGTAAAGTACAGTTAACTATAAATTCAGAAAGGGAGTAGCAGACTGAGACATAATGTTCTTGGGAAAAAAGCTGCTAAGGGTTGGCCAAACCCAAGTGTTTGAAAAACACTGTTGTTGGAGATGCATAATGAACCCTAAAATTTTTGCAGTTTTTGTGTTTTTACTTATAATTTTGTTTTACGTATTCCCACAGCCAGCTTCAAATGACTCCCCCAGCCCTGCACCTCCCTCCCCCCCACACACCCCCCTAACCAGGAAAAAAACAGGGCAGCTGAAAAGTTTTCTTAAACTTCTTAATACTTTTAATCCTTACTTGTTATAATTTGATTACTGAGACAAATTTTCTCTGTGGGCCTCCTATTAAATCACTTTCAAGTTGAAACAAACCAGAAATCCTTTTAAATAACAGAGTTAGTATTCACTTTAAGCTGCTCAGAATTCATACCAAAAAACTGTAGAATGTCTATTTTTTTTTAATGCTGTAAGTGTGCCCAGAGGCTACTCTGATGGACTTATCCTTACAACCTAACCAAAATGAAATAAATAAATGAATGTGATGTTCTGGTATATAAAAAGTTGAGGATGTTGATTAGCTTTGTATCTGGAAAAGGCCCCTTTCCAGGCCCACAGATATCAGTGTTAAGAAGGGTTACCTCAAATTAACCTTGGCAGATCTTCTCTTTCTGTGAAATAGAGGTCTGTTTGGTTTGATATTATGAGTACCTGGTCTAAAGCAATCTTTACATTATATATTTCAACATGGAAAAACAAACCTGTTAATTGTGTTTAAATGTTTTTAAATGTTTTGTCCCTATTTTTGGTAGTTTCAGGATATCCTGATTGATATAGATCTTGTATTTTTAAGATTTTTTTTAATTATTCACTTGGAAGGAGTAATAACCTAAACTATGAAGGTTAAGGCTAAGACTTACCCTCATATAACTAAGCAGAGAAATAGTGAAAAGAACAATAATTACAGTAATTTTTAACATTCTGTATGCATAGCTATTTCTTGGAAAATATCTTAAATATGTATATTTCAAAGGGTTTCATCCCAAGTATTCAGATTGAGCAAGTGATACCTAGGAATCTGCATTTTCACATGTGCTAGTGCAGGTCATGTACAGGCCTGCATGCGAGAAATATTTTATTAGAATTTTAGATGTCAGATTAAAAAAAAAAAAAGATGATTAGTGTTGTGCTCAGAACAACATCAGAGAAAAAGCTGGGACAAGTAGGACCAAAAATTGTGAAAATGGTAGGTAGCTTGTGGTTGAAAAAGAGTGATTAAATAGAGAATGGAAAATATGTTTTGTAAACTATAAGGAACATACACCATTTCCAAGTGAAAACAGAAGGAGGGGTGTGCAGGTATTAGTGTCTAAATAGATAGAATATTTTGAATGCCCATGTCAACTTCTCTCAGAAATTCCAGATAAAATGTCAGGCTAGCTGGTACAACATAAAATTAGCGATCTGTTCTGAGTAGCTTACTCTAAACTACTCTGTACTTTTATGTCCTGACTGATCTTGATTTCCTAGTTTGTTAACACATTACTCATTTTTCTGCTACTAAATCTTCAGAGCTGACTTGCTTTGGACTTTGACTTCCTTTCTTTAACCATCATTGAGACAGACTGTTCTAGCCACGTAACTATTTACTGCCTTGGTTGGGTCCTGCTTCCTCTATCTACTGCAAATATACCAGGCCTGCCTAGAAGTGCTAGGACTCCTTAACTGGAAGAGGAAAGATCAACTGGCCCCTATGTGTTTATATCCACCTGATACAGATACTCTGCTCCTCCTCTTGTGTTGTCCCTTTAACATTGACTGACGGGACACTTGACTATTAGGGATCTGCCCTGCTCACTGCCTATTCCAGGGCCAGCCCTATAGTCAGATCAATCTCTGACTTTAAGTTTCTCAAATGTTATTGTCATTGTAGCCACCAAGAAAGTGTGTTAAAATTAGAATGCTTTAGACCCTACTAATTCTGGAAAGCAACCCAGATCAGTGTTACCCAAAGTGGGATCCTCAGGCAGATTCAGCATCAGCTGGGAACTTAAGGATATACATTCTTGGGCTCAATTCCAGACTACTGACTCAGGCTCTCTGGGGATGGGACCAGCAATCTGTGCTTTAACAAAGAAGGCCTCACCCTTACTGACTTTGGGTGGTGCTAAGTGCTGGCTTTTGGCATTTTAAGTATGGTTTGATCCTAGAATTTTTGAATTGGCTTGTATTTTAACAAAATATCCAGCTGATAATTCTATATTTAATAAGTTGGCTCAATGATTTTTAGGTATAACTAGGTTTGGAGACCTTCTGCATTAACATATGCCCTGCACTTGAGAGAGAAGTAGTACTGTTCAAACTCAATTTGATGTTTCTCCAAGGATTTTCTGTTCAAATATATATCTCCTAGTGCCCTTATGATTCATAACACCAACCCTCTATAATATCCATGTTTCAGAGCTGATTTGAAGCTTGACTACTTAATGCCTATAAACCTGTTGAGATCCTTTGGCAAATCCCAGGTCAAAGAACCATCCATATATTTGAGGCTTTGCTGTCACTGGTACTGTAATAGATTTTAACATGACATTCATATAACTCCCAGTAAATGATGGCTCCACTCTCAAGCCAGGTGCTAAGGTAAAAAGAAATAAACCAAATAAAAGAAGAAAAATAACACTAAGTCAACACCCATCCCTCTCCCTGAAAAGTAGCAGAGTAAGAAGCAATAGAATATCCATACATATTCTTTCACTTTCCACTCAAGTTAAAAATTCAAACTAAATATATAATCAAACTCTTGTTGGCAACTACAAGTTATGCTGACAAGAGTTTGTGACATCTTGTCATTACTGTGTGTTCTCCAATATGAGCTACAATTTCTCATGAGTTAAACTTTAGAAATATAAGTTACAAATATTTACCTCATAATATGTGTAGAAACAAGTCTTCTTTGATCTATTTTAAAGATATCACAATTCTTCACTGAGTTTCTCAAAAGAAGAATGAGAACAAATATACTCCGCTGGGTGCCGTTTGGCTGAGTAGACATATTTATTTCATTAGAGACTACTAAAATTATAATGCTTATCACATAATCTACCTCATAATGTAATTACTTGTACATGTGTCTGTTTCCCCACTAAATTGTTAGCCTCTAGAGAACAAAGGCTGGATTTTATTTATATTTAAAATCCTCACAGTGCCTAGTGGTGCATTGCAAAACCTCAATAAATATTTATAGAATGAAAAAATGGATGATATCCTTGCTCCTTTCAAATACTGGAATTTTGTTCATTCTATCTCCTTGTGTAGGGCTATCCAAACTTCTGACTAACCAGTAAGAGAACTCAGAACTCAGCCTTGATTAATATGAAAGTGACAAATTAATCCCTGCAGATTAATCCATTTTTTTCTGCCTTATTAGAAAGAACTGTGGGTTAGGTGAGAAACTAGTAAATAACTTCACAAAGAAAATAACTAAAGTTGTATTTATCTGCTGTATAAACATACCCTTCTCAACTCTTGAGAATAATGACCTTAAAAACCTCAGAATAAATAAGCTTGCTCACTAAAGTAGGAAAAGGGACAGAGAGGCTAGAAGAAGTTATGCCTACTGAATTGTGGGAAATGAATGAAAATGATGTAAGTTGAATAATAGGAAATTGTTCTTTTTATAGGTAAAAGTGATTCAACATTAATAATTTTCTATGGTTCAACCTATTACCTTCTTGCAGTATCCAAACATATTTGAAATTCTCACAATGCCTAGTGGTGCCTTTGAAGGAAAAGACTTTATTTAATAGTTTAAACTCTAAAAGTTTTATTCATGAATTTGTAACCAAGTTTCCAAGGATACTGATAGTTAGAAGCTTTATGGATTTTTAAGATATTTGGACTCTGATTTAGTATGTTTTCCAATAAAACATTCAAGATAAAACTAGAGGAAAGTAGAATATTTTATTATAATTTCTAAATTATAGTTATTAAATAACATGCACTAGATCACTTATTTGCTAAAATGTGATTTTGTAGGCCTGACTTACTAAGTCTTTAAGTGAAACCTCTGAGGTCAGCATTTTTTACTAAGTATTCAAGATGAATCTGACTTCCACATCATGTAAACACTAATGAAAGAAAACTGGAGTGATTTAATTAATATCAGTAGAATGGACTTAAGCAAAAATTACCACGGACAAAAAGATCTGTAAAGTGATTAAAAAAAGGCCAATATTCCAAAAAAGACAATGATTCTAAATGTGTGTGTACCACAAAACACACTGCAAAAAATGATAGAACTGAAAGGGAAAATAGGCAATTTCATAATTATAGAACTAGAAAGAAAATCAGCAATGATACAAGAGACCTAAATAATTTCAACAACCAACTAGATCTAATTGATACCTGGAACACCCCATCAACCAATAGCAGAATGCATTCTTTTCAAGTATACATATGACATTCACTGAGATAAACCATATCCTGAGTCATAAAACCTTAACAAATTAGCCACCAAATAACTATGTTTAGGGGGCAAAGGCATAGATAATCAGAATTAGGGTAAGAAACTTAGGGTAATGGTAATAAGGTAGCTACACATAATGCTGTATATAGACAGGCAGGGGTGTATAATGCCTTATTTTCTGGGTTAGAAATATGCTTATTTCTCTCTGATTATATGCAGTTTATGTTGCATTCATTCATTCTTCAACAAATATTAATTGGTTTTTTTTTTGGGGGGGACCCTCGCCGGCGGCCAGGGAACGAACCGGCGCTGCAGAGGCTGCAGGCAGTCTCGCAGCCCAGTGCTCAACCGCTGCGCCACCAGGGGAGGCCCCAAATATTAATTGAACATTAAACAGTCACACCAATGTTCCAGGTACTGAAGAATTAGCAATGAGAAAAACCAGTTTTTCCCTCAAGAAATTTAGGCTCTTTATGGAAGTTAAAAATGATAACACAAAAGTAAATCATGAGGCATGTTAGATATTAACTGAAAACAAGATATGGGGATGGAGTATATAGTGGTAGTGGCAGAGTACAGTTTTAAATAGAGCAGTTGGAAATAGCTTTCATGAAAAGGTAGTATTTGAATAAAAACCTGCAAGAGGTGTTACCTGGCTAAAGGTGCTGTTGAGTGTCTAATCTGTCAATAGCAAAAGCAGGGTTCTCAGTGTGGCACCATTCTTTGGCAGCAAGGATTGTTTAGCCATGTGGGAGTTTGCCTTAATCTCTTCATGGAAGAGGCAGATATTTGTCCTCACTGGAATGGACTTATTCTGGATATGGATCTACCTTTCTTTCCTGTAATGTTTCTGCCAGTAACACTAACCTGTGCACTAGAGTAGGCTTTGTCAGCAGTCATGACATGCTCTGTACCATTGCAAAAAGAACTCATTTCACAACAGAGAAAGTACACTGATGGACTCCTGCCCATGAGATAAATTGATATTATCACCTACTGTCACCTGATTGGGTTGACTGGACAGAATCCATAAAAAGATACAAAAGCTAATTGAAAGATGAAATAGCATAATTAAAGATCCATTATGGTACCTTTGGTACACAACAGTCTGAAAGGATGGGGTTCTTTCTTACAAATGAATTTGATGATTTGACTTGCAGACCATTCTATGGTACTGTTTTCCTCATAGCAAGTATGGATGAGTACCAGAACTAACGAATGCTACTAACACCCCAAAATCTCTACTTCATGGATAGGACTGTTTATTCCTAAACATCTGTGTAGCTCCTTCCTTCTGGAATCTTCATTCTCAACTCTCCTTTGACACCAATGGGACTGTCACCATCACCCTGTCTTCTTTTCTTTCTACAAAGATTACATTTTCTGGTCAATGATAATTATTTCCTTGCTTTTGACTTACCCTTTTATTATATTCTTTTAGCAAAACCACACTCCTGTTTAAATATCTGTGCTCATAACCACTTGCACCTGTGCAGCTGAATGTAGCTGAAGACCTTCACTGGTCTCACTTTAAATTCATGGCTGTAATCCTCAATGGGGTGCTTAATGCTTTTGGGCAATCATATCAGTATTATGTATCCCTTGACCAATTGCTCTCTCTCATTTCTCAAATAAGCATTTCATTACTTCTTTCTCCTCACACTACAGCACCTCTTCCTCCTGTCTCCAGTCAACTTTTGAATTCATTGAGAATATCGATCAATCAAAGGACAATACCCTCAAACTCCTATCACCACATCCACTATCTACCAGAATGTGTATTTAGTCTGTCTACTAGCCTTTTAATATTGATGAGCTTTCCTTGCTTCTCTCTAAGAGATCTTCTGCACAGAATCTAATTCTTTGAAGTAGTGGTCTTTCACAGGGATAGTGAAAATCCTGGCTGAATCAACCTAATGAGAAATCATGAGCATGAGTAAGATAAAGTTGCATATAGTGAATTGTTTATTAATGCTATTGAGTGAATCTTTAAAGGAGTAGTTCAGAACAACAAAAATAATTGCATGTGATTATGTAGTTTTTTGAAAAGTTTCAGCTAATAGACATTGATCTCCACAAAGATTTTATTCCCAAAAGTGTTAAGAGAAAGATTCATGAACTCTTCCTATGACTACCAATGCCATGATTTCACACTTAAATAAAGACACAAATTACTAGTTTATCCCAGGAATGGGAATAATAATAAGATAAACATCATGCAACTTATTTAACTTTATATTTATAGATCCCATTTTGATTTAGGTAAATGGTGAAGAATGATTTAATTTTCTTATTTGTGTGTAGATCTACCTAGAATTTCTTCACTGACTTGTGAAGTCACCTTTTCTAGGATGTTTCCTTTCTTTTTCTAGCATATCAGTTAGCCTGTCTAAATTTCTAAAACATTTTTATTTGTGCCGTGATATTTGTCCTTTATTATTAAAACATCTTTTATTGCTATTTATTTCATATCTCTTCCCCAAACTCTGATATTTGTTTTGATTCCACTGATCCCATATTAATGGGCCTTAGCTTTTGTGACCTATTATTCTCCACTCAAACTTCTAATCCTTACATGAAAACACTGTTGTATAGAGTCCAAATTTTAGATGAATAGTAACAGTGCAATGTGAAAAGACAAAGGATCAATAAGCTCCAAGATGATAGGAAGTAAAGGTTGAAAAGTTGGTAATAATTTGTGAATGCAAGTATGATTTTTCTTAAAAACTGATCAACATTAGAAATTAGAAAATACCTTTAAAGTTATTTCCC
Source organism: Talpa europaea (assembly GCF_964194135.1). Taxonomy (NCBI): domain Eukaryota; kingdom Metazoa; phylum Chordata; class Mammalia; order Eulipotyphla; family Talpidae; genus Talpa; species Talpa europaea. The sequence goes on along the minus strand of NC_140068.1, from coordinate 29,694,164 downwards.
TTACAAAATAATTTTTAAATATAGAATTCACATGGTAATTTGTGAATTAAATTATCAAGAAGTAAACTTAGCAAAAATGAAAACTATTTTCAAGGAACACACTGATTGGGCAACAAAAAGTGTGGTGATTTAAGGAAAATCTTGTGTATTTCCAACTAGCTTACAACATTCTATGTTAGAGGAATCAAATGTATTTGGGGGATTTCAAGAGAAAGTAAGTGAATTAACTGCTTGCAGAAAATTCAAGTCATATAACAACCATAACTTTAGATGAGACTATTCAACACTTTATTAACCAGTTAATGTCTTCCCCTAACTTTATGGTCTCCACTAATTCCTTTGAAAAATTAAGACTTTAGGATAGCAATGTATCCTGACTGAAACATTAGTGTTAACAACTGTTACATGACTCAAAGTAATGTTCTGTCAATGTCAACATGTCCTTTTTTCCCACCTTTATTTGTCTTAAAGAAGGCTTTATTCTTTGGGATTGAATTTTAATTATTTGTTTTTTAAAAATAAAGCCTTGGGCCTCCCCTGGTGGTGCAGCGGTTGAGCGCTGAGCTGAGAGGCTGCCCGCAGCCTCTGTAGCGCCGGTTCGTTCCCTGGCTGCCGGCGAGGGTCCCACCAAAAAAAAAAAAAAAAAAAGCCTTATTCTTGTGAGTAATTGTGTTTTAATAAACAAAGACACAGATTGCTGTTCATGTTCAAACTGGAGGAAAATATATTCAAGTGATGACAATTTTGAGTTTAAAACTTAAACCAAATTTTTGGTAATTTCATTATTTATATTTATCATGAGAATCTCTAAACTTGCATCCATCCACATGTGTTAATGTGGAAACAATTTACTTTAGGAGATGGGGGTTTGTTTTAAATTTACTTAAAGAGGGGATCCTGAATTACACTTGAGACCCTTAATTTAAGATTTTGAAGTCTTTCTGTAGAGTACCAATGTAACCAACATTGTTTTCTAAGGCTTTTTAGGAGTCAAATTGATGTTTCAGAGAATTTGATGTGAAAAACATGGGAATTTTATTTAATTATCCATGTTTGCACAATGGCTTTCCCTTTAAAGAAGGGAAGCTCTCTCCTTTTTTTCCCAGTCTATTCTAACATCTCATCCCCTCACATATTGCCATGCCCTTAAAATTGTAATAATTCCCTCTTAGCAAATAAACCCAGGAATAAAGGATGGTTTAACATTTGAAAAATAGTCAATGAAACACACCATATTAAAATCTGTATAAGAGAAAAACCATATTAAAATCTTAATATATACTAAAAAAGCATTGACAAATTCAAAATCCTTTTTTTCAGATTTTTTTTATATTCCCCATACAATTGCACCCCCCCTTATTTTAACCCCAATCCCTCTTCTCCCCGCCCCCCCCCATAGTGTGTCTCTGATTTATAGTTGCTTGTTGAACATCCATTCTTGACTAAAACCCTCAGTAAACATAGAATAGAAAGGAACTTTCTTAATATGTCAAGTGGCACCTATGGAAAATATGGTTAATTTTATAGGTCATGGTGAAAGACTGCTCTTTTCCTAAGATCATGAACAAGGCAGGATATCCAATCTCACCATTTTATTAAGTGTGGTACTTGAGGTTCTAGAGAGTGTTATTAGTCAAGAAAAAGAACCAAAAGCATCCAGACTGGAAAGAAGAAGTAAACTATTTTATTGTTTGACAATATGATGATCTACATAGAAAATCTGATAGCGTCTATCAAGAACTAGAAGAGCTAATGAGGATCAAGTCATAAGACACAAGGTTAATACACAAAAATCAACTATTCTTACATGCTATCACGATCATCTAAAAGTGTAATAAAATTTAATTTCAGTTAAAAATTGAAATAAAATGATAGGATTTTTAAAGCCTCAAAAGGCATGAAATACCTAGGGATAAACTTAAAAAGACAGGAATTACTTATACTTTAAATGTATAAAATATTCATAAGAGAAATTAAAGAATATTTTAATTGATGAATCAATATACCTTTTGTTTATGTCAGAGGACATAATATTGTTGAAATGGCAATACGCTGTCATTTTACTATGTTGATTACTGATTAATTGCTGTTATATATAATAATTTATTATACTGGTATAGTTTTTTTTTGATGTGTGCATGTAACTTTTACAAACTGACTCTAAAATTTATATTACAGTTAAAATAATTAAAAATTGGAGGGCTAAACCTACCTGACTTCAAGAATTATATAGGGACAGAAATCAAAACAGTATGTTAGTGGCATACTAATAATACAGATTATCTGATGGAAAAGAATAGAATCCAGAAATAGACCCATATATAGAAAATTGATTTTGATTGTACTAAGACAATCCAGTGACAAAAGAGTAACTCTTTGAACAAATAATACTGGAAAGTTGCATATTAATGTGTAAATTGAATCCATATCTGAAAAGAGTAAAATTTTGTTCACAGACAATATAATCATCTGTATTATATGGTGGTATAGCCTCACTTCATATGTTATACAAAAATTATCTCAGAATCAATCACAATCCTAAAATGCACTTATAGTAACAGTAAAACTATAGTGACAAAGATTAGTGGTTATCAAGGATTTGGGGGAAGAATGGAAGATTTTAATTAATTAGTGATGGTTCCATACTGATGTATGATATTAATAGTAGGAAAAACTGAATACAGGATATATGGAAACTATGTATTCTGAAATTTTTCTGAAAATATAAAATTGTCCTAAAATGATGATGAATCTCGCAAACATAAAGTTGATATTGAGAACCAGACACACAAAAGGCACACTGTAATTTATTTATATATTATACAAAAGACGAAATTAATGTATGGTGTTAGAACACAAGAATTTCACCTTGGGGAAAGAGTTGGGTAAATAGCTAGAAGTGCAGTTGCTGGATCTTGTAATCATACTGTTTAGTTTTATTAAAAAAAAAAAAAGGCACGCTTTCTTCCATAGTGGAATTAATGACTTCTCAGTATTTTTTATTTCAATATTGTTTTCCCCAATTTTGTGGGAATGTCTTTTGAAGGTGAATATAGAATCTTGAAATTCCCCTTAAATATTTGACACCATTCAGAAGAACCTTTACTCTGAAACAAATGAAAAATCAATTTTACTGCAGCAAAAGTCATGTAGTAGTAATTCTCTAATGTTTCATGTGGTACCAATAGTTTTATTAGGGACTGGATTTGGACTAGAGATAGAAACAATTGACAGACTTTATTGCAAGGCTCCTTTCAGACAACCTAAAAATATTTCTGAGGATAGAGAATTTGTCCCTTAGTCATCAAATCTCTTGAATTTTTCTGCCAATAGTCATAGTGCAAATCTATGTTCTTTTATGTAGTTATATTAGGTAGTTTATCCAAAACAATGTTAAATAATTATAGTGATCACAAATATCTTTGACTTTCTCCTGATTCTAAAAGAAATACTTCTAGGATTATCATTGGTAAGCATGATGTTAACTTTTGGTTTGAAATTTTATATATATAGAGAGAGTAAATCAAGAATTCTTATAAACCTTGGCTATTTTAAAAACATTCATTCATTTATCACATTAATTTCTTATTGTAAAATACATGACAACCATCTCTGTTTTAAATGTATAATATGTTATTATTAACTGTGGGTACAATGTTATACAAAAGATCTCTAGAACTTATCTTGCATAACTTAACTTTTCTTTATAAGCCTATTAAATAACAGTTCCATATTTCCCTTCCAGTGCCTGGCAATCACTATTCTACTCTCTGCTCTTATGAATTTGACTCATAATTACCTCATATAAGTGAAATCGTACAGTACTTGTCCTTCTATGACTGACTTATTTCATGTAGCATAATGTCCTCTGGTTAATATGTTACACCAGACTAACAGAATGAAGGATAAAAACCACATGATCACGTTAATAGTTGCAGAAAAAATATGTGACAAAATTCAACACTCTTTTGTGGTAAAAACTCAATAAAATAGGAATAAAAGAAAATTATTTCTGGGCCTCCCCTGGTGGCGCAGGAGGTTGAGCGCAGCACTGTGAGTGAAGTTGTTTGCAGCCTCTGCAGCCAGTTTGATTCTGGCTGGCCTGCTGGTGAGGCTCCCACATGGCACCTGCTGTTTCCCTCAGCAGTGTATTTCATCAATATACCTGTTCTGTTCCCCACTCTGTCTCTGGTGAATCCTCTCACCCTCCTGCACATCTGGCCCGTACCCCAGTTCTTGTATAAATAAATAAATAAACCTTTAAAAAATATTTCAACAAAATAAAGGCCATCTATGAAAAGCCCACACCTTATATTTTACACATCAGTGAAAAACTAAAAGGTCTTCTCTTAAAGTAAGGAAAAAGGCCTTGGTGCATACTCTGGTCACTTGTATTCATATAGTATTAGAAGACCTAGCAAGAGTAATTAGACTCCTAGATTATTTTACACTCCTTGCCAAAGGTCCAGTATAATATAATTTCCTACCTGAATATCTGTTGGTTTTATAACTCAGAAACTGGAGAGAACTTAAACCTAATACAGTTTTCTTATTTCTCACTGAGGGTACAGGGGCTTCTCGTATGTGCCCCAGAACAAAAGAGATTTAGAGTATTTCATAGCAAGTGTTTCCCAAAAGAGTTATCAGGGCCAACAGAGCGTTCTCCTCTTTTATATCCCATAGCAATCATCTCTTAAAGGTTCTACACGCCAAGACAGTAAATTATTATCACTTAAATCGTTCAGAATATTTTATCAGCCTTGGAAGCAAATAGTTTATAATTTAAATCATATGCAAAAAGTAACAATACCTTTCAGCACACCAGGCATCTGTTTCCTCTAACTTACTTGTGTTGCTCTCTGTTCACCCATGAAGTCTAACTAAGGTGGCATGCAAAGATTTCTAAAAGTAAATGTGGAATCCATTGAAGTTTTAATAGTCCTAGTTAGTTAAAAAAAAAAAAAAGAAACCATTTTAAATAAAAATGCTACATCATCCGGTTCTATAAATTTTTTTTCCCTACATACTGAAGCAAATTTTAGGTGCATGCTATTAAGGGAAAGGTTGCATTACACCAGCCAGTATACCTTACAAGACTTATAATCTATAATCACATTATATGTGGCATATGGAAGGTGAACACTTAGTAATAGCAACCAATCCTTTTGGACCTCTGTTTCTGAAAAAAGAAAAAAAACAATACTAAAAGTTCTAAAATTTCTTATTTTCATTTTAACCTGGTTTTATTTTTAAAATATTTGTTTAGAAAATTCAAAACCTGAGTGTGTCTCCCTCCTCCCACAATAATACAAGTGATGAATGATACCCACCTCTATATTAGTTGTAATTACTAGGAGATTTTACATCAAGGAATGAAAGATTTATGAATCTTGCAGCTGCAGTCCAGTTTCATTTTCTCAATGAATAAGGGCTGGAAGACAAAGAGGCATTTTCAGTCATTCCTTGTCAACAGTTTTCATAGCTTGGGCAAAATATTTGGAATATTGGGAGGAACAATAGCCCTATATCTAACAGTTTAAAGTTACAAGCCTGATTTTGCGGCTTGCCAGCAATTTCTGGTAAGTCACTTAACCTTTCCATGCTTAAGTTTCTCATATGTAAATGTGGATGATGATACATGCAAGGTAATTTTAAAGATAATTGCTCATGGGATCCCAGAACTATAAGAAACCTTGGAGATGAACTAGCCACTAACTCCTAATTTTACAGGTGAGGAAACTTTCCCTGTTGTGTTAAGAGTTATTCAATGTCACCTAGTGGATTATTAGCACAACCAGTGTTAGATTTCAAATCCTTGGTTCTAATTTCTGTGTTTTTTCTACCTGTAAGTACATTTTTCTAGTTGACCTGTAGATGAAAAAATAATGCAATTCACTTTTTATAATCAGGACCTGTACTCTGCCTATCTAGTAGAATCATGTTCAGGTCACCCAGTATGAACAGTTGGCAATTAACTGAAGGATAATATTGTGTTTTGTTAGTGTTTAATTGTCTTGTCACTGTGGTCATTTGCAGTTGAATAATTGCATTTTGTGATGGTTTTCTTAGTGTTATTTTTCTTGACATGTTACTTTGAAAGACTTTAAGTTGCTATATACTATGAGGACCAAACTGCCCATTAGCTTTCTATTAAAAGATTCTAATGGTTTTTCTGTTAACACTTATGATCATTTTTTAAACTCCATTTTGACTCAATGAAAAATCAGTGAGAAATTATGTTTTTGTCCAAAACATTTAGTGTGGCTCATCTATTTTGTTTTATCATCATGTATTGATTTCATAACTCCTGCATTGAAAATACAGTTTGAATGTCTTTTTACTATAGGAATCACATTATGTGTTAAATTGAGGATTATAAAGTGACTTTTCATTAGAATACATTTCTGATTCCCAAAGACCTTGCAATTCTGATTTGGAATTGTGTGTAAAACTTCCCATCTGGGTTTTCTAACTCATTGTAGAATTTACAGTAACTTGGTTTGAGAAAAGATTAGTATGTATGAACCTCTTCTGAAGTAGACATTTCATAAATTAAATCATCATTTTGCATTCAGAGACAGATGCTTTGAAAGTGATTATAGCTGTCCTTATATCTCTATCTGAGTGATCATCAGAGCCAGAATTCTGGAGCTGTCTAAAACCAGATGGCTTCGAGTATAAACTAAAGCTTACCATTTAAATGGGTAACTCTTCTCTCTCTGTTCTCTATAGAGAGCAAATTACAAAAGAACCATCCTAAATTAAAAAACAAAATGAATAACTGTATTAGAAAAGTAAAAGCTAAAGATATTCATATAACCAGATTCAAAACATGACTATAACCAAAATATAGAATAACTAGGATTTAGAGAAACTTCACATCTACCTTAGATAGTCTGGATCACATTTCCCTTTTTAACCATGATTTTGCCAACATTTTCTGTCTCCAGTATATTACTTGTCTCTTAAGAGAGCATGATGTCAACATAAAATTTTCCTGCCTCCTCGCAGAATCACTGATAGAATTAAAAAACAACTTTGTGGTAACTAGTAAGAACATAATGAATGCCAAAATTTCAAATCATTACAAACAAATAGATTTTCATGAGAACAAATCCAAAAGGAGTTTGATAAAATGAAAAAAATTCATTAAGTATTTTATGCTCAACTTGTAGTCCCCGAACTGATGATGCAGTTACTCAGTGATAAGTACTAATATTTGTTATTTTTTTTTTTTAGTTTCATCAAGGATGACTAAATTTCAAAATTGTATTTTATTGAGATGATGTTTATTTACAAAACTGTTTATGATAAAGGGGGATAAATATACATATTTTAAATATGCTTATCCCACCATGCCTTTCACCAAAGCAACCATAATCCTCCACCATAGTTCTTTTTAAATCTTTCTCTTGTCTAATTGCTTTAGCTAAGACTTCCAATACTATTTTGAATAGAAGTGGTGAAATGGACATCTTTGACTTGTACCAGATCTTTGAGGAAAAGCTATCAGTTTCTCACCATTGAAATTATGATGTTAACTGCAGGCTTGTCATGCCTTTCTTGTGTTGAGGTATGTTCCTTCTATCCCCATTATTTTGAGAATTTTTATATTTGCTTCTAAATTCAGTTTGTTGCTATGTCGTGTGTCATATAGTTTCTGAAAACTTTTACACTGTGAGAGGAGAGTGAAAAGAGTAAAAAAAAAAAATAGGATTGCCAGTATTTGGTCTGCCAGAAGACTTCTGTTCCCATGCCCTCCCAAATAGAACATACAAATGAACACACACATACATACACACACAATTGTACATGTACATACTTAGTATATGGAGGAAACCATTTGGAGATAAGAATGACAGCATCACAGAGAGAAAGCTGGAACTAGAGTTGCAGAAAAGGAAAGGTTCTCTGAAGACAGTATTTAAACCTTGACTGTTTCTTCCTCACAGCAGGTTTGTTAGCCACACAGCCCATGTTTACTAAAGCTGGCAGCAGTTGGGTTTCTGTCTTTTGTATTTTTAAAGAGACTTGAATTACATACCTATAGCTAACAGCCACTGGTGTCTTCCTTACATCACTGATGTTTGTGTGAAGATGATATCCCGTTTCCTAGAGCACTACAGCTGCTAAAAAGGATGCCCAACAAATATGCTATTTGTAAAGTAGAAGGAGAATCTTCTTGACCTTTTCCCACTTTGTTATCATGACATGAAAAGCAACTCAGCTGGCCTCCTTATTTTGGGGTTCCTGAAGAAAAACCTTTTTTTTTTTTTGGATTCTACTGGCTCTCTTTTTGATAGAGTATTTCTGTAAGAAAAACTTTTCCTCTTTAACCGAAGCCCTTGGATAAACCTTTCATAAACTTCCCCAGGAAATCCTATACACATTAGGGTCTGGCCCTGCCATATTCCTTTTTGGAACAATTGTCTCTTGTTTTTTGTGTTACATTTACGTGGTTTTATCTGTTTTGCTCTTCTAGTTCTAATTCCCAGTCTTTACTTAGGCAGTTCTTCCACTTTTGTTTTAAAGTTAATGTCCCAGAACTCCATGTTTGAATATATTTCTATTCTTACTTGACCTCTTACCCAGACAACCCCATTCTGCCTTATATCATCAGGTACATAACAAATAACTATAAACAAATAACTTTCAAATTTTAATCTACAACCCAGATCTCTGTCCTGGGTACCTGTGCCTACTTCCTACATACTCATCACTTCTTAGATTTACTGTGAGTATTTTGATTCTAACTCATTAAGGTGACCTCATCATCTTCATCATCCTTCCCCCAAATCCTCTCTCACATTAATAGTTATTGTCACTCATCTGGTTGCTTCCTCCCACAAACAATAGGGACACATTCTGGATTTTCTTTTTTCCTGCTGGAGTCTAGTCTGTCATTCTCTAAAATGTGTTCTTCTTATCCTAAGTATTCTTCAGCCTATTAAGACAAGCTGGCAGAATGGGAGAAAGAACTCTGACATTTTCAAATCCCATTTTCTGGGTTGCTTTCCTTTTTAGCAAGCACGTGTTTATATTTGGATCTTTAATTCCTTCTCAGTTTTTTGCTATAATACATAGTCTTCTACTTGTTACTTGAGAACACTATAATTTTAAGAAAATCTTCCAGATTCCATAATTTTATTTTATTTTTACCCCCTTTTTTCCTTAACATCCTGGGAAAAATTTCCCAATGCTTTTCCTAACTACTTACATAACCACTTAATATATGGCTTTCATATCATAAAAATAAGTATGTTCTGACCATACTGACCTCCCACCATGCACACAGGCCATGGGTGTGAAGCAGAGACCATCCCAAACATTTAAGAGTTAGTGCTGATTATACTTCTTGCCCTATTGTCCACTCTCTTCACCTCCCCCACCATTTCTATAGGATAAAAAGTCAAGCAAAGAAGACCCAGTTTATTATTTAACTTTGTTTTATTATTTTTTTAAAAAAGTCTTTTATCTACATTGACACACACACAAAATAGGAATAACATAAGATATTCCAGAGTAGCAAGAGAAAATAAAAACATCCTTTTAACTTATGATACTTAATTTCATCATTTTGTTTTATGAGGCATGGTTTTGTGGTCTATGAATATGGGCAGGGCATTGGGAAATGTTCTTAACTAATACTGACTCTGTGGGTGGCCACAGACAAATTGCCTGATACCTCTATTTTGCTTACTTCATGCCTCCTAATGAGCAGGGAGATCATTAATTTGAGTGACAATTCAACTAAATAAATAATGCCCTAAGGTTTAGTTGGGAATCTAAGAATTGCTGATTTCTTTAGATTCATAATATATTTAATTTGTTATTGATAGGTCACCTCAAATGCCACAAAATGAATGGGAAGATGAACATTATGGAAAGTACTCATTAAAACATCCCAAAATGCTGGAGGAAACTTTCCTAGTTTTAAATGACTTCTTTTGTGGTAGAAAACTTCTACTTCAGAGAATAGATACTGACTTGCATTTTATTGGACACCATAGTTTTCTTGAGCTATTTGATCAAACTTGATTTTCTCAGTTCAACTTTTCTGAGGGCAAAACATGATGTGCTCAATAAAATAAGTATATCATCTAAAGTCAGATGAGTGCCTACCAGCAAGAATATTAACATTCAATGTGTTATATTTTACCACAGGTGAAACAATTATACTCTGAAGTCTTTTACCCCAGGAAAGAATAACAAATACTTCAACCCATCACATGTAGCTTAGCAATAAAATCAGTGGATTGAATGGAGTTAGCCATAGTTTGCACTACTGAATCTATCTTTCATTTACTAATTTATAGGCATTCTGTACATATACAGTATGATTATTTTGTCAAGTAGATATATATTGCAAATATTTCCCCCCAGTTTGTGTTATATACACACAATGGAATACTACTCAACTATAAAAAAAAAAAGATGAACTCTTGCCCTTTGTGACAACAATGATGGTACTAGAGGGGATGATTATAAGAGAAAGACAAATATTAGATGGTTTCACTTATGTGTGGAATATTGGAAAACAAACCAAAAAAATTAGAAAAAACCAAACCAATAACAAATCCTAGAAATCTGACTATGAAATTGAGGCATCAAAGGGGGGAAGGGAAAAGACAGTAGAGAAGGGGATACAGTGGACCATGGCAAGCACTATGGGAAGGGATATAGGTGTGGTGTCACGACATGCATCTGAGGCAGTGTGATCTTGCGTCTGTGAGTCACAATGTTTCAAACCGGCGATGCCTGAATCAAAATAAAAAAAAAAATTACCGTTATATTTTGTTAAGAATGCTTCTAAATTATCTTTTCCTCCATTTTCTTAAATAGGTATGACTCAACATTTGAGAACTGATTGACAGAAAACTCAATCTTCATTAAAAACTTTAATAACTTCAAAACTATATTTTATTCAGGGATTATTGACATATTAGAGGGATGACTGAGCTCATACTAATAGTTCTAATCTTTTATTGTATAAAATAGTTTTGTTCCTTTTTCATTTTCTCTGCTGCAGAGTTGTCAAATATCATTTTTTTTTTTTTTGCTTTTGGCACTGTGTCAAATATGATTAATGCTTCTCTTTTACTTATTTGTTATTTTTCTGTTTATGCTTTTATGTTGTGAAGTTTAAAACTGTATCTTTACAATGGAAATTGAAGCAGAGCCCTGTATATACATAGATCCAACTCCAGCAAAACAGAAAATATTTGTTTGAGGAACTGATATGTGTTATGAAGTCTGTGTAATAATGCATTTCTACTATCTTCACAGAAAAGAAAAAATAGGAAGATTATACTGCGGCTCCAAAGGTAAAATTACCTTCTTGAAAATACTGAACACTACTTTTAACTAAAATTCCAATGAAAAATAAATCTTAATCAAATTTGCATATTTTGACTTGATTCCTTTTCATATGTATTAATTAGATTCTATGATATCTGAGTAAACTACAATAGGTAAAAAATGTTGAGTTTTTATAAAATTTACCTTTTTATAATTTTATTCTAAACTCTGCCACTACATTGATATCAGTCTAAAGCAAGTAATACTATAATTAAAAACATACTTCTGAAGGGGGACCAGTTAGCACCAGTAACTTTTGTCCACTGCTCAATTTGAATTCTTCAACTTTTTAAATGACTTTGAATTAGGGCCTCCCCGGTGGCGCAGCGGTTGAGCGCTGGGTTGCGAAGCTGCCTGCAGCCTCTGCAGCGCCGGTTCAATTCCCTCTCCCCAGCCACCGGAGGGTCCCACCTGGTGCGCAGACCTCTCCTGCCACCCGCTGCTCCTCTCAGCAGTGTACTTAGGTCACCCGCTGCTCCTCTCAGCAGTGTACTTCGGTCCTTCTGCCTGCTCTGCTCCCCGCTCTGGCTCTGGTGAATTCTCTCACCCTCCCGCGCTTCTGACTGTACCCAGTGCTTGTATGAATAAATAAATAAATCTTTTTAAATAAATAAATGACTTTGAATTAAACAACTTTTCTTCCATTTATTTTGTTTAATACACTGCAATTACTTATATTGTGCTTTGTTAAACTGACTGGCTTTCTAGATTATCTTTTCTCTCCTTGATTGAAAAAAAATATTCAAGGACTGTCTTATCATGTTAACAACTTATTCATAGTAATATTTGCAAGCCATTTATTATTGGATGATTTGAATAAACACGATTGTACTAGACTGGTACTTTTACACTAAATCTGAAAGAAAACTTGGGAAAACTGAAGTTCTGCCCTTGAAGAACTAAGACATGAAGATATCCCCTCCTCATGACCTTTTACAATGGAAAGATAACCAGATCATAAGACTGTCAACTATTACCAATATAATGTTCTGATGAATACAGACTACTTAAAAAAATAGTAAGAAAAAGAGAATCCTTCAATAAGTAAAAAAAAAGTGTCATAAAATTAAAAAAAATAGAGTTGGAATTATCATGGAAATCTCTCTTCTATCTCTTAGATTGGATTGACATTCCAATTTATTAGGCACTGTTTTCAGTGAAATGGAAAATTACTACTAACTCCTTAAACCACTTAATTTAGTTTTTATATTGCTAAAACTAACTCGAGTTAAATTCTGCCTCCTGATAATTGTCCATCGTTTAATCATATTTAAGTCCTCTTGAGATAAACATAACTGATTTAGTTGCTGTTTAATTGTCTTTTAAATATTTTAAGACTGCTTTCACATGCCATTTGAGTCTCCTCTAATTTAAACAGAAATAGTTGCTCTAGCTTTTCTCAGAGGAAAATTATTGACTTCTTTACTTATTTCTCTCTTTGCTTCAATTGCCCACATCTTTATTTAAAAAAGGAGGAGAAATAACTGAAATGGAGTACATCTAGCTTAGGATTAAATTGGGTGTTTTTAAAGGAAATACTGAGGGTTTTTTCTGTCATTTGAGACTTTCAGTGAGGTAGAATCTGTTTTTTTTTTTTCCCCCACTTGAATTGCTGTTGACTGGTATAGCTTATTGTGTATAGCTTTTGTTTTATCTCACTTGTTTTGAATCTAAGTCTGAGACAACATTTATCTCTCTTCAACCTTACAAAGATTTAGCTCATTTTTTCAATATCTCAATTGAACTAAACCTTTTTCAATGAGCTTTTGAAAAAATGACTATTTCTGGTTTTATTAGTTCAGCATTTTACTTGACCCCTCAACCTTCCCCAAATAATCCCCCAAATCATGTATTACCAAAAATTGGATATGCGTGATTTGATATATTGATTCTCTTGACATATATAATGTCTGTAACTGATACATATGCCTCTTATCTTTCCAGGTTAGTGATACTATTGAATATAACAAGGACTTGATTAAAAAAAAAAAAAACTTAGGAATCCCAAAAGATCTGCTTTCAGGGTGGGATTAATCCATTATTCATAAGATCTTAATAAAAACTGTTCAGCCCAATACGGTTCCACCATCTGTACTGTATCACTAAGTCCATATTTCTCCATCTTGTTCCAGATATATAAAATGAAATACTTGAAAGAAATTCATTTTTAGATATCTCTATGCTTCCCCTTATTTATCATTTTTTGTACTTTCTCTAAGGAAATGATAGGAATAGCATTGACTTTGTAGATTTTATTTATAATGAACCTAGAATGTTTTCAAGATATTAAAACTACTCCTTTGTTTACTAATTAAAAGTATTCTATCCTAAAGATCAGTTAAATATAGTAAGTCAATAGTTTCTCTTATTTAGTTCTTTTTTGAAAATCAGAAATATATTGTGTATGTATGTATGTATGTATGTATGTATACACACACACACACACGGGATTCTTATTGAAATGTTCTTTTAAAAATAAGTAAAAGGATATGAGTAGGCAATTAATGAAACAGATAATCTAGATGGTCAATAATACTATGAAAAACATAACTCCATTTTACTTGTAATCAGGCAAACACTAATTTAAATGACTGGCAAAATTTATCAGTCTTTAGACTTGAAATGTTAATAAAGAATGAACTTTCTTACAAATTGGCAATTATAAAGTTGAAAGTGCATATACCTTGCTATACAATTGCAAATCTATCCTAATATACAAGCTGATTTTAAAATGTGTACAAATAGAAACAGCATTTTGCTTTGTCTAAGAAAAATCAAATTAATGATTAGCAACTTAAAAGTCTATTAAAAGAGATAAAATAATTGCGATTTATTTTTATGATTTTTTTTTTAAAGGACTGCAGCACTTTAGGAATGTTTGGATTGAAGAGAGGAAGCTATCACATGCTCAGAGTAAGATCCTGATTTAATAAGTCATATGGGTAGGAGATTAAATCCATTTTCCTCAAGTTTACATTCAGATATGAACTTAGTATATTTTTAATTTTTAGTATTTTGAAGTGAGGACTGTAATTATAGCCATTTTTCTGAAGTTGAATGCTATACATGAGATTAGACACATGTAAAGCTTGCAGAGGGTCAGGTTAGGAACAAGTAGCTTTGTGTGAATGCCGTATGCCATGATTTATCACATCCACTTCAATTATATTTAAAATATTTAAAAAATTTCTTCCAGGAGGATTTTTGCTAGATTAATTTGTATATGGTTTATTGTTTTGTTAAATTTGATAGTGATATCTTATTTCCTATATTTTTAAATGGATACTGAAAGTGCTGAAAAACATTTCTATATATTTGCTTGGATCAATATTTGTGATTCTTCTTTTACCCATGAAACCTGTTAAGATACCTGCTCTGAATCACTCTGAATTCAATTAGATCTCAAAAAATGAGATTTATTAATTATTTATTTCATAATATTGATTATTTGCTTAATTGCTCTCCTTATAGATATTTACCAGTTTTTTTAATTTGGTATTTTAATGTGTCTTCTCTTTTTTATTCTCTTTATATCTGAAGTGTATTCTCTAGTAGTTTTTAGTAATCATAATTAATGGCAAACATAGGCTTTATTGAAAATATCTTTGTTTTGTCAAGGATGATGGGTATTTATTGTTAGTGCTATAAGGCTATTTTTCTATTGCCTTCTGTTCTCTATTGCTATAACAAGAAATTGGTTATTTGTTTAGGTGGCATTATTTTATATATAATCCTTTTTTATCCTTGGTTTGTTTTAAGACCTCTTTCATTTTAGTGCCAGCAATTTCATTACAATAGGTCTGGAAAGGAACTTGGTTTTATTTATCACATTTGGAACCATGATCCTTCTTGAAAGTGACCTGTTTCAGGTGTCTCTCCAGTCATTTATAACTTTTCTCCTGTAAACCTTAGCAGCATTAAATTGATCCTTTCATCACTTTCCTATATTTCTTAAAATCCATGTTTACTATATCATATTTTTTTTTGTGCTGCATTCTGTGTAATTTCCTCAGAACCGCTTTTCCATATCATTAATCCTCTTTTCAACATTGTCTACTCTTTTATTTATTATTAAATTTCAATATTTATAGCTCTCTTTTGTAGGGTTGTTTTCCATTCTTTTTACATATT
Organism: Talpa europaea; assembly: GCF_964194135.1. Classification (NCBI taxonomy): domain Eukaryota; kingdom Metazoa; phylum Chordata; class Mammalia; order Eulipotyphla; family Talpidae; genus Talpa; species Talpa europaea. The sequence continues at coordinate 29,678,675 of NC_140068.1, read as the reverse complement.
TTTTGCTCCTATTGCTGAGGTTAGAGTATGTGCACACATGAATGTAATTTCTTTTTTGTAATTCCTTTATATCTTTTTTAAAACATATTTTATAACTAATTATTTTGCCATCTCTAGTTCTCTAAATCTCTATCACTTTTCTTTTTTTGTTCTGTTGACTCTAAATCTTACTTGTTTCCTTATATATTTGTTTTTATTGTGAACTCATCTTCACAATAAAATGGGAGTTGTATGTGACCTGAGTTAAAGAATTGCCTCTTTGAAGTTATCTCACATGCTACCAGGTGACCCAGTGGTATCATCAGCCCAAGAAGAATTTTTCAATTTATTTATATATTTGGATTTTCTAGATAATAAATAAATTATAATTTAAGGCTTCAAATTGACATGAGACACAGGTGTAGAATTCTCTGGGGAAATTTTTCTCTAGTTTTTAAATTTTCCTATCTTTGAGGTTACAAGTGAAATCATCTGGTATTTGTCTTTCTTTAAACTTTTCCTCTTTATTTTTAGTTTGCTTTTGGTCATCCAGAGTTCTGACAGAAACACCTACCTCAATATCTCTCTGTGGTAGAGGGAAGGATTTTTCTGACCTGTCTTTATAACAATGATGTGCCCCTTTTAGGGTCCTGCCTTTATTTGTGTGTTACAAATACTCCCTCCACAAGTCACTGCTCCTCTTCCATGTAAACATTAAAATTAAAGGCTTTGGGATAGAAATATTACCTACCATCTCCAAATTCATTCTCTCACTCTATATTTCAACACCTTGTATTATAGAAGCTAGAGAATTAACTAATTGCTATAATGTTCAGTTCTCTCTTTTTTCCCTTCCAACCTAACAATTTCTTCTATTTTTGAAAACTTAGAAAAGTTCTTATAATATCTCTTATAGTATTATTTTTTTACATTTCTACACATGTTTAGCAGCATTTTAGGTAAAACTTTTGTCTTGTCTTATCTGGAGGCTTGGAATATTCTGTCATTCCTTTTTTCTAGCTGTTGATCTTCAATTGCTTTATCATTGTCAAAGCATCACATTCTTCCACTCTCAAACATATTTACTTTGATTATTCTCTCTTATTCTTACTTCTAAATTTTCTTCTCTTCAAGTTCTGTCTTGGCTATTTTACCCTTTGTGTTTGAGTATGCTTTGTTCTCTCACGTAAGACAAAGATTAGGGAGATCTTTTCTAATTCCATGTAACTTCTTCAAATATTTAGATTTGTTTCTTAACTTTACACTTGATTTTCTGGAATCTTATGTGAGAATTAAAGCAGTATATATCTTTGGAACATAGCACCAGTACTTTGATTTCAATATTTTCATGACTTTGTAAAAAATTATAAATCTTCGTGGTTCTTTCTGGAAACAATGCCTGGCAGCATGTGGCAGCTGAGTAGTTAACTTGTTTGGTATATGAGGATGAATAGTTAGTTTGTCAAAAATTTCTGACAATTCTAGTTTTAAATTAGTCAGTATATTCCCTTCTTGATTCCTAATAGTCTCTCTGAGTGTTTTAAGGTATATGTTTAAGCCACTTACCTTTGTTTCCTATGGTAGAAATCAACTCTAAAATTATGTCATCCAAATCAAAAATGTGATTTTTAAAAAAGATGTGAATAGTAATGTCAAAAAACACATAAAACCCAAAAATCTATCTCCCATTTACCATTCATGCCTTTCATAGGTTACACAGGATGCCAACTCTTGTTGAGCTATATATAATTCAATACTTCAGAATGTTATACCATAATCAAACTTCAATAGTTCTTTAAAATAACTGTACAAAAGTACTTGACTAAGAGTATTTGGCTTTGTGGCTGTATGTTTAAATTTAATATCACATGCCTTTGTGTTGCTTATAAAAGGCAATTCAATAATGGGTAATCAAATAATATAAAATTAGATACAAATATCTTTAAAATGCAGCACTCACTTTCAAAAAGCACATAAAAGTGCATAAAGAAAAAGCAGTTTGTATTTGATGCAATAGCTGTACAAGAATTTAAAAAGATATTTATTTCAAAGATGGAAAAAATTACCTTGTCCTCACTGTCTGCTTGTCATAGGGAAATGTATGGTGAGAATTTTAAAAGGCAAAGTATGTGTTCCAGAACTTGTTTTAAAAAGGACTGTAACTAGACCCACATCCTTGGTAAAACCATAGGAGTGATTGCTATGATGTTTTCCTAATGTTGTTCTGAAATGAATGTGTTACTTCCTCTCATGTTTTCTTTTTGCAGACATAACATAAGAAGTTAATATACTAAATGCTGAATATTTATATAGTAACACATTGTTGTAAGTTTGTGTAATTCACAAAATTCGGTTTTGGTTTGTCTGTGTATGTTACCATGTTTAGCCTGTTGAAACTATAATATGCATTCACCAAAAAATGGTGGAATATAATGATTATGATTCTGCCTCAATCGATATCAGGATGCAAAACTTGTTTACTATTGTTTATTTACAAAAATTAGTTTTAATTTATACAATGTGAATTTAGAAATATTTAATAAGGAATGTGACTGATTATATGTGTTCATTATCTTGTTATTACTTAAGAAACTCATGATTAAAGATCCCCTTATTCTAATGGAAATTTTTAAAATGTTGGTCAACACTGGCTTAAACAAACAGTTTGACTTTAACAGGATAATCTTCATTTATGTAGAAAATTCACTTAGATGTTAAACAAGTTTCCCTAGGGAAATTTAGATGAATTAAAATACTTTTAATTCTGGTGGGGAAAAAAAAAGGTCTATTTCTTAAAATTAACTCCTATTCGAAGTGAAGGAAAAATGTGCCACAGAAAATGCAGCCTTCATTGGTCCCTTTGTCAGTCTGCTGTTTTTGAGGCTATCCAGTGAGAAAATATGTCAAATGAACAAACATTTAAATTTTCTTGCCATTAACAACCAGACTAATTAAACCACTGAGTTGTGGCAAGCACAAATTTTCATTATTGCCTTTTCACATGAGGGCCTTCCCAAACAATTTTCATGTAGTCAAGGTGAGGAAAATTTCCTTGCTGGCTTTCTTAAGCAATTTGAAGCAGCAATATTAGATATGATTGTACCAGCTCGTTCTCTGTGTAAATCCAAGCTGGAGTGCAGAAAACATCAAAGGGGTCAAAGGGATAGTAGAGGTTTTGTGTCCCAACTTGTCTCTATTCTCTCTCTAGTAGCTGATCCCATCTGTCTCCATGAGCTGAATATAGCTTGTTCTATTGTAAGCATTGTTCACAAGTCACCTAAGTAAAGATTAAACTTGTGGTTCTTTTCCCATGTGTTCAGTCTAGTGTTAAAATGTAAAAAGAGACATGTATTTATACATGCAAAGAGTCACAAATAATGTTTTCTTAAATGCAGAATAACACATTTATTTAAAGATATCAATATTTGAAACATTTTATTTTATTTTCATTTAATTTAGTTCTATTGTAATTTTTTAAAAATTTTAGATATTTAGGTAGCTTATCTGAGTTAATAATAGCTTCTCTGATAGGAGGTTGCAGGGCTAGAGATTTCATCAACCTACAGAAAATACTTGGGTACAGTGACTGATAATGTAATATTTATAAATCATCATCTTTCTCTCCTCATCATAATGAGATTCATGAACTGAAGAAAGCTGCTTTCTGTAGAAGAGGTCATATTTTTATTTATTCTAAAATCACCTGTTTTCTAATTCCTTTTTAAACATAAGGATGACAACTTCCATGTACTGAGCAAGTACTACCTATCAAACATTGTTGTTATAACTTTATATTCATGATGATGTGGCAGATACTATATGATGTCATTTGTCATACCTAAAGAGATTGATATTTAACAAGAAAATAATAATATTTAGAATTGAGAAATAATTGATCTTTAAATTTTAGGCTTAGTTTTAGAGGAGACCAGAATTAATGTACCCTAATAAGTCTTCCTGAGGAATATACTATTCTAACACAGCACTGGAATTAAAGACCTAAAGCATATAGGTGGTGTACCGTTTGAATTAAACTATGTCTATATACATAGTTTTTCCATCTGACTTATTTTTAATTATTGACTATACTTTACTAATTTGGCTATAACCCAAGAATTGATTGATATGGACATGTGAAATATTTTTCAAAATTAAGCAAGCCAAATAGGTTAAATTGCTTTTATGCTCTGTGAAGGCTCAAGCTTTGTTCATTATAGTAAATGGGGGAAGTACAAGTCATTTGATTGCTCTTTAACCTTTCATTATATCGACAATCTGTTACTGCCTAGCATCAATTCCATTCTTCTCAGAAGGTGGCTTGGCATTTTTGTGGTATTTTCAATCTAGGGAGATAAATCTGCATCTCCATCTGGATTGACCAGATGAGGCTCCCTTCAGAGCCAATTAACACTTTACTATGGGGTCACCTCAGCATGGTATGAGGTGCTTTGCACCTCCAGGGCTACCATAAACTGTCTCCACAATGCCTCCAGATGCTCCAGGACTAGAAACCAATCAATCTTTTACATAAGTGGTTAGCACGTTCTACCCCCAGGGTCCAAGGAAGACACACAGGGAAGGCAGTAAAAGATGTATATGACTCTCCAAGCCAGAGCCTTCTGAATATTTTATTTAGCTTCTTTGGGTACTTACACAGACTCATAAGGCTGTTTTTTGACTCAAAAGAAGACACATTAGGTGTGATGGGCAAGATACAAGATCCACTTCTATTCGGTTTTATAGTTACTAACATATATTATTACACCTTCTTGATTAGCTTAGCCAGAGATTTCTCAAGAACCTCACTTGTGACAATTGAAAAGCCATAAATCAAAGTAAAAACCCTCTGGTGCTCGGTCCAGAGTAGGAGTTACAGGTCATACTCGTTAAGATGCTTAAGGCATAGCTATGCCAGCTTTGACACCACTGGAGGCGGCTTAAGGCATCTCTTTGTGGAGGGTTGGCTCTACCTGGGATGTCTGTGGCTATTTCTGTAGGAATCCAGACTTGGTTCACAGATTGCTGAGGCTTTGCTGCACAGGCGTCTCATTTAATGAAGCAATTCCCTTTAACTCTGCTTTAGCTGGGAAAGAATGCAAATTAAATATTCTTTAGTAGGGAGGGAGGGAGGGGTGGCAAGTGAAGGGGAAAAAGAAACAAATAAAGGCATGGGGAGCATGGTAGAGGCACTGAGTTCCCTCAGGTGGCTGGTTAACTAGCTCAGCCTTTGTATAGACACTGTCTGCCTGTGGGATGGAGCTAAGAGACAGAAGAATGACAGTCTGGAGGAAGAAAGAAAGACAGTAATTATGGGATGCGTGCGATTAGTGTGGTAGCCAGAGAAATTAAGCCACAAGTCCTAGGAATCTTCCCTTCTGTATGGTACCTGCAGAGGGGGAGAAAAGACCTCACTACAGAGTTCAGTTGGAATCTACTCCCTGCCAGCTCAGCTTGATTGCTTTCTGGGTTACCTACTGTGGAGGTTCAGCAGCTCGACCTTCCTTTCAGCAGAGCTATATTGTCCTGCCCTGAAAAAAAAGCAGATTAAGAATTTACAGGGATCCCTCCATCACTGGCCTCTGACAGGAACACTCAGGGAGCTGATTTTTCATGGTCCAATTTGCCTGGGGCCAAGATTCTTATCAAAATGTATTCTATTAATGTAAAGTGCCATTGAAGATTTAAGAAATATCTAACTTCCTATTAAACTTTCTCATTTCTTCACCCATCATCCTCTTGTTCTAGAAAGTGGCATTCTTCTCGAACAACTATACTATTATTGCAATCTTCAAGGAATACACACATTTGCCTTTAGGTTTAAAGGTGAGTGGTAAATCATGTCAGTTAAAAAGTTTATAATTATTTTCTAGGGAGGTAAATTGTATTCTGTCTTGAGCCTGAGATATTCCCAGCTATAATTCAGATCAAAGTTCAGTTGCTTCATTTGATTTAAGTGCTTTAATTAAGAGCTTTATGTTTATAGAACAATTAAAAATAACTTTTTGTTAACACAAAATTTTATCAAGCTAGGAAGAAACGAAGGTTTCTGCAATGTCTTAGTTTAACATGTTTTTGAGGCTGTGTTAGATGGGGAGGGGAAGGGTTTGTCAGATTTTGTGCCAGGCATCATCAATCTTTGGTATGTACATTTTCTCAGTTCTGATTAGGTTAGAGTATTGCTATCCTTGTTAGTGTCTTTTGATTGTGACTTGATATCAACCACTTCAGCATCCCTCGTTCTGTTAATATTTATATTAAATTTTGAGGTTATGATGGTAACATAATTATACTAAACATATTCTTTGTACTTCTCAAACAGAAGACATTCTTTAATGCTGTGTGTTTTGCTAATACAAATGAGGAAGCTTAGCAGACAAGCTGTAATGATTTTCTAGGGGGAGGAAATTAAACATCCTTGTCTTCTATTCATGTTGGTGCCACCTGCTATAGTTAGATCCAAAACAGAGGCCCTTATTAGATGGCCCAGCAACAATACTATTGATTATTTATTCATATTTTTGATATAATAATTTTTGATGCAATAATTATTGATACATTATGTTAAGCTATATATTTTACATATTCAAAACCAATAATTTGGTATTTATTCCTTGAAGTCCATTCTTTGAAAACATTCAGTATAAAACACATGTAAGCTCTTGTTCTACATAGGCTTACTTTATTGGAGGGATTTACATTACAGTCTACTATTACGAGATCTTTAAATGTAGATCTTGGTCACTGTTATAATGAGACCTTGATGATGTTAGGTCTAGGAACTTCAGAGATGTAGAATAATGGTTCCATTGACCTGCCATCTTTCATAGCATCTTATCTGTTTTATTCTCACTTTCCTTCTTACAGTCTTTAGAAATACAGAAGAGGAAGACTGAAGTATTATTCAACATTTCTGAATGACTATTTTTAGTTCTATTTCTGAATCATTTATGATTATATCAAGTGAAAGATATGAATTCTTAATTTGAACTATTTTGATAATATTTGAAGAAGCCAATGGAGATGCTCAATAAATGACTCATAATTTTTTGCTACAATGATCTTTCAATAGGACAGTTTATCCTCATTACATTCTAGCAGGCAAAGCTTCTAAGACATTACTCATTGTGACTTGAAAATGTAGTTTCCCTTTTTGATATCATTAAGAGAGAATTATATTTTTAAGCACCAAAACAACCAGCAGTGGCATTCTTCTAGTATTGACTGTTTAGTTGGGGTTAATGGAGTGGGCAATCCAAAAATTAACTGGACAGAAAGAAATCTGAAGCTGAAAGGCAGTTGGTAATATGTCTCATTATGAAGACAAAATAAATAGAGTGGTTAAAATGACTAAAGTGACTTGTTCATTAATATATACCTGGTGCTAATGATTCATGTTGGGGAAATTGTACAAAACATAATATTGGAAAAAGTTATAAAACATGATCATTTGGTCAGAACAACAAATAAGTTAACTCAAATGTTGCCAAGGACAAAGAAAGGATGAATATCAGCTCCAAAGTATTTAGCTGGGACAGACAGCTCTGTTGAGATGCAGAACAATGTCAAAGAGAACACTGAGCATGTTGTGATATTACCAGTGTACAGCAGAGTGTGCTAACATTATTGGAACGAACTACCCAGTAAGCTCAAGTCTGTGTTAATGTAATCGTCAAGGAAAAAAAAAAAAAGAGCCAAGGGAGAAAAGGACAAACAAGGAAACTAGCTGTTGATAGCTCGCACGCACTTGTAAGCCATGAAGGACTTTTTGAAGTTCTAACAGAAACAGTCCCTGTGGAACAATGATAACAGGAGAGACAGACACTGATGTGTAAATGACATCATCACCCAAAGCCACTTTCACTAAAACAAGGTCCCAGATCATATTGGGGTTCAAAGGAGTTCTAATCATGAGTTCTTTTTTTTTTTTTTCTCCTAAGTACTTGCCAGAAATGAAAGAAACACAGAGAGGCTTGTTCTTGTCAACTTTTCTGACTTGACCTGGAAACTGAGAGTCATGTAACTAGACAAGGGCTGCCCAGAGTTCACAGATTTTAGGATCAAGTTTATGAAGACATTGGCTTAGATTTAGATAAGGACAGCAGTTGAAATTACTGACACATAAGCTTGAACGACTGTCTCAAGAGATGTCTAATACTTTGAGAGAAACATAAAGTTATAGCAACAGTTTATAAATAAATGTGAATTTATCATTAAGTTGTTAGAACTTTCTGTGAAAGGAAAAAAAGCTGTTTCTGATGCCCTCAGAAGTTTATCTTTTCTCTGACTGTATAGGTCACACTAATCAATATTTCTCCACTTTTCACTAGAAGATAAGCCTATTTAGCAAAATGAGAGTACCTCTACTTTCTGATTGAAGTTGGAATTGGCTGGAATTTACAGGGATAACAATCTTTCAAAGAATTGAACATTAATGCTGGTTTCATCTAACTTTACATATGTAGTAGTATAAATAACAATTACTTATAGGGAGTGGTACATAAGTCAAGAATCATAAAACCCAGCACAGGAGAATTCATATTGAATGGACAAATCAAGCAGCGCTCTTTGCCAAATGCCATCTCCTTTAATAAGGATCGTAGATTTGAAACATCCCAAAATTCAAATGACAAGGCAAAGTGTTTATATAGCACAAGCTAATTAGTATTAGATATATCTGCCTTATTTCCTTTTCTCTGCAGCTTAGGCATCTCTCTGGGAGGGGGCTGAGAACATCAAGTGTTCCTTACAATGTAAGCAATAAGTAGTTCACTTCCTGTACTCTCTATGAACTTTGTAATGGTTAAATGGAGCTATATTCCACATGAACTTGTAAATACCTTCATTTAATTTTGGGGGGCAGGGTCAAAAATGTCAATATAAAATGGAAACTATTTGACGTTCTGTTTTATCACCATAACAAATTCCTTAGTGGGATGGTAATATCATTCAAATGTGATAATTATTATGAGAACCTGTCACCATAGAATATTGCATTAAATTTGTGTTATTACATATTTCTCATACAAAGTATTATATGATAGTTGTGGAGGTTCTTTGGCAAAGCCTTTTATGTAATTATTCTAATATCAGGTTGATTTTAATTTATCCAGGGAGAATTTCTGGAATGCTATGTTTGGTTATATTCTGGTTATATTTGGTTATATTCTGAAGAAGAGGTTGCCCTACATTTGAATATGTTTGTATATGCTAATTTGAGTGGAAATCAGTTTGACCAGGATTCAAACTTGCAATTAGACAATAAGTCAAATACAAGACTTAAGTAAGGTTCACATGTAACAACTAGTGAAAAAGAGATGAAAACAGAAAGTTAGAAGTTGGTTACTTTGGTAACTCACAAAGGAGTGATGCCTAGAAACATGTTCTCTAGCTTCTGTCATAGATGTCTGTACTGTTAACCCCATGCTTGCTTTGCTGTTGTATAATCTTTTGCATCCTTGTAAATGAGCCTGTTAATACAAACTCTACCTCTGAATATTGTTCCATTCTCTCTTCCACTGCCTATCTTTGCTAGGCTTCTTCACTCATGTTCTGCCATTTTTTTTAAGATTTATTTTTTATTTATACAAGAGCTGGGGTACAGGCCAGATGCGCGGGAGGGTGAGAGGATTCCCCAGAGACAGAGTGAGGAACAGAATAGGCAGACTGACAAAACACACTGCTGAGGGGAGCAGCGGGCGAGACAGGAGAGGTCTGCTTCGCCATGTGGGATTCTCCCTGGCCAGCCGGGATTGAACCCGGTCTGCAGAGCCTGCAGACAGCTTCACAGTGCAGCCCTCAAACACCTGTGCCACCAGGGGGGCCCCTATTCTGCCAAATTTAAACCTTGAAAGCTTCCTTGAATTTCTAGATTCATCACCATCTTTTCTTTCACTATCTTAATTCAGGTCTCAGTTGCATGTTTCTCTTCTATTCTAGGCAAAATTAGTTGAGCCTTAAGTTTGTCTTTTATAGAGCTGGCAAAGTGTTCTGTCTATTCTGTACAAACCACTTTCCTTTATAAAGTCACTCTGCATTGCCCAGCCAGTGTTATGATATTTTCTAGACTCTCTACAATCTGGCTTTTGCCAGTCATTCCAGTCTCATTGTGTCCATTCCCTGCCTTTAAATTTTAGGCTTGCAAATACCTGTTTTCAGGGCTTTGACAGTTAACTTAGACAAATGGACTGGGCTGGATAGAAGAAGAGGTCTGGGAACTTGGTAATCTGAAGTGCACAAGTTCTCCTAAAGCATAGTTTCATTGACTTATTTGTGTTAAGTTAAATTTATTTGTGTCAAGTCTTTGGGGCAAGATTGGTTTGGGAACTGTGCTGGTAACACTAAACTGCTTGCAATCATCTACCTCTATCATGGTATTTTTTTTTTCCCTTCCACAGTACATTTGCTCATGATGTCGTCTTTGTAGATAATACTGTCATATGGCATGTTCTCCTTCACTCAATTCATCCTTTTTCAGTTAAACATGTATTGCTACTAAAGATTTAGATCAAGTAGTCATCTCCTTCAAAAATTCCATGCAGGATCCTGATTTATTTTCTAGAGTTTACTATGTAATTTTCTATAGAACTTGCTGTATTTAAGTGCTGCCTCTACTATCAATAACTTGAAGGAAAAGACATACTGTATTGATTTCTGTATTCTTGGGGCATAACGGAGAGTCAAGAACATATAAGTACTTAACAAAGATAGAAGGGCTATGATGAATCAAATAGCTGTGATTCATTGCCTTGGCATAGCCTTGGAATCTATGGCTGTGGAAATCTCAGTGTCAGTTGTTACCAATCAGGGAAAGAAAATGGCAAATCCTATATTCATTATCTTTTTGTCCCTGGGGTACAGCATTATATCCATTACACTAAGGAAGAAAAAGGGAAAGATGAAAGACAGAAAGAAAATAAGGAAGGACATGACTTATTTTTAAATCCAGAAGTGTTGTGATGAGGAGGGGGTGAAAAGGAGAGAGTCTGGGAGATAACCTGAGCTGAGGTGAAGAGGTCTGTTTTAGAAGAATGAGAACTTTTGAGATAGCCATACAAGAAGATTGGACTAAGAATAGTTTGAACTCAGGAAGTGCTGACCTACTCTGAATTGCATTGACTATCCCACTATGACACAGATTATTTTTCAATTCTTTAAAGCAATGTATCCTAGAAAAGAGTACACTCAAATCTATTTTGTTCATGTCTTAACACACTTTGATTTTCCTTCCTCCTTACTTTAAAGGATGATGTACATGAGAGAAAGAATACACTCACAACACATAAACTCTAAAAAAGGTTCATAGAATTTGGCAACATGTGACGGTGAGGAGAGGTCACTTATATTTGGCATTTCCCCACAGAGGCACTACTTGTTTTCCTGCTCCTTCCCTGCCACCAACCGGGATCACATTCAAAATGTGCCTGAGAACTATACCCTCTACCCACCTTTAACAAGCCCCAATTTCTTAGCAAATTGCCACATTTAAGAATGTAGCTTAAAAATTTGAGGATCATATGTCTGTTGAACTCAGATGTATGTGGTAGTAAAAGCAGGAGGAGCCTTAATAATGTGACATGGCATTTCTCACTTGAGTGAAGCGATTGAGTAGGCCTGCCTGCAAAATACACAACAAATGTAATGTTTGTTTCCTTTTAAGGCAAACTCTATGGGAAGGAACAGAACAGAAAGCACCTAAAAGTCCTGGAAGAAATACAAAAGATAAACTTCTTCCAGTTTGCTTGTAACCCATTTTCACAGGGCTGCCAAAAAAACTACTGCTTGACTCACACCAGGGGTGAGTCAATGATGTATTTTCACAAGTGCTAAATATGGAGATAAAAAGTGTAGGGTGAGTGTCAAAGGTGGACTGAAACACAAAGCTCCACTACTTGCTAGTTTTCGCTGAAGATAAATAGTTTTGCTTTATAATAACAAAGGAAATCCTCATGTCTAAAGTTGGTTATCTTAAAAATCAGGAAATTGTCCTCAAGGAGATCCCAAATCAGAGTTGACAAGGTCCGATGGTGGTACAAAAATCAATATATTATATTTTGCCTTTGCCTGTCTGGATTTGGAATATACTCTTAACTGAACTCCCTTCAGCATATAATCACCAATTTCCTCTCCACTCCCAATACAGCCAGGCCTTAGCTTTGATTAATAAATAGAACCATGATCTAGCCAAATTCACTTTGACAGCTAGAATAGAGTTATGTCTGATGATCTTACTTTTATTTTAGCAAACAATAGATCAGTTAAATAATATATAGATACAGATAATATAGATATAGCAAAGAAAAATACTCAAGAAGTAAAATAGAAACAGTAATGTTATGAATTAAAGTTATAGTAAACAGTGTTTACTATGTAAATGCTCAAAATTTCTATAGTACATAGGATATAGATACATAAAAATTTGTAATAAAAATTTGAGGTCAGTAAGGGATGCAAAAATATAAATAAAACTCTCCATAAGTATACAAGAACAAATAAGCCATTGACTGTGAATCTTATCTAAAGAGGTTAAAAGAAATCAGACTTCCCTGTGGGTTGTGCATGGGGTATGTATTATGTGCTGTCATTAAAGTACTTTTTTCTCTGTTAAGCAAGCATCCCCTGCTGGGACATCTCTTTGGTTTGGTGGGAGTTTAAAGTTATACATGAAGTGTGTGTTACCAGCTAGAAATGACTCCACATAAAACTTTAATGGTATTGTCCTAGCTATTTTTCAATTAGTGCATGTGTTTGTTCACATGACTTGGATTATTGAAGACATAAATTATAACTGTGGTAAAATGATTGGAGTTTTTTTTTTCTCTGCTATAATATTATGACTGATGAGATACTCTAAATAAAAAAAATGAATATAATTAAAATAAATCAAGTCTTACTGTGCACAGTAATACCAAGCTGCTGAATGATCACACATTGGTTAGTTTAAGGCTGTCATTTGGATTACCTTGAAAACTGTGTGCAGTGTTCTATCACTACAGTTTTCTTTTTGCTCCCAGCCCCTGTGTTAAAATCCATCAGTGTCATGGAGCAGTGGGGTTTTAAAAAGTATTTGGAAGGACATCAAGCCTGAATGTTTTGAGAACACTAACCAAGATGCACATATGATACTGAATGTATTTTCATGGAGATTGGAATAGATTTTTTTTTATGAGAGCATTATTAAAGAAAACCTTGGATACTGACAGAGGATAGTGAAGCCAGCAAATGTGTAGAGCTGCTTTTCTTAATTAGATCCATATCTTTTTTCAAGTTTTCTGTATTACAGTAATCATTTAAAGAGCCTAGCAGATATTTATTTTCTTCTTTAAGCATGTGTATTTTAAAAATGTAATTGTGCAATCTATTGGAGGTTATGCTGAAGTTAGACTCAAAACTTAGTTACATTTGTCCTCTCTGTTCTATTCTAATACATGCTTTTGTTCAGCATTTTTATATCAGATATCTCTAACTTAATGTAGATTTTGTAACAGATCACTCGTTTTACATTTTTCTTAGTACATTAAGACTATTATTGAATGTTCTCCAACAACTGGAATTTAATCTAAAAATAATTTTAAGCAAATGTATTTTTTTTTAGTTTTGAACAAATCAAATGAATAATAGTTGAATATATGGATTTTTTTTTCAGATTTCCCTCTTGAATGGACTGATTAATTAAAGTGGAATTAAAGTGGGGCATATTATTCCAATATCACTCTTAGACCCTTAGATATTGATTTATTCAACATCTTCTTATGTGTAATCCTGGACAACAATTTTGAGTCTCTCTGAAAGTATAACATCAGTCAGTGCCAAAATTCCTACATTATAAAATGAATTCTGAGATGGTTTTTGTGAAATATTCCAAAATTAACCAAATCAACTTTAGCAACGTTTTGTGTCTGTGTGTACGTATGTTGTGTTACATGTATGCAGTATTGGGAGGACAATGTATTACCCTTCCTTTTTGTTCTTTCCTTTTACTTGAGAAATTAAATAGTTACAAAATGTGCAGGAGATAAAAGAAACATTCTGCTCTTCCCGTCACAAACTGTTAATGATGTGTTGCTTTTTGGTTCAGATGAAAAGTTTCAATTTCTTAAAATGTGGACTTTATGAAAGCTAATTAATAATAAATGGATTACTACTTTTTTATCCTTCATTTCCTTAACCTCAGATATTGTAATTTACTGAGAGTTATAGATGAGTCTACAATGGAAATCCTGCTAGTTTTCCACAAAGAAAATTCAATAAAGTCGATAATGTTGGTGTACTTGGGAGCATTCAGTTGGAATGCACCACAGAGGGTCTTTAATTGGAAAGTTTAACACACTGGCATAGAAAGAAATGTAAATCAGTCTGCATACTGCCACATTTCTTCATCGTATTATTTCTTTTACATGTTTTTTTTTATCATTCTCAGAAATAAATTTTCTCTACATTCATTGTATTCCTTCATGTTTTGTATCTTAAAATATTATAAAATGTGTCTGAATAAAGGTGCTGCATCTTAATTTTTAATAAGATGAATCCTTCTGAGAGTAAAGTGGTGGGAAACTGGTCTGATTTAGTAAAAAAAAAAAATAGGAGTGTGTGAGACTACTGGTCCTAGTCAAATTTCATTGTTCTCTATTTGGAAGAGAAACAGACGTATTTTGCCAACTTTTAAACATGGTTCACTTAAAATTTGTCAGCTCAAAGTTTGGAGCACATCTCTGAATTAATTTGGCTCAACTAAACTATTGTGACTTTTGGTTTGCTTTTACTTTCAGTTCCCTTGGTAGTTCTGAAAGGAAGAATAAATTCACAAAGAAATCTTGTTTGCACATTGCACACCACCTTTTCTTTAAAAAATGTAGTTGTGTGATTATATTGTCCTGGAAAGAGGTGGCTAAATGGAAGGTAACTAAAATTAGAAAAAAGTTATGAAGATACATTTTCACATCAGTGAAACACAAAGAAGTGTGTTTCCTTCTTCCAATGTAACAGTGGCTTTATCTTGTACATAATAAAAATGATTCAGCATATAGTTGCATGTGGCTATCACTTATACTTGTAAATAGTCATGCTGCTCCTGCTCTTGCTATTGCTTCAGCTGACATTATTTTATAACTGTGTGAGAGAGACAGGAGAATGTTCTTTAAGCTTGGTATACACAGGACTGAATGTATCCTTTGCATCTTGCTCTTTAATTTTTGTAGTCTGTCACAGGGCTTTTTATATGATTAGATCTCTCCCATCTTTTTTCAAGGGAGGTGGTTTCCTATTTTTTCATCAAAATTGAAGAAAAACCTAATCTTCTTGTCAGCTGGTAGATCATTAAAAATACCTTTTGATGATAGATCACCATGTGAATTTTGGCTGGAAGTGCTGACAGAGTTCAAAGAATCTGGTGTCAGTTCTATGAAAACAACTTTTCCATTCCCATCGCTTTATTTTATGAACAACTTTTCCTATTGCTACATTTATAAAGGTGAAAAATAGTATAGAATCGATGACATACTCTGTTTCATGTTACCATGTTAGCTATTACATTCTATAATAATGAACAAATGGAAAAAACCTACCTCATTCATCACGTTGAAAATTTCTAACAAAGATTTACTTTCATGTTTAGTGATTATTAAAATTTGTAAGCTCAATATGCTATTTTGAAAAAAATTGTACTATTATTAATGCTAATAACTAAATATAGAATACTTAATTTTAACCATAAAAACTTTTAGAACAAGAGAAATGGATTTTTATTTTTTTCTACTTATGCACATTTTTTGTTGTTGAAGTGTTGTAGCAATAAAAGACTTTTAAGTATTCAAATATATGAGGTAAAATTATGTTGTGGAAGTAGATTGATATGAATGCAAGACAAAATGCTAACACTAAAACTTAAAAAAGCTGTTACTCAAGTTTAGTTAACAGAAAATAAGTGTACATGTGAAAGTATCATTTGGAATTTAGCATACACCTGAAGAAGTGAAACCTGATATATATGAATTTCAGCACTATAAACTAGTGTTATCCTAATAAAAATTATAAAAATAAAAATAAAATTTTAATTTATAAAAGTGTAATATAAACTTTATTTTAAAAATCAACATATGTAATTATTCAAAAATCATATTTGTTATTGATGTATCATTGCTGTACAACACTACATGTTCGAGTGGTTTAGAATTACATCTCTTCACGTATATGCCACTCCCACCACCAAGGCATCCATAGTCCTGCCCCATAGTCTAGAAATGGTACTTGTTGCAACTATTTAAATTTATAGCAGCTACTTTTTTTTTTTTTTTTCTTTTTTTTTTTTTTAAATAAATTTTATTGTTATATTCCCCATACAATTGCAGCCCCCCCATTCTGACCCCAATCCCTCCCCTCCCGCCCCCCTAAAAGTGTCTCTGGTTCATAGTTTTTTGTTGATTTTGATTTTCACTATCTTATAGTTCTTCATTTTCCTGGTCCCTTATTTAAGTTTTCTAGATTCCTGCTATGAGTGAGACCATCCGGTATTTTTCTTTTTCTTTTTGGCTTATTTCGCTATAGCAGCTACTTTTGATGTTAATTTAAAAACGTTTGATGGGATAGCTAGTTTTCAATATTGTTTTTGAGTTTGTGGATAAAAAAGTTTGAGCACAACTTTTCTTTGCTAAACCCTAGGCTACTTGCCTGGACAAGGATTCTTGTCCTCTTTATTCCATCTCTGTAGATCATGATGCAGGCCTGAGTGCTTATGGGTTGATTACCCTTCTTTGGGTCTTAAATTTCTTACCTCTACTCTCTAGTTCACATCTATCTCTCAGTGAATAAAGTCCCCTGTTAAAGGTCTAGCCTCTCACAATGGACTAGGGTGGAGAATTATGGGTACTTTGGTGGTGGGTATGTTCGGGTAAGTACATCTGAAGGGGGAAATCCTATACCTTCCCAATACTAGCAAAGATGTAAACAAATGATATTTCAATTAAAAAATTAATAAATAAAAGTAAAAGTACAAATTCCTACTGAATAAAAAATGTATATTTTATTTCAGTTAAAAAAAGTGTAATTCTCTCTAAAAGCAAAAGTCCTCCTCTTCTTCTGGCTGGAATAAAGTACTCTTTTCTCAGTATCTTTTTAAAAAATTAGCTTGTATCAATTTATAAAACTTATCTGTCACTGCTTTTTAGGTAGATTTTGAAAATTTTTCTCTCCTACACAATTATAAATGCTGATCTTGAGAAAGCGGTCTTCCATGAGTTTATATGTCTAATAGTGCCAAATATAGAATGTAGTACAGGAATGACTTATTTATTAAATTGATGCATGAATGAATTAAGTATATTAAAAGGGAAATGTTTCCAATTATATGACATTATCTTTGTTGTGACTTTATTATGATTTCTGTCTTGGGAATCGAGGGTTATTTAAATTAGTTGAGTATATAGAGCACAATGTGGGGGGGGAGTTCATGTTGAGGAAGTCACTCTGGAAAAAAATTAAATAGCTAAGTATATCGCGATTTGGAAGAAATGGCATCTGAATAAGTTGAGACAACAGAAAATAGAAATATTTTCTATTTGCTATTCTACAAAATTAGGTAGGAGTGATTTTGAATGGGCTGGGATGGAAAGTGAACTAATCTACATAGGTAAGAATTGACACCAAAGAGAATGAAATGAAGCAAGGGGCTTATTCAACAGAATCTTTGTTTTTTCTAATCCAGCTTGCAAGAATCCACTCTAAGATCTGTATGGTCAGAACAGCTGTACCTTTAATTGTTTTATTACTTTTTTTTTTCATAACATGAGTTCCAATGTAATCAAATTACTTAGACAAATATAAAGGGTTTTTTTCCATTCCATTTTCTCATACGATTTTTGTTTGTTTGTTTTTTCTTTTAGCTTCCATGGGGGATAAAGTATTTCCCAACTTTTCTAAATTTTAAAATAATGACTCACAGGACAATTATCTATAATCTAGAACTTATGGGTTGTTTTATTCCTCACATACTGCTTTTAATATTGTCATAACATTTGAGCTAATGTGGCTCTCACAATCAGATGTCTAATGCCATTTAACAATGTCTCCTGGAGATCTGTGCATATTAGCCTTTGTATTTTAACATAGGTTTCTGATATGGAAAGTGAGTTTCAGGAGCTAATCTGCCATATGTTCTTATATTTTTCTGTTTTGGAGGAGTATGGTGATTACTTTAAAGTTAGTTGTGATTGCTTGCTGATACTGTGTTACTGAAAATGGAGACTGATAGCAAAAAGACTTTCAAGAATTTCAATAGAAAATTTAATTATGGGAATAAATAAATTAGGCAAAATCTTGTCAGCGTTTCCAGTAACTATATGACACTTACAAGGCAGCAATAGCAATTATCAAGTCCTGAGAGTAAAAATTACCTTTGACAAACATGTTAATTAAACTCTGCCTTTCCTGGAATGTACAAAATTTATACTGTTATTTCAAAGTTTTGAGATCTGTATTTTAACTGAGATACATATGTTCTCTTCCCCACCATGTCACTACAGAGATAGAAGCCCAATAAGAGGAAGATGTTTAAGTCTTCTATCTCCCTTTCTCATCTATAGAAATAAAAAATGCATGCATATATGTGTAAGTCTGTGTGTGTTCATGACCTTTTAGTTTAGATGTTGAAACTAATATAAGTCAGGGTGACCCATTTATTTGAATGTGACTAAAAAGTTGCTTTTTTTGTGATGATCATACATCAAAATAGTCTTACACAAATAACCCACATTAGCTTAGCATTTTACGAGAAACCTTCATATGAGGGTTGACTGAGGAAAAATAAAATGATTATCAGACACATATTTATTTATTTTATATATATATATATATTTTACATCTTTGTTCCTCTCAGATGTAATCCCCATAGAATTCCCACCACCAAATCACCCATTAACCATCACCATATTCTCTTATGCTCTTCCCTCTCCTATTCTGATCCCTCTCCCTCTGCTTCCTTTGTTGAATCAGACACATATTTATTAATTTAAAATAAAACATAGCCTTACTGAATTTCTTGGAGGGATAATTCAATCTCATAATTTAGAATACTTGCTTTCATTTAATAGAATGATATTAATACAATTAATATTCTCTAAGATCTCCAAGATTAATTAAAATTATTTATAATGTACTTACTATATATTGGGCAGTATTCTAGTTACTAGCAAAGTCTCTGTTTTTTTATAGATTATATTCTTGATAGCAGGTGAAAATAGTAAACAAATATAAGATGTACACTAAGAATTATGAATGAGAGAAACTAGAATAAAGATAGATAGTGAGTAATGGTTTCATTTGAACCTTTTCATATGTATTTGGTTAGGGAATGCCTCTATCTACTTCTGAGTCATGTAAGAGAAAGCCCCAGGAATACCTGGGAGCCATATTTCAGAAGGAAGCTACAGATGTTTAGGAGAGAGATACATTTTTTAACACTTACACCTTTTGCATTTAGATTCCTAACTCAGTAAATGTTGACTTTGCAATAGATCACAAACATTAGGGATACAAGGCAAAAAAAGGCACAGTTGTATACTTTAAAAAGCTCAGAGTCTCGTTTTGCAGTGAGGTGAATAATTGAGTGAATCATTAGATATCTGATAAGGGCAGTGCTAGAGAAGTGTCCTGCATGCTATGTGGCCCAGAGGCAAGGTTTAACCCAGGCAGAGGAAAGATCACCATAAATATATATATATATATATTTTTTTTTCTGACTGAAAATGACTTCACAATTCTTTCTTAAATTCCTTTGTTATGAATACTTACTCTGTAAATATTTATGTTAGATAATCTTAATTTTATCATGTAAGATGATACTAACTACCAACCCAGAAATAATTTTGTCTATAAATTCTGATTAAGCTTGAAAGAATACACTAGTGACCCATGGTAACAATTCAATGGATTTATCATGTTTACTGTTAGGAAGTTATTTTATTGTATTTAACCCAAATTTCTCATGTAACCCAAGTCAACTTCCCTTTCTTCAGTCCCTTGCAGATAGAGTTCACTAGGATGAGAAACTCATCATAGCATCTTCCTTTCTAAGCATTATCCCTGAGACTTCACTGTGACTTTTTTCAAAAATATAGTCTTTTTATTTATAGAAGATAGTTAAGTAAACCATTTCTTACTTGCTCCTATGCTAAATCTTGAACTCAATATAGTTTCAAATTAAGGCTGACACTTTCTGAGATTAAGTTATATCATTTAACACATATCTGACATGTTTCATAAGGTACCTATACCTGGTGTAATGGATGCTTTACTTGAGTTAGAATGAGCCATTGAATTTTCAATAAAAGAAATTGGAAGATTTATATCAAAAGATCATCTCACTCGAATTATGATGTTATTGTTCAAAATCTAACTGATCTTTTCCAAAGACTGTGTTATCTCATATAACAGGCGCAAAAAGATTTACTTTGCTAAAACACAAAATAACTGGTAATAAAATATTTCTTGATAATGTCTTGTATGTACTGTTTAAAAACTGATTTTTTGAGATAAAAGTAACTGTTAACTGAAATCATTATTTTGCTCTTCTAAAACTCTTTGGAATGGTTGCCTTTCCATAATTTCATTGAATTTTCCCTGAGACATATTTAAAGTTGATGGGGTACTCTAAAATTAGATATTATATTTTAATCTTTAAAGCTGACAAGGTACATTATTTTTCTTACATTATCATTTTCATCCTGAAAATTATATTTTAAGCCCTCATGTTGTTTTGTACATTTAGGGGTTCGGGGATTAAAACAACCTATTTTATTAGACACTGAATTTAAAAACTTAAACAATGTTATAAATAATTTATACATCAACCCATAGCTAACATGGACACATCACATAATTATGCTTTGCTTTATTGGGAGAAGCAATTGAGTAAGAGTCTCTGTTAATATGCTATTCAAAATTAAACGGTCATTGATATTTCTTGTAACTAGGAAAAAGATGCAGTTTTGATGTACATTATTTTAAACTGAGTGTATATTAAGGAGAATATTAAGGAGTATATTAAGGAGAATAAAATGCTCATTGTTTACATTCTTACTGTGTTCTTGATATATAACTATGTATTTAACATTATCAGTTAATTCTTAAAACAACAGTGCCTTACAGAAAATGATAGTTTTATAGGCTTTGATTTTTTTCCTGCCACCTAGTTTCTTCTAGTGTTCCTGGGACTTGCCTACTGTGTACAAAGTTCTTCATTCTCTCATGGTGTTGTGAGAAGAAAATTATTTCAGTGGGAATTTTGACAACTGAACAACTCACTTTGAAGACTTTTCCTGAGAGTCTTTATTTATTTTTTACCATTAAATTTTTTTTTCACTCAAGTTGGTTATAACTTTTTTTTGAGGAAGCATTAGATTATAATATTATCTGTGATTCAGAGATATAGGAGTATACTACATCACACCCACTACAAAAATACCCATCACAGTGGAACATTTAGCATAGTCATTCAAGGGATTCCCTGCTTTTGGGGGCAAATTGAAAGTCCCATGTCCCACAGCATCAATACCATGTGTGTTGTAAGAATGCTATAGCACTAATATAAAAAATTGCAAGTTCTCATAGGAAATGTTCAGTCTTGAAATTTTCCTGATGCCCTGTTAAATGTTTTTTGTTTGTTTGTTTTAATGAGGCTGGTGGGAACTGAGTTTGGTTTAAGATCATGTACACCAACTATATAATGTAGGGAGGAGTTCTTTTTTATACTTTTGTTATACATTACACCGCTGGAATTATCCTGTTTATGGCAAACTTGTATTTTGTTTGGTGCATGTTGAGAGAACAGCAGGAGAAAAATGTTTCCAAAATGAATGGGTTTTGGCAGGCATATGACCTGAACATCTTTCCTCAGGAAGGAAAAACTTACTCTGATATTATACTGTTTTATGAGAGTCTTGTTCTTCCTAGTCATCTTTTGTACGTGGTGAAGTAGCCATGCCTGAGACATTGAATGGAAACTTTGGGTCATAAAAAACAAAAATTCCTTCCTCCACTTATTAGATATGTCTATGAAGTAAAATTATTTGGTGGGCTGCTAGTTTTCATTATATATAACATATAACTTAGCTAAATTGAAACTTGAACTTAAAGAGCACTTGGGTGATTGCCCAGGTGTACGGAATTTTTTGGTTTAAAGGGTAGATGATACTGAATTCATAATAAACTTTGTCAACTGAAAGGCACTTTTAATTCTTTGGGATGCATTCCTCAGTCTGGTTAGTAACTAGTGTACCCTGTTAATGAACAAACTGCAACAGATTCAGAGGTTAAACTTGAAAAATGACTCCCAAAATTTAGCACTCTTTATCTTAAAACCGATCTAATCCTTTATAGATTTGTCTGAAGCAATAATTACTGCCTCTTCCTAATTTGACAAGGTATTAAAGTTCCTTAAGATAGGCGCTCACGAGGCATAATTTTCTTGTCAATTCTGTTCTTGTTCGAGAAGTCTTGTGATTGAGTAGTAGTGTGGACAGAATCTACCAAGCAAGGCCCTACTGAGTTACTCAAAAAAAAGTTATTCTCTCTAATTTATATTATTATGTGCCTTTTATGTCTGGCTTTTTTAGGGAAAAATATTTTTTTTTCTCTTTTTAAAATGACTAATTTGTTTTCATCTCATTTCTCTTAACTATTTTTTTTCTTGGAATAAAATTAAAATCATAACATTAAAGGATTGTGCTTTGTTGAATTCTCCATGGCTTGGTTTCTGCAACATGTATAGGTGAACAGTCTGTTGGGGCCATAGTTCAATTTTGGAATAATATCTGCAATAAAAGTGTGATAGTAGGCAGGTGGTGCACGCACAAGTGTAGGTGTAGGGGATATTTGGAGCTCAGTGTGAAGATAAGAAATCCCCCTCTTCCATGTCAGAGTCAACAATCTTTTAGCAGATACTACATTAGCTGGCACAAGGGCAATATTATAGAAGAGCTGGAAAGATAGAAATGAAGTAGCAGAAGCAGTTGAAACCAGTGTCAAAAAGAATTGAATGTAATGCTGTTCAAACTGATAGTAGTAGGAGTGTTTGAATATACAATGGTAAAAAAAACAAACTTAAGACAATCACTTACCGAAAACTAGGCTTCTGTTGTAAACTTATTATGCTTCTAATATTTCTTTGAAAGAAGAGGTTTATGTGGTGAGACACTGAAATCCTGCCAATGATCAAAATTACTTGCCAAGCATATGAGCCACCTTAGCCTCAGTCAAATCTTCAGATGACTGAAGTCCTAGTAGACATCTTGACTGCAACCTCATGAGAATAAAAGACGCGTCAGAAACACAGATAAGCCACTTCTAGAATTCTGACACATAGAAATTGAGCTAATCAATATTTCTTATTTTTAAGCTGCTAAGTTTTAGGGTAATTTGTTATGCGGCAAAAATAAGTAATACAACTGGTTTAACAGTGCAAGTTAGAAGCTGGCTCAGAAGTATTCACTTTCTATTAAAATGGTTTCGTCATATTAAATTAAATTTGGTCACTGCCTCCAAGTCTACATTTTACGTAGAAAATGTCTCAGGTCAGCCAACAGTCTCCTAACTGCTTCAATCTGCTTCTCAATAACAATAATAATGCCATTTACCAAGGTGTTATTATTGCTTAAAATTTCATTATGTTTTATGTGATGATGGATTTAGAGCAAAAATATTACTCTTATGTTTAGAAAAACATGGTCCCTGCTTTCATGTTATTCTAACCATTATATTTTGGATATTTCAATAAAAATCTTATAAACAGACACTGAATGCCTTCTTCACTCTTATGAGTCTTTCTTGACTTATAATTTTTTCACCTTTCTTTTTCTTGGGAAAGACCCAGACCACATTATATACTGTATATATGAGGGGAAAAAAGGATGCTTTTCTTTGTATTTTATCCAGTAAAACATATGTAATGCTTCTGAAATTGCTCTTTACTTTACAGTTGTCCTAAAAACAAAACAAAACACATAACAACCCACTAAAAAAATCATCTATCACTGCAGTCTACAGTTTAGTTTTAGAAATAACCAGCACTTGAATTCACATAGTTATTTCTAAGAAGATATATGTTGACTCCAGAAAGTGCCAAGAAACTAACTGAAACCATCGATAATAAACAACATGGGGAGCATTCTGACATTTCTTTGGAAGAGCTGGTTTTAATAATCTAGTATTAAGACATTAGTTTGCATGAAAGGAAAGACTTGGTGTGGTCTGAAATGATAATTTCAATTTCTTTGCAGTCATTTGGCTGGGGATGGTGTGGGAGAGAATGGTTGGGCTAACCCTGGTATTTCATCCAGCAGTCATGATTACTAGTGTCAAAGCATCCACACTGTGCAGTCTGGGAAGAGCTGAAAAGCTGGAAACATTTGCATTTCTTGCCCCAGGATATGTACCCCAGGGTTCATTCTTGGAGCATTTTACTCACAATGTTGCAGTGGCTTTCTCCTAGTCTTCATGATTGGGAGTTAGGACCTGGTGCAACATCAGCACCCGTTCCTTAGTTATCACTAATAATATAACACCAATAAAATAAAAAGAACAATAAATGACAGGACAGCTGCCTAATGAGGTGAAGGTTAAAGAGTATTAAACTGAGCTAGACATTTCTATTTGCTGACATTAAATTATGCTGCCTGCTGCAAGTGTTCGCTTCTGAAAGTTTGATGTGCCGTCCTATTCTTAGACAATTTATAATATCTCAGAATGACCTGCATGCCTAGGTTTCTGGGAATTGAGTTGCTTGTAGCCCTGACAATACTAGCCTCATTGTAAATACTAGCCTTGTGTAAAGCATGATTAACAGCAGTCCAAACAATCCACCTTCTCCATTTGCCTCTTGCACAGACTTCACAGTCTTTTTCTTTCTACTCAGTCACGACTTGTCATAGCATTGGATGACATATTCCTAACCATCTTATAGTCTTATACAAATGAAGAAACGAATTACTCTTGTTTCTTTATTATGGACCTGACTGGAGGGGAGAGGAGTTTGGCATGTCTTTATTTTCTCTTGGATCATCAGCAGGAGATGAGAGGACCACTCCTCATCCCCATGGGTGATTTAGTGTCATTTGAGATGGAAGTTATTTTCACCCAACATAGATGTATTGAATCCCCATAATATGCCAAGCAATGAACATAGAATGGAAAAAAAAGAAAGAGATGGATCTTGCTTTTTTTTTAAGTTTCATGGTGTTAGAAGAGACATATTAAGCCTAATAAATGTTATAAATTGAAAAAATTAGGATGCTAGGGAAGCAGATGTTAAGGAGCAAAACCTAGGCCAGTAGATTCCAACGTGTTGTTACTAAGTGCTACCTCTTTTTTGTTTATATTTTATTTTATTATATTTTATTTTATTTTGTCTCTCCATGTACGTGGGAATCATAATGATGTGGTGATATGATACAGGTATATGCCAATTGACATGGTCTATATAAGCCTTTGGAATGACAAAGAATATTGTCATCTGTTTGGAAATGTTTACACGAAGCAAAAGGCATATTTCCAGTAACAACTTTAGTGGTGATTCCTAATCTTGGCTGCACATTAGAATTACCTGGGGAGCTTTTAAAAATCCTGATGCCTAGGCCACCCCCAAAACCAATTAAATCAGAATCTCTGGGGTTGAGACCCAGACACCACTGATCTTTAAGACTCCCCAGATGATTCCAATGTGCAGTCAATTTAAGAAGCACTGAGTTATAGATTTCCTAGGCTTTCCAAAATTTCCCACAAGGACCTACAGCTGCCAATTTTACCACTTCTGGAGAAAAAAAAACCCACCAGGTGCAAGAAGCTCCTCTTTGCCATCCTAAGGTTTTAAATTCATTTGTAACAGCTAAGGAATAATTATATAGTAACATGCACAGACCTTAAATGTAGAATTCAGTGAGTTTGACAATGTATATACTCATGTAACCAACACACTAATTGAAATACAGAGCTTTGCCATCACTTTAGAATATTCTTAGTATCCCTTTTCATTCTTTGTCCCTCCTCACTAGAGGAAAAAAAATATATTCTAACTTCTGTTAGAATAGTAAATAGAATTAATTTGTTAGAATAATAATCCATAAATTAGTTATGGCTATTCTCGGACTTCATAAAAATGGAATCATACAGTTTGTACTCTGGCTTCTTCCTTGAGCATAATAATTTTGAGATTCATTCATATATCAACATGATTGATGTTCCTTTTAATTGCTGAGTGGATTCCATTATACTGATACACATTTGTTTAGTCATTCTCCTATGATTGGCATTCAGTTTGTCTCCAATTTCTGTTAATATTAAACTTCTGAGAACATTCTGGTATAAGTTTTGATGGATGTGTATTTTTTTCATTTCACTTATACTTTTCGTAGTTAAGAAAAAAATTGTAGAATTGTTGAGCTTATGGAGTAGTTGTATACCTAACTTTAAGAAACTACCATTTTTTCACAGTGGTTATAAAATTTTATACTCCTGCCAACAGGTGTCTAGCGATCTAGAGGTCTGTAGCTTCTTTGGTTACAAATTTCTTTTAATTATATTTTTTTTAGTCATTCTCTTGAGCATGTAGTTGTGACTTAGTGTGGTTTTATTTGGTGACTAACAACGTTGGGCTTCTACATGTATGTTTATTGACTTTCTGTAATTTCTCTTTTTTGTGTGAAGTGCCTGTTCATAAATTTTTTCATATCTTGGTATATGGTTGCTTGCATTTTTAAAATTTTTGGTTGTTATGATTTCTTATATATATAGATACAAATCATTTTTCAAAATATACATCATTAATATTTTCTCCCAGTCTTGTATTTCTTTTTTTTTCCCATAGTTTTTCATAGTTTTTTTTCCATAGTTCCATAGTTCAGTTTTTTGCTGAACTGAAATTTTTAATTATGATGAAATTTCATTTATATTTTTTTCTTTTGTGATTATTGATAGTTATGTCTTTAGGAGATCTGCATTCTCCAGAATATAAAGATATATCCCTGTGTTTTCTGCTAGAAGCTTGATATTTTTTAGCTTTTACACTAGGTCTATTATCCATGTAAGCCATGTGTATGTTATTAGTATGAATCAGGATTCTAATTTTTTCCCTTTATCTAGTTTTCAACATCCAGGGGTCCCACACCAGTCATTTGAAAGATTTTTCTTTCTCTATTGAATTACATAGGAAGGTTTATTTTTAAAAAAAAATATTTGAGTTATATGTGTGTGCATGTGCTTCAATTTTATCTCTATCTTGTTCCATTGATTATTTACCTAATAGTATCCGTATGCCACCTTGTATTAATTACTATAACTTTAAAATACTTCTTGAAATCAGATAGTACAAGTTTTCTAACTTTCTTTTTCAAAATTATTTTGACTACTTGAGATCATTAGATTTTCATATAGATTTTAGTATCAGCTTTTCAATATCCATAAATAAGCCTGTTAGGATTTTAATCTGAATTGCATTGTGAATTGTTTAGGGAGAAATCTTATCTTTATAATATTGAATTGTTTAATTTTGAATATTCTCAACAATGCTTTGTACTTGTCTCTCTTTCCATTTTTTCCTAGTTTATTTCTTTATTTTTAATGCTATTCTAAATGGAATTAAATTTTTAATTAAATGTTTCATTTCTTTGTATCTTGTTTAAAGATATACTACAGATTTTTGTATTTGGCCATGTATCCTGCAAGATGGAATTCACTTACTGGATCTAATAAGGAGTTTGTTATGCAGGTTCCTTTGGGTTTTGTATCCATTCAATTGTATCATCTATAGGTAAAGATTATTTATTTCTTTTTTTTATGATTTTTATGTTTCTTTTTCTTACCTTATTTCTTGTGTCAACCCTCACATGCAACACTGAATAGAAATGATGTGAGTGTACACTGGTTCAGCCTCTAGGGAAGGAAGTGTAGAGATTCCTGAAAAGACTAAAAATGGATCTACCATATAACCCACCAATTCCACTCCTAGGTATCTACACAAAGAACACCAAAAACACTTACTCAAAAGGAAACCTCACTCCTATGTTTATAGTAACACTATTTACAATAGCCAAGATATGGAATCTAAATGAAAATGTAGTATATAGATATACTATGGAATACAACTCCGTGATCAAAAAAGGATAAATGTATGCTATTTGTAGCAAAATGGATGGATCCTAAGTGAAGTGAGTCAGGGAAAAAGATAAATACTGGATTGTTTTAATTATATGTGGAATATAGAGAAACCAAACAA
This sequence comes from Talpa europaea, assembly GCF_964194135.1. Taxonomy (NCBI): domain Eukaryota; kingdom Metazoa; phylum Chordata; class Mammalia; order Eulipotyphla; family Talpidae; genus Talpa; species Talpa europaea. The sequence continues at coordinate 29,650,444 of NC_140068.1, read as the reverse complement.
AGGATCAGACAAAGACAAACTTTAAAACCTAAACTTGAAAGCTGACCATAGATCAGAGATATCCAGGAGGGGGCAGGGAGAGCACAATGCACTATGGTGGAGGACTGTGGGTGCTTTGGTGATAGGAAATGTATTGTGATAAAACAAACAAGGATGTAAAATGATGTTATGTCATTAAAAATAAAAATAAAATATGGTGTGAGTGTCGTTCTTGCATTGTTTCCAATTATAGAGTAAATATTACAGCATTTCTCCATTACGTATAATACTAGCTACAGGTTTTTCAGATTAAGTTCCTTTTATTTATAGTTTGTTGAGCATATTTTTTAAGTCATAAAGAAGTGTGGCATATAATCACATGTATCTATTGAGATAGTCATTATTTTTCTTCTTTGATCTTATTAGATAAAAACTTGCTTTATTACTTTCATTCTTTTTATAACTTCAAGCTCCCTACTTTACAAGACTGAATTTGGACTTGTTTTCCTACTAGAAGAAATTAAATAGCTGCAAAAATGAAATGAAACCAAACCTTTTGGACTGGATGCGTTAAGCATCAGCTTCCCAGGTAGTTAAGTCTACCAGCAGGACTACTTTTAGGTCAGTTCCTTCAATAAGAACGAGTGAGACTTACATGTGGACAGTGTGTTTTATGGAGAAATTTTTATCCGCACAAACTGACTCATTCTGAAACTGAGCCCCACCCCCTACCCCTGCCCCGGGGCTCTGGTGCTTGGTCCCAGAGCACTGCTTGCAGGCAGTGCAAGTGGGAGTGGGTGACGGGCATTTTGCTACCTACCACCAGAGGCCCCACTGGGGCAGGCTGCAGACATAGGCAAGCAATGATGGCCGCAGTGTGGCGTCCCTACCATGCAGCTCCAGGGCACGAAGCCCCTGGTTCAGGGCTGCAGGGAGAAGCATCCGGCCCCACTGAGCCAGCTCCAATGCTTCGGTTCCCTCTACCAGCAGGTACTAGAGAAACTGGTGAATTTGATACCTGGCATGTAGAACAGACCAATCAGGTGCGAGCTATGAGTGGCTTGCTGTGGTCCAATCAGCCCTAGGATTGAAAACAGACCAATCAGACATGCAGGGCGGGAAGCCCTGAAAAGATATAAGGCAGGGCAGGCGCCAGCTTGGCGCTCTCACTCACACACTCGCTCTGTCCCTGGTGGGCTCTCTCACTTTGTTCTCAATATTGTGTTCCTGACCTCCAAAGAAGACAGAAAAGAAGCAGAAAAGCCTTTCACAGAAGCTGAAGCTCTATCCAGAGGCGGGGAAGCTGCAGCCCACCAGCCCTGCCTCTGACACCACCTGAAAGGCGCACCAAAGGCCCCGGGCTGGAGCCTTAAACAGCTGTTTGTTGTTGATGTGGGCCAGCAACTCACAAAAAGCTGTAACCAGCTGTATCGATATTGGCCAGTGCCACCTAGCACTGTTGAGGGGTGATCAGCACTCTGTGTCCGGGACACTGAGAGCTGTTAACCACTCATGGTCATGTGGCACCTCCTGGTGGTGCTGCCTCTGCTGCCGTCTGGCCCAGTGTCCGGTGCTGCCCAGCCCGACCTTCAGGCTGTTGCTGTGGGCTGCTGCGGCATCTCAGCAGCCCTGCTTGTCTGTGAGCACCTCCAGCTGCGGTGAGTTGGACCCTGCTGGCTGCTTGCTGGCCTCCCACGAGCTCCAGACGCTCATTGATGGGATGGCGCCATCTTGGATGAGCAGCCTTTTGTTTAGGACTTTTGGACTCTGTGGCCTGGGGTGACATAGCCGGCCACTTGTGGCCTTAAGGAGTCTGTTTCCCCTGTTTGTTAAATAAACCCCATTGTTTTTGTTCCCCGAGCAGTCTTGAAATTGTGCACTCAGATAAAGGACCCGTTAACTGATCTCTCTTCTCCTGGCCACTGTCCTTTTGGATGGCTATAGCCTCAATATAGTTTTGCTTTAGAGCTCTTTCAATACTAAAAAATATACCAAAACTGAGAAGAAAGTTGGATTTAAGCAAATATATTAATAAGTAAAGTATAAAAGATATTTATGTGAGTCACATATTCTCTTCTGTTGTTCTCAATCCACAGAATGGTGTGTGTAAATTATATAATTTTTAATTGTTAGCAGGGATATTTTATTTGATTAAAATCAACAAACATTGACACCCACTATACTATTTTAAATCAGAAAAATTTTTAAATGAAATAAACGATAGTTATCCAAGATAGGTTCTAGAGACCAACATTGTCAGCATCAGGGTTAGTTAATTCACTCTGCATTGTACAAAGATCCCCAGGTGATTTGTGTGCACTAAAGGTTGAGAAGGCTTTCAACTTTATTTGCATTGGAGGAGATATTCAAGCTTTGCTACCAACTCTCAAACCGTTTTTATCAACTTAGTTTGTGGCAAAATTTGAAAAATTGTACAATTTACTTTTTTTTTAAGTTTGCCCTATTTCAAAAGGGAAATGAGACCTTAGGGAGTAATGAGCTTTTATTTTGTAGAAAAACAAGGGTTCGCTAGCAGAGCAGAAGACAGGGAACCAAAGGTCAAAGAAAATTTTTGCTTATTTCTTAGTCCAGTTCTCTGCCACAGATTCATTATTTAGATCAAGAGCATATTTCTGAAAACTCTGGTAGTGCCAACAGTTTAGGAACAGATTGTGGTCCAAATGATTGTTTCTAAATGATCATTTCTAAATGTGTGATTTTAATTTCTAAAATAATTAGAGGGTAAAATCTTTACTTTCAAATATGATTTTTTGAATATGAGTCATTTCTTTTAAAATATACTGCAGTTGTTGGTCCAAACAATTAATTATTTAGTGACTAAGCATTTTTCCACATCCTGCATGTAAGATTTAGGTCATTAACTCATTATATCAATGCACATGTATAACACTGTTCTTTGCTAAACGGGCCTTTGAAATAAAAAAAAAAACTTCAAGGAACTTAAAATATGATAGGAATATTTAGTCAATATACTTTAATAATCATAATCATCAGGCCAATAAAAATTATAAATTAAATTCTTAATGAACTAAAAATTAGCTTCAACATTATTTTTGTTCACAACATGTTACTTAGTTCTGATAATAACTTTTAACCTCATTTTTTTACTTCACTAACCTTCTACATTATTACTATAATATGAACCATTGGTTTGCCACTCTAACTTAGCAATGTGGTAATAGGAGTAAACATTTAAATTTATTGTTAATAATGATTTTTAAGCATGGGCAAAGATTCCATATATAAGTTAGAAGTAGATTTCTTTCATTAATTGTGGTAAGAATATTTAACATCCACCCTAAAAATTCTAAGACAACAATAGAGTATTTGGGGCACAATTGTATAGCAGATCTATAAGACTTACTCAGTTTTCATAACTGCAATTTTATTTCCACTTAATAGACCTAAAGGTTATTATACTTAATGAAATAAGTCAGACAGAAAACAATAAAAGATGCATGTTTCATTCATATGCATAAAGAAGCAAACAAAAAAAAATGAGTAAAATAAATGAAAATAAACTTTCAGACTATAAAACCAAATTAGATATTACCAAAGAGGAAGAGGGAAGAGTGGTGGTCAATCAGGTATATGAGGTCAACTGTGTGATGAAGGATGGAATTGAACTTTTACTGGTGACCATAATATATATAATTGTTGATTTATTTATAACTGCACATGCTTGACACCTATAAACATTCAAATGCAATTTTACTTCAATAACATACATACATTCATACAGATGGATGGATGAATAGATAGATAGACAGATAGATATAGAAAGTAAACAATGACAGAAAAGTGCTATGTGCTGTGATGAGAGGAGACAGGATTATATTCTTCATGGAGGAGATGCTAATTTATCTGAGCCTATGAAATGTTTATATAAGTGATAAAATTAATATGATTTACAATAGAAAATTTGGATGAAAGAAAATTATAGAGAAATTACTTATTTCCCTTACTTCCATTATTCTTGCAGTATTTCTTCAAGACTGGAAGTCAATTAGAAGAGAGACTTTGAAGGAGAAGAAGCTGCACATGCAAAGGTATGTAGGAAAGACAGATTGGTGAGCAACTTTATACTGTGAAGATCAGAGCAAAGGATACTTGTCACACAAATTGGTAGACAAAGTTAGAAAGGCAGGCATGGACCAGATTTTTAAGAAAATTGTAGGTGATGCTAAGAAATTTGAACCAAATATTTATGGGTACAGTGTTGTATTAGCTGTAGGTATGATGTTGCACAGTGGATCTCTGGAACTTACACCTCTTGTATGACTGAAGCTTGACTATTCAGTAGAGGTAATGGTTTTATCCAGCTTATTGCACAGGATCTTCTTGAGCAAAGTGTGGACTCATTTGCTCTATAATAATTTGTTCAGTAATAATACTCATATTTCACATGAGCATCTATACACGTACTCTAAAGACTGAGGAATGCTGCTTTGTCCTAACTCTAAGTTGTGGTTGGCATAGTTAGGTTAGCCTTGTTGCAGTCAAGCACAGAGTGCGTAGCCTCAAGACCAACTGCATTTTTGTTCACAATACTTGATGATTACAGAGTGTTCTGAGTTCCCCTCATTATCGTGTTTCTTTTTCCACATTTTACACTTATGCTTCAGGCATTATGCTTTTTTTTTTAAATGAACTACCATTTTCTTATACCCTTGTTAATTTTTGACAATATAGGATTCCTCCCCTTATGTGTAGTCACCATAGTTCTCTCACTACCAAAGGACCTGTAGTCTCACTTAGGGCATTCTGTTTTTAACTACAAATCCATATCCCTTCTTTGCAAATGTTATAAAAACATGTATATTATTTGCAGATACATATACCACATATGTATATGCCATATATGTATAGACACCTAAATATATATAAGCACATATATATGTACGTATGAAATCTTTTTTTTTTTTTTTGAGGATTTCTCTTTCCTCTGATCTCTTCATTTTTCAGTGCTCTAGTCTTAGCCTTTTGACCTGTCCTCATTATCTTTGTAAACCCACCCAGTTCCATATTATCTATATTGGAATAACAAGTCCCAATATTTTATCTCTGGCACAGTGTCTGTTTCAAACTCCAGATTTCATATTCAACTGCATATTTGTAATCTCTACTGGATCATTTTAAAATATATTTTATTTTATTATCATTATTTTTTAAGCATCCTTGTTTATTTTTTCACAGTATAGGATTACTCCCCACAGGTGTGGTCACCATGGATTTCCCACGACTGAAGTGCCCACAGTCCTTACCATTCTCCCCGGGGCTCTCCTCCCACTCTGTTCTCTACTCCTCACTCCTTCCTCCTCCCCTCCTGAGTGTCTCAGATCTACATTCAGCTTTCAAGTGTTGGTCTTAAGTTTGTCTTTGTCTGATCCTTTGTTTGGTCTCTCTAGAGTCCACATATAAGTGAAAACATGAGGTATATCTTTTTCTTCTGGCTCACTTCCCTTAGAATAATCCCTTCCATTTCCATTCTTGTAGTATTCCACAGTGTATATGTATCACACCTTCCTGACAAGAATCTTTGTCTATTGGTCCCCCATGATATCTCAAGTCCTCAAATATGACTGGCATATATTAGTAGGCACTCAATAAACATTGGTTATTGGATAAATAAGAGATTGCAAATGGACCTTTTTATGAGAAAATGCTGACATTGTATATGCCAATAATTCCAATGAAAAAATTGGACTCAAGATTTTACTATTTACATAATCATTTTTTCTCTTTTCAGATATTTCCTGTATACAAATTCATTTTATGACTTCAATGAAAATGACAGCTTGAGCCACAAACACCTGATATTAACCAATTTAATCAATCTTTAATAAATAGCATATTCATAGGAAAAAAAGACCTTTAAAATAAGACATATTAATCACCATTGATCATCAATGTCAGCATATTTCTATCATCTTATCTGTAAATATTCAACAATCCATTTGCTCAATAAAATCACCATTTTATTGAATAATCTAAATTTGAGAGCAGAAACTTGAAGTGGTATTCTTTCTTGTCCAACTGTTATCTTTGACTGTCAGAAGACAAATATTCTTTATTTTCCATGACATCCTGATTGAATCCCATAGCTTTCCTAACATTTTAAAGTATTAAAAAACCTAATCTAGTCCAATTTAATCTAGTTTAAAACTTCAAATGTACACCCTTTCCCACTTAAATTCAAACTTGACCCTTAGCCAAAGACCAGTAATGGTCACAGTGACAGCTTTCTATATTTCGTCCTTTTTTTCTCACTTCTGGGTCCATTTTATCCAGGCACAGAGAGTAATAGTTGAGGAAAAAAAAAAAAAAACACATTCCCCTCTTTGTTGATTTCCTGTCCCTCTCTCTATTAGGCATTTAAATGGTGGTCTCTCAAGTGTCTCAGGAGTTGAGGTTTTTCCTTGCTTGGTTTCTTCCAAACAATTCTTACCTTCCATATTGTCCATCTTAGCACCATAAGACACACATTTAGTGCTGCCCCGAAACATGGGATATGCAGGCTTTGTCACATATTTCTTTCTGTAGACTGCCCTGCCTCTCCACTCTGCCTTAAACTCAAGTTCTCTCTATTGCGACTAGACTTGTTGCATAAACATGTGCTTAACTGGGTAATTAGATGATCATTTTCACTGGAGCTCAAGTATGTATGTGTGTAGTTCTAGAAGTCTCCTCAAATATCTCTAGTCTTTGTTTATGTGAAGTGGTTGACATAGAGTGTGGCAGGATTATCTGTCACTGTTTAGGAGATCTTGTACAAACGTATCTGGTGACTTCTCATTCTGTCCCTAATCAGAATGGTGGTTACATAATTTTAGAATGAATTTATTTTTAATATCCTCTCACTGAGCACCTAAATTTTCTGTTATTAGAAAAAGTGTGATCGAATGCTTTCGTATTTGATTGTTGACTAAAAGAGACATGTCAATAAGTTCATTTGTTGATTTACAGCTTACATTTTAGTGAATTACTGTGTATAATAGACTTTAGAGTCTGTTGTGATCTCATGATTCGAAGTAAAAATAGTAAGCAAATTTATGTAAGTGTTGAATTCTTTGCATATGCTATTGCATTTAACCCATTAATTACCTGTCTGGATCCACACAGAAGATTTAGGCAACTTTTCCAAAATCATAGACTAATAAATGCAGGACCAGGATTAAAATCAAGGTCTGTTTGTCTTCCAAATACAGTGCTTTTCAAATACAGGCCAAATACATGGCCTCCCAGGAGTAAAAGAATCCCTCTTACCCAGTGGGCCATCTAAAAGAAGACATGCACTGGACCCCATACAGACAGTGCCTCAGAACCCTATAGAATGGATGTCGGCAGGCAAAGGCCAGGGACAGATCACTAGAAAAATATTTCAGAATTCTGTGTGTTTGATGTCTTTTGTCAAATTAATTCTTTATAATTCTTCATTGGAGCCTACAAGATGATTGAAAGTAGCCTTTTTAAGAGAATCTAGGACAAGATATTCAAAAAGATACACCAGAATCAGCAGTAAAAGTTCAACAGTGTTGACCTCATTTGTACTACAGAGTCCATTAGATTATTTAATTAGAATATTTTCTATAATGTCTATAAATTTTACCTAATATTCATGAAGTTTCTGTACTCATATATTAGACTTTATAGTTTTACAGAAGGAACAAATACTTATTTCCATGTGTCCACCCTTGTGTGCACACCTCATTTATATGTAAATGTTGAAGCCCTAAAGGATTATTTCTTTTCAAGTATTGTACTGTTGAGTTTCTTTCTCTATTCTCCTTGCTATTCACAAGTCCTAGGAGGATAGTGCATATCCTTTAGTAATTTAACATTTCCCAGAGTACACCTTTGAAAATGCACAATAAGTCTTTGTAAACAAAAACTGCTCTCTCAGAAATAACCTTTGCATTTGAAGATTTGAGCAGATTTTTTAAAATCTGATGCCATTTGGTAAGCTGTCTTGCTGTGTAACATTTTACAAAATAGAAATTATATTTAGAATTTATAAATAATAATATATTTATGTATGTGAATTCTGAGGCTGTGTTAATATAGTTGTATAGTGAGTATTAGACAGGGTAGTTCAAACATCTGTATTAAAAATTGAAAAAAGTAGGAAAGATTGGAAAATGAACACTGTTGTAATAGTAAGTTGAATTATAACTCTGTAGGGATAATTTACATTTTAGTAAGGCCCTGGTAATAAGCGGAGCAAGATTCAATATAAGAGAGAAAAAGCTTGGCTTTTCTGTAACATTATCTTTTTTTTTATTATTTATTTATTTATTTATTTATTTATTTATTTATTTATTTATACACGCACTGGGTACAGTCAGAAGCGCGAGAGGGTGAGAGAATTCACCAGAGCCAGAGCGGGGAGCAGAGCAGGCAGAAGAACCGAAGTACACTGCTGAGGGGAGCAGCGGGCGGCAGGAGAGGTCTGCGCGCCATGTGGGACCCTCCTCCGGTGGCCCGGGAGCAGCCGGGGATCGAACCTGCGCTGCAGAGGCTGCAGGCAGCTTCGCAACCCAGCGCTCAACCGCTGTGCCACTGGGGAGGCCCAACATTATCTTTTTAATCTTAAAAATTTCCATTGTGTTATAAAAATACAGCCATAGTTTTGGAAATTAGTTACTATATCTTACTGAATTCCTTCCCAAAACCACTTTTTAAAAAAATTTCCAACTTAATCTTATCACCCAGCACTTAGAAGTCCAGAGATATTTTTTCTTTTCCAAATACATCCTTTATTTTTCTTTTCTGTCTCTTTCATTATGTGTATGTCAGTGTGCTTTAAAAGAACCACTTCATCCAATCAATTCAGTGAAAAAATCAGTCAAGTCAGTTGCTGCAGGTAAAACAGTCAGTTGACGCTTCACTAATCAACTGCTTGTTTTGGCATTATTTAGACATAGCCTTTGTCTCCTTTTCTCCTTTACTGAGACTGCTCTAATTGCTTTTATATTATCTTTTTTTGGCATTCTTCTAACTTCTTCCTTCCACTTTTGATTGCTTAAACAGATCTACTTATAAATGGATTCTTTAATCAATCTGTATGCTATTCTAAGTGGTTTAGCACAAAGTTTATAGGCTATTTATCTTGATGTCCAAAGTCTATGCCCAAATAACTTGAGTCAAAGTTTGAATTAGAATAAGATTCAAGGTCACGTGTACTAGTACTAAATTGTTTATTTTTAATATCCAAGCCAAGTTTCTAGTATTTTTAGAAAATATGCGTATAACAGCCAAGAAAAAAAAAGCCAATTTTCAAATATTCAGGTGCCAACATTTTGCATCATTATCTCTTCCTTTTTTTTTCTACTTCTTAAAGGTTCTATAGGCCAGACATTTGTCCCTCTGACAGAAATCAGTGCCACTGAAACACATTTTTCTGTTCATTTTCTAGGCATCTGAGCAGCAAACTTGACTAAAACAAAGCATACAAGAGCTCAAACCAAACTTAATTTAAATCTTGAAGGAACACTCAGCACTTCCAGAACATCACTACACTTTTGGAGTAAATTCACCTTCAAATTTTTCACCACAAATTCACGAACTCTTCTCTTTTAACATTCATATGGTGACTTCTTACAGAGAAAGCAAATGTAATCTGATTAAAACAATAGCTAATATTTCCACTACCAGCTCTGAAAACTTGCCTGCATTTGTATCTACTTCTGAGCCCTCTATCCTGTTATGAAAGAGAAAGCACTTCTGTTCTTCAGATCAGTCCTCCCTGAGTCCCCGAGTCTCATCTCCTTTCTCCTCAAAGGCTTTGCCAGTGAGATCATTTTACCCATTATCTTTTGATCTGCATTACTAGTCTTTCCCTTGCTACGAGAGTAGCCCACGTGTATCTCAACATCACTCTTTAAAAAACAAAAACAAAACTCATTTTGACCCACATTTTCCTCCAACTACTATACTGGTGTTTTCTACTTTCCAGCAACATTGCTCAAAACTTGGAGCTATTCTTGCTCTCTCCAGCCCATTCCAATGAGACTCTTTTTAAGGTTGTTGTTTACTGGTTTGCTCCAAAGATCTGCTGAAGTAGAAACAATGGTTCAGATAATTGGAGAAAAAAATAGTGTTAATGTCATTAAAAATACTTTTTAAGTTAGTACAGCGCAAGACTTTTCAGAAGTCTTATTGTAAATTTTTTTATAAATCTTTTAGATTTTGTGTTTCAAACTATATTGTGCTGTGAAAAAATTGCATAAAGGCTATTTCTTTAAGATATGGATTTCTTTTTTATTCTTGCTGGAAATATGTTGTTGCACTGTGCTGGTGTTATTTTTTTTAAACCAGGATCATCCTGATGCCTGGAAGTTTTGTTGATAACCCTTCTCTGTCTAGATTCAACCTTCTTAATCAGAAGTGTTCTTTTTGAATCACTGTCAGCCAGAAGGAGTGAATCCAAAATGATTTATCTCAGATTCAAAGAAAAGATGTTTGGAAGAGGCAGAGAAATGTTGTTCTCTGTGATTTCCAGAGGCTATTTGAAAATCAAGGGCCATGCTAGCACTGTGTACGCCATGTCTTCCTTACTATTCTGAGACTCATTCTGCAGGAAGCAAATAGTGTCTCAGTAGTTATCACCTTCTGCTGTCAAGTTTTCATTTCATGCACCTTTAGCTCCAGACACTTGCAGGTAAGAGTCCAGACCTGCCTCCCATACTCTTTTGAGTACTGCTTCCCCTGTTGCAAAGCATCATTCTTTCAAATAGGTTAACAGCTTATCCAGATCAGCAAACTAGGACTTGCATCATTCTTCAACCTCTTAAGGTTCCTGGCAGTCCTGCTTTCATTCTGCTGAGTTGTGCCTCTGAGGATAGCCATGCTGCTCCCGAATCTGAACGCACAGGTCATGAATTTCATCACTGTGAAGTTCGGAAAGGCAATCTCTTCTTAGGAGTCCTCTTTATGTTCAAGGTCAAGAAATGCAAAGAAAGTCAACATTCTGTCTGAAGATTGCCTGAGTGTTCTGAGCTTCCTTGCTCTGAAGCATCTTCTCCAAGTTCTCCTGGAGCTGCCTTTTGTTGTGTTGCACTTCAATGAGAACACTGTAGCTTGTGGACCTGTGCACCTGGTGGTGCAGCTGCTCCTGTTCTTCAGTTCAATCAGCACTACCTTGAAAATATATCCTAAAGTATGCCCATTTCTCACCACTGTCACTGCTAGCATCTAGTATATGTTATAATGCAAGGAGAAAAGAAAAACTAGGTGTGTCCTTTCATTATGTATTATTAGGTGCATCCTTTAAATAGCATATGCTTTTAATTTTTGTTTTGTCCCATTTTACCTACTAAATAAGTCAATTATATAAGTGATTTTTTATTATCAATGTGAAAAAAGATTTCAATCATATTTAATCAAAGATCAACTAAATATCAAATTGTCAGCCTCCCACTGTTTTCGTCAAGGAAAAGGAACCAAGTAATGGAATAGAATATAAGTGTATTAAAATGTTTAACATTGTCATCCAATAATATATCTTTTAGAGGATGAAGTTTCTTTTAGATCTACAGTTGATTTGATGTTCTGGGTCTTCAATGTTTATCCTATTTTGGACATTTTGCTTCCAAGGATATTCTGAATTTGGTTTTTTACAGAAGCATCAAACAATTAGAAAACAAGTACTGGCACTAGTCCTATTATTATTGTTTTTCCAAAACCTTTTTCTTTCAGTTGTGAAAAATTCTTAAAATGCCCATGACCGGATTTTAAAAGTGGCATCAAAGTGATGTCTTAAAAGTCATTTCTCAGCTTTATTAAGTTAAGGTTAGTTTGTCCACTGCAATTAATATCTATATAACATGCTTAATATATTGAGTGCTTATGAAGTATTGCCTTCTTGTGTTAAGGGGCTGCTGTCATCTTCACTATCATGTTCATTGTGGGGAGTCTCAATTATAATTTTTCTATTGCAAGCATCAAGGATTTGAGATTTTTCTGATTTTTCCCGCTGCATTTTGTGTATTTTGTATTTAATTCAAACTTTGTTTTGGACCAATATATGCATGATTTCTTCTGAATATAGTTCCAAAATTACTATACTATAAAAATGTTACAGCATCACTAACAAACTTAAAAATTTAATGACCTTTTGAATTATCAGGGAACTTGCTTTTGTAAGAAGTGATAGCATGTGTAGTGGTACTGAATCTGTTGGATCATGAATTTTAGTTGATCTATAAGATCCAGTTGTTTTACAGATATTTAAAGTAAAAAAGTATAGACTTTTTACAGTATAGTTTATAAAAGTATGAACACAAGTGTGTTCATTAGGTAACACATTAGTTTAGAAATGTAGCAATTGGGAGCCTGCTCTGACTCATGGTTAAAGCAGACGGGTTGCAATAATCATATTCGCAAAAGATTTTGGCATAATCCATTTCTCTATATTGAATAACAAAACTATAGTAAAAATAGCTCTCACCACAACACAGAAGTATCAAATAAATATTTTGTATGCTGACTGACTTTATACTTTGTCTTCATAAGTAAAAATAGGAATAGTATCAAGAATTCTTCAGGATGGTTTCATTGAACACTTTTCTTATTTTAGCTTTCCAGATACCACCAATGGTTTTAACTATGTATCTAATTAGTGACTTTTTATAAAATCATATTAGCATAGGGCAAAAAAGCTACCAAGACAAAATACCTTAGGTGCATCCTTTCAAACCCAGCTTTCATTTTGCTGCTGGTGTTTACCTAAATCACATAACATATAAATGTTTGTCCATTTAATCTATTTTTGGTAAATGAGAAATGGCTGCTGATACATAATTTTCTAAGTACAACCACTATTTCTCTTGGAGTTATTATTTGGCCCCATGTGGTGTGTTTATAAGTGATATGAAGGTTAACTTCATAACATTTCTGTATGAACTTCCCAATCAGAAAGTTACTCTCCTGACAAAGGAAGTCGAATATAACCCTCCCCATTTCCACATCCAGGCAGAGAACAGAGCAACTGAGCTGATGTCCTGGTCATGGAGAGAAAACGGGTATTTTTGTTTACGGCCTAAAGGAGGAAGTTAGACTGATTGAAAATCAAGTGATAAAGCTGTACTTAAGGTGAACTTTGAACAAGTTCGTAAACAAGCACTGAAACTGAAGACTTGATAGAAAGCAGGGACTGTTCTGCTACAATTCATGTGGTGCACAGAATTAACTAAACCTTGAAAAAAGAAATACAACCTGGACCAGAAGACAGGTTACTCATTTAGCCATGTTATGTAAAAATTTCTCACTTGGTTTGTAGTGAAAAGTAACTGGAAGTTGATCAGAATTCTACTGTAGATTTTTCAGGGTTTGTTTTATATATATGTTCTCAGATAAACAGCACAGTAAATTGCATATTTTCCAGATTTTATAATTGAATTTGTTTTTTATCAATGATTCCTTTGATTTTATTCATAAGGTCCCAAGGGAAGGGTCATAATCATTTCTCGAATTCTGGGCTAGGTGCATTCTACCTGAACATTTCAGTCAAGTTTTAGTGTACAAAGTGAGCCACCCGCATGAGAATTTATTTTAAACAATATTTAATTCTAACTTTGTGTGTGCATTTAAACATATTTCCACATGCATATACACACATACTGATGTACAACATAGCAAATTGCCATTAAAATCAGTGAGGGCCATCTTCGTTCATAACAGAGGTCCCATCAGTATCATCATCTTTGCTGAGACCCTATTTAACTCTTAAGGGCTTAAACTGAGAGTGGAAAGCAGCAGAGTAAAAATTACTAATCATAGGAAATTTCAGTTTAGAGTTCCCAATATTTCTGACATTTTGAATCTTTTTTTTTTAGATAATAAATTTTATTGTTATATTCCCCATACAATTGCAGCCCCCCCATTCTGACCCCAATCCCTCCCCTCCTGCCCCGCCCCCCTAAAAGTGTCTCTGGTTCATAGTTTTTTGTTGATTTTGATTTTCACTTTCTTATAGTTATTCATTTTCCTGGTCCCTTATTTAAGTTTTCTAGATTCCTGCTATGAGTGAAACCATCTGGTATTTTTCTTTTTCTTTTTGGCTTATTTCGCTGAGCATGATCCCTTCCAGCGCCATCCACGTTGCTGCAAATTGCATGTGTTTATCTTTTTTGAATGCTGAGTAATATTCCATGGTATATATGTACCACATCTTCTTTATCCAGTCATCTATTTTTGGGCATTTGGGTTGTTTCCAAAGCTTAGCTATTGTAAACAGTGCTGCTATAAACATAGGGGTGCAGGTGTTCTTTGGAATTGATGTTTCTGTGTCCTTTGGGTAAATACCTAGGAGTGGAATTGCTGGATCATATGGAAGCTCTATGTTTAGTAGGTCCAGAAATCTCCACACAGCTTTCCACAGTGGTTGGACCAGTTTGCACTCCCACCAACAGTGCAGAAGAGTTCCTTTTTCTCCACACCCTCGCCAACATTTGTTGTTGCTAGTTTTTTTAATATGTGCCATTCTCACTGGTGTGAGATGGTATCTCATGGTAGTTTTGATTTGCATTTCCCTGATGACAAGTGATGTTGAACATTTTTTCATATGCCTGTTGGCCATTTGCATTTCCTCTTCAGAGAAGTTTCTTTTTAGCTCTTCTGCCCATTTTTTGACTGGATTATTTTCTTTGTTGTTGTTGAGTCTCATCAGCTCTTTGCAGATTTTTGTGATCAGTCCTTTATCATTAGTGTTGGGTGCAAAAATGTTCTCCCAGTTGGTGGGGTTTCTCTTTGTTTTTGTTATTGTCTCTTTTGCTGTGCAGAAGCTCTTTAATTTGATGTAGTCCCAGCTGTTGATCTTTGCCTTCACTATCACTGCTTTGGGTGATGTGTCTGCAAAGATGTCTTTGATGTGCAAATCACGTAGTGTTTCGCCTATATTTCCTTCTATATATTTTATGGTTTCAGGTCTTATGTCTAGTTCTTTAATCCATTTTGAGTTGATTTTTGTGTATGGTGTGAGGTAGTGGTCAAGCTTCATTCTTTTGCATGTAGCGACCCAGTTTTCCCAGCACCACTTATTGAACAAACTTTCTTTGCTCCAATGCATAGTCTTTGCTCCTTTGTCAAAGATTAGTTGACCATAAATCTATGGTTTTATTTCTGGATTTTCTATTCGATTCCATTGGTCTGTATGTCTGTTCTTGTTCCAATACCATGCAGTTTTGATGATTATGGCTTTGTAGTAGAGTTTGAAGTCTGGGAGTGTGATGCCTCCATTCCCTTCTTTTTTTTTCAGGAGAGCTTTGGCTATTCGGGGTTTTTTGTGATTCCATATGAATTTCATCAATAATTGTTCTATTTCTTTGAAGAATGACATTGAAATTTTCATTGGAATAGCATTGAATCTGTATATTGCTTTTGGAAGGATGGCCATTTTAATAATGTTTATTCTTCCAATCCATGAGCATGGTATGTTTTTCCATTTCTTTGTGTCTTCTTCTATTTCTTTTAACAGTGTTTTATAGTTTTCTTTGTATATGTCCTTTACCTCTTTTGTTAGATTTATTCCCAAATATTTGATTTTTTTTGTTTCAATAACAAAAGGGATGGTTTTTTTTATTTCTACTTCTTCAGATTTATTGTTTGTGTATAGGAAGGCTACTGACTTTTGCATGTTGATTTTGTATCCTGCCACTTTACTGAACTGATTGATGAGTTGAATTAGTTTTTCTGTGGAGTTTTTGGGGTTCTCTATGTATAATATCATATCGTCTGCAAATAGTGATAGTTTGACTTCTTCTTTTCCTATTTGGATTCCTTGGATGTCTTTCTCTTGTCTTATTGCCCTGGCTAGGACTTCCAGTATTATATTGAAAAGCAGTGGTGAGAGTGGACATCCTTGTCTTGTTCCAGATCTTAATGGAATTGCTTTCAGCTTTTCACCATTGAGAATGATACTGGCTGTTGGCTTGTCATAGATGGCCTTTATGATGTTGAGGTATGTTCCTTGTATCCCAAGATTTTCAAGGGCTTTTATCATGAATGGGTGTTGCACTTTGTCGAAAGCTTTCTCAGCATCTATTGATATTATCATATGGTTTTTATATTTCTTTTTGTTGATGTGTTGGATAACGTTGATTGATTTTCGGATGTTGAACCATCCTTGTGTCCCTGGAATGAATCCTACTTGGTCGTGGTGAATTATCTTATGGATACATTGTTGGATTCTGATAGCTAAAATTTTATTGAGGATTTTTGCATCAGTGTTCATTAGGGAGATTGGCCTGTAGTTTTCCTTTTTTGTGTTGTCCTTGTTCGGTTTTGGTATTAGTGTAATGTTGGCTTCATAGAACGTGTTTGGTATTGTCCCTTCCTTCTCAATTTTTTGGAAGAGTTTGTGAAGGATAGGCACTAATTCGTCTCTGAATGTTTGGTAGAATTCATTTGTAAATCCATCAGGTCCTGGGCTTTTGTTTTTGGGGAGGTTTTTGATTACCATTTCAATTTCGCTCATTGTAATTGGTCTGTTTAGGTGTTCTATTTCTTCTTTATCTAGCTTTGGGTGATTGTAGAGTTGTAGGAATTTGTCCATCTCCTCTAGATTGTTAAACTTGTTTCCATATAACTGTTCATAGTAGTTACTGATTATTCTTTTGATTTCTGCTGTGTCCGTTGTGATTTCTCCTCTTTCATTGATGAGCCTGTTTATTTGTGCTTTCTCCCTTTTTTCCTTTGTGAGCCTGGCTAGGGGTTTGTCTATTTTATTGATTTTTTCGAAGAACTAGCTCTTGGTTTCATTGATCTTTTGGATTGTTTTTTTAGTTTCAATTTCATTTATTTCTGCTTTGGTTTTTATTATTTCTTTTCTTCTACTGGTTTTGGGATTTTTTTGTTGTTCTTTTTCTAGATCTTTGAGCTTCGAGATTAGGTTGTTTCTTTGCTTTCTTTCTTGTTTCTTGATGTGAGCTTCTATTGCTATATATTTTCCTCTTATTACTGCTTTTGCTGCATCCCATACATTTAGGATATTGGTGTCCTCCTTGTCGTTCAATTCAAAGAATTTTTTAATTTCTTCTTTGATCTCCTCATTAGTCCAGTGGTCTTCCAGTAGTGTGGTTTTTAATCTCTATGAGGTAGGAAAGTTCCTTGCCTTCTTTTTATGGTTTATTTCTAGTTTGATGCCTTCATGGTCAGAAAAGATGCTTGATATGATTTCAATCTTGGTGTATCTGTTGATGTTTGTCTTGTGCCCCAGTATGTGATCGATCCTGTAGAATTATCCGTGTGCACTTGAGAAAAATGTGTACTCCGTTTTTTTGGGGTTTAGTGTTCTATAGATGTCGTTAAGCCCAATTGCTCTAGGTCCTTATTTAGAGCTTTGGTTTCTTTACTTATTTTTTGTCTTGTTGATCTATCCATTGTTGATAGTGGTGTGTTGAAGTCTCCCACTACGTATGTGTTTTCTCTGATGTCTGTTTTCAGAGAGGACAACAGTTGTCTGATATATTTTGGTGCTCCTTCGTTTGGTGAGTATATGTTAATGAGTGTTATTTCTTCTTGAAGTATTGTCCCCTTGATCATAATGTAGTGACCATTGGGGTCTCTTTTTATCTTTTTGAGTTTGAAATCTGTTTTATCTGATATAAGTATAGCTGTTCCTGCTTTCTTTTTCGGTCCATTTGCTTGTAGGATTGTTTTCCATCCTTTAACTTTGAGCCTATTTTTATCTTTTGTAGCTAAATGTGTTTCCTGGAGACAGCAAAAGGTTGGGTTTTGTTTCTTAATCCAGGCTGCAACTCTGTGTCTTTTTATTGAAGAGTTTAGTCCATTTACATTTAGAGTTAATATTGATGTGTTAACATCTGTATTTGCCATTGTGTTTGTCTTTCCTTTGATTTTATTTATTTATTCTTTTAATAACTTTTTTTTTTTTTGGCCTTCTTTCATTGTTATTCGTCCCTCTGAGGTTCTGGCTTTAGGACTCCTTGTAGTATTTTTTGGAGTGGGGGTTTAGTTGCAATGAAATTCCGGAGTTTCTGTTTGTCTGGGAAGGTCCATATTCTTTCTTCAAAGAGGAAGGAGAGCTTTGCGGGATAGAGTATTCTTGGTTGGCATCTGTTTTCTTGGAGTCTGTTGACTATGTCCCTCCACTCTCTCCTTGCCCATAGTGTTTCTTCGGAGAAGTCTGATGTCAGCCTGATTGGCTTTCCTTTGAATGTTATCTGTTTCTTCCCTCTTGCCAGCTTCATTATTTTTTCCTTGTCCTGGATTCTTGGGAGCTTTACTATTATGTGTCTTGCTGTATTTTTCCTTTCGTCGTGGAAGTTTGGTGTTCTTCTTGCTTCTTGTATATCAATTTTCAGTTCCTTTTTCACATTTGGGAAGTTCTCTTCAATTATCTCTTTGAATATTTTCTCTGTTCCTACATCTCTCTCCTCTCCTTCTGGTATTCCTATAACTCTTATATTTCCTTTCCTCATGGAGTCAGATAGTTCCCGAAGTCTTTCTTCGTTCTTTTTCCTTCGTACTTCTCTTTCCTTTTCTGTTTTGGTTCTTTTTATTTCTGTGTCTTCAAGATTACTTATTCGTTCTTCCATTTCATCTATTCTGCTTTCATTGCTTTTCCCAGAATTCTTTAGTTCTTCCATTAATTCTTTGATCTCCTGCATTTCTTTTACTTCCCTCTTGAGGGACTCAATTTCTTTCTTCTGACCATTGTTTTCCCTCTCTAGGGACTCAATTGCATTCTTCTGATCGTTGATTATTTTTCCCTTATCATTGTTTTCCTTTATGACTTCTGTCAGTTTTTTAATCACGGCAATTTTAAATTCTCTTTCTGGAAGGCTCAGAAATTCTTCCAAGTTATTGTCGTTGCAATCTGGGGGCTGGCTTTCTTTTTGTGGTGTGCTTTTTCTCTGGAGAGTTGCTAGGTTGCGTGTGGTTCTTCTCCTCCCTACTGTCTGTTTTCTAATTTGCCGTATGCGTTGGGACACTGTGTTGTTGGGACTTGCCGGCATCTTGGGTGGGCTTCTCTGTTCCCCTCTGGTTCTTCCAGGAGTCATCTGTCAGTTTCAAGCAGCCTTTACTGGAGAAAGGTCCCTGTTCTAAAATGCCGATGTGGGGACACACTCCCCTGTGCGCCTGGTCTGCCCCGGCGGTGGGTTCCTGCTCCCCTCTGGGCTTGGACTGCAGGCCAGAGGGGGTCTGGCGTGGGCGAACTTCCCCCGCTCACCTCTGGCTCCTGAGGAAGCCTTCTGCAGGTAGTCTTTACTGAAGAAATGTCCCTGTTCTAAAATGGTGATGTGGGACACACTTCCTGCGCGTCCGGTCTCAGGCACACTCTTCTGCACGCCTGGTCTGCCCCGGCTGTGGGTGCTCGCTCTCCCTGTGGGCTCAGACTACTGGTCGGAAGGGGCCCGGTGTGGGCTAACTCCCCAGCTGGCCACTGGCTCCTTCAGGAGTCTCTGCTGGCTTCAAGTCGCTAGGTGGCACCAGAGATCTCTCCTAGAGCCCTTGGGGAGCTGATTTTCCACCCTGTGGGACAGGGAACAGAGCGGGGATGGTAGGGTACACCTTAATGGCTTTGGGGTGCTGTGTCAGCCTTGTGCCCCACCGTCATGGGGAACCCACGCCCCTAATTTCGTGCCCCGGGTCTCAGTTCCAAAGCCCTCAGTTCCAGGACGCGGGCTGTAGCTCAGATCAGTGGCGCGGGAATGGCGCCTTTTGAATCCCGCTCCCCTGCCTGGGCGCCTGGTTCCTGCTCACTCAGGGAGGGCCTCCGCGCGTCTCCCCGCAAGCCTAGGTCGCAGGTGCGGGGACCTGGGCAGCTGCGATCTGGATCCACGTTTGCTTTTCAACTGCACTGCTTTTCCGCACGCGATCCCGATTCCGATCCGCACTTGGTTTTCCAGCGCGCCGCTTTTCCGCGCAATCCTGACCACGATCCGCGCCTGCTTTTCCAGCGTGCCGCTTTCCGAGCAAGCTTACCCGGGCTGCGTGCTGGTGCTGGTCTCCTCCTGGGGGGCGGCGCTCTCTTTAATGGCGCCTGGAGCTCACCTCTGCGGCGGATCCTGCAGGGTTCTCCACAGCTCCCGTTCACGGGGTGTGGTGGCTGAAATAGTTCCTTTCCACTCACAGTCCCGCTTGCTGCATCCTTTGTTCTTGTTGGCCGTTTTAGTTTGTTGTCTTCCTCCTTTCTGCCAGTCAGAGAGTGCCGCCTCTGTGGGCGGGGGAGGGGAGCAGGGTTCTGCGCTTTCCTCCCTTCTGGTCCTCTTTTATGGCCACTTTCTTCTTCGGGCAGTTTGCTGGAGTCGTCCATTTATCTTCCGTGTCCCACTTCTCACTGGGACCTGCCGCTTTTCCTCTCTATTAACTTTTTTTAATGGGAGATCTTACTCGCAGCGTCTCCTCGCCGCCATGTTGCTCCGCCCCCTGTTGCTGTTCCATTTTGAATCTTTTAATAAGACCTTTGGGTGGGCCTCCCTGGAGCATAAGGGATTTAGTCTCAGTACTATCACGGCTGCAAATTGAGTTTTATCCCCGGCCGGGGAACTAATTCATGAATGGAGCAGCAGACCTCTCCTGTCCTGCCTGCTGTTCCCCTCAGCAGTGTGTTTCAGTAGATCCACCTGTTCTGCTTCCCACTCTGTCTCCTCTCACCACCTACCTCCTGCAACTCTGGCTGGTACTCTAGTTCTTACATGCATAAATAAAAAAAAATCTTTAAAAAAGACCTTTATGTGATACATATATCAACTGAATTTCCTAAAACAGGTCACATCTGGGATGAAAGTGGCCCTGGGAGTACTTTTTGTGGCAGCACTATTTTGCACACTCTATTCTTCCAGACTGCCCCTACCTATCAGCTACCTCTTTGACAGTGGTAACAAGAGTTCTGAGGATCTGAGAGCATTCTTTCTAGTGGAGATGTCAGATACAGTGCAGTCCACACCATTAACAATAAATAAACAGGGTTCTACCTAGGGACAAATTTTGCTACCATGTATTATGAAAATTATCTTTCTTGTCAACTTTGTGTCATGGTGGTTTTGAAGAAAGCAACTTTACTGCTGTATACAATTCTGCTTTCAAGAAGGTAAAAACTTGACATCCCTTCTCAACAAATAAGCAGTGAAGTAGTGAAGTGTTAATGAGAGTGTGTGACTGAGAATGTATGT
The DNA here is from genome assembly GCF_964194135.1 of Talpa europaea. Lineage (NCBI taxonomy): Eukaryota > Metazoa > Chordata > Mammalia > Eulipotyphla > Talpidae > Talpa > Talpa europaea. The sequence continues at coordinate 29,629,307 of NC_140068.1, read as the reverse complement.
CAGTTGACAGTGAAATTTGCTTTAATAAAATGAACTCTTTAATTTCAAAATGCTTTTATTTGCTGTCTTTTGAGAGTCCTTGTGATCTACATCTGAGAAATGAAGGGATAAAACAATTCCAAATTCCATCTTCCTCTATGTGGTAGTTTTGCTGGAGGGTACAAATAACCTCTGGGATGTTTGGTAATGTGATTTTGAACTATAAAGTTTATTAAAAGAAAGGATCAAAGGCTGTTTAAACAAAAGTTTATTCTAACTTTTCTCTTGAATATAAAACTCATGAATATAGAATATTGTCTTTTAATTTCAGAAATGCATGCTAAGAATCACCAAAATGACTCTTAACTGGGAAAATTTGAAGAGCAGTGTAAGTACATTTAAAACATTTCCAAAGTTATTTGATGTAAGTAGAATGCAGTTTCAGACAGCTACAATATTAATTCATCTTTAAATGTCTTTAATCTATGTGCATTGTGAATAAGTATTGAGATGATTTTTCATATTCAAATAAAATATTTGCTTACTTATGTAAATTAGAAAGTGAATGAGGGATGCTTCATGTTCTAACTTACATTTACAGACTGATATTTTTTGAATTAAATATAATTAATGATGAGTTAGAAACAAGGATTATTGATGTTTTACCCTCTTACCTTACAGAAGTTTAGGCTAGGAAAGCTTTTGCAATTCTAAAATGTCCTGGAATATAACTAAACCAAATTTATGCACCACATTTGACAGTCCTAATCTTCCCATGACTTTCCCCAGGTTATTTGTTTAGTAATAACCCTTTTAACCTAATCCATTCTCCACCCCTCATCACTTCTAACTCTCTTCACACAGCCATGACCCAAACATATACCAAAGGACTCAAATAGCTGCTACAAAATGTGTAGCTAGTATTGGTAGCTAGTGCTGGTGCTAGATTTGATAATCAAGTTTAATTTCTAGGTATATACTGTAAATACCAAAAGAACATTAAATCCGAGAGCCTTAAAATTGTTGTCAAACTGTTCATTTCTTTCTGATTGCATGCTACTTATATACATAAAATCTGTGGTTATTGGCAAAAGAGTCAAAATAAATGGAACTAGGAAAGCAGTAAAGGGTGAGTTTCATTATCCCAGAAAATGGAAATTCAGTATTCTTGATTGCTGGCTATTCCCTGCCTCATGACCAATGTCTACTTCTGTGGTTTAAACCCTGTAATTAACATCTGACAATTATTGAAACACTTCCTGAATACAGTGCTCTTCTGCCAAAATACTACTGTAATTCCCAGAGTCTTTTCTGTTTTGCCTTCTTCCTCTGCGAACATTTCTGTGTACCTTCGTTTTGGGAATGGACATGGTAAGGTGTCAAGAAGAAAGACTTGGGCTCTTTGAGAATTTTCAGCATCAATTTGTATTTCTCCTTATTAGGGAATCTACTGATTGTTCCACTCTCATTCCCAAATCTACTCCATCCCTGGTGCTATCCCAACCCCACTCATTTGAGCTTGTGTGTGCGCGCAGTTTTATAAGTCTTCAGATTCATTTAGCTGATGCTTTTACAGCCATCCCATAATTGAGGTTCCTCAGGTTATTTGTTTAACAATTTCCTAGTCAACTTAATGACTTGTGTGGCATTATACGGTTTAAATCATTTTGAAAGTGGCTACCATGATTTATATATTCTGCTGCAGTGAATATGATTTTCCATCACACATCGGGGCATTATATTAACATTTTTCTGTTATTCTTATCCCAATGCAAGTAACTGAATAATATGGCATAATTTGGGGCAATTCATAAACAAATATTAATGAAAGTATAATTGTGATGGGTCAAAAATGACATTTCACATAATACAACAAATTTGTCACAATCAGTTACTTGAACTGATTCAGTTTCTCTTAAGGTCACATGTAAAAATTTTTTTGTTAAGTAGATACTGTAGATTTTCAAGAGCTGGCATATGTAACATATGGTAATGGCAATCAGAAGGGTTGGTGCTTGTGAATGGAGATTGAATGTAAAACACCAGAACAGAACAGAACAATCTGGACGATGGGATGTTTTAGTATCTTGATTGGTTACACGGATGTATACTCTTGTTAAAATATTGAATTGTGCACCTAAGATCTGTACATTTCACTCTACAGATTTTCCTCTGTTGAAAGACACAATAAAATTACTTTGTATAACTGTAATATTAATTTGTCAAATTATTAGTTGAATGTCTTTTTATACCCTGCAGTGACATTTTAATTGTTTTAGTCATATCTAAACATTTGAAAATTTCTTGTTTTCTGCTTTTTATTTGAACTTGAAACAGTTTTATTTTGTATTGAATTTTATCACCAATTATTTTACTTAAAACAGTAAATTTGTGTAATATAATGTATGTTTCATTTGATATATATTCCAACTATAATTCTTTGCTTATCCAATAATACTTTCTTTCCACCTCTCACTTTCTGGACAAGCAAATTCATCTTTTACTGTCTTGACAAAGCTCTAAATTCACTCCTATTTCTTCAGCCTTCCTCCCACATATAGAAAATGTGTTCTGTGAATTAGACAACCAAATACTCAGGCATGGCATACTCACTCGGAATCCCAAACAAACACTAGATCTTCTGAGTAGTGGTGATTTTTTTCTAGAATATGATATATTTAACTAAAACATTCCTGTATACTTTTTGAGAGACATCTGGGAAAATTGCATTCTGAATCTATTCTTAACATTATATAAGAGGTATGTAGAAGACACTAAGTATTGTTTTGAACATTAATTCATAGTAAAGACAGAGAAGTGTCTGATTTTATGATGATGATGATGATGATGATATTAATGATGATAATTTCTGGACCATTTATGCTGCTGAGCTCTTTTAAGTATGTCATTGCATTTATCTTCCCAGTAGCTGAAAGTGAGGTATTATCATCATTATTTAAAAATATAGGAAACCGAATCTTAGAACAGTTGACTAGTATGACTTGTACTAGCATAGCTCTTCTAATAGTGCAGCACTTAGAGTGAAATCTCTCTAAAGGATCCTCCTGGAAAATTGATTCATATTCATAGAAAGTAAAATGTAGATACCTGGTAAGTCCTACTCAACTCATCCTGGTAACCACCTCTTTCATTCTTTCTATTTGATCAAAACAAAGCTAACACTAAAACACCTGCAAAAGCTACGGTTGACTTGGCTTAGTAGTTATAGAGAAGGAAGAGCTATTCAGATACTGGTAAGAAACAAAATTATGTTTGAAAAACTCATTATGTTGGGAAATTGCGTGCCATCCTTTCCACGCCATTCACGTAGACTTAGTAGAACCTGGATCTTCGTAATATTGTATGCTACAGTGAAAAAAACAATTAAGAACCCAATAGGGTCTTACATATAGGACCTGATAATTAAGTTAAAGTGGGAAATCTGACTAATATTAAAAAATCTCTAATACTTATAAATTTATTCTAGATTAGTGTCATAAATATATTTTTTAAGGATATAGAAGATCAAAGATGCCTTTTGGATGGATGGTACATAGAAAGCTGGATTTTGAAAAGATGAAGATATATATATGTATATATACACAAAAAGGACAATATTATAGTTATAAAATAGATTGTGAATGGGGGGATAGAATATACAGGGTAGTAGAAAGAAGATATAAAGTCAAAGCACCTTATTTTCCTAAAGACTTCATGAGTCACCACTGGGTAGCAGTAACAGAAAACTTTCCTTTTCCTAGGACCTGGGAATGTGATTGTTACTTTAATTCTGCTCTGGGGAATTAGCATGTGTTTGTAGAGCTTATTAGAGGTGTATGTGTGTGGGGAAAATGGAATGAAATACTGTGTTGACAAGAGCTGTCTGTAAATGTCTAGGTTTGGATGGTCTCCATTGCTCTTGGCTTCATACTTCTGGCATATACAACTCGGGTCAGAATATGTTACTAAAATGTTTAAAGTAATAGTTTCTAATATAAAAGCTATAAGTGTGTTTCATGAAGTAAAATAGTAACATTTTTACTTTAAAAATGTAGGTGGATTCTTTTAAATATTTGCATAATATAAAGAACTTGTAGTATTTTCATGTTTAAAATGTTTTTCATTTGAAATGCAGTGTTCAGCAGTACAAAAAGAGTAAAGAAGCAATAACACACAGCGCTGCTCTTCAAACACAACCTTTGTTAATGATTTTCTTGAATTTCTTTCTGGTCATCTATGACCACAAGAGAAATTTGGTGTGGCAAGATGAGAGTACATTCATTTTTGGAATCCTATGTTTATCTGAATAGAGTAACCTGTGCACAAGGAAAGTATAAAAACTATTTGAAATTTTTTATAATTCTACATGTGATCTGTATAGATATCTCTGTCTTTGCGCATAGAACATTCTTTGGAAAGGTTCATTCCAAAATGTTCAAACTGTGATTCTCCATAGAAAGGAGGAGTTTGGAGTAGAAAGAAATGAAATGTATGGAGACACACACATATACACACAACACACACACGCACATTTTGTTGGCAGCAACAATAACTACTTCTAAAATTAAACAAATACTCATCAAAAGCCAGCCCTCCACCTGCAGCCTTGATTATGAATTCCTTTCTGACTTAACTGTTTAATGTGAAAATATGATTAGTAAGTAAATATTTTATAATCTTCAAATATATAAAGATTATGTCTATCCAAATAGCATAACTAAGAGCTAGTTTAGGTACATGAAAATATTCTTTATTAGAGTTATATTCATCTTCACGTCATTACCTCTCTACATTGAAGGATTAGCCTCTATTAACATAGTCAGGATAATTCAAACAAATGGAATACAGGGTCAGTTTGCATTAGTAGGAGTCTTCAATTTGGCTAAAAACTTGTGCTTTTAAAAATTGTAAAATAGATGTATAATCCTACTAAATTCATTCAAATAAATTTGTTATAAAATGTGATTTTTATAGAGAAAGATACTAAAGATAAAATGATTCTTAAGCAGGAAAGATTTTATCCCCCAAAGGACTTTGGCAATGTCAGGGGAAATTTTTGGTTGTCACAACTCAGAGAAGGTGCTACTGGCATCTAGTGGGTAGAAATCAGGGTGCTGCTAAACATCTTATGATGCACAGCACAGCACCCTACAACAAAAATCATCTCTCCATAGCCTAATCTTCAATTTAATTGTATTTTATTATTTTGATTTTTGACCATTTATTGTACTTTCCCTTGTGTTTTAAATATTTTTAAAATTTAAAGATTTTAAGTGTTTAAAATTATTAACCCACTCATGGATGTGACAAATGGGAATTCATTTACACTATAATTTAGACTATAAATTGACACAACTGTAGAAGTGTTATATATATATTATAGCTTTAAAATGTCATGGTTTTGACTAGTTTTCATCCATTTGTTTAGATCCATTTGTTTAAAGCATGAATATTTCAATCATCTAATCTGTTGTGTAACTTTTTACTCCAAGACCCCACTGTCCTTGGTATCTCTGACAACTTATTCCAGTCTGGACTGTCAAGGCCTGATGATGTTGTCATCCTGAGACTTGCCTTAATGACTTTTTCTAAGCTGAATGTATTGTTTCTTCAATCCTATGTCATTTTCTTTTTGTTATTGTTGAATTCTCCCATTTTTATGGCATGGTAACTTCTTAAGAACTGGTGGTAAATTTTCCAATTCCTTCCTTTTCTAAAGACTTCAGTAACTTACTAGTGGATGTATACATTTTTTTTTTACTTCTTACAACCATACCAATATGATTTTAGCAACTTTCCTTTGTTTGATATTCTGAACTGTTTTTTTTAATTATCTATTATTTATTCAATTTTATCTACTAATTGTGTTGGCAGTTAGTGTCTTTTCTAGTTTTTAATCTGTATCCTTTAAGTCTTGGAAAGTCTCCCATAACCTCATTGAAAAAATTATAACCTCCATTTTCTCCTATACCTTGTTTTGAATAATTTATTTTTGGATAGTGTTCTTTCTGTGTTGGATAGCTTATGTTTAAACCTTCTTATTCCTACATTTTATCTACTGGCACTTTTTGTACTATTTTCTGAGAAATTAATGTTAATTTCCAAATCTTTCAGGGAAATGAAAGATTCTGCTCAATTTCATTCTTAATTTCATTTTCATAATATGATATTTTTATCATTTCTTTCTATGAATGCAATATTATCCTAATAAGAGGAATTTTATCTTCCAAGACCATTATTTATACTATTTATCTTAGGTGTTTTTTTCAAAATTTTACTTTATATTTTGTTCATTTTTTTAAAGATTTATTTATTTATGCATACAAGAACTGGGGTATAGGCCAGAGGTATGGGGGGTGAGAGGATTCACCACAATCAGAATGGGGACTAGAACAGGCAGACTGACTGAAATACACTGCTGAGGGGAGCAGTGGGTGAGACAGGAGAGTTCTGCTGCACCATGTTGGTAGCTCCCTGGCCAGGAATCAAACTGGTGCTGCAGTGGCTGCGAATAGCTTCATAGGTTGCGTCTTAACCCCTTGCGCCACCTGGGAGGTCTTGTTCTTCATTTTTTTTTTAAAGATTTATTTATTTATACAATCACTGGGTATAGTCAGAAGCGCGGGAGGGTGAGGGGATTCACCAGAGCCAGAGGGGAGAGCAGTGCAGGCAGATTGACAAAGTACACTGCTGAGGGGAGCAGCGGGCGGCAGGAGAGGTCTGCACACCATGTGGGACCCTCACCAGTGGCTGGGGATCGAACCATCACTGCAGAGGCTACAGGCAGCTTAGCAACCCAGCGCTCAACTGCTGCGCCACCAGGGAGGCCCTTGTTCTTCATTTTTGAAGGGTGGTATTTTTAAAAAGCTGAATATGGGCTCCATATATATTTTTGTTGGTGGGCTTTGCTTTTAAGTAAGTGAGTGGAGTTTGGATGTTTGGGGATTTCTACGTGATATAGCAGAGTGGTATGTTTGCTCAGGCCATTTGCTAGAAGTAAATTGTAGCTACTATTTCTTTTTTTTTCTCTTCTTTGGGATTGCGCCCTAAACAAGTGAAGACAAGTATGCTATAATTACTTTTTATTTAAATCCTATTACCAAAAACAATGACTTCAACTCTTTTTTTGGACTAATTCACTGTATAGTTAAGTGGAAGTCCCAAATATCTAGAAGGTGCCATAGGTTCCTGAGCTACCTAATATCTGAAATACTTTTGCATCTATTTCAAATGGTGGGTTCACTGCATATGATGTTCTCCTTCTATCCAGTTTTCAGAAGAATATGGATCTTTAAGAAGGAAGATTTGAAAATGTTGTCATAGTACAAAAATACTTATATTTTAATTTTTTTTATTGTGGTAACTGGTTTACAACAGTAAATGATTTAGGGCTGCAGGTTCACACCTCTTCAGAAATATGAAGGTAGTAAAAATATATTGGATAAAAATGAAGAGAATAAAATATCAGTGGACCTATATATGGAGAAATGATTTATTGGTGGTCAGCTGGAAAAAAGAAGACCCGTGTGGGAGTTTTTCAGATCTTTGTAAACTTGCTCAGATGTTTCAAATTTCCTTACAAGCAGATGTGAAGAATGCATAGGTATTGGTTTTGTTTGAAAATAACAGCTACTACTAGTTGTTTTAGGTACTTATTAATAGCTAAGGAGTCAGGATAAATTGGAAGGATAAATTACATGTTACAGGAATAAATAGTTGATGAGTAAGAAAAAGAATTAGCGAAAACCTCTTGAAATATAGTTGAGAAAATCAGTTGGTTGGCTTTTTAACTTAGTTGTGTACAGAATAGGTATGGTTATGGAGTGGCTGGGTGGTTAATTTGGGTGGTTAATAATTTGGGTGGTTAAGTAGGGAAGGGGGGAATTGGGGAAGTTAAACAGTTATGTTTACAGAGTGTCCTTTGGGTCAGGCAGGCCTACAGTCCAGTACCCTGGATAGCTCCTAGGATAGCCTCCTAGAGTCCAAGGTCTGATTGAGGTCACTGCTGATTCTTCAGAGTTGGAATTCTCTGTAAAGCTCTAGTTGCCAAGAAGTAGATAATCATTCCTATGTTATTTATGATATTTTGTTTTTCTCATCACATTTGCAAGTTCAAATATTCAAAACTGACCCTGGGCTTGACAAAGTCTCCAAAGAATTTAACAGATTTGTTTAGAAGCAGAAAGAGCATACTTCCCCTATAATGGGATGATTTATAGTTAGATTTTTAATAATTATTTTGTATTATCATTTTTTAATTTTGAAAAATGTATTCAACCTTATTTCAAATTAATATATTTTTTGCTCATCTCTTTGGGAGAAATGCAGATAATATGTAGTAATTAAGAGGGATCTGCAGTAAAAATAGTAATTTCAATGGCTAGAACATAATTTAGAAATTCATGTAAAATTCATTTAAACCAGTAATTATTATACTCTCTTTAAGGAAATAGTTACAGAATATAAAAGGAATTATAGATATAAACATTAACTACAGATTTGTTGACTACATCCGAAAATTTTAATTCTTCCCATATTACTAGTAAAGACAAGTATAGTTCATTTAAGAGCCATTGTGTTGGTAATGTAACTACATATAGATACAGGTATATAAATATTCACATGTAAAAACATTTATAATGTATTTTAATCATAACATTTTGTGTAAAAATCATGAAACCCATATATAGATACATAGTGTATACTTGCAAAGGGGAAGATATTTTAAATAATGTTCTCTAAAATATGAACAATAATTGTTTATGTGCTAGATTCTGCAGGTTAATTATTTAGCTCATGTGGCACTTATACTATAATAGTCATGAATTAATTTTGTAATCAATATTTTATAACAGTATTTTATATAAAGTAGTTATTTTATCTTGTTGTTAAATACTTATAACCATCCACTATATTTTAACACTTTCTTGGGAATCAGTAGTAAGTCCCTAACACCATGGAATTTACCATCTAAGAAGAAGGCAATAAAAAGAGTCAACAAGGAAACACAATAAAATATGTAATAATTTTAAGAACTGAGACCAGTTGGAGGAGATAAGACGCCCTAATTTGTCTCATTTTCCAATTAATGTGATTTAAATACTTCCACAGGCCAGTTTCAGGCTCCCAATGTGTGGTTATTGATTATGAAATTGAGAATAAATGTGCATAGTAGCCTCTAGCACACTAGTATGATCACACTCCAGCACACCATGGAATGATGGACTAAAATGGGGGATGAATATTATATAATAGGGAACTGATAGTGAAGGTCAGGAAAACTTTAAAAGAGATAACATTTAAGTTGACCCTGAGAGATGAGCCATGCATCAGTGGAAAGATACTGAAAGGAGAGAGAAATTGAATTGAGGAATTACAGTAAGAAAGACTAGTCCATGTGACTCCCTAAGTTTCCTTCCAACCTCATAAATTGTGAATATTAAAAGTCTTATCAAATTCGGGTAATCAAGATATTTGTTATACTTAAACTAGTCAAAATATAAACATTTAGTTAAAAATGTAATATGGATACAAATGGGCAAAATAAATGGTAGGATGAGGATATTGAACCATTGGTATAGCTGCCTTCTTGGAGACTACTCCAGTGGAGGGGAACTTAAGTATCCCAAGAGAAACTAATCCAAGCTTTAGTGGACGGAACTGGGATAGAAATGAGCTGAGATATATTGTGAAGTCTGCAGCAGCACTGGCTTTCTAGAAACTGGGTGAGATCTTTATGACTTAGACAAAGAGTCTATTAGTTTATGCAATTTCACAGGGGATTCATTTGGAGACTTACCATTGCCTTTAATTATTCCTATGTGTTAGTCTCAAGTATTCCCCAAGTTGAGCTGAAATGAGGTTGATGAGAAGGCTTGGCTGTGGGTCTGCTGCTGCTGGTTCAGCATGACTATTTCCTTTCTCTAGGTCACATGACTCTAGTTACATGACTATTTCCTTTCTCTAGGTCACAACCCTTACCTAGATGAGAGAAACACTGCATCTGGGCTACCCTAGTCGAACACAAGATGAATGGCATTGACCACCATTATTTAGTAATGGTCTAACTGCCAATTGGAATCTTAGTTATATTAGAAAATTCATAAAATTATCACAACTTGGGTTTGATGGGAACCTTGGTTGAGTAAGCTCAAGTGAAAATCAAGACAGTGATGCTGATTGTTCATTCTTTTTTTATCTAAATCAAATGCTTAGTTATTATCCTTATTAAAATGTTTGGAGGCCCTTCTTGTTGCTGGTTGGTAAATTTAAGAATATTCAGATAAATTTTAATTTAATGATTATAACTCCTGTAATATAAGTCAATTACTTTTTTTTTTATCAACTATTCTCTAACTGCTAAGCTCTGGTGGCAATGGAATATAGAATTCACATAAAACACTGCAACATGAAATGAGAAAATCATAAGAAGACTCAAAATCTGTACCCTGAGACACTAACTAGATTGGAATTGGAAACAGGCCTTGGTTTTATCCTTCATTTTGTGCCAAACTAAAAAAGGGTAAAATATTTTATAAACATAAATCATACATGAATGATTAGTACTCAGATGGTTAAAACCAGGGTTTGTGTGATTCAAAACTATAGCATAAATAAGAAGAATCTTCACATGCTATGCAAGGGCATGTGATTGCTGGGTCATTTGTAGAGGTAGTAAGGTCACAAGATACATATCTTACCTCCAGTTTTCTAGCTGTCATATGATATGTTTGTATCTTTGGGTTGGGGGAGAGTGTTTTAAAAGAAGCCATGAAAAGTTCAATGTAAGTGTTTTAACTTGAGCTTTCTGAAAGTTGCTGAAAAAATCCAACTTGAGTAAAAAAATGTAAACCTCTGAAACTTAAGTTTGTTCATTGTTGTTGCTTCAGGGTGCCCTTATTATATCTGGCTAAGCTTAAAATAACTATGAGAGGAAAGGAAGTAGGAGTGTACTTTTGATCTTAATATAAGGGAGAAAAAAAGAAGAAGAAAAAAATCTGTGTTTCTAAACTGCCCATAATAGGCAAAATATCATTAGTCTTTTCTGGAATATAATCTTACTAAGCTTATTCGTCTGATTTTTTTTGCTGATTGACTTTTTAGCTGCTATTTCGTATTTTATATCTCATGTGACACTTCTGTTTTGACTATAAATTACCTCAGAGCAGATTCCTCATACTATAGATATGTGCAGCCACTATTAACATGGCAGTGTTACACAATAATGGTTGATTTAATCATGTTATGATGTAGCGTTCACTATCTGAAATTTTGCTAAAAATAATTCTTATGGGCATCCATCACATGTGACAATCACTACTTATTACAGCATAAGAACTTATATTTTGAGATGTGTGCATTTTAAAAGGAACTTGTCAATTCTGTATCATGGAAAATTCTCCATCCATATGTTAAGAATGAGATTTGATGTCAAGTTTAGGATACTTTCTTCCAACAGAGTACCACAAGTAATTTATCATCCAGGATTTGATTAAACAGTGCTTTCATCCATTAAACACTAAATGTGTTCGAGAGATGTAGGGATAAGTAAGACACTTTCTTTTTAGGGACTAGGAGTTTATAATCAAGTGAGGGTATTGAATGCTACAGTGAAAATTGGTGATGATGATGATGATGATGATGATGAAATGGTAATAGAAAAGGAGGAGGAGAAGGCAGGAGAAAGAAGGTTAGTAGATGGAGAAGATATAACAGGTACTGACTATATGCCAGTCATTGAATCAATGCTTCACATGCATTTTTTTCATTTTCCTTTTAATTCCCAAGTGAAGGAGACACTTATTATCTGTATATAAGATGAGGAAACTGAGGTTCCAAAGATTAAATAAGTTGCTTAGGGCTGTAAAATTGTCAGTCTGACTTCATAGCTGAGAAATAAATTCATGCTGTGTAATGCCCCTGTATTCCTCAGTATGACATGGTCATTAAGAGAACAGAGAGAATGGGGTTGGACCCTAAACAGTTAAATCTCATTGCCAGCAGATCTGGGAGGCCTATGTCTATTTTTAAGTTCCATCACCATCTTACCTAATATGTGCTTGTTGGTTCACTATAAATTCTTTCCATACACTTTGAGTAATATAATTTTTATATTTGATTCACTATCCATAGAGCATTGGAGAAAACTGGGTAAAAATAAGAAAAAAAATGAATAGAAATTTTTGGCAGTTATCTTATTCTTACTTTAATTTAATAAAGGTCGAAGTTTTTACTCGTGGATTGCCCTTAATGGGAAGGTTTATTCAGTCACTGTGCTCTTGAAATTTTCATAAGGGCTGTAGCTTTGGACCCACCATGTTCTAAAATTTATTAAGCAAAAAACATGACTCAGTGTCGAAAGCTATATTGTACAGCCAAGCAGGTCCTTATATATCCTAGTCATGGCAATAAATCCAACATGAAAATTCTTTTTAATAGTTGCATGAGTAACTGGTATTTCAAGAAGACACCCACACAGAGGGGAGAGGCACACGGAAAAAAACATAATTTCAAGGGCTCAATAGGGGAGTTTGCTTTTCTGTTAAACTCCACCTGCAGCCTAAGCAAGAGGGCTGGTGCCGATTCTGCAATAGCACTGCGTGCTTCCTTTATGTATTGTGTGGGATCTGATAAATTTTTCAGGATCCAGTCCAGCTGTGCTCTCATCACATTGATTTAATGGTCCTTAAGAGAAACCATAAAAGTTCTTTCTGGTTAGTGGGACCCAGCTGTTTCTCATAGTATTGCATAAGACAGCAAGCTGAGTTAGCTATAGATTAATGATATTAAAAATTCAGCTTTTTCCATATCATTTTCTTTTCATGCAAAAAAAGACTTCAAGCAAATGTGTGATTTGTTAAGTTAGGTTATTAAACCCAAAGGGAAAGAACCCAAAGAGATTATCTGATTTTGGTTCAAATAAGCTAACTGAGGTCCCCAAATTAACAGTAAATTGTATTAACATGGGGGGTGTGGGTGTGTGTGCGGTTGTGTGTGTGGGTGGGTGTGGGTGTGTGTGTATGTGTGTGTGTTTTTCTCCCAAAGGGTGAGTGTGAAGGTGCATGGCTGAATGGAAGGCTCTGTTTTCATTACCAGGCAACAGTGTAAGAAGCCAACAAAATTATTTGAGGATTATCAGGCTCTCTGATGAGGTTAAGAATACTGAAAGTCAGTATGAAATGAATAGCTGTGCAGATTTACAGTGTCATTCATGTCATTTGAGCCCTTTGGTTTTCTGCAAACAGAAAAGTGACTGCACTACCAGGCAATCTGCTAAGTATTAAGCTTGGGTATTGTAAAGGCAGGAATGGACTACTGAGCAGGTTCTCTGATCCCATGCAGACCAGGTAAAGGAGGAGTCAGAGTCCTCAGTGGTTTTGCAGGTTTTTTATTGGGGTTCACCAGGCATATGGCAGGCAGGGGTGCTGGCTGGGGGGCTGGGAGGCTGGCAGGCAAGTCTTCATTCTATCTGAGCTCTCTGGAGTTCGTTCTGCTGCTTCTCGGCTTCTCTTTCGGCTTGGGCTTAGGCTTCGGCTTCTACTGCTGCTGCTGGCGTCTCCGTGATGCCGCCCTTAAAAGCACAGTCTTAGTTCGGCTGAATCCCATCTACCTATGCCCACACCCTATTCCAGGTGCCCACCATCACACATGCATTCTGGACAAGGATCCATCATCTATCCTGATGGCGGAAGGGCAGAAAAGCCCGATATTTTCTTTACCCTACAGGTATAAAACAGATTGCCTTGAAAATGTTTCTCCTCACAAGCAGACATGAAGTACTGAGAGCTTTTCCATTTCAGGTATTTTCAGGCAAGGGAGTACTCAGAAGTTAAGTGTTTTCTCAACCCTCTTTAAACAATGAGAGGTTTAGGAATGGGAAGAGTTAGAAAAGTTAATTCTAAAACCATATCTTTGAGCATTATGCCAAATTATAATTCCCAAGTTCAGTAAGTGCAATGTGCCATCCTGATATTAGAAATCATGGAAACAATAGCTGGACGATTATAATTCTTGTTTAGACTAATTTGTAGAGCTCAGGTCAGTCTGCAATAACTTCTTTTAAAATGAGATTACATAGAGGTGATTCATCATTTGTGATTGTATTTTAGCACAATATGAAAGGCCCTGCATAACAAACTATTGAAAACTTGAAATTTTGTAGTATAGATAAGATAATAATTATTTTTACACTATCAGTGGGAAAAAGTTTGTTAAACAAAGGACAATATTTTTCATAAGGAACTCAAACAATTTCAAAGTATCACTTAACTATAGAGCTTGACATAGATTCTGGATAATGCAGAAAATCATTTACCACTCATTAATGTTCTTCCCAGTAATAACACTAACAGTTACCTCAAATTCCAAGTGATTTAAAACCAACCAAAAAACATAGACTTTAAATATCCATAGACTTTAAGTTTAAATATCCTATTCCCCACATGACTTAAAGCACTAGAGATAGTTGTGTTTTTTAAAGGTTGTTCAGGTTTGAACTTGTTTTAAATTAATACCTGCTGAATATCTACAGGATATCCATTTGTGAGATAATTCATGCAGCTATTCACCAGATAGAGAGATAGTGGCATATTTATATAAAACTGTCATTTGTATTCATCAATGTTTTTGCTCTAGGACAATTGAACAAAGACTTTAACAGAGTCCTTAATAGAGTCTTTAATGTACAGAAAGAACTGGGGCAAGAGAGAGGCTATTGGTAGGGGTGTTTTAAGGTCAGTATTTCAGTAGCTGCTGTTTTTGATTAAGTATTATGTAGACTAGTTCCTCTCTACTAAATAACATTAGCTTGTAAAAACCAAAGGCTTGGTATCCTTACTATACAACAATAACCAGTATCTTACCTTTGCCACATACTTCTGTGGGAAACACCAAGTTGTGTCAGTATTTGCCTTTGTTTTCATTCTACTCATTGGTCTAAAGGCTGAGTAGCATTGCTTGGTCATGATGTGTGAGTGGTGAGAATGTGACATCCTTCTGTTCTATTGATAGCCAGCAGAATAGAGGTTTTTTTTTTTTTTTTTTGCCATCAGAAACAGTATAGTTTGGGTTGTCTGTGTTGTCTGTGGCTTGCATTTGGTCCTGAATTCACAATACAGGAT
This sequence comes from Talpa europaea, assembly GCF_964194135.1. NCBI lineage: Eukaryota > Metazoa > Chordata > Mammalia > Eulipotyphla > Talpidae > Talpa > Talpa europaea. The sequence goes on along the minus strand of NC_140068.1, from coordinate 29,614,209 downwards.
AAGAAAGTTGTTGGCAACCACCAGCATACAAGTCAGAAAAATGCCAGGCTGATGTAATGCAGGCTTCTATTTCACTTCAGAATGAAAATTTAATGTTCCTTGAGAGTCTGTTAGAGAGGAATTCATTTTGGTTATCTTATGAATGATGGGTTCTGAAAAATAATGTTTGTGCTACATATTTTTGTGGCTATTTCAGAAAATGCATTACAAGAGGCAAACAGCCAGAAGCACGAATCATGCTTATAACTAAGTAGAACTGTTTCAGCACAATCTGAGTTTTGTTTATTTCTTTAGGTCAAAGGTAAAAGGCTGTGTAGTAAAGAGCATGCGCTTTTGGGAAGGATATTTGTAAGGGTTTTTCCCTTCTGTCTTTTGCCCACTCTGGAGAACTGAATCATTTTGAACATTTTCTAATTAGTATTTCTCTATATTCTCACTTAAACAAACAAACACACAAAAAACCTGGAAAACTAAAGATACTAAAAGAAGAAAGAAAAATATACATCTGATCACACAAATGCAAAAATTATTAACATGTTTATGTATCACCTCCAATAAAGTGCTTTTGTATATTTATGTTTAGACTTTAAAAACATAATATGGTCCATGAGAGTATTAGATCTATATAAAAACCTACATGGTTGTTATTAATATTAGACTTACTTGCCTTTTTTAATTTTATATTTTTTTATTAAGGTAACACTGGTTTATAACACTGCATATGCTTCAAAAACAAAAGATCACCCCTCTTCAGATGTTTGTTACCACACCATACCCACCACTAAGGTACCTGCAGTTCTCTACTATAGACCATTGTGGTCCTCCTACTTTTTCTTTCTTACCTTCCCCTCCCACTAGTAGTTTCATTTTTACAGTCAGATTTCTAGGGTTTGTTGTTGTCTGACTCTTTGTTTTGTTTCTTTATATTCCACAGATAATAAAACCACCTGGAATTTGTCTTTCTGCTTCTGGCTTATTTCACTTTGCCTAATTTCCTCCATTTCTATCCATATTGTCGTAAAATGACAAGAGTTCATCCTTTTTCACAGCTGAGTAGTATTCCGTTATGTTACATACATCTTTTCAATTCACTCATCTGTCTGTGGGCACTTATACAGTTTCCATAACTTGGTTATTGTAAATAGTGCTGCAATGAACATAGGAGAGTGAATGTAGTAAAAATACTTTCAATTAGTATTTTTACATTTTTGGGTAGATACCTAGGAGTGGAATGGCTGGATCATATGGTAGATCTATTTTTAATATTCTGAAAAGCCTTCATCCTGTTTTCCTTTCTTTTAGCATGAAGTTGCATTTTTTCATATGTAAATGAGATGTTTCTACGTTCTCTTTAATATTAATACCCAAATATTAACAAGTCAGAAATGTATATTATTAAATTAGTTGGAAGACGTAGAGTACTAGGCTCCATTTCTCCAGTATTTCTGGGGCCCAGTAGGAATGTTTATAACTTCTCACATCCATTCTGGTTGACCATTTTAACCTTGATGTCTTATACTTTTTAGCTACTGCTCATTTGTTGATTTCTTTTATTACTTTATAATCATAGTTTCGAACATGTTGTAGTGCTGTTCTCACTGTCGTACCTCAAGAATGTATACATACAAAATTTCCCAAATAATAATTAATAAAATTAATGTGATGTAAGAAGGAAAGAAAATTTTAAAATATTTAAAAGGCTACTTAATAGTCTGTTGAGGAAAAGATCCAGAATTTCTTATCTATGTTCCTATTGTTGAACATTTGTTTTTTAGTTTTTTCCCAAAATTTGTGTGCATGTGTTTTAAAATAATTTTCATTTATTTTGGTGTAAAATTTTTAAATTCTATTTTTTATACCATTTATAGAAAATATTCTTTTTTTAAAAAATAATAAATAAATTTTATTTTTATATTCCCCATACAATTGCAACCCCCCCATTCTGACCCCAATCCCTCCCCTCCCGCCCCCCACCCCTCAAAAAGTGTCTCTGTTTCATAGTTTTTTGTTGATTTTGATTTTCACTTTCTTATAGTTATTCATTTTCCTGGTCCCTTATTTAAGTTTTCTAGATTCCTGCTATGAGTGAGACCATCCGGTATTTTTCTTTTTCTTTTTGGCTTATTTCGCTGAGCATGATCCCTTCCAGCGCCATCCATGTTGCTGCAAATTGCATGTGTTTATCTTTTTTGAATGCTGAGTAATATTCCATGGTGTATATGTACCACATCTTCTTGATCCAGTCATCTATTTTTGGGCATTTGGGCTGTTTCCAAAGCTTAGCTACTGTAAACAGTGCTGCTATAAACATAGGAGTGCAGGTGTTCTTTGGAATTGATGTTTCTGTGTCCTTTGGGTAAATACCTAGGAGTGGAATTGCTGGATCATATGGAAGCTCTATGTTTAGTAGGTCCAGAAATCTCCAGACAGCTTTCCACAGTGGTTGGACCAGTTTGCACTCCCACCAACAGTGCAGAAGAGTTCCTTTTTCTCCACACCCTCGCCAACATTTGTTGTTGCTAGTTTTTTTAATATGTGCCATTCTCACTGGTGTGAGATGGTATCTCATGGTAGTTTTGATTTGCATTTCCCTGATGACAAGTGATGTTGAACATTTTTTCATATGCCTGTTGGCCATTTGCATTTCCTCTTCAGAGAAGTTTCTTTTTAGCTCTTCTGCCCATTTTTTGACTGGATTATTTTCTTTGTTGTTGTTGAGTCTCATCAGCTCTTTGCAGATTTTTGTGATCAGTCCTTTATCATTAGTGTTGGGTGCAAAAATGTTCTCCCAGTTGGTGGGGTTTCTCTTTGTTTTTGTTATTGTCTCTTTTGCTGTGCAGAAGCTCTTTAATTTGATGTAGTCCCAGCTGTTGATCTTTGCCTTCACTATCACTGCTTTGGGTGATGTGTCTGTAAAGATGTCTTTGATGTGCAAATCACGTAGTGTTTCGCCTATATTTCCTTCTATATATTTTATGGTTTCAGGTCTTATGTCTAGTTCTTTAATCCATTTTGAGTTGATTTTTGTGTATGGTGTGAGGTAGTGGTCAAGCTTCATTCTTTTGCATGTAGTGACCCAGTTTTCCCAGCACCATTTATTGAACAAACTTTCTTTGCTCCAATGCATATTCTTTGCTCCTTTGTCAAAGATTAGTTGACCATAAATCTGTGGGTTTATTTCTGGATTTTATAGAAAATATTCTTAACTCTTGAGATCCATCAGAATATTTCGTGGGAAAGAAGTCTAGTAAAAAGAACTTCTGAATTCACTTAATTTAATAGTTAGCTATAGTTTGTGTTTTATATTTCTTCTTGGTTCAATTTGATAAATTGTTTTTCCAAGAACTTGTGATTTTTATTTGAGTATTTTAATTTATTACTATATTCTGTTTATAGTATCCTATTACCTATTTCATGCTGTATTTTCCCAGTTTTTAATTCTGATATTGTGTTATTTTTTATTTTCCTTGATCTATTCAGAGTTTTATTAATTTAACCATGAAATTATGACTTTTTATTTCCTTAAGTGCTACTATTCCTTCCACTACTTAATTTTTTTTATCTATTTAGACTTCTTCATTTGAATGATTAATTTTCAGTCCTTATCCTTATAGAATTAAGACTGTACATTTGTTGTAAACACCATTTCAACTGCACCCAGATATTTTCATTTGTAGTGTTTTTAACATTTTACTTATTAAATACAATTATTATATAGCTGTAAATATTTTCTAATTTCTGTGAAAATTCATAATTTTTGTCTTTTTGTTATTTAGAAATGTTTTCTTAATTCCAAACTTAAGGTTTTCTAGTTATATTTTTGTTAATATTTTCTAACTTGATTGTACAATATAGTATGTTACAGTAATACATTATCTTATACATCATATATATTCTATAGTACACGTTAGATCAATCCTTTGAAAGTAATCAAAAGTTAACTTGTGGCCTATTATGTCCTCAACTGTTTTTTTTTTATTTTAAAGATTTATTTTATTTATGCATACAAGAGCTGGGGTGTAGGCCTAGGTGTGGGGGCTGGGGTGAGCGGATTCACCAAAGACAGAGTAGGGAGCAGAACAGGTGGATTGACTGAAATACACTTCTGAGGGAGCAGCGGGCAAGACAGGAGAGGTCTGCTGTGCCATGTGGGTTAGCTACCTGGCCAGGAATTGAACGCATGCTGCAGTAGCTGCTGGTAGCTTCATAGTGCTGAGACTTACTTAATCCCTTGTGTTGCCAGGGAGGCCCTATGTGCTGAACTTTTAAAAACTGATTCACAACTTCTTTCTCATCTAGTTTGAAGTCAATATACAGGAATACAACTGATTTTTTTAATATTGATTTTGTAGCCTGACACTTTACTGGACTGACTTATTGTTTCTAATTTTTAATGGAGTCTCCAGGGTTTTGTATTTATATAATCATGTTATCTTCAAATAATGATAGCTTTGCTTCTTCTTTCCCAATTTAGATTTCTTTTATATTCTTCTTTTGCCTAATTGCTCCAGTTAGGACTTCCGACAATATGTTGAATAGTAGTGGTGAAAGTGATTGAACATCCTGTCTTGTACCAGATTTTAGAGGAAAAGCTTTTAGTTTTTCACTCTTCAGTATGATATTAACTGTGGGTTTGCCATATGCCTTTGTTATGTTGAGGTATGTTCCCATTAAACATTAAGATACATTTATTATTATTTTCAGAATTTTTAACATCCTAAATGGATGTCGAATATTGTTAAATGTTTTCTCTGCCATCTATCAGCAACTATCATACGCTCATGAGATTTTTTATCTCTCTTTTTGTTGATGTGGTAAATTACATTCATATATGCTTGAAAAAATATGAATTCTACAGTGGTTCAATGTAGTATTTTAAAGATATTTCTGCATAATTAACCAATCACAATCTGTTTATTGACTTTGTGTGTTTTTCAGTTATTTACTGGACAATGTGTATTAAAATCTTGCAATATGATAGTGAATTTATGTATTTCCCTTTTACTGAAAAAATCTTATAAATTTAGGGTATGTTATTAAGTATACAAAGTATAGAATTGTTATAGATTCTTCAATTTATGATGAAAACCTTCATCATTATGCACTAACCTTCTTTATCTTAATAATGCTTTTTAATTTCAAGTCTTTTAAAAAATGTTACCATAGTTCCATTAATTTTTGTTTTGATTAGTATTTGCCTGATATGTCTTCTTTATTGTTTTTCTTTCTATCTTGTTGTATTCCTATATTTCAATAGTTTAAAATATCTCTGGTACATAGAACATAGGTTGATTTTAACAATTGAGACTGACAACCTTTTTCTTTTAATTCATTCTGTTTGACATTTAAGTTTTCCTGAATTTGTGGGTTCATTATACATTCTAAAAGAATGTCATATTTTCCCATCTAATCCTACATTTCATCATGTCTCTTGTTTTTGTTTCTCTAAACTGCATTTCTCATATTTTCTTATCTATCCATTAGTTCAAGAATCCTCCCTTTTCAATATCCATCTTCTGTTTAATATATAAAAGACATTCTTAACCTCAATTATGTTAATATTTCCATTTCTAAGCCCTAAAAGCATCCTATCACAAGCTACTCCAACTGATCCTTCTGCTTACATTTAAAACTGCTAGTCATTGCTTATAGATGACTAATAAAACGATTAAGCAGAGACCACTAACATAAAAACATGAAAGAATTTGGGAAAATATGTTCTTCCTATTGATGGATTTTTCACTGCACTCATAATTTGTAAGTACTAATACATTAATTGGCAGGATGTCAAAATAATTTTAACTTCACTAGTGTTCTCATTAATCTGTTTTGACTTTTAGTTTTTCCTACAAAATGGACAAAAATTGTTTTAAATTCACATTAAACAGAAAGTTTATGTAAATGTTACTTATATATGCTATGAAAATTGGTTTCCCCTGTATTTGATATGATAATTAATTTATACAGAAGCTCCTCATTACTTCTTAAGTAATTTAACCTTTGAGACGAAGAGTAGAACTTTAAAACTAAGAGATCATTTGCTAATTGCTAATAACATATTTCAGAGAAAAGAGCTTAGTCTCTTCTGTTTTCATTTACTTTTTATAACCACTGAAAGTGTACTTCTGACTTGTGTTCTCAAAAATCACAATTACAATGGACTTACAACCTTTATAAATATCTCTGGGTTCCTATGTCCTAGGAAATCTTGAAATGTATTGAACAAGGAAGAGTATCAAATAGTAATGGAAGACCAGAGATAGCAAATAAATTGTCAAAAATGCTGGCAGTAATCAAGAGGGAATCAAAGAAATAATAATAGAGGATGATGGGAATTATTAATAATTAAATATTTATTCCTTAAAATTTATGAATTTGATGTAAAAAGGCAAGGAAAAAGGAAAGATTGAAAACCACCATACTGCCCTTATATACAAGGAAATGAATTTACAACTGAACTTCTGAATAATTCATCTTATTTTATTGGTAATGTTAATAACAAGTTGGAAGGCAATTATTTCTAACTTTTCTATAAATTTTATTTTTCTTGCCATGTGTTAAGGTTCCAATTTAGACCCAGTTAGAAGAAAATGATGTCACACATGCCCTGTTAGTCAACTCGACATATCCAAATATGAATAATGTTATAAGACAATTGATAGCAATGCAATCTGTAGTCTCTAGTGTGGTTCAGAAAGTGGTTCAGAAACTTAAATGTCAAACAGGATGAATTAAAAGAAAAAGGTTGTCAGTCTCAATTTTTAAAATCAACCTATGTTCTATGTAAATCTTGTGTGTGAGAATGGTGAGGAAATGCTTTATGACGAAAGAAGAACATAGAAGAGATAAGTAAAATTAGAAAGGGAGAATGTGGTCAGTTATTCCAGTAGGAAGAAGGATGTGACAAGGCAGAACAGCATGCCAGGACAGTGAAAATATCAAAGTTTATGTGTCAGTGTAGAAGACTTGGGTCAATGTGAAGTCACTTACTCTAGGACATTAAATGTTAGCTTTAGGACCTGAGAATTTCTATTTCCAACTATCCTTAATTTCAACTTGTTCATAAAGAACAAGTTACATAAACCTAATAATACTAGGATTTGTTTTTTTCCCCCTGGGGGGCAGAGAGAAGCTGCCAGCTTTTCTCCTGAGAATTCAAAGGATGATTATGTAGATATATTTTGTGTTCAAGGTAAAAAATTTGGAGTATTTTAGTTCAGCAATTGCTAATGGGTGGCTAGGACGGATAAAGCAAAGCAACAATGAAATGCAGGTTAGTAAGAAGTGATTTTTGTGAAATGGGTCCTTTCTCAATTAGCCAGGGAGTAGCAGGAATCATGGTGAAAGGAAAAATTGTCATTTAGGTGCGACAGTGCTTGTAAAATATGATAGTGTGTGGGGCCTCCCCTGGTGGCGCAGTGGTTGAGCTCTGGCCTGAGGGGCTGCCCGCAGCCTCTGCAGCACTGGTTGGTTCCCCGGCTTCCGGTGAGGGTCCCACCAAAAAAAAAAAAAAAAAAGATAGTGTGTGTTCAATCAGAATGTGAAATTTCTATAAGTTCTCAATATGTGCAAATACCTTTAATATTTGGGGGAAAATTATAGAAGCATGGAAATATTTGTAATAATATTTAATTTTCAGTCATTTAAAGAGCTAGTTAGTAGATGAATAATAAAAAGCTGGTTATATATGATTTTATTCATAAAACATATTTAAGAAAAGGTTAGAAAGTCACATTTCTATATATAAGCAAAACTAACAAGCATTATAATGCTTATCTATTTAATGCAAATAGAATTATAAGCTGATGAAATTTGATAATTCTACCATATTTTAGTTTTCATTATTTTTATAAGAACTTGGGAAAAATGTAAGAGTAGATGATGGTGTCATCACTGCTATTGCTATTACTACAACTCCTGCTAGTTCTATTGGTGGCACTATTCCAACTATGGCTGTTGCTGGCTGCCTCTGTTGAGACTAACTGATATCTAAACATTGTGCTAAGCAATGTGCATCTCAATTATTTTAAGTATCACAAAGGTATTGTAAGAGAGGTGTCATTGCTATATTTACTGCCCAGAGGAAGAGAGTAAGTTTAGAGAAATAAAATGCTTTTGCCAAATTTGTTATTTGTATATTTAAATCTTCTATATAGGAATATACATTTTTCACTAATGTCTTACTGATATCTTTTCTAAGAGATGTGTGCTAATATTTTCTGCTGTCATTTACAATTTTTCAATTCATCCTTATAATTTTGGCATACTTAGTTTTCTATACTTGGGAATAATTTTCAAAATTGGGGGGAAATTTATCATTAATTTTATTGATTACCCTTATAACTGTGAAATAACTCACTTTATTTCATGGTTATTTTTACCTTGAAGTCTTTGGTATTTAATAATAGTGGAGCTGTGAACACACTTAGTGTTCACCTTATTTCCATCCTTTTACTCCCTTTTTGTTGTTATGATACTTAATCATGTGATGGAACATTTAGCTAAATCGTTTTAAAATTTAAATCAGTTTGAGAATCTCCCTTAATTGCTTAACAACTCATTTATATTGTGATTGCTGATAGAAGTTGATTTATTTCTGTTGTCACTGTAACAATTCTGTTTATAAGTGAGATGTCCCCACAATTTCCACTTCTATTTCTTCTCTCTCTGGCTGTAAGAAAAAGAAAAACACTTAAAATGAGTCAATATAATTGTTCTCTGGAAAGATTTCTAAAGGTGTGATAGGCATCTTCCATTTGGATATTAACAAATTTTTGTAGAAATGGGTATTATTAATATTTTGTTTTTAACTTTTTTAAAAAAAAGAATTATTTATTTATTTTTATTTATTTATTTATACACTAGCTGGGGTACCAGTCAAAGGTATGGGAGGGTGAGAGGATTCACCAGAGACAGAGCAGGGAGCAGAACAGGCAGACAGACTGAAAGCACTGCTGAGGGGAGCAGCAGGCACTACAGGAGAGGTCTGCCGTGCCATGTGGGAATCACCCTGGCCAGCCGGGGATTGAACCCACGCTGCAGAGGCTGCAGACAGCTTCACAGTGCTGCACTCAACCTGCTGAGCCACCTGGGAGGCCCATGTTTTTAACTTTTATGTTAAGATTAAATGTTTTTATATCCACTATCATGACTAATGTATACTTCATCGTCTATGTATTTTTTTATTTTATTTATAATTTTTTGTCTTTCATGTTGTGCATTTGTGTTTTTTCCCTTCAACATGGAGAACTACCTCTAGCATTTCTTGTCAGGAAGGCCTGGTGCACATGAACTCCCTTCACTTCTGTTTATTTAGGAAAGTCTTTATCTCTCCTTCAGTTTTGAAGAACAGTTTTGCAGATAATGAATAATCTCCTTAGTTGGCAATGTTTTATTTTTCTCTTAGTGCTCTGAATATATCATCCTATTTCCTTCTGTAAAGTTTCTGCTTTAAAATCCACTGATAGTCTCATGAAGTTTCCCTTGTAGGTGATGAATCACTTCTTCTGCCTGCTTTCAAAACATTCTCTTTGTCTCTGAATTTGGACAATTTAATTATAATGTGTCCTGTGTCAATTTCTTTGGGTTTAGAATTTTTTTGGGATTCGTGAAACTAGATATCTATTTCCCTCTTTATATTTGAGAAGTTTTCAGCCATTGTTTCTTTAAATAGTTTTCTATCCCTTTCCCTTCTTTTCTGAGACTCCTATAATGGAGTATTGATTTATTTGATGATACCATATCAATCTCATAGTTCCTTCACTCTTTTTAAATCTTCTATCATTTTTTTCTCTAACTGGAAAATTACAAATGAACTACATTTGAGTTAGTTGAATTTTCCTCCCATTTAGCTTATAGATGAAGCTCTCTATTGAATTTTTTCAGCTTATTTATTGTATCTTCAGTTATAGGATATCTGTTTGGTTCCTTTTATGTTCTATTTCTTTGTTGATATTCTCATTTTCCTCAGATATCTTTTTCTGACTTCATTGACTTGTCTGTGTTTTCTTATATCTCACTGAACTTCTTTAACACAACTATTTTAGATTCTTTGTGAAGAGATACCAATTTTCACTTCTTTAGGGTTATTTACTTGAGATTTATTTTGTTCCCTTGTTTGTATCATATTTCTTTGATTCTTCTGGACTCTATAACTTTGTGTTGGTGTTTGAACGTATGAAGGAATAGCCACATCTTCCCATTTTTAAGTGCTGGCTGTAGCCAAAAGGTCTTCTGGGTAGAGATTCTGGGAGCCTCTAAATCCTTTTCTATGGATGCAAATATTTCACTTCTGTTTCTCAATTCTGGGGGCTGTCTTCCTTTTGTGTACATGCTCTCAATATCAGAGTCCTGCTGGCTGCAGTAAGCTGCCCTCCCCAATTCTTTTTTCTTTGTTGCCCCTAAATGTCTGGACTACTCCAGCTCTGTCAGTGGTCTGTGAGGCAAGACAGAAACCAGTCCCAAGCCATTTGACTAAAAGGCCTGGAATGTTGGATTCATGTTCCACCCTCTCTTCCTGAGGGAGAAATTGTGGGCCAAATGGTCGTTCTGGTCTAAGCTGTGCTGGCTTATGGGAGAGGTTGACATAGGTAAAGTTAAATTATTCTTCTTACCAATTTCAGTTCAGCTGTTCTTGGTTTTGTATTCATCTGGGGAACTGACATTTCTTACTGGGAATCTATACCTCTCATAAAGGTTTTGGCCTGTATGTAATTAGTAAATCAGTATTTTTGTGGGGTATTTGAGCTGCAACTTCCTATTATGTCATCTTGCAATCACCTTTCATATCCTTATTGGTGAAACATTTTCTATCTTTGTATATTAATCTTTATCCAGGCAAATTTTACTTGAGATCAATAATTTCTCAAGATAAGAATTGGATCATTTACCTAGTTTTACTTTGTTGCTCACTTTGGTAGAAATTACTCATCTGTTAAAAGTACAACTTTAAGTTCCTCCCCCAAATGCTAAACACATGGTTTTATCAGTTAAGTTACTAGCATTTAAATACTCACTTAGCATGGTGTTGGTATTATTGTACAAGATTAAATATGAATTATTCTTTAAAGAATGTAATTCTGAGACATTCTATAAATATCAGAAGTGTTAATTAACTAATTAAAATTAATGAGCCTCAAACTTGAGAACTCAAGGGTCCTCTGAATGTATTTGCATTTCCCCAAAGAATCCACAGACCCCAGTTTGAAAAGCAATGGGTGTAAAAGTTGATTCCCATTAAAGGCTTGTCATTAAAATGCTTTATAAAATGCTGTACAACGGACTTGGCTGAATTTTTTAGCAGTTCAAGACAGTTATTGTTAGGGATAATGATACTATTGTTCAACTTAATGGTAATTGTATGCAAATTTTAGAATTTGCCACAGGCTTACTATTTGTGGTATACTTGTGGGAATAGTTATATTTCTTTTTTCTATTCAGGAAAATTGCCAGTATCAGGAATGACTGTCTGCCTCAAAATTGCAGTTGTGGTTGTCTTCTCAGATTACTAGGAAATTAAAGTAGTGTTTGTAGCAAACTTGAAAATTATTATATAGCAAAGACTTGTTACTTAAAAACATAGTTAATGAATAGAGACAGTTAGAGGAAAAGAAAGAGCAAAATAAGAGAAAGATCAGAAAATTGTTATATTACCTAACTAGTCTTATTTAAAAAAAATAAGGAAAAATTCTATCTTTGAAGTTTTTCTTTTAAGGCTGGATTTTGTCCATTCTTCTTTCTTCTTTTTAAAAATTTAATCTCTGTAGATTATTGTTTATTCCTACATTTCAATAAAGGTTAAAGAAAATTTTAAGCCACATATAATTGAAGATATAATATGCCTCTAATAAATTACTTTAGAATATACAGAAGTGAATAATTCATAAAATTAAAGTGCAGTCAAAGGTGCTATTATATAGATACTGTAATAGAAGCCACCACTCTAATTCAATCAAATGAGATAATGCATGGGTGATATAAATATTGATGAACAGTAGTAAATTTTATAATATTGCTTCTCCTAACCTTCTCAACTATAAATGTGTGTCTGTTATACAGAGCTAAACTTCGTAATGTGAAAACTGTGAAAAAAATTGAATGATATATATTGTGTTTACTTGTATTCTCTTTTGTATATGTACTATTAACTACTATAGAAAATCCATTCTGATTCTTATAAAGATATTAAATGTGTCAATTATAACTCATTTAAAAAAAAAAGCCTTTAAATGTGCTGTGAAGATTCTATGTGCTACAATGTGCACCTGATTGCTATATAAAACATAAAACTACACTTAGTATTTTGATATTATTCACCACTACATAGTGTTCATTCTAGATTCAGGCATAACAGTTTAATTAATTAAAGAAGCTACTTTAACATTAACTTATCAAAAATTAATGTTTTTTTCTCCTTAGTAACACATGGTTATAAAAATTTTCTCAATTTTATCCCCTGACCATATATATGTTCTCAGGATTTGGCTTAGTTAAATTTTAGCATCAGTTTCCTGCCCGCTGTTGAAATTCTGAAGGCAAAAGTTTTCTTCATTGTGATAAGCTAACTTATTTTTTTCAAAAACAAAATTTTCTCAGAAGTGTTAGTCACTTAAGACCCTTGAAAAGTCATGATGGTTATTTGGAAAGTAAATGGGTTTCTAGATTTTCCTAGTTCATTGTCAGTTATAATCTTCTTTGGTAATATCTTAAGATAAAACAATTTGTCTTAGATATTAAAAATTCTTACAAAGAGGAGAAGGTTAGGTTGGTTATGACACAAAATAGTTATTTCTAAATGCACGTGGTCAGCAAACAATTTTCCAAGTTGTCATGCAAAGATGGCCTTTCTTATAACTCATGCTTATGGTAAATTTTCAAAAGTAGATTAGATTTTCTATAATCTCAGATTAACATGGGAGTGCCAAAATAAACAAATTTAAGAAAAAAACTTCTCTGAGTAAATTTTACCACCCAAAGTTTGGTTATAAACTGCTTCTTTGAAAAATAGTTAATATGAATTAATTTATCCTTTTATATAAATCCTCTAATATCAATAATAACTTATATTTTATAAGAAAATATACAAAATAAGCTAACTTTTAAATTACTAAATATATTAGTATACTATAGTATACATAGGTAACAAAAGTTGGGGATGCTCTTAGAAGTCTAACCCAAACTCCTTAATTTCTTTCTTTTTGTTTTTAAGATTTATTTTTTTTATTTATACAATAGCTGGGGTACAGGACACAGGCACAGAGTGGGGAGCAGAACAGGCAGACAGACTGAAAGCACTGCTGAGGGGAGCAGCAGGCGTGACAGGATAGGTCTGCTGCGCCAGCCGGGAATCAAACCCTTGCTGCAGAGGCTGCGGACAGCCTCACGGTGCTGCCTACACCCATTGCACCACCGGGGAGGCCCTACTCCCTAATTTCTTTAAGCTTAGATTTAAGCTTATTTCTTCTGCTAAGTTTTTTTTTTTAAAGATTTATTTATTTATTTACACAAGTATTGGGTACAGTCAGAAGTGTGGTAGGGTGAGAGAATTCACCAGAGCCAGAGCGGGGAACAGAACAGGCAGACTGACAAAATACACTGCTAAGGGGAGCAGTGGGAGAGACAGGGGAGGTCTGTCGCACCATGTGGGGCCCTTGCCGGCGGCCGGGATTCGAACCAGTGCTGTAGAGGCTGCAGGCAGCTTTGCAACCCAGCGCTCAACCGCTACACCACCGGGGCGGCCCTGCTAAGTTTTTAATCTATGAGAATTTTAATAAATCTGTAAGAACATAGATTAAAAACCTGGAATTAATAGTATCAATGATTTGGCCTGTCATGATGGTTAATTTTAAAATATGAGTGTAGCATTAGAAAAGAAATACAGGCTTTATCTAAGGAAGACCCTAAATGTACTACAAATGCCCAAAAACACTATAGAGAAATATTTCACTTGGACTTAAATATAAATGCCTTGCAAAAACACTTTTCAGCAAAGTTAAGCCATTTTTTGCATGGTTTATTTAATGAAGTAAGAGGATTACCTTTATTTTAATATTAAATATATAGAAAATAAGCTTAATAAATCATGGTTAAGAGAGTCATAACCTGATTTTTTACCTTGCCTTAATATGTGAATCATATTATTTATCATGGCTTGTACAAAAAGGGTATGATATTCCTAGTGTTATCCTAGAGGACTGAATATCAAAATTTGATTTGGTCAGAAAAAAATTGTGGGCCTATGAACTCAGGCCTAAACTAAGGGTAAGCCAAAGTCTTGAGCCAGCAAATGTCAGAGATTTGATCTACATTATTGTAGTCTGCACATTTGTATATTAGAATAGAAAATGAAACCTCACAATTAATTCTGCCCTGCTGGTTGATTGATGAAACTGGAAAATCCAAAATACTGAAATAAAATTGAGGAGTAGTGTAGAGAGAGAGAAAGGAAAAAAAATGAAATAACATGAGAGTGAATATGAGAGATATTCATAAACTTGACACACTACTTTTCTTCTATTAAAATTTCTGTCAGACTTCAGGACTTATGAAAAGCTAAAAACCTATTGTGTTAAACAAAGTAAAATTGTTGAGAGGTTACATTTTTGATCTACAAATATGAGATGTTCATATACTTCAACATAAAATAAAGCACTAACTTGGTCTGACTCTTAATGAATATTTAATAGAAGACATTTCCTTTCTCTTCTCAATTAGTATTTTACAATTCTGAAGAAATTGTAGCACTCCAGAGTGTTGTTAAAAAAAAAGAGTAGGAAAATAACTTCTTGCAGACAAGAACAGGAGAGTAAAAGAATCTCAATATTCATCTGTTGTTTAATCTTTACATATAATAGAGAGAAACAGAACAGACATTCTCAGGGAGTATGGCCAGAAGTGGCCACTAAGTAGAATGAAATAGCTCTCAAAACCCTTGGTTTGTCTTTAAACATCATGTTATGGTTGCAGTCCTCATTGTATCCATGAATTCTGTCTATTAATTTTCTGTCTTCAAATTCTTATAGAAAAAATAATTTCCTTGAGAACACACAAGTATATTCTTATGGTTTTTAATACCTCTAGATTATCATTCATGTATCTCCATGACCAAGTTTGAAAGTTTTGAGACAACTCCAGAAACTATGAGTGGTAAAAGAGCTTCTGAGAAAACATAGACATTGTGAGAAGGAACAATCAAAGGTCCATAGAAGAGTTAGATCTTAAGTAGTATTTTTAAAGGTGAGTAGAAGTAGGTACAGAGGTAGAGAGGGGAGTTCAAATATGATCAGCAGAAAATGAATAGGAATATGTGTGCATATAGGAGAACGTCAGCCAAAGAGAAAGAGAAAGAAAAAAAAGATATCCAATGTTTTTGGACTAGAATTAATTCCATGATGATATCCATCCTACCCAAAGTGATCTGCAGATTTACTGAAATCACTATTAAAATTCTAATGGTATTTTACTAAGTATAGAAAAAATCTATTGTATAATTTTTATGGAAACAAAAAAATCTTATTTTTTTTTTTTATAAATTTTATTGTTATATTCCCCATACAATTGCAGCCCCCCATTCTGACCCCAATCCCTCCCCTCCCGCCCCCGCCCCCCCAAAAGTGTCTCTGGTTCATAGTTTTTTGTTGATTTTGATTTTCACTTTCTTATAGTTATTCATTTTCCTGGTCCCTTATTTAAGTTTTCTAGATTCCTGCTATGAGTGAGACCATCCGGTATTTTTCTTTTTCTTTTTGGCTTATTTCGCTGAGCATGATCCCTTCCAGCGCCATCCATGTTGCAGCAAATTGCATGTGTTTATCTTTTTTGAATGCTGAGTAATATTCCATGGTATATATGTACCACATCTTCTTGATCCAGTCATCTATTTTTGGGCATTTGGGTTGTTTCCAAAGCTTAGCTATTGTAAACAGTGCTGCTATAAACATAGGGGTGCAGGTGTTCTTTGGAATTGATGTGGAAACAAAAAAATCTTAAATAGCCAAAGCAATCTTGAAAAGAGCAAAGCTGGAGACAATACAATTCCAGATTTCAAACTATATTTCAAAGCTGATATAACAAAAACAGTATAATATGGCATAAAAATTAATACATAGACCAATGGATCAGAAGAGTCCAGACATAAACCAATGCATATATGATCAACTAATTTTGATAAGGGTGCCAAGAAAACACAATGGGGAAATGATAGCCCTTCAATTAATAGTGCTAGGAAAAATGGGTATCCACATGCAAAAGAATCAAACTGGACCCTGAGTTTATGTTACTCAAGAAAAAAATGAATTCAAATAATGAAAAACTTAAATGTAAGACCAGAAACTGTAAAACTCTTAAAGAAAACATAGGAGATAAGCTTCTTGATGTTTGTCTTGGCAATGTTTATTTGGATTTGTCACCACAAGCAAAGGTAACAGAAGCAAATGACAAGAGGAACTGTATCAAACCAAAAAGTTTCTGTAGAGCAAAGAAAATCATCACTAAAATGAAAAGGTAGCCTACAAAATGAAAGAAAACATTTGAAAACCATGTATTTGATAGAGACCATATCCAAAATATATGAAAAACTCATTAACTTAAAAACAAGTAAAGCAAATAATCTAATTTTTAAAATGGGCAAAAGACATGGTTAGACATTTTTCCAAAGAAGTTACACAACTGGCCAATAGGTACTTGAAAGGGTGTTCAGCATCACTAATCATCAGGGCAATTCAAATAAAAACAAGTACTGTGTCACTTTATATTTGTTAGAATGGCTATTATCAACAAGGCAAGAAATAATGAATATTGGCTAGAATATTGAGAAAATGGAATCCTAATACACTATTAGTAGAAATGTAAATTGGTACAATCATTATGGAAATGTTACTGGGCAGGTGAGGGGCACCCCAGAACCCCCAAACCAGACCACCCTGTTACAGAAACAGTATGGCAGTTTTTCAAAAACTAAAAATAGAACCATGTTATCCCACAATCCCACTTTTGGATATGTATCAAAATGAATATTTTCATTCTCATATTCATTGCAGCATTATTTACAGTAGCTAAGAGATGAAAAGTACCTAAATGTTCTTTGTTGGATAAATAAGTAAAAAATATAAATATACATTAGATATGATATATAGTTGTGTATAATATAAATTTATGTAATGAATATACATTATCATATAATTTCCATATATAGAAATATATACATAATGTAACTTTTTTTTCGGGTATAAAAAGGAAATCCTATCATTTGTGACAACATAGATGAATCTGGGAGGCATTATATTAAGGGAAATAAGCCAGACAGAGAAAGAGAAGGATAGCAAATGAAATCCTTCTCTCTGGTTTTTGCAATTGCTTGATAATGAAAAACATCTCCTGGGGGTGGAAGAAGAATGCTTTAAGGAGGTATGATGCTAAATGCCAACTAATACATAAGCCTATATGACTATCTTCTATAAAATTATACAGGACTTGCCTTGATGTCAAAATTATACTCCTTTTTTTTCTTAAGATATTTTATAGATACATATTGCAGTGTTTTCATAAAAATAGTATTTTTATATATGATATGATGAAATATTTGTCTTTGTATATAAATCAATATATTTTTTCATGATACTATACAAATCTTTCTAATTTGCCATCATTTAACAATCATGAATTAAATAAATAGTATTATGCTGTTATGTACATATATGTAATTGTTTACTAAAAAAAGGTCTTGAAGTGTTTATTCATATATATATTGTACTGTGTTTGAAAGTAGGTGCCATATTTTCTATTCTGATGGTCATATTTTAGATTTAAATATTATTAAAATAATAATGACTAATAATAATGACAATAATAATGGCAAAAATAAGTGAAATTTGAAATATAGCATCATATTCAACATCATGTTTTCACTAGATATATTTTTGTTTGCTTTATTTTGGGAATCTTTGTTCTAAAGCCTATTATTAAGTAAGACTACTCTGATTATCAATCATTTTGGACAGTAACTTTAGCATATTCTTTTTTTTTTTTTTTTACTCTGAAGGAGTGTAGTGTTTATTTTCTTTTAGTAAAACCAAAGACTGCTATTTCTGGTCTTCTGAGTCCCAAGACAACTTTTACTTTGTATATCCCTTAGTACTTTATAAATTTTTATATGTAATTTGCCTTGAGAGCAAGCAATGTGTCTACACTTGAAAAAAATATATGATTTCATATATAGTTCTATATATGATTTCATATATAGTTCTGTTGCTGACTTAGAGCCTCTAGAATGTCTTTCTCAACCCACATCCTTTATTCATGGAAGTCTGCCCTGTAGAATGCATGCTGGGAACAAAAGTTGATATTGAAAGGAATATGGACACTGAGTGGGCACAGTAATTATTAATCTATGGCCTAATCCACTGATAATGGCAATAAAAAATAGTCATAAAAATCCTTGTCAGACCTAACAGATAGGAAATGGAAGAACTGAAATTAAAGAGAAAAATTGCATCAAGAAAGCAGAAGTAAAAGGTACAGTAAGATAAATGGGAGGAAAGGACAGAGATTTAGTAATGAGGGAAGCCATGGCAGTGGGCTTGAGTCAACTCTCCATCTCCACTCAGGTCATTGGGTCCTTTCTAAGTGAGGGCAAAGTTGGGATTTAGATAATAAAATACTTGCCTGACTACAGTCTCCCACTTATCTTTGTCATCACTTCAATCCCTGTGTGCACTTAGCTCCCTCTGTTGGATTGGTATCGTTTACACACAAGTGATATTTGCTCTTTGAAGAGATAGCCAAACAAAATTTCCTTCCAATATTTTACATTCAAGAGACAAGGAAAATGATCTCTTCTTAGTGTTTCCACTTTTGTATAAATCTTCTAAACAACAACCAAGACTAATTGTTTACACAACTAAAGTCTGTTCCTCTAGGTCTTTATTGTAGTAGAGAAATTTAAGTATTTCATATCTTTACCACACTGACTCTCTCACACCAAGTATTCAAATTGCAACCACATTAAAGGAGAAGTTTGGAAATTTTCCTATTACAAGGCAATCACAATAATTTTCAGTAACCACTAGAACTCTTGTGAGCCTATGATTTTAATGTAATTATAAAGCACTCATTCCCAAATGGGTGAAAGGTACACCCTTTTTTAGCAACTTAAGTCATTTTTGGAGATAAAGCATGAAACTTAGGAACTTCAGTCTGGGAAAACTTTGTCATAATTAAAGATATAGAATATGTTGATCTATGAATACTTCATAAAGTATAATAGGTGATGCTGGAGTTGTGTGCCTTGTTTATTATAGAGGTTCACCCCAATCAATTTTCCCTTTTATTATTGATTTTAGAAAAAAAACTTAAAAAAATTTACCTGTAATTTCATTTTCATCAGCTTTTACAATTTTTACTCACTTTTTGTTTCTCTCACACAACATACTTGACTTCTTAGATTGAATTGTGAATTAGAGAGATCCTGGAGATTGGAAATGACCCAGTCGTGAGATTTCTGCTATGCTCCAAAAGGTGAATGCACACTGGGTTCTGTTATGGAATAGATTGGACTCTAAAGTGAAATAGATTAATGAATGAACCCTGTATTTTCACAAAACCCTACTATTTACCTTATTGGTAAGGACTGTATCTTACTATATGTTGACTTCCATGATTCCACCTAGTTCCAAAATCATGTACTTGGAAATTTCCTAGAACCTGGTTGGTTGTCTTATTTTTGTGTTTGTATGTATGTAGGGGCAAGGGACTGATAAGGAGATTAGACACAGAAGGAGAAATGATAAGCAAAACTTATAGGTCATTATATAAAATTTTGATCTTTACGTAAAAGATGACATTTTTCCATATGTAGCATTTATTTTGCAGTATACTATCACATTAAAAATGGAAGATATGTCTGTCTACCACTCATTGCCTTCATATTATAGTACTTAGTTATCATAATTATAAGGAAAAAGAGAATTTCCTAAGCTACTTTTAGTGAAAGGGAATTATACATCAAATCATGGAATGGAAAGCATTCCAAATGGAAAGGAGTTCGGCTGGGCCAGTAATGATTCTGTAACAAGGGACTGTTATGTTGTTAAAGAGACAAGGATATCAATCTCTTGATTTCTTTCTTCTGGGACCACATGGCGCTTCATCTATTTCAGCATCTATTTCATGCCTTTCTGTTCACAGAGCTGATTCTACTGACTTACAGCAAAAATAAAGAAAACTTGTTATCATTTACATAAAGTCAAAACTATATATAAATTAATTGCCCTGAAATCTACCCCAAGTCTCTGTGACCAGCTGGGCACCCACCACAAGTTCATGTGACCTCTAAGTACTACTTTTACATTCCCATGGGAAAGAATATGGTTATTATCGGCTGTGTTATATATATGCTGCAGGTTTAAATAGGGTGCTGTATTTTGTATCTAGGCATGTTTCTTTAAAAAATGTTTTATTGAGGGGTGGATCAACATGGCAGCGAGGAAACGCTGCAAGTAAGATCTCCCATTAAAAAAAAGTTAATAGGGAGGAAAAGCGGCAAGTCCCAGTGAGAACTGGGACACCGAAGATAAACGGACAACTCCAGCAAACTACCCAAAGAAGAAAGTTGCCATAAAAGAGGACTAGAAGGGAGGAAAGCTCAGAACCCTGCTTCCCTCCCCCACCCACAAAGTCGGCACTCTCCGACCAACAGAAAGGAGGAAAAAAACAAACAAACAAACAAAAATAAACCTAAAACAATCAACAAGAACAAACTATGCATCAAGCAGGACTGTGAGTGGAAAGGAACTATTTCAGCCACCACACCCGTGAACTGGAGCTGTGGAGAACCCTGCAGGATTCACTGCAGAGGTGAGCGAACTGCTCCAGGCACCATAAGAGAAAATTAAAGACTCCCGGAGACCTACAAACGGCCCCAGGCCAGCCAGGGGGCTTGTGCAGAAAAGCAGTGTGCTTGAAAAGCAAACACGGATCCCCGCTTCCCAGGTCCCCAAGCCTGTGACCTAGGTTTGCAGGGAGACGTGCAGGGGCCCTCACTGAGGTGAATGTCCCTCCCTGAGTAATCAGAAACCAGGCGCCCGGACATGGGAGCGGGGTACAAAAGGCACCATTTCTGTGGACACTGAACTGGGCTACAGCCCATGTCCTGGACCTGAGGGCTTTGGAACTGAGACCCGGGGCACGAAATTCGGGGTGTGGGTTCCGCACGATGGTGGGGCACAAGGCAGACACAGCACCCCAAAGCCGTTGAGGCTTTCCCCACCACTCCCACTCTGTTCCCCATCCCACGGGGTGGAAAAAACAGCTCCCCAAGGACACTAGGAGAGATCTCTGGTGCCACCTAGCCACCAGAAAAATAAATCACCAACACCCCATAGAACAGGAACCTTTCTTCAGTAAAGACAGCTTGAAACCAGCAGAAGGCTCCCAGAGAATCCAATGGTGAGCTGGGAAGTTCGCCCACGCCAGGCCCCTTCTGACTAGCAGTCCAAGCCCAGAGGGGGAGCGGGCACCCACCACCGGGACAGACCAGGTGCACAGGGGAGTGTGTCCCCGCATCGGCATTTTAGAACAGGGACCTTTCTTCAGTAAAGACTGCTTGAAACCAACAGATGGCTCCCGGAGGAGCCAGAGGGGAGCGGAGAAGTTCACCCAAGATGCTGGCCAGTCCCAGCAACACAGTGTCCCAATGCATACAGCAAATTAGAAAACAGACAGTAGGGAATAGAAGAACCACATCCAACCTAGCAACTACTCAGGAAAAAAGCACACCACAAAAAGAAAACCACCCCCCAGATTGCAATGACAGTAACTTGGAAGAACTTCTGAGCCTTCCAGAAAGAGAATTTGAAATTGCCATGATTAAAAAACTGACAGAAGTCATAAAGGAAAACAATGATAAGGGGAAAATAAACAATGATCAGAAGAATGAAATTGAGTCCCTAAAGAGGGAAGTAAAAGAAATGCAGGAGATCAAAGAATTAATGGAGGCACTAAAGAACTCAGGGAAAAGCAATGAAGGCAGAAGAGATGAAATGGAAGAATGAATAAGCACTTTTGAAGACACAGAAATAAAAAGAACCAAAACAGAAAAGGAAAGAGAAGTACGAAGGAAAAAGAGCGAAGAAAGACTTCGGGAACTATTTGACTCCATGAGGAAAGGAAATATGAGTTATAGGAATACCAGAAGGAGAGGAGAGAGATGTAGGAAGAGAGAAAATATTAAAGGAGATAATTGAAGAGAACTTCCCAAATGTGAAGAAGGAGCTGGAAATTGATATACAAGAAGCAAGAAGAACACCAAACTTCCACGACGAAAGGAAAAATACAGCAAGACACATAATAGTAAAGCTCCCAAGAATCCAGGACAAGGAAAAAATAATGAAGCTGACAAGAGGGAAGAAACAGATAACATTCAAAGGAAAACCAATCAGGCTGACATCAGACTTTTCCGAAGAAACACTACGGGCAAGGACAGAGTGGAGGGACATAGTCAACAGACTCTAAGAAAACAGATGCCAACCAAGAATACTCTATCCCCCAAAACTCTCCTTCCTCTATGAAGAAAGAATAAGGACCTACCCAGACAAATAGAAACTCTGGAATTTCATTACCACTAAACACCCACTCCAAAAAATACTACAAAGAGTCCTAAAGCCAGAACCTCAGAGGGACAAATAACAACGAAAGAAGGCCAAAAAAAAAGTTATTAAAAGAATAAATAAATAAAACCAAATGAAATACAAACACAATGGCAAATACAGATGCTAACATATCAATATTAACTCTAAATGTAAATGGACTAAACTCTTCAATAAAAAGACACAGAGTTGCAGGCTGGATTAAGAAACAAAACCCAACCTTTTGCTGTCTCCAGGAAACACATTTAGCTACAAAAGATAAAAATAGTCTCAAAGTTAAAGGATGGAAAACAATCCTACAAGCAAATGGACCAAAAAAGAAAGCAGGAACAGCTATACTTATATAAGATAAAACAGATTTCAAACTCAAAAAGATAAAAAGAGACCCCAACAGTCACTACATTATGATCAAGGGGACAATACTTCAAGAAGAAATAACACTCATTACATATATTCACCAAATGAAGGAGCACTAAAATATATCAGACAACTATTGTCATCTCTGAAAACAGACATCAGAGAAAACACATACGTAGTGGGAGACTTCAACACACCACTATCAACAATGGATAGATCAACGAGACAAAAAATAAGTAAAGACACTAAAGCTCTAAATAAGGACTTAGAGCGCTTGGGCTTAACAGACATCTATAGAACACTAAACCCAAAAAAAAAAACAGAATACACATTTTTCTCAAGCACACACGGATCATTCTCCAGGATCGATCACATACTGGGACACAAGACAAACATCAACAGATACACCAAGATTGAAATCATACCAACCATCTTTTTTGACCATGAAGGCATCAAACTAGAAATAAACCATAAAAAAAAGGCAAGGAACTCTCCTACCTCATGGAGATTGAAAACCACACTACTGGAAGACCACTGGACTAATGAGGAGAACAAAGAAGAAATTTAAAAAGTCTTTGAATTGAATGACAAAGAGGACACCAATTTCCTAAATGTATGGGATGTAGCAAAAGCAGTTATAAGAAGAAAATATATAGCAATAGAGGCTCACATCAAGAAACAAGAAAGAACTCAAAGAAACAACCTAATCTCAAAGCTCAAAGATCTAGAAAAAGAACAACAAAAAACCCCAAAACCAGTAGAAGAAAAGAAATAATAAAACCAAAGCAGAAATAAATGAAATTGAAACTAAAAAAACAATCCAAAAGATCAATGAAACCAAGAGCTAGTTCTTCGAAAAAATCAATAAAATAGACAAACCCCTAGCCAGGCTCACAAAGGAAAAAAGGGAGAAAGCACAAATAAACAGGATCATAAATGAAAGAGGAGAAATCACAATGGACACAGCAGAAATCACAAGAATAATCAGTAACTACTATGAACAGTTATATGGAAACTAGTTCAACAATCTAGAAGAGATGGACAAATTCCTACAATCACCCAAAGCTAGAAAAAGAAGAAATAGAACACCTAAACAGACCAATTACAAGCAGCGAAATTGAAATGGTAATCAAAAACCTCCCCAAAAACAAAAGCCCAGGACCTGATGGATTTACAAATGAATTCTACCACACATTCAGAGACGATTTAGTGCCTATCCTTCACAAACTCTTCCAAAAAATTGAGGAGGAAGAGACAATACCAAATACGTTCTATGAAGCCAACATTACACTAATACCAAAACCGAACAAGGACAACACAAAAAAGGAAAACTGCAGGCCAATCTCCCTAATGAACACTGATGCAAAAATCCTCAGTAAAATTTTAGCTATCAGAATCCAACAATGTATCCATAAGATAATTCACCACGACCAAGTAGGATTCATTCCAGGGACACAAGGATGGTTCAACATACAAAAATCAATCGTTATCTAACACATCAACAAAAAGAAATATAAAAACCATATGATAATATCAATAGATGCTGAGAAAGCTTTTGACAATGTGCACACCCATTCATGATAAAAGCCCTTGAAATTCTTGGGATACAAGGAACATACCTCAACATCATAAAGGCCATATATGACAAGCCCACGGCCACTATCATTCTCAATGGTGAAAAGCTGAAAGCATTTCCATTAAGATCTGGAACAAGACAAGGATGTCCACTCTCACCACTGCTTTTCAATATAATACTGGAAGTCCTAGCCAGAGCAATAAGACAAGAGAAAGACATACAAGGAATTCAAATAGGAAAAGAAGAAGTCAAACTATCACTATTTGCAGATGATATGATAATATACATAGAGAACCCCAAAAACTCCACAGAAAAACTAATTTAGCTCATCAATCAGTTCAGTAAAGTGGCAGGATACAAAATCAACATGCAAAAGTCAGTAGCCTTCCTATACACAAACAATAAATCTGAAGAAGAAGAAATAAAAAAATCCCTTTTATTATCAAAACAAAAAAAAAATCAAATATTTGGGAATAAATCTAACAAAAGAGGTAAAGGACCTATACAAAGAAAACTATAAAACACTGTTAAAAGAAATAGAAGAAGACACAAAGAAATGGAAAGACATCCCCTGCTCATGGATTGGAAGAATAAACATTATTAAAATGGCCATCCTACCAAAAGCAATATACAGATTCAATGCTATTCCAATAAAAATTTCAATGTCATTCTTCAAAGAAATAGAACAATTATTGATAAAATTGATATGAAATCACCAAAAACCCCGAATAGCCAAAGCTCTCCTGAAAAAAAAAAAAAGAAAGGAATGGAGGCATCACACTCCCAGACTTCAAATTATACTACAAAGTCATAATCATCAAAACTGTATGGTATTGGAACAAGAACAGGCACACAGACCAATGGAATTGAATAGAAAATCCAGAAATAAACCCACAGATTTATGGTCAACTAATCTTTGACAAAGGAGCAAAGAATATGCATTGGAGCAAAGACAGTTTGTTCAATAAATGGTGCTGGGAAAAGTGGGTCGCTACATGCAAAAGAATGAAGCTTGACCACTACCTCACACCATACACAAAATCAACTCAAAATGGATTAAAGAACTAGACATAAGACCTGAAACCATAAAATACATAGAAGGAAATATAGGCAGAACACTATGATATGCACATCAAAGACATCTTTATAGACACATCACCCAAAGCAGTGATAGTGAAGGCAAAGATAAACAGCTGGGACTACATCAAATTAAAGAGCTTCTGCACAGCAAAAGAGACAATAACCAAAACAAAGAGAAACCCTACCGACTGAGAGAACATTTTTTCCACCCAACACTAATGATAAAGGACTGATCACAAAAATCCGTTCTGCAATGAGCTGATGAGACTCAACAACAACAAAGAAAATAATCCAGTCAAAAAATGGGCAAAATAGTAAAAAGAAACTTCTCTGAAGAGGAAATGCAAATGGCCAACAGGCATATGAAAAAATGTTCAACATCACTTGTAATCAGAGAAATGCAAATCAAAACTACCATGAGATACCATCTTACACCAGTGAGAATGGCACATTATTAAAAAAACTAACAACAACAAATGTTGGCAAGAATGTGGAGAAAAAGGAACTCTCCTGCACTGTTGGTGGGAGTGCAAACTTGTCCAACCACTATGGAGAGCTGTGTGGAGATTTCTGGACCTACTAAACATAGAGCTTCCATATGATCCAGCAATTCCACTCCTAGGTATTTAGCCAAAGGACACAGAAACATCAATTCCAAAGAGCACCTGCACTCCTATGTTTATAGCAGCACTGTTTACAATAGCTAAGCTTTGGAAACAGTCCAAATGCCCAAAAATAGAAGACTGGATCAAGATGTGGTACATATACACCATGTAATATTACTCAGCATTCAAAAAAGATAAACACATGCAATATGCAGCAACATGGATGGCACTGGAAGGATTCATGCTCAGGTAAATAAGCCAGAAAGAAAAAGAAAAACACCGGATGGTCTCACTCATAGCAGGAATCTAGAAAACTTAAATAAGGGACCAGGAAAATGAATAACCATAAGAAAGTGAAAATCAAAATCAACAAAAAACTATGAACCAGAGATACTCTATGGGGGCTGAGGGGCGGGGAGGGGAGGGATTGGGTCAAAATAAGGGTGTTGCAATTGTATGGGAAATATAAAAATAAAATTTATTTAAAAAAATGTTTTGACGAGTAGTTGATATATAACATTATGCTAGTTTTAATGATTTCGTTTTTGTATATATCTTGTATATAATGATTTCATTTTGTATATACCATATTTGCATAAAAATCACCACAATAAGTTTAGTTACCATTCATCGTATGATGAATGATAATACAGTACAACCCATGTTATGATGATGAAAACTTAGATCTGTTGTCTTAGCAATGTTCAAATATACAGTATAGGGATGTTTTAATATCTACTCGTTGGAGGGCTGCTATCAGGCTTTCTGACAAGAGGTGTGGAAAATATGTCAAAGGCAGATTTAACATTTTTAATTCTTTTAAAGTAAGAGATGGTTAGCCTCATTCTGCCACTGAATGCTAAATAGAAAAATAAAGACATTTCTTTCAATAATATTCAATGTAAATTCACTTCAGTAGATGGCAGGAAATATATCAAATTAGTAAAATTAACCTGCCAGTTTGTTTTCTTTTCCATGGTTTCTGAGATTTCTGAAATATGGAAGGTTTTGAGGATAGCTTTCTTATCTATAATATAGAAAGTCCATCCAATTTCTTATTAATTAAATTCTGCTATTATTTCCATGCCAAGCTAAATAAAACTATAACAATAGAAAGTTATGCTGTAACATGGGCAATGTGAAGGTTGAAATATATTTTGAGTTCTCTTGACACTATTTATATGGACAAAATTGTTGCTAAAGGATTTGGACCATTTTACAGTATGTATTAGGTTTCAGAACTTGCATACACACAAATATTCATTCAGTTGCATAGAGAGAATTTCGAGCCAACAATAACCTTGGAAATTATTAAAAGCAGGTCACCCTTTTAATGGTGAAATGTTTTGTGCTAAAAGCAAGAATAGTTCTCTTTACTACATTTCCTAAGGCTCAAAAGCATACAGAAGTGTCCTTGAAAAGGATAATTTATAGCACTCTAAATGTTCATGAAACCAAAAATTGTCATGATGTTTTCTAAAAGGAGAAAGATGCTGGTCTGCTACCCATTCACATAAGTGAACCTTCTGCCAAAGTTGTAGTGAGGAACATTTTACATTGTTACAATAAGTTTGTCTTAGAGACAATGTTACATTGCTAATAATGTTTATAACATGGGTTGTATTGAAATAATTGCCTTTTTTATATTTTGTCTACTAATTCTACTAAATTCAATCTCTAACATTCTTCATTGACCAAATAATTGTCCTAATATTATGCTTTCTAAAACACTGTGCTAAAGGAAGGAAGAAAAGAGGATGCACAAATAATTATTGTACTTATTAAAATAAGCTTTGAATAAATGAGCATACCTAATACTTGTAACACACTATACATATTATATTATTTATAGAAGAAAAAATTGAGCATCAGAGAGAGTAAGTACATTGTCTAAATTTAAATCATTTGTAACTGTCAGAACTAGAAGTTGATCAGGGCTGTGTATATGTGTATATATATATATACATATATATAATATGTGTGTGTATGTATATATATATATATATAGAGAGAGAGAGAGAGAGTCCACATTTTAAAAAGAAACTCCATATATTAATTAATAAATTTCTTATATCAAGTTGGATTTTTCATCTGACTTTCACAAGTACCTATTATCTGTTATCTCCTTCATTAATCAGCCTTCCTCTTCCCTGCTCTCCAGCATGAAGTTTCTTTTTCAGTCATCATATTCTTCCATTTTGGGCCTTTGTTTTAACCACTGTAGAGCCAGAAGACTTAATTCCTTTTCTGTATTTCCAAATACTAAATATTGCACAAGCAAACTCTATCCCTTATTACAAATAATGTTCCCTGATCTTTTTTGTTTTTACCTTAAAGCCTGTCTGTTTATCCATGTCCCTCCTCTTTCACTGAGGTCTAACAAACACCTTGCAGGCTTATCAGTCTGTTCTCTTTCCTTCAATGGCATCTTCTGTAGCATTCACACATTATCCTACATGTTATACTCATTTGAAAATGGGCTGCTGCTTTTCTAGCTCCCATATCTACTACATAATCAGTAACCATTCTGTTGTGTGCAAGACAGTGTGTTGTACATAATCTGCTTTTGTGAATGTTTTACTTTTCTGTAAAAACCTGCAGATTTTTAGGCAATAGAATAGTCAATATTCTATGGAATAGAATCAACAGAACCTAACATGAAGACAGACTTAATTAAATGTGAAAATATATAAAGCAGATTTGTTTTCCTTATTATATACATACGTGCACATACACACTCCACTCTTATGCTACTCTATATCATAATGGATAGTAGAAAGGAAAGAGGAATGAGGAGAGGGAAGATCTTATATCTGGCAGGGTACATGTCCTTCAAAACATTTTTTCTCATCACTTCTAATATTGTTACTTATCTTCTTGCAACATGTGGCTGAAATTAATTCAAGGTTCTGAAGAGATTTTTAATTAATGCACATCAAATTTAGGAAATATCTGTCTCATAACTTGGAAAAACAAATGACTTTTAACCCTCATGTCAATAATAGTGATCCTATGAAAAATATCAGGGCATAGGATCTCATGATTCTGCTGCCAAATTTAAGAATCATCAGATGCCTTGTGGTTTCAGACACCATTTCCCCCCCAGTGAATTACTACTTACATGTAATTCATGTTTTCCTATATTTAGCTACATTCCAAAGAATTTCATAAGCATTTTCCTGAGCTTATTTTCCCATCATCAGTCTGATGGCATGAAGCAAGAGGGGATTTTTGATGAATGTACTAATATTTTACATCTTGGAATTTAGACTAGGGGTATTTCATAGAGAGGTGAAAATGGATTGGGAATGGTGGAACCGAAAGTAATTTCTTCTGGGAATTCAGTCAATGTTGCTGATTTATGTTCCTGTGTCAAGTCAGAGTTTTGTGCATAAGAGGGGCTTTTATACTGGCCTGCTTCTCCCCTTCCATCTTTCATTTTATCTGATCTTATAGGCATACATACATTTTACTTGTTCATTCACGAGAGCCTGCTTTTCAACCTGCCTGGAAGAACGAGGCTGTGAATGAAGACAAAGGTCACCAAAGGGAAAATGGAGAAAAGAGCATGAGTTAAATGATTGTATTTTCATAGTTAGTCTTTCTCTTCCACAATAAGTCAGGAGATATTTGTTATTTAACACCAAAATTCTTAAGATTGGGGCCCCATAACCTTAAAAAAGAACATGCTGGTTTTCCATGGCTCCTACCTGTAGCTCTCTGACAGTGTCCATGATGAGCATCTCTCTAAGGGGGGTGAGACGAGGGGAGTAGAGCTCACCAATCTTGAACCAAAAAAAGTTTTCAACTATTGAAAATATCTCTGTCTTCTGTGAGGCAGTCTTAACTCTTATTGCAGTTGTACATATCAGCTGTTTTGCCCTTTCTCTCTTTAGATTTTTGTTACAGTATATTTGTATGTAAGTCAGTGTTAACCCAAATGCCCCACATGAACTAATCTCTAGGCCAAAAGAGACAGAATTAAACAGCTCTAAATGGAAGCTTGACTCTAAATAACAGTACCTTATCACCTGCAGTTGGTATGCACTTATATTTTCTGTTATTTATTGTAGGGTATTTATGACTATTCTGATATTTATCTTTTCCTGTAGAATTTGTGATAGATTGCATAGCCACTATGGTATTTTTATAATTTCTATTTTCTTTCCAATAGTTACATTTGACTAAATTGAAAACTCTAGAGTAAGATCATATCTTATTTTCTTTACACTGTCCTTCCCTAAATTAATGCACATTTTTTTGTTTTATATCATAGGAAGTAAATACATTTTTGTTGAAAGAATGCATTGATGAACTAATTTTGAGTAGGAAGGCACAAGTAATTAGCAACATAGGATGCCTTTTTTACCCCGCAAAAAATATGATCTTGTTATAATCTGATGTCAACAAATTTACTCATATCTGACTCACATTCCTTCAGTCACTAACTACTCAAGCACATACTAAGCATTTTTGGTAACACAAGAATATGTTACTCAGTCCTTGTCTTCCATCAGCTTTCAGTCTAGTTGTGAATTTCTGGGAAATACTTTAATTTTGACACCAGAGAAATCTCATGCCAGAAACTTCTGCCAGTACCAATTAAAGATATTTTCCTTCAAGTATCCTGAGGCCAAAGTATACAAGATCTGCAAATTACCTGACTCAGAAATGAAATTTAGGGTAAGTATTACAAAGAAATCCCAAAATTACCAACCAAGCATTAAAAAAAAATTCGAACATCCCTTCCTAGTGGTCCAGGAAAAATACAATAAGAGGATTTGAAAAAGCAATATTCTTCACCTGTATTCATATATTTCTTTGCCATAGCTATTTAACCTTGGAAGCCAATGTGCTTTGACTGGAAAAGCAAAAATGATGTCAAAATTTGAAAATCCAGGAAATTGCTTTCATACATGAAGAATGCTCAGTTTATCTGTGGGTAGACATAGTGCTGAATATACACTAATTGACATTTCTAGTTTTTAAAAAAGGATATGACTTTGTATCCAATGCTAACTAGTAAGAAGTTACTGACAATATTAAAGCCTGTAACTTTCTAGATCCATGAGAAAGGCCTCCTTGCTTCTCAATCATTTGAGGATCAGTAGAAGTTGAGCCATGGAAACCCATCAAAACCACAAAACATTGACACTGCCACTCTGCTTCCTTCCCTACTACAGAAGCTATGTGAAGTATTTTTCATACACTTCTCAACTTTTGGTAAGAAACAAAGCCCAAAACATCTTAGTAACCTTGCATTTCGATTTACTAAACACTTTAAAATGCACTTTCTTTTCTTCCTCCATAGATCTTTGTCATAATTTTATTTAAAAAATGCAAGACTGTGTTACTATTTACTTATTCCCAGAAATGGTTACATGTATACATAAGTTCACAGTCAGTCCTTTAGTTTTTGAGGACTGAAGCACAGTGAAGGAAGAAGAATGTTGTGTGAACTCCCTACCAAGCAATAACCCGTTAACCGGCATCTGAACAAGCTTTGCTACCGGAGCCTAAAAGAGATAAATTCTCATCTTTTTTAAGCTCCGGCAGCGCCTTCATTTCTGTAATGTCTCACTGTCCAACTTAATAAATGCTTTCTTGCTGGCTTTTTGGCATCTCTTTGAATGAGGAATGTAAACTGAAAGAGCCTAGGAGACTAAAACTGGCACAAAGCTTTATGATGAATAATATCAGGAGACACAGAGACTAGCTCAGTAGTCATATACACGGTGCGCAGTCTCTACCAGCGGACAGATGGGTTTGCTGCCTGGGATAGGGCTGTTCTGGAAATTCCAGATAGATGAAAATATAAGAGAAAAAATAAGTCTAAAACCAGATCCAATATTATATAAATGAAAGTATTGAGAGATCTGTGGAAAGGATATTAAGGCAATTTAAAACTTAATAAATAAAACCGCCAATATATATTTAATATATAGTTATTGAAAAAGGAAACTATAATGTGTTTCTTTTGCAAAACACTTCAAAATTTTAAGAAAATCTTCTGGCAAAATTAGACTGAAACTCTTTTTTAGTTGTCTCTATACTGTCATAAATGGTTATTATTTAAGTCTAAAAAAAAACCCTGGAAAATCACATTCATCCTTTTCAAATTGAATACAACCAAAAAAGAAAACCTGTATCTTGGTGCTGAAGAGTCTGACTGAACTTTAGCTCAAATGTTATTACCCAAAGAAGCCCTTGTTACATATATGTAGCTGATAGGGTGGGAAGGTGCCTTTCTCCACATCCTTGCCAACACTTATTTGTAGTCTTTGTGACATGGGCCATTCATGCGGGTGTGAGATGGTATTGCAAAATATATGTAAATTATATAGAATTGAGTAATATTGGTAGAGGGCTTTTGGTGCCCTGGTGGTGGGTGTGGTGTGGTGCTGACATGTATCTAAAGTGTATGATCCAAATCATATAGTGTTGTAAATTGGTTAAATATTTTTTAAGGTTTCTTTTTTCTTTTTACATACTAAAGCCAATGTTGAAATACCTGATGAGAAATTGGAAAGCATGTGCCCAGATAATTTGAACTGATTATCTATTAATTCAGACCCACCCACTAAGTAGGGAGTTTTGGTTACTCACTATCTTTTTGGCCTCTAGAAAACCAATTTTGCAGTATGTCTTAGCAGACAGAAGAGAGCAACAAGAAGCAACATTCCCTTGAGAATGGTTCAACATCAGATTTCACTGGAGGAAGGTTAAGATTGAAAGTGATGGCAGTGGAGGACAGGTTAACTATATTTCTGGGGTTTACCAATTTAGTAATATAGAGCCTTAGAAATAACTAGAAAATTTATCTCATTCTCATGTTCTAAGATAGTTTTTGGAACTCCATCCTTTATATCAGTCAGAAGGAAAGAAGGAGAAAGAAGGAGAAAGATGATGGTAGAAACACTTTTCCTATAAGGACACTTCATAGTAGTAGTTTTGACTTTCTCCTTACAACCCATTAGCTAGAACTGAGCTGTGACCTTGTTACAAGAGAGACTGAGAAAAGTAACTGTATTTCCAAATAACCATGGGCCCAGTAAAGCAATTGTGTCTCTAAGGAATAAAGAGAAGATGGATATTGGGTATCAGATAGCATTATGTGAGAACTGTTTGTTTAAATGGAGATCACATTTGTTTATAATGCTCGTCATGGTTCTTTGAAAATAAAAATAGCATTTCTAAATTTTGCTGGTATTTTGGAATTATGTCAGCTTTACATTCCCTAGGAGAAAGTTGTTCTCCTTTTTTTCTCAGTTTTATGCATTTTAATAGTTATCCACAATCTGTTAGCATCTTATCTCACACATTACAAAGAATAGTTTTCTAGATAATGACATTTCAAATAGCACATATTTGCCTGCTCAAAATATTTATCCCTGTAGCTAAGTATAACATTCTCAAGTTTAAATTACATTCTAAATGTAGCCTATTGTTATTTGTTCCTCTGTTGTTTATTCTCCAAAAAAAGAGGTATAAGCACTGAGTAAGGATGATGTATTAATTCATGAAATTTTGGAAGAAACTTCAATTTGGAGGAGGTAAAAGCACATGAGCACTTATGACAAGAGTCTTTTGGCCACTCCGAATGTGTTAATTTCTCACAGTCTTGCTTCCTCGAGGAAGAACAGGAAAGATTCAACTGAACTGTGTAAATTTTAATTTTGTGTCTAATAATTATGACAGCAATCCCCTGAAGGTCTGCAATCCAGGTGCAGGTTTTGCTCCTATTAAACATGCATCAAAATTCCAGTTATTAAGACTATGCATTTACATGTTACCATGTTTAAGAGAAAACAAGTTTTGGAAGCAGCATTTCTCAATGCCTACACAGAGTTGGCCTCAATTCCATTAACAATATTGTTAGTGCAGCTGTGAAATAAACTCACAGTTGTGGCATTTAGAGCACATCTACTTACTATTTGATGGGTGAAAAGCATAGATATTTCATGCAATTCTACTTCTTTCCCAAAGACTCTCCTTGTAATTTTTTTTTTAATCCATAGACTCGTTCACTTTAGTGTAGTGTATTAGCTACATATTGCTACATACTAAATTATCCCCCTAACTTAGTAGATTAATAAACTACATTTATTATCTTATAATTCCAGTGAATTAGGAATCAAGTAATAGCTTAGTTTGGTTACAAGCATAGTGTTGGTTAGGACTGCAATTAGTCAGGGTTTCCTGGAGGAAGAACCTGCTTTTAATTTCACTCACATGGCTGCTGACTGACCTCAAGTCCTTGCAGGCTCTTGGTTGAGACATCAGCTGCTTGCCATGTAGACCTTTACACAGGAGAGCTCACTACATAGTACCTGGCTTTCCTCAGAGTGAGTGAGTGACAGAGTGCAAGAAGGAATGCTCCAGATGGATGATACAATCTCTTTGTTACCTAAATTTGAAAGTGACAATGTATCACTTTTCACGTTTTCTATGCATTTCAAGTGTATCTGAATGACCAGCACATACCCCAAAGGAGGAAATTACAAAGAGCACAAATATCAGCAGTTAGAGAATCATAGGAGGTATCTTAGAGACTTTCTACCACATTTTGTGAGGCAAAGAGATGTAGGACAATAAATAGATTATTGGGAAGACCCTCAGACTTAAGGTGGAATCAGATCTCTATGCCTTACTAGCTGCATAATTATGGCAAGTCTCTAGTCTCTATTGTTAAGGTAATAAATGAAAGCTAATATATTCAGCCATTCCTGAGTGCAGCATCCATAATATGGACACAGTAATACAAAACTCTACAGATTGTGTTTAGGATTGAATAGTATAACTTGTGTTTAACATTTAGAAGACATGGAGACATGCAGCCAATATTCTCCTGCCCCCGGCAGAGGTAATAGGTTTGTTTGCAAGTTCAAGAAAAGCAGTGCTGCACAGTGAACGTCCCATGAATTTTCTGGGTTCAGCATTGGTGCTTTCTTGAAGAATAACTAACGTATTTATATCTTTAGAATTCAGTGGAATGGTGGTTATTTTGGACCGCTTTCTGTCAGAAGCAGAATATTATGACCCAACTGAAAGGAAATATTTTTTCTAAGTTTTTTTCTCTTCCTGGTACTTGAGTTCAGCCAAGATACAGCAATTCCTCATTATTCCCAGTTAATAGTTAGACCTCTAAATGGTCTACTTTATACTTAGCACTGACATAAGTAGAGTGTTTTGATAATTTCTAGATAGTACATATTAGAAGAAGAACTGGACAAATGGGAATATGACCTGAAAGAGTGATCAGATTGATGAGTATACTCTAAAACCAACCACATGCCATGTGAAAGATGAACTACCAGAAACAGAATATTTAATTTAGGGAAGGAAAGACTTCTGCAGTATATGGTAATCACCTTCATTTAAAAGCAATGTTGAAGAAAGATTATACACTTTTTGGTTTTGCTTTGAAAGTTATAACTGAAACAAATTTGTTGGGGAAGATTCCAATGTAAAGAAAATATATACTGTATATGTGTGTGTTTGTGTGTGTATCAATATAAAGAGACAAAATGGAAAAATTTTTTATAATGTATAAATAAAGGTCAATATAAAGAAAATTTTCAGACAGGGTAGAGTGGACTGAGATGGATTTCTTTCTTAGTTCTGTCCCCTTACCTGACTGTAAGATTACTTGTATCATCTCTGAAATTTGGTTTCTGAATCTTTAAATTTACAATATCATTTATATATCTTGGATCTAGCATGTGCTGTGTACTAAAAAAATTGCTTTGAGCTCAGTGTCAATAATGCTAAGGATAATGATGATTATTTTTCTTTTATACATAAGGGGAAGTTTTGTGGTAAGTTTCCATCCTCTGCTAAAGAATTTCTCTTCAATATTTATTTTGGCAATTGAAATTAGCTTGTGCTGATGATCTTTTTCTAAGCAAAATTACTGCCTATGTGATCAAGCTTTCCAATACCACATGTTTACCTGGTTCATAGTCTATTCAAAGTAGAAATTAAAAATGAGTACCTAACGTGGATTTTAGAAGTCTCAGGATAAGCGATGACATATGCAGATTTCATTTATTTAAATTTAAATAATTTTAGCTAATTAAAGGATCAGAGAAAAACAAAGATCATAATAGCAATGTTGAAACATCAGGAGTTAATGTACTTATGAACAATATTAGAAATTTATGAGAACTTAGGTTTTTCTTTGATAGAAGCTTGAAGAGATCAACTGATCTCTTTGGATATCAGAAACTCTTCCTATAAAATGAGGATATTAATAAGCATTTTCTGTAGCTTTACATATCTATAGTCTTAGAAATATCCTAAAAATATTACCTGAATTGGAAAAGATAAATTAAAAGACTTCCTTTAATTTTATTTCTTGCATTCATATACCATAATCTAGGTTAGATGAAATATCACCTCTTTTACCTATTAAAAAAAGCATTTTCTTGACATTCCACATGTTGGACTGAATTTTTTCCATCAGAAATTGAGTATAGAACAGCATATTAATTTTAAATACAGTGATTTGGCTATAAATATAACTACAGAGTTTACATTTCAAATATTATAGAGTATTTGATTCTTAGCAGGGATTGTAATTTTATTTTTATCTTACAAAGTATCATGTGATTTATACCCTTGAAAGGAAAATAAAGAGAAAAAGGATTAGAGAAAATATGGGACACATAGAAGCCAAAGAGATCTAACCCAGTCATAATGGAGTACCCAAAAAAGAAAACTAAAATTTTGGAAGAGAACATATGATTAAAGTTATACTTTAACTTTAAGAAATAAAAGATACCAAAGCCTAACTGTTAAAATTGTATAATGCATATGAAAAAATCAATCTAGAATGGTCATACTAAGACATTGAATTTTATTGGTAAAGAAAGAATTCTTCATAGAACAGTAAAGTAAAAATCACCCATAAAAGGGAGAACATCAGACTGGTCCAGATTACCCCCCACAGCAACATTTAATAATACTTAATTGACTAATACCTAAGAAATTCAATAAAAGAAAATATCACAAACATTTTATATCCAGCCAAATTATCCTTCAGATAGTAAAAACTATACAATTATTTACATGCAGAAATTCTCTAGTTTTTTTTTTTTTTTTTGAGAAAAGTAAAATAACCACACCATGAAGGTCAGCCTACCAGTTACTAAAAGAAGTGACTATACAACAAAAGTGTCTTGTCAGCGTTCTCTCTCTCTGTCTCTCTCTCTTTATATATATATATTTATATATATATTTATATATATATACACACACACACATACTTAAATGTTAACTAAAACACACAGCAAAATATTTATATAGTAATTCCTTTGTACTAAACACTATTCTAAATTTCTGGAATTTTTAACCATAGATACTAGGGTAACAGATGAATATATAACTGTTATAAGCCTTCACAATTTACACATAAGTTTCAATTTTTAAATAAACAAGTCTTAGGGAAAGTTTGTTATTTATTTCATATAAATGTTAGGAATAAATTGACTTCATGTTAAGTTGAAATAAATCAAGTAATAGAAGTATGAATTGATTTAACTATAGGAAAGTAAACATTAAAAAAGGTAACTATTGCTTATTTGGCCAATGAAATGAGGAGAAAGTAAGATAAAGAAAGAGGGTAATGTATTGATTGTGATAGAGGTGTAATAGACGGTTTTTAAAATGCAAGACTGAAAGTAAGATACAAAACTATCTCTAGAATGAAAGTTTCAGATATTGAGTATATTAACAATTATCGATATATATACAAAGCCAAAAAAAAGGATATCTACCGAATATATTAATACATATAAATGATTTAAAAGAAAAAGAGCTATAATTTGGATCTCAAAGGAAAACCTAATTGTGCCATGTACGTGAGGCACACCTAGAACTTTCTTAAAAGAAACTGATAAAATGTATACAAGTATACAATATATATCTGGCAAATGCAAGCAAACAAACAAAGGCAAGAATTTTATGCTATTACATATGATAGAGTAGCTTTTTGCAGAGCAATATTTGCTTTGCGTGTAGCTATAATAGTAGGAATCACACTCCCCCCAGTACACACACACACACACACACACACAATCTATTATTTTGATAGATGAATGTCCCAGAGAGGATCAAAGATACCAGAGAGAAGGATTTAAAGAGAGAGAACTCAATATTCAATATCACTTTTCCACTTGACATTTGTCTGTTTGCAAGCTGCTACTGAGATGCTGAAAAATTGTGCAGTTTCCAGTACTTTCAGAATATAGAAACAAAAATTAGACTCTAGGGCCTACCAAAAGGGAAAGTCTGACTTTTAATCCTGGCTTTCAGATGAGACTCTTAATAGAATACACTCTAAAAGTAAAGGAGAAACATAAATAGACAATCCTCATAAATAATGAGGCCCAATTTAGAAAAGGTTAAATTGCAGATTGGATTAATATGATTTGCCTTCAGTTTGTCTGCCAAAGACAAAATGAGTCTCCTCTTGGGAAAGATAATGTCATCCAGAACTTCACATTGTCTTTACAAGTTTTCATTTAAAATGTCTGTCATTTGTCAAAAAATTACCAGGTGGATATGGAGATAGAATGCATGACCAGGGAGGAAAAAAAGTTAAGTAAAAGGTTATAGAAATAGAACTACAAGAAATGAAGATGTTGGAGTTATCAGATGCAAATATGAATTGATTGTCTTGGACTTCTGAGTAGAATTTAAAAGGTTCTGTCACACCTACAAACTAACAGTTCACACACAAAAATGATACTTTCAAAAAGACATCATAGAACTCTGGAAGCTAGAGAACAAAATGGGCCTAAGTTAAATTACATAGGAAAGTATTCAGAAATGAGTAAATAAATAGTAACAGTTTTTTTTTTTTTTTTTTTTTTTTTTTTTTAAACATGGGGAAATTTGCCAATTCTTGGTGTGAGCTGAATTTGTGGCTTGGCCCAAAACAAAGAGCAGTATCTAAAAGAAGGCAAAACCAATGTGGCCTTTAACAGTCATTTGGGGATAAAGAGACAAAATTGAAAGTTTGAGGTTCACAGATACATAACCATTTCCCACAAAGCACATTTGCTGTATTCTAAGACTGTTTAAGAGACTTAAATCTAAACACTTTTGAAATTCAAAGTGAAATCTATCATAGTCTCATAGTAATTAGGAGACAAAAACCTAAAATAGAAAAAGCAAGAAACAGAAGTCCTAGAGGTTACAATGTATTGAGACTGCTCTTGTCTGAGGTTTTGGACAACCTCTGGTTTGGATGAACACACTATCATTCTAGAGAAAAATGATTCACAGGCCACCATGGGTATATGCTACTGTGTGCTCTGATATTCAAGCAAAGGGTCATCTTCACCCCATTTATAGAATATTGAGGCACCATGCCATCATATCCTTGCAATTTTCCAAGTTCTTGACAAAGAAAGCCAGTATACATGTCCAAGCTACTTTGGACTAGATGTGCACAGGCTGAGGAATATGTGTGGTGGTTTCCTCGTATCAGTTACATACTATTCCTACCTGAATAGTCCTCATCTGAATCCATGAAAAAAATAACAATCCAAACTGAGGGATTTTCTAGAAAACATCTGGCATGTATTCTTTAAAAATTCATTTCATGAATTGCTTTGTGGGTCCCAGCCTGTTGACAGTGATGTTCTTGATTGGGGATGTCTGAGGTGCTCACCAAGGCTGGTATGTACTTATAGAGAACTCCATTGGCACTGCCTTTGCCCCTGCCCCTGCCCCAGTCATTATGGCCAATGATGTAGCTAGAATTCCCTCTGGTTCCTACTATGATTGTAAAATACACCACATCC
Source organism: Talpa europaea (assembly GCF_964194135.1). Taxonomy (NCBI): domain Eukaryota; kingdom Metazoa; phylum Chordata; class Mammalia; order Eulipotyphla; family Talpidae; genus Talpa; species Talpa europaea. The sequence continues at coordinate 29,574,140 of NC_140068.1, read as the reverse complement.
TGGAGGCATGTGACATGTCCAAGGGCCACACAACAAGGTTATGGATATACAGAGAGGGAAAAGACATGGACATGGTCATCTGCCTTTATTAAGGTCCAAGGATGGCTTCCCTAGGGTTTCAAAAGTTTGGTATAATTGGCAAATTTGAAGTATAAGAGTGGGGAATTAGGGCACAGGAAGGGAATAGAATAGTAAGGTCATTCAAGTGGTCAGCTATCTAGCCACTCACTAAAACAACGATAAACAATTGATAATAGCAAGCTACAAGGAAGGGGGTGACAACGATAAACAATTGATAATAGCAAGCTACAAGGAAGGGGGTGACAATATCCAGAATTGCTACAATATATTATCTAAAATGTTTTGTTTACAACAAAAAGTGAGACAAACAAAAAGCACAAGGATATTTGACAAGGCAAATTTAAAAATGACTTCAAAATCGACATTATAAATGTGTTCAAAGAACTGAAAGAAAAGGTGCATCTTGAAATATGAAAATGAAAACTATCAGTAAAGGCAAATTTTAAGAACCAAAGGAAATTCTGAAGTTTAAAGATACAAAGACTGAACTTGCTAGTTCTCGTAGATTTGCCTTACCTGAAATTACAAAGGAAGTTCTTTGGGTTGAAAGCTAGTGGCCCTATATATTAATTTAAATTCACACAAAAAACCAGTAATCACCAGTGAAAGTAATTATGTAATTATGAAGACAGGATAAAAGCATATTTTACTGTTCTTTAACTGATTTAAAGAGTAGTTGTATAAGATAAAATGTAAATGATGCATTATGGGGCTGTAACAAAGAAATACAAATATATATTTGTGTAAATGTAACTGTAACTATATGTAGGTATAAATATAAACAAGTAAATATATTTGAGTTATTATTTATATATTTAAGTCAATTTCAGTACTTCATTAGAAAATAATCCCTTACATAAAAATACAATGAAGGAGAAATAAACAGCAAAATATGAAACACAAAGAAAACCAAGAGTAAGATGGCAGATATACCTCTAACTATATGAATCATAACATTAAATGTGAATGGCTTAAAGAGTCAATTGTCAGATTAAATTTTTAAAAATTAATATATTACAATATACTGTGTGGAACACACACATTAGCTATAAGTATTTGTAGCAAATTGGTAATAATAGTCAAGTGGTGGAAACAAAACGCATATCCTTCAACTGTCAAGAGGAATAATACTATATTATGTGTCCATACAATGGAATATTATTCAACATATAAAGGAATGAAGTGCTAATTGGTGCTAAAACATGGATGAATCTTAAAAATCATTATGCTTAGTGAAAGAAGCCAGCCACAAAAGGTCTCATATCATATGAGCCTATTTATATGAAACATTCAGAATAGGAAAATCTAGGGAGCAAGAAGCAGATTATTGATTGCTTAGGAATGGGGTATAGTGGAGATATAGAGGGATCATATCTAAATAGCATAGTGTTCTTGTTATATGATAAAAAATAGTTCTCGATTGTGGTAATGATTGCACATGTATGTGAATATACTTTCAGTCTACACTTTAAGAATGAATTACATGGTATGTGAATTATATCCTAACAAAGTTATTTTAAAAAATAATAGAGGGAATTTCAGAGAAATGAATGAACTAAAATTGAGGAAATTCAAAAATGGACACCACTAAAACACAACTCAGAATACTATTTTAGCCAGAGCTAGGAAATCTTTCATAATTCCTTTATGAGAAAGAACAAAAAATTAGAACTCCATTGTATAAATACTATTGTGTGCATTTTGATTTGTTATTAAAATTATACAGCTTGATAAATTTCAAGGCACAAAAACAATATACAATAATCCTGAGGCATATTTATGTGTGAATTAAAAGGAGAAGACAACTGGGAGGCCCTAGATTATGCTGAGAAGGAATGTTCTTTCCCAGAATTAAAATTTGCAAGTCTAGGGACTTTTTCCAGAGTGAAACTACTTGTTTTTTCCTCTGCCCACCCACTCATGTCTCCCAAGGGGAAATGGAGTCAATTATTTATTGGTTAGTTATCTGATTGATGATTTGAAGAGTTGTGTTTACTCTGCGTGGTCTCCCTGCCTTTCTCTTTAGAAGTGCTTGTCTCACACAGAATGAACTTTCACTGTCCTTCACTTGTTAATTTGGGTGGAGTAGGCTCTGCTTTTGTTAGAAGTTCCAGTTAGGGGAGTGGTAGGAAGCCTTGTAGCCAAATCTAAAGTTGGTGGCTTTTTCATTTCACTTGGTTCTGAACACAGCTAGAGGAGAGAATGTGGCCTATTGGACCCCTTCAAAACCTAGCAATTAAAAAAAAAAAAAAAAACAGTTACCTGCTACTCAGTAGCATGAGCCTGCCAGTTTAGTAATTGCACAGTGCACAGGGTCAGAATTTTCTCCATTAATACCAGAAAGACAATATGAGACCTTATTACAACCAACAAAGAAATAATCAAATCAGCATTTCTCTCTCTAAAGGAAATAAGGAGAGAGAGCATGATCAGGAAAAGGGATATTGGGGCTTTCAACTGTACTTACATCATATAATTCATTAAGCTCACTACAGCTGATGGCAGTATTTATTGTGCCTTTCCTAATATATTTTTGCTTATAAGAAATAATGTCCTAATGTTTTTGAAAAGGAAGGAAATGGTATATCTGAACTTGTGGTATGGATCTTTATAACAAAAGGGGAAAACTGGAGGACTTTAATATATTTAAAACTTCATTTTAATTTAAAAATTTCTGCTTACAAGTTTGCTAAAAGAAATATTTCATAAACCTATACTGCAGCAAGCCACTGTCTGCAAATGCTTAAAAGTGGTATATTTCTATGTAAACATTTACAGAAACTATTGAGCAGAAAAGAATCTTAAGCCCACGTAGTGACAATGTCCCAGTTTTGTGTTTTGAAACTAAACCAAAACTTCTGTATTTACTTTACTTGAAACTTCATATATTGTCAGATGCAACAAATTAGAAAGCACTTTTAAATAATTACCAATTAGTATGTTAAAGATTATTTTTCATTATGAGAAAGCTTGCAGAGAATATTCATGTATATTTGCTTAAACACAAGTAGAATTATCCAGCCACAAAAGAGATAGAAAGAAACAATAAAAACCATATTCTACTGCCAACATTTTGTCTAACTTCGTGCTTCTCAAACTGTCTTCAGTGAAGACGGGTTGTTGAAGTTTAAACATTTTTAAAATTTTCATGTGAAATATTTGTTTACATTATCAATTTATTATTTTACTTTTAAAAGTGCAATTTAAATGAGTACCTCAAAAATAAAAATCAAATAGAAAATGTAAATGTATAATAAGCTCCAATCCGTCTTTATTAGATTCAACAGGCACAAAATTATTCCATCAAACTGTATAAACATTTCTACATATTACTCTCACTTTCTGTGCTTATTTCATGGATAGTTAAAACTCTGGGTCATCACTGGCCTCTGGACCACTCTGAGTATCACTGACCTAAGGAACTTTTGAATTTGCTTTATTCCTACATTGATTTTCTCCTTGATGGTAACATACAAATCTTCCTACTCTAGAATCTAATCTTTGACCTTCATATTTTCTCCTTTAAAGTATTTCAGTTTGATTTTCCTTTCCTGGTTTGATGTTAACAACATGGGCTTGAAATGAGTGTGTCCATTTACATGTGGATTTTCTTGTAATACCTAGGAATGTTAATACCTAAGGTATTGATAAATATAGTATAGGACTGTAAATGTATTGTCATTTATGATTTTCTTAATAATTTCTCTAGCTTGCTTACTTGTAAGAAAACAATATATTTTGCATATAACATGTAAAATATGTGTTCGCTGCCTTTATAAGTAAGACTTCAGGTCAAAAATAGCTAAGTTTTGGGGGAGTCAAAAATTATATGTGGATTTTTGACTGTGCAGGAATTGGTGTCCCTAACCTGTACATTATTGAAGGCTCATCTTCAGTACTTGAGTTCTAGTTTGTACCAGGAACTATGGACCTACTCATGAGAACCCCTGGTCACAGTCCTCAGGATGCTATCTTTGTACTAGGAAAGTACTTGTGAGCAAATAGTTGCTTAAAAGGGGAATAACTTGACAAGGGAGAAAGAGGGACCACTTGGACAGGGTTAACACGCATGGTTAGACTTACTAATCTACATAATTCTAGAACAAAAGGTTACCACATTTTTTGAAAGAAATGAATTATGTTTATTTTAAATACAATCCTTAAAATGAAACTGTCTTTTCAAAATGACATTTTTAATTTTATGAGTCTGAAATGAATTATTTCTTAAAAATAATTTTAGTTAACTTAGTTTATAGAGCCAAAAACAATAATTTAATTATCAAAAATATCTCAGCCCAAAGGATTTTTAAATAAGATTATAAACTGGATTTATACTCCTGCATACTGAATTTTTTTTCTTAGTAATTTTTTTAGAGATAAGTCAATATTTGTAATTGCAGTGGTTTCAGTAACATAGCCTTCCTGAGTCAATTAATTATTCCAATTAAATTAAAAATATCTGTCGTTAACAATTTAAATGATTAAACATATTACCAATATTTGTTTCTTTTTATTTTTATGTTTCAGTTTAGTTTGCTGGTCTTAAATTTTTGGCAATTCTTTTCATTCTGTGAAATTATCTAATAGACAAAAATATCAACTCTAAACTTTTACTCATTTATGCTGATCAGGAACACAGGTTGATTTTATCCAGATATAAAGCAAGCATCTTGTATTATTCAATTATACCAATATGTAATATTTCACAAATGTGGCCAATCTTAATTTTTATTAAATTATTCCTGCTCTTACACTCTTCTTGAAAAAGCAGCAAAATGTCAAAAAAATTTGTGACCGATAAAAAAACAAGAATATCATCTCTCCAGAAGTGTCCCTCATTTTACTACTCTTCACTTTATTGTACTTCACAGATACTATATCTTTTCAAATTAAAGGTTTGGGGTAACCCAATGTCTGGCAATTCTGTTAGCACTATTTCTCTATCAGAATGTGTTCGCTTTGCTTCTTTGTCATGTTTTGGTAATTCTTGCAATATTTTATTTTATTTTAAAATATTTATTTATTTATGCATACAAGTGCTGGGGTACTGGTCAGAGATGCGGGGTGGGGGTGAAAGGATTCACCAGAGACAAGTGGGGAACAGAACAGGCAGTTTGACCGAAGTATACTGCCGAGGGGAGCAGCAGGTGAGCCAGGAGAGGTCAGCAGGAGAGCCAGGAGAGGTCTGCTGCGCCATGTGGGTCACTCCCCAGCTGGCCAGGGATCAAACTGGTGCTGCAGAGGCTGTAGATTGCCTCACAGTGCAGTGCCCAACCGCTTGTGCCACCAGGAAGGCCCCGATTTGCAATATTTTAAATGTTACTATTGTTGTATCGGTCATGGTGATCTGTGATCAATGATCCTTGATGTTACTATAGTAATTGCTTGGGGAGTCCACAACCCTTGCCCTGTATAAGAAGGCAAATTTAGTTGATAAATGTGTTTTCTGACAGAACCACTGATAGGCTGTCCCTCTTGTCTCTTTCCTTTTCCTGGAGCCTCCCTACTCCCTGAGATATAAAATAATGAACTTATGCCAATAAATAGCCCTACAATGTCCTTTAAGTGTTCAAGAGAAAGATTCATACATCTCTCACTTTAAATGGAAAACTAGAAATGATAAGCTTAGTGAGAAAGGCATGTTGAAAGTTCAGATAGGTTAAAACTAAAATTCCTGCTCCAAAATGTTAGTCAAGGTATAAATGCAAAGGAAAAGTTCTTGAAGATGATGAAAGATCTATTCCAATGAACATATGAATGATAAAATGTGAAACAGCCTTATTGTTGATATGGAGAAAATAGTATCTGGATAGAAGATCAAACTAGTCACAACATTCCCTTAAACCAAAGTCTAACCCGAAGTAAAGTCCTAACCCTCTAGAATTCTGTGAAAACTGTGAGAGGTGAGGGAGCTGGAGAAGAAACTCTTGAAGAAAACAGAGGTTGGTTCACAAGGTTTAAGGCAAGAAGGCGTATGTATAACATAAAAATGCAAGATAAAGCATCAAGTGCTGATGTAGTAGCTGCACATTATTCAGAAGCTCTTGTTAAGATAATTGGTGAGGGTGGCAGCACCAAACAGATTTCCAACATAGATGAAACAGCTTTCTCTTGGAAGATGATGCTGTCTCGAAATTTCATACTTAGAAAGAAGTCAATGCCTGACTTCAGACCTTCAAAGGACAGGCTGACTGTCTTGTTAGGGGTGAATGCAACTGGTGACTTCAAGTTGAAGATAGTGTTCACTTACCATATGGAAAATCCTATAATCCTTAGGAATATTCTTAATTAACTCTTCCTTTGCTTTATAAATTAATCAAGACAGCCTCAGTGACAGCTCATCTGTTCACAACATAGTTTGCTGAATATTTGAAGCCCATTGTTGATAACTACTGCTCAGCAAAAACGATTCCTTTCAAAATATTTCTGCTCACCCAAATGCACCTGGTCACCCAAGAGCTCTGATGGAGATGTGCAAAGAGATCAATGCTGTTTTCATGCTTCCCAACACAGCATCCTATGGACCAAGGAATCATTTTGACTTTCAAATCTTATTATTTAAAACATGTTTCATAAGGCAACAGTTGCAATATCTATAGATAGTGATTCCTTTGATGGATCTGGGCAAATATTAATTGAAAATCTTCAGAAAGGATTCACAGTTTTAGATGCATTAATAACATTTGTGACTCAAGGGAGGTCAAAATATCAGCATGAATTTGAGTTTGGAAGAAGTTGATTCCAACCCTCGAAGATTATTTTGAGGGGTTCAAACTTTAGTGGAGAAATTAATTGCAAATTTGGTAGAAATGGCAAGAGAACTATAACTAGAAGTGAATTGGAAGTGGAGCCTGAAGTTGTGACTGAATTGCTACAGTACTGTGAAAAAAATTGAGCTGATCAGGACTTGCTTCTTATAGATAAGCAAAGAAAGTGGTTTCTTGATATGAAATCTTCTCCTAGTGAAGATACTATGAACACTGTGGAAATGACAGCAAAAGACTTACATTATTACACAAATGTAGATGACAAAGCAACAGCAGGGTTTGAAGGAGTTGATCCCAATTTTGAAAGCAGTTTACAGTGGGCAAAATGCTATCAAATAGCATTGCATACCACAGAGAAATCTTTCATGAAAGGAAAAGTCAGTTGATATATCAAATTTCATTGTTGTCTTATTTGAAAAAATTGTCACAGCCACTCCAATCTTCAGCAAACAGCAACCTGATCAGTCAGCAGTCATCAACATTGAGGCAGGACCTCTACCAGAAGAGAGATTATGATTTGCTGAAATCTCAGGTGAGGTTAGCACATTTTCTTTTTTAGCAAGAAAACTTTAAGGCGTAAACATTTTTCAGATATAATGCTATATTGCACATTTAATAGGTTACAGGCTATTTTATATGTACTGGGAAGCAAAAAAAAAAAAAAGCCTGTGGGTTATTGTGATATGCATGTGCTTTATTGTGATGGTCTGGAACCAAACCTGTGTTACCTTGGAGGTGTGCCTGTATCACGTGAGAAGTCATCAATAAATGATAGTACAAGTGGACAAAATTATTTTTTTTCCTGTAGTTGAAAATGACCATCTTGGAAAAATTACTAGTTCTTTTTGAACCAGGCACATAAGCAAGAACATGCAGCATAGAATGATGAAAGCAGGAATTCTAATAGCTTCACTATCTTGGCCGCATTGACGGACCTGTGTGCCATTCTATTCCCTATTCAGAAAAATACATAAAAATATACTCTTCAAAAAGTTAGTGATGAATTCCTCTCATTCAATAAGAAGCAAAAGGTATATCTCTATGACCATGCATGTTTCACCTATATTTGTAAAACATACACATTTATAAATCAAGTTTCTGAATTGTTTCAAAATTCTAAGTTCACATAAATGCGAGCTGAGTTTTGAAAAACTAATCATTTAAAAATCAAACTTTCTTTTAATGGTTATAGTGTGATGTTGGGTTGATGGAGAGTTATTGTTTGATACTCAATCAGTCTGGAAAAATAAAGCTTAGTTTTGTTGTAGTGGTTTTAGAGTGGAGACCACCAAAAACAGTCCATAGAATCTACTTCTTCACTTCCATTCATATTGAAAAAATCATTCGGACCATCTACCAGTCCATGAATTTAATTTTTTCTGTTGTGTTCTGGACATACAGACCTGAGAGTACTTAACCTTATGGATATTTTATTAACATTGAGATAGTTCTTTTAACAGATCTATCTTATTCAGTGTACTGACAAAGAGTAATGTGAAAAAATGTAAAAACAGTGGAAAGTTGCCACACGTGAGGAAATATACTTTCTATCATCAATTTGCTATGAAATTGCTTATTACATAAGAAGGACTCACAAATTAACTAATGAAAAGAGTTTACTTCTAGATTACAAGGTCAAAACATATTTATTTTAAGCTATCATTGGTCTTTATCAAAGTGGGATATATTAAAGCAATAAAATATGTTTAAAAACTCAGCTTGTCGATAGGGAATTAAATCTTCGAGTTAATTTTTAACTACTTTTTTAACATCTCTCTTCCCATTTTGCATTCACTTCCCCCCCCCACTCACATTTTGTTTAGGTAAAGTAGGTTTATACCATTCTGTCTGCTTTGAGGGTTATAGGTTTAAACCTCTGCAAATGTGTATTTTCAACACACTGACTACCATCAGTGCCCCCAAAATCCTCCACCATGTTCCATTGGGCTCCTTCCTTCCCCCCTTCCCCCCTTTCCATTGGTTTTCACCTCTAATCTCTTTTGCAAGTATTTCACATGTCTACCTCCTTCATTGTTTTCATCCATCTCTCTAGTCCCGTTTGCCCAAGTATATAACCTTTCACTAATACAGGTTATGTTTCAGTTTCTTGAACTACATCACTCTAAGCCATCCTGCAGACCCAGTAGATGCTATACAAACAGCTTGTGTTGATCTAGTCAATGGGTCTGCCAACACACTCCGGGGCTTACTCCATGTGCCTCCAGAAGAGCACACGGTGGCCTGACTGACTGATTCACAGTGAGTAGCACTGGCTCTTCTAGGAATAGTGCATCAGTGCCTACATACGCTCACAGCTTAAAGGAGAAGCAAACAAGAGCCTGGAGAAAGTTGGGGCCAGAACCATCACGATGCCATGGGTAGCCAACGCCATAGGCACATCTGGTAAGCAATTGTAGCCCATGAACCCTGTAAAATTGTAAACGTGCCTGTTGAGCATAAGGGCTCTTTATATCTGACATTGTATTGACCAGGATCTTCTATCCTCTCTAGAGAGGGCCTTCACCCTGCTCTGTAAACAGAGAAGGAAGTCGGAGGCCTGATCTTGCATGCAGGCGGTCAGCAGCTCACCCTGAACTTGCTTCAGCCGGAGCACACTCAGGCGTCATGGTCAGTGGAGATCTTGGAGCTTCAAAGGTGAGTCCACTGCTCAAAGGGAGACATTTCGATGACCCAGGATTCCTGGCAGATTTTATTTCAGTTGCTGGAAGGTTCTCAAAAAAGCTCAAAAGCCCTCCAGCTGCCTGGAGAGTCTGTGAAATGCATGCAGTGGGTCTCCCAGACAAAGCTTTAGAAAGCTGCTAGCACCACAGATCCAACCCAGCCTCTGCATCTTGATTTCACTAGAACAGATGTTATCTGCAAGCAATTAACATACTTGTCATCGCCAGTGAAATAGATACAGAATTCTTCAGGGTTTTTTTTTTTTTTTTAACTAATGTACCCTAAAGAAAAGTGTTTGAGCATAAAACAAAATGTTCACATTAGTATTAAAATAATATTCATTGGAGCAATTTGTATGTGCCATTTCTTCAGGTTTTTCCAATTTTGGACTAAGATATTGTAATTATTTTTAGCAAACTGTTAGGGAATAAATGTCACAAGCAGTGCAAATATTTGCCATTGCTCCCTATTCGATTTAAATAATATCTATTTGTGATCTTTTTGTATCTTCATGTATTAACTGATATAATTTGCTCTTTGTTATATTTCCTCTATATTTATGCTTTCAAAATTACTTGATTCTATAGATTTTGAATGAAAATAGTAGGATATAATTATAATTCATATGTCAAAGAATAAAATATTGATTGAAATATCCACAAGGTTGGTACAAATGAACTTTAACAAGTGTCAATGTGTGAATGTCCTAGGTGATAAATACTGCAGAAATTGTAAACTCTTGAGTTGTTCTAAAAAAAAGTCCAAACTGTATAATACCTATATAAATAATTATACTTTTGACATCAGATCATATCCTTATAGGCTAACTTAGTAACACATGGTGATTCTGAATTTTGTACCCTTATTAAATTCACACTTTCACTTCACATTCATATACTCACAAATATTTCTGCAGATTATATACTTTTTTCTTTTTCTTTTTTTTTTTAATAGAGGCATGCTTTTATTTATTTATTTGTTTTGTTTTGTTTTGTTTATACATGCACTGGGTACAGTCAGAAGCACGGGAGGGTGGGAGAATTCACCAGAGCCAGAGCGGGGAGCAGAGCAGGCAGAAGGACCGAAGTACACTGCTGAAGGGAGCAGCGGGCGGCAGGAGAGGTCTGCGCGCCATGTGGGACCCTCCTCTGGTGGCCGGGGAGCAGCCGGGGATCGAACCGGCACTGCAGAGGCCGCGGGCAGCTTCGCAACCCAGCGCTCAACCGCTGCGCCACCGGGGAGGCCCTATATACTTTTTTCTATTATATTTTTTAAATCAAGAAAAATCTTGCCAAGTTTTAAGTCAATGTTTCTACAATGATGACAATTTAATTGATTTGAAAATATAAGTTTGAATCATGCAAGCAAATACTATGACTATTTCTTTCATTATGAATAGAAGTACTTGGAGTATTTGAAGTTTGAAAAACATTTACTGCAACTGGAAGGCAGATATGGGAGAGTAAAAGATCACATACTCTAGATTTTTCAAGTAGATCTACAACTTAACTAATTGATGATCCTGCTAAATGGCTTAACATTTTTTATATAGAAAATGATGACCTTTTGAACTAATCCATTGTGAGTTGATAAATAATTTATATGAAAACATTTCATAAAGTATTGCACATTATGCAAATAAAAAGAACATTTTAATCAGACTATTCCACATTGTATAGACTCAATAAACAACTTATGAAAAGTATTGCCAACTTTATTAAGTGATTGGTTGTCTATGTGTCATTGATAATGCTTCTTGTATCAGATGGAAGCCGAGGTTGCTCACACTTTTCCCCCCATCTCTTTCTCTGCCCTCCTACAAGGTCTCATGTCCTTCCAGGTCCTGCTCAAGTCTTGCATTCAATGTTTGTGCAATAGTTAAATCCTTTATTTTTTTTTTTTTGTTTATGGAAAGAAAAAGTTTATTATTTTTAAAAGATTTATTCATTTATCCATATAAGAACCAGGGTACAGGCCAGATTCACAGGAGTGTGAGAGGATTCACCAGAGACAGAGGGGGAGTAGACCAGGCAGGCAGATGAACTACATTGCTGAGGGGGAGCAGCGGGCACGACATGAGAGGTCTGCTGTGCTGGAAAGAAAAAGTTTATTAAGGAGAAAAAAGGAACAGAAATAAAGTGGGACTCCCAGGCCATCAGAGCCAGGCCAGGGGAGGGGCAAGGAAACCAAAAGTTAAATCCTTTAGTTTGTAATCTCCATAGTCATCATTAGGGACATTACTGCCTAAAGCAAGACTGCCTTATATTCTAAGATCTTTTACTTTTTCACTGATTTCATAATAAATACCTTTTTCTTTTTAGTTATATCAGAATTTCACATTCTTCTTCATAGGTTTAGCACCTATTAAACCACCCCATAAGAAATGATTACTTAAAAATTTACTAATATTAATGATATTGAATGTTTAAAATCAACACCTGGATATTACAGGTGAGTTTTTGTCCACATGCAACAGAAGTTCTAATAACCTTGTATAGCCCTCTTCTTGTCCAACGCTTTAGCAAGAAAGACAAAACCTTGAGATTACTATACATATTTTTGTATTTTGTAATTTAACCATTAAAATATTTTCCTGGCCTTCATTGTAATGACAACTTGTGATTATTTGTGATTTTTTTTATATTCAGTAAATATTTGCTAAAAACTTCTACATCCAAACATCGGTCTAAGTATATTGAATATTGCAATGGATAAGCTAGGGCAAATATTCCCTGCTTCTTGGAGCCTAATTTTAGATGGCTGAACATCTAGTGAAAACAACAAGCAGGTAAATAGAGACGAACAGAAGGAGGGCACTTTAGGTGGAGTTTGAATGTGACAGTATAAATTGTAGTGTAAAGGATGAGAAGAAGCTTGTCTGACCAAGGCAGAAAAGGACTTGACCTATTTTAACAGTTTTCAAATGACAGTGAGGGTGAATTAGTGAGGGAAAAGGAAAAGTCATGGAATAATGTAGAGAGATAATAATAATAATAGTAATACTATTGACCAACATCTGTTGTATGCTTTCTATTGTCAGATACAATGCATAGATTATTTCACCTAATCATCACAAAAGTTCTAGGAGATAAAATATTATCAACATTTTATGGATGAAACTGATGCTCAAAGAGGTTAAATAGGTAGGGTTCCAGTCACCAAATTAATTAAGAAAGGCAGTATATACTTCAACTTTATTTTAATACAATGAGAAGCCATTGAAAGATTTTTTTAGTTAACACAGTAATATGATTCATTTCTGTTAATATAAAACTTTACCTTGAATGACAAATAAAGGTTAACTTCCTTCTCTTTATTTCTGTGTTTGTGTCCTATATCTAATTTTATATCCATTAGACTCTGAGTCCCTTTGGGAGAACAAAGGCTGTCAGTCTCGTTTATTACTTTATATGCAGTGCTTAGCAAGGCGTTTAGCATATTTTGGATTTCTAATTAATTTTGAATGGATGGTTGTACTTGACACTTGTTAATTTTCACTTGCCTATATTCTGGGTTTGTATTTCTGGTTGTAAAAGTTACATAGACTCACTTTTTGAGTCCTATAAGTTTGTTCCAGGTTCTCCTTACTCTTCCTAAGATTTTGATGAGTGTGCAGTTCTATCCAGTTAACAAGTGTATATTGTTCCTTTTTGGCTGAACTACAATGACTATGCCAAGTCCCACAGTGACTGGTGGAACTGGAGTAGAGTCACAGGGATCAAAGAGGTGAAAGTGATAAGAACCATTAAGTTTCTATGGCAGCCCAGAAAAGTTGTGTCCTTATATCTTAAAGACTACAAAGGCCCATTTTTTTCAAGGATCCCGTTCAGTTTTGTCTTGCCCATGAGGCTATGTGTTTGGTTGTTTTGTTCCCCCAATGAGCCTATAATTCTTAAATATTAACAGTTACTGTATCCATGTTGCTTGATATAATGGGCTGAGTGAGATGATAAAGTAGAAGTAAAGCTCATAATTTGTAATGAAATCTTCTTTGGTTTATAGAATTACATTCACCTTAAAAAAAGTAAAGGTAAAAATTCCAGACTTTTTCTCATTATAGCTTCACTGTAAATTTTTAAAACCTTAATTATTTTTTTATTTGTGAAAAATAATATTGGTCCTAGTAATTTCTCAACATTAATAAGACTAGATAACTTTTGCTCTTATAACAAATTAACCCCAAATCTCAGTGCTTTATCACATACTCATACAGGGCTCTAGTCTGCTTAGTATTGCAGCTTTACAGAGACTCCCCATTTTGTAGCAGCATCTTCTGAAACACTTAACATCCTTGATTGTTGGGAAAGAGAGAATCATCAATGGCATTTTTAGCTCTTCAGTTTATAAGTGTACATATACCTTGCACTCTTATTTCATTAACCAGGACTGGGCATATGTTGATCAGGTCACGGAAGCTAAGAAAAATGGAGAACTACATGGAGGCTAAGAACTATGGAGAAACAGATGAAATTCTATTATATATTAGGTATTCTGCAATGCTCAAACATACTACTTTCAGAAGTGTAGCAAGCCTGAAGTGTTAAGTTGATAGAGAGAAATCATCTTATTCTTTCATGTCTTTACTTTCAGTTTTTCTTCTGCTTTTCTTTTGAGTCAGTGTACACTGATAATTATACAGCCGCTGGAAACACCAGATGTATTTCCATAGTTCCCCTTCATGTAGAATATTAAATAAACAGATGTCATTTCTAATTAAGAATTTTCATTTCTTCCTATCTAATATAAAATGTATCATTTCCAAATTAGAGATTTTTTTCTGTTTATGTTTCTCATGGTCTTATTGCTGGGCTCTCTAAGAAGGACAGGCTTAGAATAATTGCTTCTCCCAAGGGTACTGTTTATATGCTGATTGATTTGAAACAAACTTGAAGAAATCTGAAAGCATCTTCCAATTTTTTAAATAAGATTCAGTTGTGCTCTGTATTTCAAATGATATACTGTGTTGGCATAGTATCTATTCAGTGTCATCATTATTGTAATATCGAAGGTTCAGGCAAATGTTCAATTGTGTTTTCACTTATTTTGGGAAATTGGATTACATCAATAAATTTACCAGGGAAAAGAATATGGTTCAAATATTTTTAAAGTATTTTCCAAATATGGTTATAGAATCAAATTGAACATCACTGTAAAATTCTTTGGGAGATGTTGGAAAACCATCTGTAGTGTATTGTCAAAGGAATTATTGTATCAGTTGAGAGGTCAAGCTGGAGGATTTCTGAATTTTCTTAGAGGTTTTATTCATCTCTATTTTTTTTTCAGGGAATGACAAGTTACTAAGTTTTTTTCCTGTTTTTCCAGTCATGGAGCATTTTCTCCCACTTTTAAAAGAAAAATTTGCAAGCATATCACCATGATTTTTGAGTTAATCTTTAAAGGAGACTATACTTTTGATCTCAGCTACTTAGTAGAGTAGATACTCTGAAGTCCCTTCCAATTAATATGAAACTAGAGACTGAATTAATTATAAGAAAAAAAATTTAACCATGACTTTTTTCACCAAAAGATAAAAGTTAGCCAGGGAAAAAGGGAAAGTAAGCAATAAGAATTAAGATGCTAAAATTTGAATCAGTAGCTAATTATACCATGTTGGTAGATTGTCTGACTCAGTATCTTGAAAAATCAATTCAGTTATCCTCTGTATTTCACATGATATACTGTGCTGGCACTCTGATACATGTGGTCAATGCAATTATGACAAAATCCATGCTGGGTTTTTGTTGTTGTTCATTTCGTAAAGAATTTGACATACAGAATTGAAAATTTATGAAAACATTCAAGGGTCCCAAAACAGTCAGGGAATATCTGAAAGATCATGCTGGAGGGATCACTTAACCAGAACCTAAAATTTATTGTCATGAGTTGGGACAGGGTTAAAAAAATAACCAATAAAAAAGTATAAAGAGCCCAGAAATAGATCCATTAGTAGATGGAAAAGAATATGTGTAAGAATCAGCCTTGCAAATGATGGGGGAAAGGAATTCTGACATACCTGTGTTTGACCAGCTGATTTTCCATATGAAAATGATTAAATTGGAATACTACCTCAGACCATGCACAAATATCAATTTTCTGGTTGACTGAAAAGATAATTTAAAAATTTTCAACTTAAATATGAGAAACTATCTTTATAACATCATGATAGGATAACATTTCCTATGCAAAGTGTAAAATTTGCTAACTACAAAGAAAAAATGGATATGTAAGACCATAGTAAATTTATGATCTTTGGTTTATAACCATTAAAAAAAGTAAAAATGACAGTGTATAAAAATATAATTATAGTACACACTGCCAGTATAGAGTATTACTTAAAGTATAAAAAAAATCTCCAAAAAATTTTTTTAAAGCATACATTTTTTAAAATTGGCAAAAATATACAACTTCACAAAAGAGGTAATATATATAACCAGTAAACATAGGGAAACTTATTGAACTTATTGGTTATGAGTAGTAACTCGGGCAATAAAAATGAAACCCAGTGTTAGATACCAATGAGAAGCAATGGGGAGCTTTAAATTAGTTCAGAAATGAAGATGGATATAACTACTGTGGAAAACACTTGGGTGTTATGTAATGAAGCTGAGCATTGGTATGCCTTACAACCAAGGAATTCCTCTCCTAAGTATTATATGGGTTCTATCAAAGAAACAGTACCTGCAGGGAAAATTAGACACCCTACCCACCCCACTCCCAAACACACATACACACACACACACACACACATACACTTTTTTTGTTTTTTATGTATAGGCTTATGTGACTACGGGGGCTGACTAGGCAAGTTCAAAATCCATAAGGCAGTCCATCAGATAGGGTAAGCTGGAAATTTGGGGGCAGGAGTTGGAGCTGCAGTTTACCTGTGAAATTTCTTTTTCCTCAGGAAAACCTCAATTTTGTTCTTGAGGTCTTTCAAATAATTGGATTTGGCCCACCTAGATTATTGAGGAGAATCTTCTTTATTAATCACAAAATATTTTACAGCAATACCTAGATTATTGTCTAATAATAAGGGGCTTGAAACTAGACAGGTAATACATAAATGACTGTCACATGTACAGTAACATGTGTACCAGAAAACCTATGGAAACATTGTTATTGACTGATACCAAATATGAGCTATGCACATAATGGAATAATAAGCAATCATGAAAATGAACTCAGCTATCCACAATAACTTGGAGGAAGCTTAAAATATAATTTGGATGAATATCAACTTCAGTGGGCTACATTCACCATATTGTTTTTGTAAAGAGCCAAAACAAGAGATTTATTAGTTTAAAACTCATAGCAGGAATCTAGAAAACTTAAATAAGGGATCAGGAAAATGAATAACTATAAGAAAGTGAAAATCAAAATCAACAAAAAACTATGAACCAGAGACACTTTTTGGGGGGTGGGGGCCGGGAGGGGAGGGATTGGGGTCAGAATGGGGCATGTGGAGTTGTATGGGGGAATATAAAAATAAAATTTATTATTTAAAAAAAAACAAATTCTAAAAAAAAAAACATATGCGAAAAGAACTAAATATAAAAAGTAGGGGAATAATATGTTGAGAATCTTGCCTACTGAGGGGGTTTTATACTAGAGATTGATAGATTTAATGGTATGAGAATTTTCTACATCTTATGTGATAGTTTTCACAGTTCTTTTCTTTGTTTTATAAAATGCTTTATAGATTACATGTTACCTATATTCTCTATCATATTTTACGTAACAGAAATGTTGAGCATTAACTTACATTATTTATTAATTGGCATCATTTTTAGATATTGTGGTGTTAGATGCCTGATTTAGCCAGCTAAGCAGGATTTACTGGGTCACAGACCTTGAAAAGATATCCTGGCATGAATAATTTTGATTCATGAAAATAACAGATACTTCCATAACTCCTGGGTCCTTTCTCAGGATTCCTTAGTTTCACTCTTCATCTGTCCTGTTAGCTTTCCTCTCTAATTTGCAGTAAACTCTGACTCTGGGCTGGGCTTTACCTAGAATTTGTGTCAGAAAAAAACCTGTTTCTAAGGATTTTGGCATCAAACTGCTGGGAGGATCTGAAATGTCTTGGTTGGGAAACAAGCAACAGAACAGGTATTCATTTTGGACTATCTGAGTAATTCTTGATTTGACCACTGATGTTTAGAGAAGGTGTTGAACAAAATGATTCTGGTTTTACACTATTTATTCCATTATTTTTTAAATCATAATCTTAACAAGAATTATGCCAATAAAAATACTATAAAAAGGTACAATGGACTCTGGTGATGGACTATGGTTGCTTTGGTGGTAGGAGAACTACAGTGATCACAACTGAAGGGACAAATTCTATACTGTCAAAAAATTAACAAGGATATAAGGGAAGGGTACCTTATTAAAAAAATGTTGACTTAAAAAATACCATAAAATAGCACATTTGGGCCTCCCTGGTGGTGCAAGGGGTTAAGTCGCAGCACTATGAAGCTATCAGCAGCCACTGCAGCACGAGTTCTATCCCTGGCCAGGGAGGTGACCCTCATGGTGCAGCAGACTTCTGTCTCTCCTGCTGCTCCCCTCAGCAGTGTATTTCAGTCAGTCTGCCTATTCTGCTCCCCACTCTGTCTCTGTTGAATCTTCTCACCCACTCCCTGGCACCTCTGGCCTATATCCCAGCTCTTGTATGCATAAATAAAATAAATCTTTAAAAAATATATATCACTTTCAAGCTACAGGAGAAGTAGTTCCTATCCCTAGTTCTATCCCAGCTTAGGGGCTTAAGTTGTTGATGAGTATTTTATTTTGGCTTGTTTTTGATTCTAGTATTAACCCATGTGCTAGACATTTACACTGTTGGTGTTCCACTCAGTCTGTCTCATTTCTTTTTTATTTTAATGTTTTAAATATGTTTTTATTTGATAAATCTGACATGTTACTCTTTTGTAAGTTTAAGGTGTATAGGATCGCTTTGTTGTATTTAATTAGTGCGTGATTGCCATTGAAACAATATTTATCAATATTTCAATATTTCTGCTCTTTTACTTTAATCCTGATACTGAGAATACCAAGGGACTTTACTTGTTTTGTCTCTCAAGATAGGGAAACAATAAATATACAGAAAGGATTATAATATATGATTTGATTGAAATATATGTAATTAGATTTTTTCCCTTTTTGTTTTACTATTTGCCTCATCCTTGATATTTTTCTGGTAGATGTTTGCATTGGAAAAAAATGTCCACTTTCACCAATATGTTCTGTTCAGTTCATATCTTTACTTAAATTGCTATTTATATATACTAAATAATAAAAATAGAAAACAACAGTAACAAAAACTTTTCTTACTGTATTTTCTAAATGGGTCTGCTGCTCACGAGACTCAATTTCTTCTGACCCCACTCCCCCCATGTGCTGTTCTTCTGAATGTTTTCAACTTGTAGTATCCCAAGGAGTTTAGCGAAAAGTAACCAGCTTTATTTACCAAACAATTCTTGGTGCGAGGTGGTCCAAAGCACTGAACATTCTGGGCCACCAGACTAAGGATGAATTGAACAGATAGGTCAGAATTAAGGAATATGGGCTATTCAGATATGATATCTGCAGGAAAGTGAATAACAATGTCTATCATGGCTATAGAGAGATACACAGAATAAATTTCAATGCAGAATTCAAGAATCTGACACATATATACATATATATATATATATAATATAGAGAGAGCAAGCACATATGCACGAGAATTCTCTTATATTAGTTATAGTCTACTGCATGGATGTCTTAGAATTTTCAGTTATGACATAGCTCAATGTACTATTTCACTTTTTAAAAATAAGTATACCTTATTTTTCTTTCTAGTTGCATTGATTAGAGCAGTGTTAGTGCTTGTGTTAGCAACTGCTTTTGCAGTTACTGATTTGAGAGCAACACTGTCACAAAATTTCTTGCAAAATGCAACTGTCTTGTATTTGTGCTGTACAATATGGAAGCCACTAGCCTCATGTGACTACTAAGCTTTTGAAATGTGGATAGTGATGCCAAGAAATTGAATATCTAACTCATTTCAACTGTTTAAATGAAAATTTAAATAGCTATATGGGGCTATCGGTATGACATTGACAATGCATTTGTAGACTTTTAGCATTAGCATTCATTGATGTGTTCTTCCTTTGAATTTTCTAGGTCTATAATTTTTGTTATTTTTCTATTTTATATAACTAAATTCTTTATTTTTATTTTCATTCTCATTTTTATTATAAAAAGTACTTAATCACTTTTTCTATTACATCTCATGCAATCTCAAATTTATTTTTTCATTAATCAGATTTTATAATTCAATTTTGATATTGCAATTGATAAGATACAATAGAATTTTTTGTGGTTACTAATTTATTGAAATTTTACTTGTAAGGAAATATGATTTTTTTCCCTTTCCCCAACAATTGACCTAATGGACTATATAATGTAAACCTAACTATCTGAGAGGCTTGGTTCATTGGAAGAGTAAAGATGATGAATTATTTAGACCTAAGAAAAATGATGAAAAAAATATTGGTGAGTAGTGGTGTTTCTGAGGTTTAGTCAAGGTTAAAGCAAAAGCAATGACTCCAAATGGAAGAAAAGAAAGCTGAAAGGGAAAAGGTAGGAATAAAAAGCAGTAATTCGACTCTAGTTATCAGAATGCTCTCTGAATTATTTCCCTAAAAAAAAGCCTGAGAGTATACAGAAGACTAATTTCCTAATTGATTTAATTTGTTGGCTATATCAGTACACAGTAACCCCTCAAATAGACCAAGAATCAGAACTACTATAAAGTCCTGGTTCTGTCTGCATCCACAGTTGAAAAGTGTAGGCTCCTCATTTTTCAGTTGAGTCAACCAAAGCTTTTGAAGAGTGCCAGAGAGTGATTGCTTCTGAATATTAGTTTGATGAATGGATGAATGGATAAATGGTTCAGTCAAGGTCAGAGAGCTGGAGACAGGTGGAGAATCAGGGATAAGTAATCCTGGTCTCCTCTCTCCTATTGCTTTCACCTTCTAAGACATCATAGTCACCTGTTTTCAGTATTTATAGGAATTTGACAGACCTAAACTTTCACTTCACTGGAGAGGCATTTATTTCATTTTCTGCTTTTTTTAATCATTAGAATTAGAAAAAGTAGAGCCAAGAAAGCTCTCATCTGTAACACTATGTAAAACAATGTCTAGGATATATGTATTAATAAGAGGGACTATTGCAGCATATTTAGGACCACCCAGGGAGAACAAATAATCTCGTGTGGGTTATTATTACTGCATCCCAGCAGTATACACACACTGGAGTTGTACCCAGAGTAATTGCATACAAAATGTGGGTAGAGGGTGAGTTATATTTGCAGTACTAATTCCAGTAGTTTGGTGGTGGTTTTCTGTAACACTTCTGAGAAAAGTTCAAAGACCATGCATGAGCATGGAAGGGATAATGAGATCTGCAGGAAAGTGTACCTGATTGAACAACAGTGTCTAACATGGTTACAGAGATATATATAGCATAAATTTTCAGTGCAGAGGTATTATATTTTGCATAACTGCTTTCACAACATTCAATAAATTTTCCTGTTTGGCAGATGATAGGGTCATAATGGACAATTTGTATGTATATTAAGTGAATTTGCATTAAAATAAGCACTTAGAGAGGGCCTAATAGATATTTGATGAGTTGTAATGAAAGAATTATATAGTTATCAAAGATTTTGGATTTATACCACCAGGAATATATATTAAAGAAAATAAGAGAAGATCACTGCAAGAAAAAAAAATGGCATATTCTCTATTTCCTCAAAGTGAAGCGATAAATTTCTTTAAAAAAAAATAAAGAAAGAAAAAAAATTCTTGATAGTAAGAAAAGCAATGTCCAAGTAATTGAACATTGCAATATTTAGAAATGTCCAATTAAGCCTACAGTTTGAAAAGTTTTGGGCTGAAGTCAATTGAAAAATACAAAAGAAGTAGGTTAAGCTAGCATTTAATATAGTTGTACCATTCAATGACATGTGGGACACATTCTTGGATAGAAGGAACCATCATTTACATTTAGTATTCATTGGAACCTGTGGCTTTTTTTCTTTTTTAATGAATTTGTTTATATTTTACATCATTGTTCATTTTTGTACAGTATTTGCTTTCTTCTCCCAGGTGCAGTTCCTTTAAAATTCCCACCACCACTTCACCTGTGCACCATTCACCATATTCTCTTGTGCTCTTCCTTGCCCCTGTTTTGATCCCTCTTCCTTCCCTTCCCCTGCAGAATGTCTGTCTCTGATTTATAGTTGCCTGTTAATTTTGTCTTTTTATTCATTATTTTTTTTTCTGATCCCTTACTTGGTTCCCCTATATTTCTCCTATATGTGAAATCATCTGATATTTTTCTTTTTCCTTCTGACTTATTTCCCTGAGGGTAATCCCTTCAAGCTCCATCCAAGTTGCTGTGAATGGCATGAGTTTATCTTTTTTGGTTGCTGATTAGTATTCCATTGTATGCATGTATGTATGTGTGTGTGTGTGTGTGTGTGTGTGTGTGTGTGTGTGTGTATATCACATAATCTTGATCCAGTCATCTATTTTTGGGCATTTGGGTACTTTATATATCCTATCTATTGCAAATAGTGCTGCAGTTAATGGGGGTGCAGGTGTTCTTTTGAATTAATATTTTTGTGTTCTTTGGGTAGATTCCTAGCAGTGGAATTGCTGGTTCATAGGGTAGCTCCATTTTTAGTAGTTTGAGGAACTCCACACAGCTTTCCATAGTGGTTGGACCAGTTTGCATTACCACCAGCAGTGTAGGAGAGTTTCTTTTTCTCCACATTCTCAACAACATTTGTTGTTGCCTGCTTTTTAAATATGTGCCATTCTCACTGGTGTAAAGTGGTATCTCATTGTGGTTTTGACTTGATTATAAGTGATGTTGAACATTTTTTCATATACCTGTTTGCCATTTGCATTTCCTTTTTGGATAAGTGTCTGCTTAGCTCTTCTGCCCACTCTTTGACTGGATTGTTTACTTTGTTTTTGTTGAGTTGTGTGAGCTTTCTCTCTGTTGATCTTTGTGATCAGTCCCTTATAAGTTGTATGAAGTGCAAAAATTTTCTCCCAATCAGTAGGGTGTCATTCAGTAATCCCAGCTGTTTATCTTTTCCTTCACTTTCTTTGCTTTGATGGATGAGTCTTTAATGATATTACTGAAATGTGTGTCATGCAGTGGTTTGCCTATATTTTCTTCTATATATTTTATGCTTTCGGGTCTTATGTTCAATTCTTTTATCCATTTTGAGTTGGTTTTTGTGCATGGCATAAGGTAGTAGTCTAGTTTCATTCTCTTGCATGTGGTGGTATGGTTTTCCCAGCACCATTTATTGAACAAATCTTGTTCCATTGCATATTCTTTGCTCCTTTGTCAAAGATTAGCTGCCCATATATGCATGGCTATATTTCTGGGCTTTCTGTTCGATTCCAATGTTCTGTGTGTCTGTTTTTGTTCCAGTACCATACTGTTTTAATTATCATGGCTTTGTAGTATAGTTTGCAGTGCATGTGTAATAACTCCATTCTCCTTCCTTTTAGTAAGGATAGCTTTGGCATTTTGAGGTTTTTTTGTCACTCTATATGAATTCCATCAATATTTGTTCTATTTCTTTGAAGTATGTCATTGAGATTTTTATCAGGATTACATTGAATCTATAAATTGGAACCTGTGGCTTTTAAAGATTTGGTGGTATGTATTTTGATTTTGTTTTTTTCCTGGCAAAAGAATATAATATGTTTGTGTGTGTATGTTTGTGTGTGTTCATTTTGAAGTTTATAAAAATTATCATAAAGTCAACTGGGAATATATTTTTAAAAATATTTTGATGTGTTATATATTAATAAATTTAATATTAAGAGGATTAAATTTCCATTAAAATATGTGAAAATTTAAAACTTAAAGGAAAAGGTATTTAGAAAAGCATACCTTAGGTTTACCCAAACCAGAACATTTATAAAAAAAAAGCTAAAAAAATTAGATAATCTCAAATTGTGGTCCAGCTCAAAACCTTAAGTTGCATTGTTTCTCAATATTCAGATTCTCTAGGATCCCCAAGCAGTAGAAGGTAAAACGAATATTCCTCTGGGAAGAGAATTTCAGATCTTTGATTTTGGTCTCCTGTTCATTTATCAAACCACATTGAATCCTGTCCTTGGTTGGATAATATATAGGGCCACCAAGTAAGTTCTAAGAGCCACCTGGGGGAAATGATTAAAATCATGTGGCTAAGCTCTTCAAAACATAGAGAAAAATTGATATTGCCTGTCCCTGTGAGAGGAAAAGAAATCCACAAGAATGATAACTTTAATGGAGCCTTGGGTGTTGCTCGACTTCCAGTGTATATTCTGTAGTGCAGCCAAATCTTCTAAACTGAAGGATTGTGGTATTGGCCAACAGGAGAGTAAAATAAATGTATGGGATATGGAACATTGTTTACATGTGGTTTTGTGTCATTCTTTTAAAAGTGGGGAGGGAGCACAATGATATACAATAAAGGAATATGGGTGTTCTGGGGTGGGTGGGAGTGGGGGTGGTAATGCATGCCTATGGAGGTGAGGTGCCATAAATCATAAACAGTGAAGTAAACCAATGTTGTTTCAATTAATTAAAATTACAAATAGTAATTCTTACTATTCTACTCAGCTTATTGTGTTACTTTAGATGTTTAAAAGATTTAACTTGGTAGAAAGGAAATAGCATGTGCTAAGTCAGGCAGATCTGACTCTGTCATTTACTATCTGAGTGAATTTGGGTAAGAATGTACCTGAAACATGGGACATGTGATGTAAATACTTCCCAAAGAAGGAATGTATGAATAAAAGCAATTAACCACTCAATCTCAGGGATGCTAATTTCCACCTCAAAAATGATATAGTTAAAAAAGTTTGTTATACATAATCTAATGTAAGTAGTCAAAAAAGTCAGTGATTACAGGATTTTGCTTTTGATCTTATAGGTTATATGAAAGAAAATGTTTTTTTTTTAAATATTTTATGCATGCATACAAGAACTGGGGTACAGGCCAGAGGTGCGAGGGGTGAGAGGATTCACCAGAGACAGAGTGGGGAACAGAACAGGCAGACTGACTGAATATACTGCTGAGGGAAGCAGCAGGTGAGACAGGAGAGATCTGTTGTGCCATGTGGGTAGCTCCCTGGCTAGCCAGGGATTGAACTCAGGCTGCTGCGGACAGCTTCACAGTGCTATGCTTAACCCCTTGTGCCACCAAGGAGGCCCTGTGAAAGAAAATGTTTTAAAGGAATAAAGTCTATTTAAACCCATCAGCTTTTGTTTAATTTTCATGTGATGGTACCAGATGACCAGGCATTTAGTACAAAGACATGAGAATGGAATCTCTTCTCCTTCCTAAAGGATCTTGACAAAAGTGTGACAACTCAGAGAAAAAAAATTAGGCTTTATTATAAAAGAGAAATTAAAAGATCACATTTAGAATGGTTTCTTGCTAGTGTTTGTTTTGTGCAAACATTCAGCATAGCACTTCAGTGCTGTAGTAACTTCAGGCTGCTGTGATCTTTTAAGATAGGAATATGTATGTTATTTTTGTTTCCATATTAAATTTATACAATTTATTGAAATGTGAAATTGTAAATTATTTGTATGGCCCTTCCTCGCTAATCACTTTGCAGTGTGTTTCCTGAGTTCCATTCAGACATGCTTGATTCCTTTCCCCTGACCTGCTTGAATAGAATCTTCACATTCTTACCCATCAAGCATTTCTTGGAAACCCTGCCCTGTGTCTACCAATGCAATTCCCATTGTATCTTTGACATTGCTGGCCAAACATGATAATGCTGTCCTACTCCACCCCACTGTGTCACGTAGGCTAAGCTGCAGCTCTCTGCTGGCCACTCTTCTGCTCCTCCCTTGCAGTGGGTATGAACTTTGGATCACTGCCTTTTCTTCTTTATGTTTCTATCTGATCTGATCCAAGGTAATATTGTCTAAGACCATGGCGTTTTTCATTTGATTTCAAATACTAAATCCCCTGGTAGATTCACAGACCTATTGCTCTCTATGCCTGATATGAGTTACTGGGTTAAGTTCATTATACCTGGTTTACTTTCTCAAGAGCCAGACCTCTCCAGGGAACTTATTCAGGACCTTGTGTTAAAAGACTTTGGTAAAGTCACCCCACCAGCACTACTCACCAGTGTGTCTGAATCTCAGTTACAAGTGAAGTACGGGTTTTTTTTCCCCAGAGGTACAAATAAATTTCAGCTTGACAAATATTCCAGAAACCCAGAAATTGGTAGTAGAAGCCCATGTATAACTCAAGTTGAATCATTATTATCATCATTCAGAAAGTTTTAGATATGGGAATTTTACCTAGTGATCTAGCCTCCATTTTTTGGTTATCCTTGCGTAAATTACTTAATCTCCCTAGACCTCAGTTTCTTTATACATGAAAGGAGATTAGTATTAGTGCTTATGTCATATATAAATTAATGGGTTAATATAAGGGTACACAATAGTCCTATACATGGTAAATACTACATGCATGTTAGATATTATAATTATGCCTTATATTGCCTCCTAAGATGGAAGCCTGTAGATATGTTTGCCTTAATTTTATCTTGATTTAGTATATTTTGATACCATGATACACATAATACCTTAAAAACTTATTTACTTTATATTTAAACTTTCTTCTGAGGAGTTCATAGGCTATAACAAACAGAAATCTTGTAATATGGCACATCCATAACTCAATCAATTAATTATGTCTTCATCACTAGATGCATAAAATTGGTAAAAGCCTTACATCACATGATGGGATATGTAAGCTAATAGAATGGAAAATTTTCTTCATACTCTAGATTATCCTTCTCCTCCTTTGCCTTTTTACCCAGTGAGTGGCAGGGACGTTCAAACGACTGCTCACATTGTAGCTTTCGTTCAAGTCATGGCTTACCCTCACAAAGGCACAACTGATGATTCCAGATGTCCATTAGTCACGGCACCACGGAGACAGACCCCACCGATCAGTTTGTAAGCTGTGGGCAGATCATGAAATTGTCTTGCCACCATAGAGATAAACAGTGCATATGTGCTATTAGTTCAGAGCTGAAGAGAGAGGAATATTAACTATCCAATCAGATAGGAAACATGCAAGAAAAAAGAATATGTTTTTAAAAAGAAGAAATACAAACTCTAAGGACATAAACAAAGGTAGGAGGTAATAGAGAAGAGTCTGACTTTTGTGGTAGTATTGCCGTCTTTGATTATTGCATGGGGCCGACCCACGCAGGCTGGAATTATGTCTAACATTTTACGGCGGCGGATTGGACTAGCCAGAGGCTTGGAACCTTGTGGATTTGTGGCTCTTCAGAAGTGCTTCTGTATTGGAATGTGTTTGTGTTTGCCTTTATTTGTTTTTAATAAAAAAAACTTGAAGAAAAAGTTTCTGCCTTGGTAGATTTTCTTTGGAATCCCAGAAAGGGCTCTTGAGGGCTCTGTGGCTCTTTTGTGATGATAAACCAGAGCTTTGAGCTTGTCCCAGTTGGAATTCCAGACACTAAAGAAGCCAACTTTAATTATTATTATTGTTGTCTACAGAACTGAGCCCCTCTCTGAGTATTTAGATTTATACTAATAATCTTCTAAACATATTAGTGTTTTCTTTCTTTCTTTTTTTTCTTCAGCTAAGCTTGGACTACAAACAAAGCAGGGGAAACTTCACAATAGGGCTTCAGAGGTGCCAAAGTTTTGAGTCTCTAAGTGAGTACCTGTGGTACGGTGCAGTTTATTGAGAGGGAACATTAATAAAAGCAGGGCCTGCAGTTAAGAATGAATTTTAGAACTTTAGAGGAGATGATTAGCTGAGAGAAAATAGCAAGTTAGATAAGTGTGGTCTCTGTGAAAGAAGAAACATTTTATAATATCTGATTTTCCAAAATGAGACATTAATAGATTTGAAACTAATCATAGTTGTTTAAATTATGTGAGGAAACTCAGATTTTTTTTAAGATTAAGACTTTCACATCCTTAATCTTCTGTAAGAACTGGTTGTATTATGTCCAAAATAGATTCCTCAGTTTCTACTTAAGCATATAGCCCAGCAGAGAATTTGGTATCAATTGTTATAACCCTTTCCAACTGAGAACAATCTGACAGTAGTTTCAGGCCCAATCTGTGCTAACAGCTATTTCATTTTACCTTTGACATTTTAACCCATTCGTTGCAGGCCTGTCTCCTGAATTTACTCCTTGTTTCATGTAATAACTATCAATTATGTAGGATAGTCACTATTATTTCATTCTATTCACTAAAGTCTTATTAATCCTTTACTCCTGCAACTATTCTCCTTTAAGTTAAATTAAATAAATATTTACTGAATACTGACCATAAGCTACTCTCAGTGTTAGAGTCTTAGAAAACAAAGATGATTCATTTTGTATTCTTAAAACAATCACCCCTGGGACAGGAGGATGTGAGCAACATATAATCTTACTCTTGCAATACATTTTCACAAATGTTAAATAGAGGGTGCACAGTCTGGACAGCAGCCAGAGTGACTAGCTATGCCAATGGAAGTTGGGAAATTCTTGCCTAAGTAATAGCATTTTCCAGATGAAAAACTAAGGAAGACATTCCAGGTGAATCAAAAACACTGTGTTAAGAGAATGGGTTACATATTTTGAAACTTTTTGTATGAAGCCTGGATGGACCCAGAACTTGTATTAACATAAAATCAGCTAGGAGCTCTTTTCTAATCTTATACCTCATCTTAAGTTTCCGTCTCCTCTTAAAAATGTTTATTCTGTTTATTCCAGTTGAAGGATAATTCTACTTTATAACATTAGGAGAATAAAATAGTAATTGAAAATTTTGGTTTTCTTACAATTTTTTGAAACATCACATCTTCCTATCCCAATTAATGTATTCTTTTCCAAATTATTGCACTTCAAGTTGCTTTAAAGTGCTTCCATTCTTCTAATCATCAGACTTCATCCTTACCATTGTTAATCTACTCTTACTTCTATCAATGAGTATTTACCCTTCCTGTGTTTAAGTGTACCCGTGTAAAACAGTCCTAGAGAAAGCAACCAGTGCTTTTTAAGTTAATTATAATAATATCTCTATTACTTACCATTTTCCAAGAGCTTTAGATACATTATATTATTCAATCTTCACAGTCACCCTAATAAAATGATTATCATTATTTGCAATTTTTAAAAGAAGAAATCTGAACAGATAGGCAATTTAGCCACAAAATTTGACTCTGTTCTGACTTACCCTATGCATTGTACTGATAATACGGCAACTTTTAGATCTTTTCCATGTCTCGTAAGTGAGAAAACTATTTTTCACTTTGTCTATTTTTTTCCTATGCTAGAGTCTATAACTATGTAAACAAATCCCAATTGTGGATTTGACCAAGTACTGTTGAACACCTCCTGCATAACGCCCTCTTCAAATGCTCTACTAAGGTTCATATATATGCTCAAGGAATAGGAGATTTTCTTAGAAACTGGAACGTGTTTTGCATGATCTCTGTAATTAACTTATTTCTTGGAGCACCTGATTATTATTTATAAATAATTGCTTATATTAAAAGCCTTATAGTCTAACCAAGAATGATGAAGTCAGTACCAAAATTTAAATTCAAAATTAGAAGATTAAAAAATACACATGAAGCATCCTCATTAACCAGAAATTCAGTATTTGATATGCCTTTTGCTGCTCTCCCAAAATTCCAGACTCCCAGGCCATCATCCAACCCAGGAATGCCCACAGGATAGCCACAGATCTTACCATCTCCTTAGCCTTTAAGTATCTTGGCCATTGCTTTAGAACTAAAAATAACCAGTGCTTGGGATCATCGTAAAAATTTGTTGGCAGATACTAAAAACACAAATGGGAAATTCTGTTACATTAGTTTTTATAAGATGTGAGAAATATACTTTATCAAAGTAAAGGACACACTTAGGAAGCTGTTGTGGATAAAAAGGTTGGCAATTTATTGGAAAGCATCAGGGGATATTGAGCTGGAAGAAGAACAAACAGAAGCAAAGTTGGAGGCTTTGTTAAAAGAAAGTACACATGTTATTAGTCTGCAAGATATAAATCTTTTTGAAGAGAAGTGAGTTCACAAAAGCAGGACAGTGTCTGTCCTCTTGTGCTCTTGTTCTCTTGCTTATGAGATCATGAGGGGAAAAAAAATTGAACCAGCTTTCTATCAAATGACCAAAATATGGTACAAAGTATATGCTCCTAAAAAAATAAGATGGAAATGTGAAGGTGGTGATAATTCCTCCAGGAAACCACTGGAGGTATTATAATAGATGCATATTTAAAAGCACCTCCTATATAACTTTTCCTGATGTAGAAACAGCCATTGAGGATTTTTTCTGATCTTGTTTGTAATTCTATGATTTCTTTTACTGTGAAAATGCTTGGCAAGCATTTCTTATGAAACTGAAATAATGTCCTTGCCAATCCCAGAAAAGGAGAAAGGAATAACTCCTGTGGAGAAAGAAGGAGGAGAAGAAGGTGTGAAGAGTGGTGAAGTAAAGGAATGCTGTTTTGGCATCTCATCCATGTCAGTGACAGCAGGTGCCAGAGAGGAAAAGACGACCAAATAAAGGGCAAGGAAACCACAGAGAAGACACAAAGAGGGAAACAAATCCATCTGCCCTGTGCCTCATTAATCTTGTCAGAAAAACTTGCTGCTGAGAAATGGTAATCTTCTCACTGCCCAAAGTCACCTCCCTCACAAGAATGTTTTAAAGGTATGCTATATCTAATGACTGAACCATTTAATAAATTACTTACTTATGTTACTATAAAAGCCAGCCCAGCAGCTGTAACCTACATGTAAAGCACTAAATCCTTATACCTGACTTTCTAAAGGTTCCTCTAAATCATATTTAGTGACAGGGCAAGGTCCATAGGAATCAGGATTTAGTGGCAGAGCATACTTCATGCTGTTTGGGGGAGGTCAGGAGGTCTGCCTTGGATTTCTTCCCAGTAACCTCATCTAGGTGAATCAGCAGGTTACAGATCTCATGATTGTCTTTAATGATCAGAAACTTTTATAGGAAGATGGTGAGAAACAGAAAAAGACCAAGAGTTAATAATTACCATCAACCAGTATCAGGATATTATTATTTCTCCTTTTTAATACACCATGAAATGAGCCATTTTGTACATGCTAAAAATGTGTGTATATCCCTGAGCATTTTATTTCTATTGTTAGCCAGAAAAAAAGCACCCAAATAACTGAAAAGTGTTTAAAGCTCACAGTACCTTTTCTAGGTCACAAAATATATCATATTAGATTGTGAAATTGTCAATGCCAGCTTCTAAGACTCATATATTTTTTATCACTCATCATATGAAAATGCCTTTTTAACATATTAAATCAAAGGAAAGAGAAAGAAAAGGAGTGCAGAGGAAATAAAATATATTGAATTTGTTTCATTCAAAACACAGACATCCATTGCCTTGTTCATCCTCAAAACAACTCTTAGCTGAATTAAGAAACTTCATCTCAAGGTCATAATAACTTTGAGAAAATTGGTATTTGATTCCAACTTTGTCTGATATGAAAGGCTGAATTGTTTGCTCTGGAGGGAAGATGTATACAAACCTTCCAATGCCCTTGAAACCATGCCACATTACTGACTGTCTTCTTGTTCTGCACATAGCATGATATTGTATCCATTTATGGAGTGTTTCTGAATAATCCTTGGCTTTCATTATTACTTCCAATTTAAAAACTTCTGAGCTGGAAGAACATGATAAATCCAAAAACTTATATTTACAGAATCTCAGAGAAGCCCAAAGCTCACCCAAGCATTGCTAGTTCCACTCACTGTAGGAGGCACAGTAGTTCTTGCTGGTTTTGAACCCACAAACATATTGGGAATATTCACCATGTGTGGGTAAGTATAGGAAAATCACATGAAATATGAAATTAAATATGAAGAAACTATCTCAATTTTTTTTATAAATTTTATTTTTATATTCCCCCATACAATTGCAAACGCCCCATTCTGACCCCAATCCTTCCCCTCCCGCCTCTCACCCCCCAAAAAGTGTCTCTGGTTCATAGTTTTTTGTTGATTTTGATTTTCACTTTCTTATATTCATTTTCCTGGTCCCTTATTTAAGTTTTCTAGATTCCTGCTATGAGTGAGACCATCCGGTATTTTTCTTTTTCTTTTTGGCTTATTTCGCTGAGCATGATCCCTTCCAGCGCCATCCATGTTGCTGCAATTCCACTCCTAGGTATTTACCCAAAGGACACAGAAACATCAATTCCAAAGAGCACCTGCACCCCTATGTTTATAGCAGCACTGTTTACAATAACTAAGCTTTGGAAACAACCCAAATGCCCAAAAATAGATGACTGGATCAAGAAGATGTGGTACATATATACCATGGAATATTACTCAGCATTCAAAAAAGATATCTCAATTTTCTTATTTTTAAATGGCTATAACAATAATGATTCATACATGCAATGAAGGTTGGTAAGCTACTATGAATAAAGCAGCTCAAAGCACAGAAAATGTTAATGTGAGGTTTATGAATATTGTTTTCATAATTATGATTTAGATTGTTAGGTTTCTATTTTGTTTTAAAAGATTTATTTATTTATTTATTTGTTTATTTATTTATTTATTTATTTATTTATACAAGCACTGGGTACAGTCAGAAGCACGGGAGGGTGAGAGAATTCACCAGAGCCAGAGCGGGGAACAGAACAGGCAGACTGATGAAATACATTGCTGAGGGGAGCAGCAGGCATGGCAGGAGAGGTCTGTCGCGCCATGCGGGACCCTCGCTGGCAGCCAGGGATCGAATCGGTGCTGCAGAGGCTGCGGGCAGCTTCACAGACCAGCGCTCAACTGCTGCGCCACCAGGGGAGACCCAGGTTTCTATTTTTTGAGATAGGAATTCACTAACTACAGAATCCTAAAATGAAACACTTTATTTTTTGCTTCCCTTCCCATGGCAATTTCATGGAAAGTGATTGCGCAAAAGTGATTGGGTCCATTAATAAAGGACATACAAAAAAAATAAGCTATAGATGATAATATACTGCTCATAGTTGCAAATTTAGTCCTCAGTAAGTTGTATACTTGTAAATAGCTCAAGATTTCTACCCCGCATATGTCCTAAAACCGTAATTGAAATTCATTTTCTACACATCCCAACTCCTATCCCTTCTCGACCCTTGTAAACATAGAAAACTACATGACTACATTTAAATAATGAAGCTTTGCTTAATTGGTGGCCTTTTCCTGAAGGTCTTAATGTGTTTCAGGACTGTCCATCCTCTAACTTGCTAGTCCACTACTCTGAAATGTCTAATTTTATTTTCATATTTGTTGTGTGAGAACAGGCGGGTGAAGATGAGGCTATGTGGTATCCAGAGGCTGCAAACTGAAATCCTGTGTTTCTCACAACCAAGGTTTGGTGCAGACAGACCTGGTCTGCCCATTTCTCTCTGTGCTGTAAAAATGACCTTCACCCTGACATAGAAAGAGAAGCAACATAATTATGAAAGACTGTTGTTGCTTACCTATGGGAGATGGAGTTTTCTGAGCACTTGGACTGTATCACATTGGCTTCCCTGTTTTCTAACATCTAGTCTCTGCAAGTTGACCTGCACTCTCAGAAGCTGCAGAGGTCAAAGTTAATTCTCAGTGCCCATCAAGCTCATTTTATGAGCTTGCTCCATGAAGCATGGGGAAGATGACTCATATCAATGCTTTCCCTTCTGTTCAATTCTGAAATCTGTTGAAAAGGTTTGTTTTTCCCTAAGATTTTTCACCCAAATATACTCTACCTTTTCTACCTTCTGACCTATACCTATTAAAAAGATAATATGTACATATTTATGAGTATATACACAAAATATTCAAGCTAAAGCAATTTCCTACCATCCCCATAAACTGAATTTCCTTTGCATTAGTCATGTTTCATACATCCCATATATTCTGATTATAAATTTGATAATAAATTATATCTTTTTGATTTCTGTAGAGTACAAGTTCTCACTATATTCTCTTGAGGACATATGATATTCAACTTTTATAAATGCTAAATAGAACACTTCTGTTTTTTCTTCTGTATTTGTCAGCAAAGAATGATAGAAAGTGGTCAAACCAGGGAATGGAAGAGTTTAAGCAAATGGAATTTTCTTTTACCAACAATTATTAAAACAACATGGACAGGTTTCATTCTTTCAAGAAATGACTGGTAAAGTTAGCTTTATAAAGTATTTCTTGCAACCATTTAATTAAATTTAAATCTTATGTAGTATAATTTAAGACTTATGTAGTGTAGCCTCTTCTTTGCAAGAATGCGCTGTTTTAGGGAGTCAATTCTCAGAAGTTTACTTGTTTTCTGTAGTGTTCCAACATGCATGGGACTCCCTGCAACCCTCTCTTCATCTCTCAGCATCTCTGAGAACAGGAAATGAAGGAACAAGACCTATCATAGATTTTATGAGCTTGGTGGAGATTCTACTTCAACACAAAATGGAAGTGTGATGCCTTAGCAGATGTGATATTGTCCCTCACTGTTTTTTGGTCAATGGTACTTCCTCAAAAAAAAAAACCATGAGGAAAAACAGTTCCTATTACAGATCTGATCCTATGCCTTTGCTCCATTGAATGTTCACATGCTGATAGATTCGTTCTTGAAAATTTCAAATAAAAGAGGCTTATGTAAGCTGATGACTAAATAGAGATTTCAGAGAGGTATGACTTGTGAAAAAATCATGCTCCAAAGGTGAGATGTTGGCTCAGCCTCAAAATCTGAACCTAGGTTTAATGAATGGCAGGTCGCTGGCCTTGGGCATGCTAGCAAGATTCACTTTGAACTTCCTTGGTGCATCAGAGACTGCCAGTGCCAACAGTGCTGTCTTAAATCTTGATCCCTAAGGAGACCAGACTAAATTACCATGGGCACAAAGTGGACATGCAGTTATTTCATACTTTCTGTTTCCTTCAGTATATGACTTCCCTGGAAATGTATTTTCATTGGTAACTAGATTTTACATTTTTTAAGATGCCAGTATAAACAATTTCTTTCTAAATAAATGCCTCCCATATCTGATGTATAGGTACAGCCTAGTGTGAGCCAACCATGCTATTAGGAAACTAATAAATATGTCTTCTTTGTTTTCTATTAAATAAGAAAAAGCGAGACAATATTGCTTGTGCCAGATCAAGTTTTGACTGGTATGTGCTTATCCTTTACATAACAAGTGTATTTTATAAGAAAAAACACAGGGGAAATATTTTTATTTATTTTATTAGTTGTACAAAAGCCATGTTGGCAACTGAAGAACCAATAAACTAAAATTGTCTCATGTGGTTCTTATTATGGAATCAAATAGTAATGTAAAAGGCAAGCACACACCAATCATAAACCCATCTGGCTGAAACAACAGGAAAATGTGGCTCCATTTTCATTAGTAGAGAGAGGCATATATTTCATGATGTGTTGTTCAAGCCTGGCTCTAAAGGCACTCCTTGTGCACTATAGCATTTTGTACCAGGCAAGGGGTGCTGTATCTACTATTTGAGGTTAATGTAATCACATGGCTTGGAGAGAGAAGACTGCTCTGTCCTGCAACAACCACACAGCAATGGGGACTAGAAATACACTTTTGGGCATTCTGCGAAGGAAAGCATGTTGAACCAGTGCATGATATATCTACAATCCTTGTGATATATACTTGGCTTGTTTGTGGCAAATAAGTTGACATGCATCTAACCACCAAAATTTCTTTCCAGAATGTTTAGTCTTTTCAGTAACCAGACAAAACCATTCAAACTCTGGAATCAAAAGACTGCCTGCATAAATATTTTCTAAGTTCATTCAGAGTTCCATGGAAATATAAGGGTAGCTATTATCAAAATAAAGTAGGTATTCATATGGAGGGGTTGCCTCAGCAAGACACAGCACAAATGAATGATCTTTATCATAACAGAGAGTAGCCATTTGGGTCTTTAAGATGTGTTGACATGTATGAGCACTAGTTCTTATTTTGGGGAATAGAAAATAGTGGGTCCTGAGACTCATGGTTAGGTCCTTCTGCCTGAATTAATTTTCTAGCATCTCCTTGTGACTTGGTTTAATGTTTGTTTCTTTGTTCCTGCTTGTGAATAGGTGGTTAAATGATCATATTACCCCAAAGTTAATCTGACTTTTTGTCCAATGTGTGCCACAACTGGGCTCCTGAACTTGCTCTGGAGACCAGAAGAAATGATAAATTAATTCTTGACATATTTTGTTAAATTGAACTCAGACTTATGTATGACTTTGATTTATTCGGTAGGAAAATATGTGCAGGACAGGAGTCAAGTCACACAAAAGTTCTAGATTTAGAACCCAATTTAAAAAGCTATACTTTTTGTCAACAAACATTTAAAAATAAAATCAAAAGAGAAAAAAGTGAAATGATCACTAAAAGGATTGTTTCTAAGAAATCAACACTAGTAGTGTTTTCATCACCAACATCCATAATTACATGCGTAAAGAAACTGCTGCTGGATCTATTTACTTGGTAACTAAATATTTGACCAAAGATATAATTGGAACTGAAACAACCACTCCTTTGGAGAATGACCAGCTATTGAAGATTGTATTAGATTATTGTTTTTAAGGATCTAGAATCAGCTCTAAGTGAGGAAAATTTGTTGTTTACCCTCCTGGAATCTACTATCTCTGGAGTCGTGTGTAAAAAAGTGTCACTGACATCTGGCACCATTTTTTATTCTTATTATGGAATGAGAAAAGCTGATAAGAAAAAGCCCAGTGAGTCTTGGCTCTGACATCAGGAGACTCTAGAATATTAGATTTAATATCTAATAGCTATGATATTATTTGCCAGATGTCTTTCTTTTGGAAATCTATTAGGAGAATAGCCCATAAGGATTTTTGCTTACTATTTTATCATCAAAGCTTAAGCCAGTGTGTATATAGAGTAGATATTCAATATATGCTTTTCCAGGAAAAAAGCAAGTGAATGAATGCTTCTAAACTTAATTTTTCTCATATAATAGACTAACATTTATCTTAAAATATTATTTTAAGGACTGAATACATGTGAAATCTTGCAATTCTTGACAAACCATATTTAGGTGTTAAAAATGTTCAGTGGCATCTATTATTTAACATACAATCCATTTACATAGGAAATACTTGAATTTTTTTCTCAGTCTGGTGCCTTCCTTGATTGTCTTTAATAATTAATGTGCTCCTTGGAGGTGAAAATGAGGTTAAATTTTGAAGAAAGAGAAAAAGAATGCAGATTCAAAAATAATATCATATAAATCTGGAAGGCACACACAAACCAAAACATTTTTGTTTCACAAAACACCCAAACCCTGACCACTGTTAATATATCTCCATTGAATCCTGGAAGGCTTTTATACACAAGTCAAGAATTAGTAGATTTACACTGTAAAAACCATCTCAGTTCAATTTATTTGAATTCCACAACTTTGGAGAGAAGGATACACAACCACTGCATTTATTTTTCTTTCATAAATACAACAATTTTGTTCTTGAGCCATTGACCCTGTAATGGAGATCAACATGAATAAGAAAACAGCAAATGGGGTGAGCAAGTATTGATCATTTTAATGTTGTGTTACATCATGACTCACAGAGACTGAAGGAAGCGAGCAAGGGAGCTGGGGAGGTCAATATCTCTGCAGATATGGGAGAGAGAAATAAACCCGCCTAAGCTGTAAGAGCCACACCTGTTGGGAACTGAAATGCAGGCCAGCAAGGGCGAGGGCCCAGGTCTTCTGAACCAGCTCTGGGGCCTGTGGATGTGTATGTCGCCAGGCCTCCTGTGTATAAGCCACTGATTAATCCTTTGAACAGCACTGCTTCTGTTTCTGAAGGCAAGACTGGAGCTCAGCACAGCACTGTGCCAAGCCACTAGAAAGGAAAACCAACGCTGGCGCTGATCTGTCAGCGCTGTGTTCCCATCTACAATGTTTATTCCTCTAAATCTTTTAACAATTAAAATACTCTCAATTAGTATACAAGCATCTTTATGATTTGCTATATTCTTTCAACTTTCAGTGTAACATTGTTTATTTTAACTTCAATTTACTTTTGATGTGGTGCATGTATACAATTTACCACAGAACCTGTTTTAACATTTAACAGCACGCTTCCTTTTTCCTTTCTCAAACTATTTTCAATCACATGTTTTACATTTTCTTTGGATTCAGATATATTTTCAACAGATAGACAGTAAAACAAACAGAAATAAGTTGATTTTGGTAAACAGCGGAGATGTAACACGAGGCAAAAGTTCAATTTACACTTTATATGTTTCTCTATTCCTCCCTCCCCCCTTTTTTTTTTTGCCAAAGGATACAATTTTCATTTTAACAAATAGATAATTTAAACTAGCGGAGATAATCAGACCAGTAAAGTCTGGCATTTTCCTTGGGTGCACAGTCTCTTCTTTATCTGAATTATCACCCTGTGTCTGCAGTACTTCTCTTAGTTTAGTACATTGGAGGGAGGGTTGCAATTCATACTATCTTATTTAAAATACAAAGTATAGTTGCTACCACCACCCACTGTCAGCAACAAAATTCTCTGGTAAAAACAAATAAACTTAGGAAAAAACTTCTAAAATAGTGTTTGATTCTTAAATATGTCAGTGAATGTCAGTGAATACTGTCATTGCACTTCTTCAGATCAAATAAAAGTAAGATGATATTTCTAATAGCCCACCAATTATGGAACTAAGTCTAAGGAACTCAGTCTTATCACAACCTGTTTCAAAGGGCTCATGGAGAATACTTTCTCC
Organism: Talpa europaea; assembly: GCF_964194135.1. Taxonomy (NCBI): domain Eukaryota; kingdom Metazoa; phylum Chordata; class Mammalia; order Eulipotyphla; family Talpidae; genus Talpa; species Talpa europaea. Next base: position 29,535,734 of record NC_140068.1, on the reverse strand, counting down.
CTGTAATTCCAGTGTGTTTTAAGCAAGTGGAATCCTGAGAAATAAAGAAAGAGGAAAGTACTACAGCAATGATTCTCAACATATGGCTTGGCATCCTGGTCTCCTTAAGAGTCTCTTGGATTAAATGATGTATGATTAAAATTTCTACAACATGTCTTCAAGTAAATTAATATTTGAATGCTTACATATGTTACCTAATTATTCCCTCCAAAGACACATTGAACGAGCTGCTTTCTCCACTTGCACTTGAGAAACAGGGTCCCACAGAGGTTTAGGAACATGAAGGAGCCATCATCTAGCCCCAGGTCTGATGGACACAAACCCACGGATAAGTAGAGTCCAGTCTCCTCCAAAGGCAACATTCGTCTTCTTTTTTATTATTTATTTATTATTTTGTTCATTTATGTACAATAATTAATTTCTTACCTTATTGTTTCCCCACCACCACTGCATCCTTGACCATCACCATAGTCCCTTGTGTTCTCACACTCCCTCCCCTGCTCTAGTCCTCAGATCTATGGTTTGCCTGCAAATTTTGTCTTTCCCCTGATCCCAAAGGCCACATTTTAAAGGCAGTTAGCTGTGTGCATAATAAGGAAGCGAGAGGCAGAGGAGGAAAGTCAGTTCAGTATGCGTTCTGCTTTGCTCCCTATCACCACCTTCCTTACTTTATCTTCTCAACCCCTTGCTCAGCTAAAACTCTATTTGCTGTGTAAATATTAATTTCTATTGACCCAAGCTTAACAGCTTTAAACAACATCCAATTATTAGCTTACAGTTCTGTAAGGTTCACAAGACATGGCTGGGGTCTCTACACAGAGCACTACAAAATCCAAATTTTGGCCAGGCTGAATTCTTGCCTAGAGGCTCTGGGAGAAAATCCTCTCCAGTGGTCATTCTTGCTGGCAGAAACCGGTACCTTGTAGTTGGGTGACTTAAGTCAGCATTTCCTTGCTGGCTGCTTTCAGCCCCTAGAAGTTCCTCCCTGGACTTTACCCCAGGACTTATACAGAAATTCTCATAGTGGATGTTTGCTTTCTCCAGGCAATCTGAGCTTGTATCTTTCCTCCTCTTTCAGCAACCAGAGAACATTTCTGTTTTGAAAGGGCTTATGTGAGTTGGTTAGATTTACTTTGATAGTCTCCTTTTCTTAAATTCAGCTATACCACTTGGCATAGCCTACTTCCTAGAGTACAATCTATTTTCATCACTATCCCAGAAATTAGAGCAGGAATCCTAGGGGCCAACATAGACTTTAATGAGTCACACTGAGAGGTCATCTTGTTATTCCAGTATATTTAAAATAACCTTAGAGTAGGACAGAATGACCTTAGAATAGGAAAGAATGTATCCAAAGAGTATATATGTAGATTTTTTTTATTTTTATTTTTTTATTTTTTATTTTTTTAAATAAATTTTATTTTTATATTCCCCATACAATTGCAACCCCCTTATTTTGACCCCAATCCCTCCACTTCCTGCCCCCCACCCCCCATAGATTGTCTCTGGTTCATAGTTTTTTGTTGATTTTGATTTTCACTTTCTTATAGTTATTCATTTTCCTGGTCCCTTATTTAAGTTTTCTAGATTCCTGCTATGAGTGAGACCATCCGGTATTTTTCTTTTTCTTTTTGGCTTATTTCGCTGAGCATGATCCCTTCCAGCGCCATCCATGTTGCTGCAAATTGCATGTGTTTATCTTTTTTGAATGCTGAGTAATATTCCATGGTGTATATGTACCACATCTTCTTGATCCAGTCATCTATTTTTGGTATATGTAGATTTTAAAGTATATTATTAAATCACACAATTATGCAACTGACAGAATCTATGAGAAAGAAATTTAAAATATAGCACTACAAAGTGTTTTGCACTAACATAGTGAATATGTGAAACTGAAAAAATATATGAATTTTTTGCAATATTTATTTTCTGGTTTATGTGATCAGTGTGTTGGTACTTAAGTGAAAAATGTTCATTAATGTTGGTATATTATCAAAATTAGTGCTGTTATAGGATTTATACCCATGAAACTACTGGGAAAAAAGTAAAGTAAGAGTAATTTCTATGAATCTGTTAATGCTCTGTGACTCCTGGTTTCCCTCTTTGTGAATGGAAGTATGTAAAAAGGCTACCTTGTGGTTGTACCACTACTCTCTTTTTTTTTAAGATTTATTGATTTATGCATACAAGAAATGGGGTGCAGGCCCAAGGTGTGTGTGTGTGTTGGCGGGGGTAAGAGTATTCACCAGAGATAGAGTGGGGAGCAGAACAGGTGGATCTACTGAAATACGCTGCTGAGGGGAGCAGCAGGAGAGACCGGAGAGGTCTGCCATGCCATGTGGGTCAGCTCCCTGCCTGGGATCACTGGAGATCGAACTCATGCTGCAGTGGCTGATGACAGCTTGGTAACACTGTGTCTTTAACCCCTGCACCACCAGGGAAGGCCCTATACCACTACTCTCTATATTTTTTAAGATTTATTTATTTATGCATCCATGAACTGGGGTAAAGACCAGAGATGGGGTGGCGGTGAGAGGATTCATCAGAGACAAAGTGAGAAACAGAACAGGCAGATTGACTGAAATACACTGCTGAGGGGAGCAGCAGGTGAGTTAAGAGAAGTCTGCTGTGCCATGTGGGTCTCTTCCCTGGCCTGGATCAAACTTGTGTGCAAGGGATTAATATGCAGCACTTTGAAGCTATCCACAACCACTGCAGCATGAGTTCGATACCCAGCCAGGGAGCTGACCCACCTGGCACAAAGACCTCTTCTGTGTTACCTGCTGCTCCCCTCTGGGTGTATTTCAGTCAATCCACTGTTCTGTTCCCCACTCTGTCTCTGGTGAATCCTCTCACCAACCCCACCCCATACCTTTGGTCCTTACCCTAGTTCTTGTACGTGTTAAAAAAATGAACACCTGGGCCTCCCCGGTGGCGCAGCGGTTGAGCGCTGGGTTGCGAAGCTGCCCGCGGCCTCTGCGGCGCCGGTTCGATCCCCGGCTGCTCCCCGGCCACCAGAGGAGGGTCCCACATGGCGCTCAGACCTCTCCTGCCGCCCGCTGCTCCCCTCAGCAGTGTACTTCGGTCCTTCTGCCTGCTCTGCTCCCCGCTCTGGCTCTGGTGGATTCTCTCACCCTCCCGCGCTTCTGACTGTACCCAGTGCATGTATAAATAAATAAATAAATTTAAAAAAAAAAAAATGAACACCTGATTAAAAAATAATGCTCTTCATTTCTTAATGATTATTTTCTGGTATTGTCCACTCAGAAAGAACTATCAATCATGAATGTTATATACATTATGGACTCCAATCTTGATGCCTACAGAACTTATCACAAAGTTAAAGGGGTACACATTCAAAGGTAATCATTTCCCTCACTGCTAAATAAGTAGGCATACAAAATAAGTAAATTATAAACAGTGCATTTAATTTTTTTTAAATTGAGGTAACGTTGGTTAACATTACTGTTTATGTTTTGAAGGTATTGATATTCCCCTTCAGGTGTTATTACCATACCTCACCCCCCCCACTAAAGCACCCACAGTCCATCCCCATAGTCCACTGTGCTCCACCTACACTTTGTTCACATCTCTTCTTTCCCCTCCTCTCTGGTAGGCTCAGTTCTATAGTGAGCTTTGGAGGGAATGTTGTTAGTTAGGCTTTTACTTTCAAACTTCTATCTTACCAGTTCTCAATTTTTTTTTTTTGTATTTCTTATTATGGTCAATTTCTATGATACACTAATCATATAATAATCTGGCATAATTAAATTTCATTCAAATATAAAATCTAGTTAAATAACCCTTCCCATCAAGAAAGAGAATATGTGCTTCTAGAACTACTGCAGATCTTTTTATAAGCTGAATGTAGTTAAAAGCTCTGAATGAGACAAGTGGATGAGAATACCCAGGGGAGCTGATTAAAAGTCTGTGTTGCAATTGTGAACAAGAGTGGCTACAAAAGGACATGAGACTGAGATGATTCAAAATGGAATATAAGAGGCAACTGACCTTATCTAATCCTAATGATGGGAAGCACTTTTGGACAAGAATACCAGTGGAACAATTATTTGTTGGGTAGTCCCTCAATCAGTGGGCAAGCAGTTTGTTTAGTGAACATGGGTGAATTAACATGTGTCCCAGATAACTTACTAGTTATCTGGTCTTGGGCGATTTATCTTACCTCTCTGAATCTTTTAAAGGAAAATATAGAAAGAAATTGGCATAGATTTCTTGCTTAAACTTTCCTTTTTTAAGCTAATCTGTTTTTTCCTGAATATGAAACTTGATATTTGCACTCAACAGCTTGGTTAAACTATCTACTGTTTGAGTTCTTAGGAAGGTTATCAAGAAGATGGTATTTAATGGAGTCCAAATAGTTTTAATCTTAAATTCTTTCATAGAGATTTTTAGCTATCTCAGAGGAATAATTAATTCTCTTAAGTGTGCTGTTGGGGATAATCACACTGTATTTCTCCATTGTTATTTTGGCCTCAGTTTGTTCTGAACTTTAAGAGTGATCTTTAGCAAACAATGCTTCTTTTTCTTGCTTACTGACTTTGAGAGTGAAAGACTTCCTTAGAAAAAAAATAATAACAGTACAAAACACAACAAAACAAAAAAGACATTATAAACCAGAGACATCCTGCAGGGGCCCATGAGGGAGAGGAATGAGAGGGAGAGAGCGAGGAGCACAGGGGACTGTGGTGGTGGTGCGCAGGTGCATTGGTGAAGGAAATTCTATGCGGGCTACACCTGAGGGGGTGTGTGCAAATATTGCTTAAAAATGAACAATAATGTAAAAATGAATAATAATAAAATTTTTTTTAAAAAAGACTTCTGTAGGCTCAGCACTAGAGATCTCCAGGGTAGCTCAGTAAGACCCTGTACCAACCAAGAACAAAAAGCAAGTATCAGTCTTCTGTTCCTTGGACAAAAGGCAATCTTCTTCTAGCTACTAGTTTTCTATTTCCATTTTAACACAGAAGGTAAATGTGAAACACAATCAAACAATCCCAAAGTGAAAACAAGCGGTGAAATAACACAAAAATCTCAACTAACTAAAAACTCTCAATGTGTGAATGGTCTGAAAATTTTAGAAAAATAGAAAGAAAATGGTTCACCCAAACCAACAAATCTACCAACAAAGCAAACTACTAACCAGCCAATCAGTGAACCAACCAATCAATCAAGCAGTAGCAAACAAGTCTAGAGAATTCCTGACTGACTGCCTGCCTTGTGGAGCATTCTGGGTGAGGAGCAGAACTATCAGGAAGTCCAGATAAATTTGTGTTCAAGATACTTCTGTCATATTTCTAAAGACAAGTCATCTGAAATATCCCTTACTCAAGGGACAAAAATGGGCCATTTCTTTGTACCAAGGAGGACTTATTTTCATTGTATTTCATAATTAGTTTATTTTCCTCACTTCAGTCAACACATTATCATTTCCTAGACATTGCATTTCAGACATTTTGACATTTTCTTTTCAGAAACAAATCATTCAAATGTAGACATTTCCCTTAAGGTTATGTACACTTGTGAGAGCAAGTCACCAAGTGTAGAACACCCCAATTCTATACCCCACCACCATCTTGGCATTGAATAGTAGAGTCAATTTCAAGATGTTAGGTTGGTTTTATTTTTTAAATCAGAATATCATGCGATATTAAAGTAAACTTATGTTGCCACATTATCACAATTTCACTGCTTGCTTGATGTTCCAAGCTTAAGACCTCCTCACTTACTCTGCTCTCACCAATCAACTCCTCTGTCCTTCTCCCTGCCACACAATCCCATTTTAGGGTCTTATCTCCCAAAATAAGAGAGCAGTTGTCTTCGGAATCTTTTCCTGAGCTGAGTGTCATAAATTGCAGAGTTTGGCACCAGAAATTTTTAATAGAATATGGAAAGTCATGCACCCTACTGGGAGGAGGAAGCAGAAGGGTGAGCAGGGAAGGGGAGAGCATCATGAGAAAGAACTGACTGAGCATGGAGGAAGCATTTAGCAAAAGATTCAGAGACATTAATACTAAAGTACAGTGTAAAGAGGAGTAGGAACTGACATTCCTCCCTCACCAGGTACATCTCAAGTCCCTTCTGAAAGAAGGTTTTACCTCAAAAAGCTGAAGCATTTAAAGGTTAATGTTAAAGTAATTAAGACCTTTAAATGGAGATTAAATACTAAGTAAGGGGGTAGCATAGTGTTATAAAAGTGAATCCCTGAGAGATAATGCATCTGTGTGAATCAACCTCAATCAAAATATAATCCGTGATATTCAATCATTTCCTGCATTTTTTAGAGGAAAGGGCTATGGTGTACTAGGAAACATAGGGATGGAAAGACTGGTCATAGATACAGGTATATAAATTTTAATGTCCTGAAATTGTTGCCTCAGTTCCAAGGCTAATAAATGAATACACAGATTAAATTGAATATACTTAGTGATTATACTGCTTTATAGTTTTGTCCAATGTATGACTTCACTACCTTCTGTCATTTTAACTTTCACCGTAGACTTCTGCTCTCACATTGCCCTCCCCAATTTCTAAGTGATGAGACTAATACCCAGACAGTTCAAGTGACTTGCCTATTATCAAGCAAGGGATTGGTAGGGCCAGCATTGAATCTCTAAATATTTGGCATTAGTTTCATATTCCTTCTCCTTTCACAAAAGCTGCCTCCTATTTATCCTACCTGGGCAAAGACACATATAGGATTGGTGGGGTGCACACTGGGGTTTTGATGTCCTCTACTCTTTGAGTACTACATCATTAGTGTGTAATCTTCCATGTTATAAAAATTGTTGCCTGAATGACTGATAAGACATTCAGATGCTATGTATTGCCTCTTCTTTTTGAAAAAATAATAGCACATAGAGTACCAATGCTCCAGGATAGAGAAAAACATAAAAAGTCACAAAGAAAAGCCAGAATTTCTTAAGTTTAGGATGATATGACTTAAATACTATCTTTTGTATGCTTTAAAATTAGACAAATATGAAATTAATTATAGAGCAAATATAATTGTAATGGATGTGCCCAGGTCTTTAAGTAATAGGTAGCATTGATCTAGTGCTTACTATTTGACAGCCACTGTTTTAAATGCTATCAAATGGATTGACTCTTTTAATACTTTAAACAGCTTATAAACTAGGTACTGCTATTAATTTACATTTTACCAAGGAGAAAACTGGAATCTAGAAATATTGAGTAATTTGTCTAAGACTTCATAGTTAGCTGAATGCAGACTGGGGTTTATAGCCAGTGATCTGGCACCAGAATCCACACTCTGACCCATGAGGTCAAACATATCCTGCATTATCACTTTGAAAAGTGGGAATCCTTCTAAATTTGTCTCAATTTTAAGATAACTTACATATGTCATAAACGTTGTGGTTACTGAGTCCTCTAGGGGAACTTGTATTTCTTTCCAAACCCATAGGCTTCCTATTTATAAGTTATTGCTTTTTTTTCCTCTCTGTTTTTTTTCCCCAGAGCTTTTCAAGTCTTGCAATCAAGAACAGGGTCTGTGTTTCAGTCTCAAATGTAAAATGTGCTTAGGAAATAGTCTTTGAGACATCTTCTAATTTATTTAATGAATACATGAATGAGTGAGTTATCATGTGAGATAGCAAAATGTTTATAAACCTGGTTGGACATAGTTTTCTGGGAGAGGAGGTTCTGTTTAAAGCATTCCCCGAAATGAACTCTATAGGGAGGTCATGTAGGAAAAGTACAGGAATGTAGCTAAAAAGCTGGAATGAGTGTATAAACTAGCAGTGTTAAGTAAATTAATTTCCCTGGATTTATTTCCTTACCTATGAAATAAGACTGTGGCCTTTGAGTTCTTGATCCTTTTCAGTTCAGAACTATAAGATACTATGATTCAATAAATTATAATAGTATTTCATGACCATTTTGTAAAAACCTTAAGCATTTTGTTTTTGTCACTTGATTTTTGCTGGGCTCATGAGTACCAGGTATTTAGTTAGCTAGCGGTCTTTCTCTCTGTCTCTTCCAGCTTTCCCCCCTACCTCTCTTCCTCTTCCCCAAATGATCAAGTTATTTCTCTGACTCTATCACAGCTGAAATTATTTACCGCATAAAACCCCCAAACCAAATCAGTGACATATTCCTTGTAAAGTATTCACAGCCAACATAAAAACTGTTCAACCAAGATAAAAATATGTCTTTGCTCATGAGGGGACATTGGCAAAGATTGAATAGACTTCTATGGAGTAAAAGCCATATTGCATTATCAAAGCTAGACATTTTCCTTCAAATGATGGGTAACAAGAGAGCCATGTTCTGTCCTTGCTGTACATGTGGAAATCTCTTGGATAACAATGGAAACTTTACAAGAAGAACTGAGCATAGAATGCTTATTTTGCTTATTTATTTGATTTATTAAATCTGCCTTAGCCTCTGGAGTCATGAACATAACTGTAAAAAAATACTAGTGTGCATAAATCTCAGCCTCTTTCCCAGCCTCACAGTTGGGATTCTCCATATCAATCAGACAAAAGCCTGGAGTCAGCCCAGAGTATTAATGAAAGTTGTATCCTCATTTTGTAGCACTAAACAGAATTACATCTAACACATATTCCTCTCTGATCCTTATCCAGAGTGCCTCAGGTTTTGTAAAGTTTATTTTGTTTTTCAAATTCAGTTTCTGTTTCCAAGGGTTGATTGTACTACAAAATGAAGAAGGTTTTTTGGAAGTTTTTTTCATCAGGACTAGACTATTAAATGCATTTTCCTTGGGAAGTATCACCAAAGGCACTGAAGAGAACTTAAAGAATGAAACTGACTGACAATTTATAATATATATATGGATTGTTGTTATCAATGCTGATATATTATTTGATTGACTGAAGCAAAAAGTATTGATTACCAATGAGAACTGGTTATCAGTCTATCCCTGCTTTTGAAGTGGGGTCAGAAATTTTCAAAAATCACTTAAGCATTATGGGCATGTGACCTTTGCAGTCACAGGGGGCCCTGCACTTTGAAGGGATCCATGCTTGATGTAATGTTCTATCACGGTAGTCTTCAAAGTCTTAATGATTTTTGAAAAGGATGCCCCACAACTTCATTTTTCACTGGGTCCTGTAAATTATGTAGCCAATCTACTGAAGGGTATGATTTAATTAGCTGATTTCAGTGATATCATAGATGCCAATTTTATTTCTGTACCAGGATTAATTAAACTAGAAAAGCAGTAGCAGCTGCTGTTCCCTGATCTGCAAGTCTCTAGACTATTCATAGACTGTGCTTTTGATATGTGGAAATCACCTTGAAAGCTGAAATCATCAATTTTCTCATTTTAAGGGTAAGAAGTCTGTGTTTCAGAGATTTTAAACAGCTTGCCCACTGTTACATAAGCAACAGACATTAGAGACAGAATGTAAACTCAGGTCTTTAACTTCTAAAGCCCATACTCTCTCCAGTATGTCCTGCCATTTTCTGCCAGCATTTGCAGTAAACTGATGTGAGATTCACGGAAGGCACCTGGGAACAGATATATTCTGTAGGAGTTTCAGGAAGACTTGGACATAGCTTATTAACCAAAACGTAAATGTCATTAAGAGCATCCACTTGACCTATGTGTTTCCTGAATGTGACAGGATTTCTTAGACTACAGTTAGACAATTTGAAGACTATTTTATTCATAAATTGCCCTATTAGCATTCTCTTTGATTATGCCTCAAGTTGTCAGAACACTTCAAAGAGTGAGACTTTAGTAAACAAAATTAGAGATGGAACTATTTCTCCCCACTAAATATTAATACTTTTCTGTTTTACTCAAACATTTTTAAGATAGGTAACTTTGCTCTCCCCTTCTGGTCAAACTTCTTCAACACATTTCTTGACAACCTCTCCAGTCTCTCCTAAATTGTCTTTTCGGATGTCATTTTAGAGCACTGTAAACATCTAAAAATCCAACCAGAAGGAAATCATTCCCCACCAACTCTTCTGCTCCTTTTGTCTTTTTCCTGATCCTTACAGTACTATTTTTTATTGTTGGCTACTCTTGTCACAGAGTAAACTTTCCTTGACATCAGCATTCTTTCTTTCTCTTCTAAAAATTAATTTACGTAAGTTTTGGGGCTCAATATCTGCGGCATTTCACATACCTTTTTAATGCTGATTATGCCTTCTGGTGAAATTGAACTTGCTTTTGGCTCTTATTTTTAATGATTGAAAATGCTTAACTTGGGCCTCCCGGTGGCGCAGCAGTTGAGCGCTGGGTTGGGAAGCTGCCCGCAGCCTCTGCAGCGCCAGTTCGATCCCCGGCTGCTCCCCGGCCACCAGAGGAGGGTCCCACATGGCGCGCAGACCTCTCCTGCCGCCCGCTGCTCCCCTCAGCAGTGTTCTTCGGTCCTTCTGCCTGCTCTGCTCCCCGCTCTGGCTCTGGTGAATTCTCTCACCCTCCAGCGCTTCTGACAGTACCCAGTGCTTGTATAAATAAATAAATAAATCTTAAAAAAAAAAGAAAAAGAAAAAGCAGTTTAAAAAAAAAGAAAATGCTTAACTCATGATAGCTTATCTCCTTTGCTAGTGAAGAACATAGCATGTTTGTTTAATAAGGAGCTACTTATACAAAGGCAAATAATGGCAAGAACTCTTCTACACTGGACAGATGGTGAAAATTTGTAATTTAAAGGACATTGTAATAGACTTGTGAGTTTCATAAACTTTTAGGAAAGATTGCATGTTCTAGTGAATGGAGAAATAACAGTTACCAATTTTTTTAAATGAGAAATACAGTTTCATAGGCAATATTATTAAACATCTCATGCTAACAAATCCTTGGGAAAATTAAAAGATTTAAAATTTTTCCTATTAATTATCTTTAGCAAATACTTGAACTAATGGAAAAATTTCAAAGTTGTTCCTTCCGTTTGTCCTACAAATATGGTTTTGGAATTTATTTGCTTCCCACAGATTCATAAGAAACTAACAGGTATAGAAAAATAATTGAAGTTAGGTTTACATGTTTCATGAGGTAAAAGTCAAAATCTTCCAGATTTTGAGTATACACAAAAGTTGTTTTCCCACTGAAGAAACAATAATTTCCAATTACAAATTTGAGCCTTTCTCCAAGGAGATATGCATTCACCCCCCCCCACCCCTTTTCTTTCAAGTGAAATGCAACAGAGAATGAGAACACAGGCAAAGCTGACATGGGCAGCTTTACCTCTCTTGTCTACATTTCTCCTTTGTTCAATGAAAATAATAACATCCACCACACTGGGTCACTGTGAGGATTAAATGAATAATAATAAAATACCGAGATGAGTTCCTAGCATAAAACAATCCAATATACAAACTTAATAAATGTTCAAGTCAGGGCCTCCCCTTGTGGCACAGCGGGCAAGCGCTGGGCTGCAAAGCTGCCCACAGCCTCTGCAGCACCAGTTCAATCCCTGGCCACAGGCTACAGTCCCACATGGCGAGGCAGACCTCTCCTGTGGTGCCCGCTGCTCCCCTCAGCAGTGTACTTCGTCAGTCTGCCTGTTCTGTTCCCCGCTCTGGCTCTGGTAAATTCTCTCACCTTCCTGCGCTTCTGACTGTACCGTGCTTGTATAAATAAATAAATTAAAATTAAAAAAATAAAATTAAAAATAAATATATTAAAATTTTAAAAAATCAGACTATTTTACAACTTAAAGTGGTTATATGGCAGTCACCTGTTAGTTGAATGAGTTCAAGAGATAATTTCTTTTTTTAAAAAACTCAACCTAACCATACTTCTTAAGAGTTCTCTTCCCTGTACTATCATGAAGCACTCACCACACCCATGTATTTATGCACTTAAGTGTGAATGCCTGGTAACATTCTGGTTATGACTTAAGATTTGAATGGCAATTTCATCACAAGGATCATCAGCAGTCACTCATTGCTTTTAGCTGTCACTTGATGATTCCGTCCTGGACTCTTTCCTTCCTCAACTTCACAGCCACATTTCCAGCCAGGCCTTTCTTCTTTTCCTCAAATCCCCAAACACACATTGCTTGAGTGCACTTCATGACAACTTTGGGATTATGCCCACTAGGGGCCAGAAAAATGGGCACATCCAATCCAAGGGTCACAGTAATAAAGAGAATGCTTATTTGGTCATGGAAGCCATTCAAAGGGTTCCAGAGCCTATCCACAAAGGCTGTCACATTTTTATACCACATTAAACACAGGCCTGTATAATATTGATGTGTTTCGTAACTTCAGAAATAACAAAAACCTCAACTGCTTCCAGGCTTTTAATTTCCTTTTGTAACCATTGTTAACTGACTCTTCAATGCAAAATTAAAAGCTAACCCTCAATCCACTAAGCCTGCTCCTGTCTCTCCCCCTCCTTCTAATTCTCTTCCAATACCCACTTAAAAAAATAGCCTGCTCTCCCTTTAGCCTCATTTCTGAGTGGAGAACTCATTCTTCTCCCAGGAAGATTCTCCCCTTGTGGTATGGTCTGTCGCTGTGGTCAGCCTGCATGCCAGGCCTGCCCAAAGACTTGGCATGTCTGGAGATGTTGGGGAACCTCAAGCCAGAGAATGCTTTGAATTCCATGAGTTGTCCAAAGCATCACTCTCTCCAGATGCACCTTGGAATTGGAAGACCCCCCCGCCCCAGCCATGGCCTCCCTGAAAGGTTTACATGTCTTATCCCAAGGAAAAAGTAGAAAGGAAAGCAATATCCCTACTCAAAGGTACTAAATATATGTTCGCAAAAATAAACTGTGCTCTAAATGTGTCATAAACATTGTAAATCAACAACAAGGGAAATGCAATTTTTCTGCAAGTCAAAATGCAAATTTTTGAACTCTGCCTTGATTTTCCTCCTCCTGCATTCCTTTCCCTATTTTATCAGTGTGCTCCCCATTTTTATAGCAGTATTCTCACACTGTCCCCTGTGAACCCACCACCTTCTAAGGCACATAATGGACCTCTCTAAGCAGCCTTCATGCTCTCTGACTCAGAACTTTTTATACATGTTTTCTACTAAAATTTACATGGCCAAACCTCCCAAATTCTTGATGAATCTGAACTTAGAAAATCTGAATTGTGCTAGCATGTGAAGAACTACAACTTATTAACTCTCTGAGGAGTATTTGCATTTTCCTCAAGAATCATAGAGATAAAATATCATATCCTAAATTACAGAATTCAAGGAAACTGAAAGAAAGAGAATTTTGGGTGAAAGCCTAAATCCATTACACAAAATAGGCTCTTGAGAGAAATGTGGCAAGAATGGCAACTTCCCACAGAACATAGACACTCCGTGTTTGACAATGACAGGGGTTGAGAAGTTAAGTGTATGGATATTAGTTGAATTATAAAGTAGAATTTTATATTTGGAAGGTGAAAAAATAATAATACTTTCTGTAAAATCACAAAAGCACTTCCACAATAGCTAGGAGATTCAGACTTTCTTCTACCTTGGGAATCCCTACCTTCCTATTTAGCTGTGTGGAAGGGGAATGGTTGAGTATCTCAGAATCCTGAAGGATCAATGACTTAAGTGCCTGCACTAAAGTTTATGATGAGAGCAAAAATAGATGAAAGCCCTGGGCTTTGAAGGCAGGTGGACTTAAAATAGAATTTGCACACAGTTATTAAGCTGTAGTGATCTTAAGCTTTTACATTTGTCTGAATCTGCTTCTTTATCTGCAAAACAGGAATAATTTGCATACTTATTAATGTTATTGATATAGTGTATGCGGAGTGTCTAGTGAAATGCTTTACCTATAGCAAAAGTCAATAACAGTAGCTCTTATTATTATGTTTCCTAGAATCAACCTTGCAATTAGTTTTTAATGGCACTTGAAGTTTACCAGGAAGGCCCTGAGCTATTCAAAAGTTCTGATTTGTCTTTTGAATCACCAAAACAAGATTAAATGACAATTTACACAGTTACTTTATGCCACTTTAATATTCATTTTTGTAAAAAGTGCCACTGAACCTATCACAATGCATTGTGCTTAGTGGATATTCAGTAATTTGCCAAGTTGATAAAATTAACAATTGGAAATTTGACAATCCATGTGAGGTATAGGGTAATTCTGTTGATTCAGTCAGAATACCCCCCAGCCTCAAGCCAATGTGTTATTCTTGAATGTCAGCAGTAAAAGTTATTGGGTGGGGGGGGACATCAGGTTTTTATTTTCAGCAGAGAAATACATTTGCATGCGTGTGTATGTGTAAAACCTAAAATGTTCTGGCATAAAGCAAATATCCAAGGGGCAAACTATGAGGAGGTTATTTATTTATTACAAGTTATGGATGAGTTCTCAGGGCTCCCTCATAGCTCAACCATGTGTGAGGGCCATGAAACAAAAGGATCTTAACAAACATGTGGAAATAACAGAACTTGCCCTGGTCAGCCTGTAAGATAGACATTCAACCTCCTAAAATAGCCCTACTGGGGCAAGGAGGTGATTACTGAGAAGCATACATCTTCTGCTATTACTATGGGGCTGACCCTTGTATTTGAATATTAAATTAGTAAAGGCAGAATCTACACAATACCAATGGTATTACTCATGTCTGCTGGGGCATCCAATACCAGATGTCACTTTTCTGATCTTTCAAGCTCAGCCTTCACTGTTTTTGGCACATCAGAGTTCGCATCTGAGTACAATTTAAGTTGTAACAATGCAATCAGCATGCCTAACTATTTTTTTTGCCTTCCTCTACCGCTATTTTGGGAGCTGAAGCTATGAAGTCCTTCTGCCTATTAATCTGGGGAGTTAGAGATGATTTTCCGAGGCTCCCTTCCCCCATTCCTTTGGAGGGAATGAGAGAGCCTGCTCTCTACTGCCTTACAAACAGTCATTTTTAAGATTTACGGCAACCTTGCAAATAACCATACTCCAATGGAAAGTAATAATTTATGTTGGGTGAGTAGAAAAGAGTTCTGATCCCACTCATTTTCCCACCTGTGCACCTCCTGGGAGGGAGGCACCAATCAAAAAAATGAATGTGTACTGGTGAACTGTTTGTACTTATTTTCAAGGTTGACTTAAAGTATGATAGTTCGGAATTCACCCATCTGCTATACCTCTTAAACTGAGTCTAATTTGCAGGTAGGAAAAAGGCATAAATCCATGTCTAGTTCATAATCTCTAATCATTAAACAGTAAGACTGAAAGGAATGTTATCAAGCTCAGGGATCTTCAAAGGTTGGTCTAAGGACTGGGAGTCAAAAGATCCTTGGACAGTTCTCCTGTATAATCATTTCTAATACAAGTGTCACTTTTCTGTGCAGTATACTGCATGTGACACTTGTTTAAATAACATGTATTCTTTTAGATGTTGAGCTTCCTAAGAGCAGGCATCATGGTTTTGTGCAATTACTTAGTACTATGCTGGGTACAAGTTGTGACCAAAAATGATACCTTTGTTGAACAATACTTGCATCACCTATATGTACTTTTGTTATTTCTACAACCCTGGTTTTCAAAAGGCACATCTATTGCTAAGTTCCAGAATCTACTTAGATCCACAGTCAATTTATGCCCCCTCATTAGGCATGTTAGCAGTTCCAGTTCTAAGATACCATTTGAAAATTCCCTGTGTCAGAGTTTCAACAAAGCACAATGGGGATTTCAAATTGGAAAATGTGAGTTTACAAAAGACTACTAAGAAAGGTGTGAGCAAGATATAGGGAACCAAAGAAAGCATAATATGCTTGGAGAGCATGAAGCCAAAGATAGAACATAATTGCATCTGACTACTTTAACCATCTCATAGGGTAAAAGAAAGGGAGATTGCTATTTCCTGAATATGGGGACAGAAAAGATAATGTAAGGGATACTTACTAGGAACTATATTTGAGCAATTCATCTATCCTTTGGCAAGTCAGCAAGGAGGCAGCCAGGATTAAATATCCCAGTTTCTCCCCATTGGCTGAAACTAGTAGAAGCCAAAGGGCCAGGGAATCCAGCAGGTTAGATATGTAGAAAATGCAAAGAAAAGCTGTTATATACTTCCTCAATGTCTTCCACTTCCTCAAATAGCCTCAGTGGAGATCTGCTTTCAGTTAAAATGTAGAAGGCTATGAAATAACTTCATTGTCACCCAAACAGTAAGAAATCAAGGAATAAGCTAAGAATTCCTACTAATGATGGGCTCTAAACACAAAGAAATTCAAAACTATTAAAATTTAGTCAAATGTTCAGAAAGCAAAGGACAGAAGATTGCTGAGGTTGGAAGCAGTTAGAGAAGAAAGACTGCTGTGGAATGATGACCTTTAGTCAAGTGAGAAACCTAACTTTTTTATGGACTGGTCTATTGGTTTTGAATATGGAGCTCCAAATCCAGAGCTCATTCTGCAATCCTGATAATTTAGCAGTCTTGGAGGACTATAGGCTTGAAATCTTGTGATCTGGAAAGTTTGTGGTCTCACAAGCCCAACAGTCTCACGCTCTGTAGGCTCATATTCTCAAGGTCTCACAGTCTCTGTCTTAGAATTTCATGAAGTATCAAATTTAATATCTAGTAGTCTTGAAATTTCTTTCTCAAGATTTTGTAGTCTGTCTTCCAGTTTGGAGGTCAACAGAACCAAAGTCTTACAGATTTGAGGTCTGGCATTGTTTGGTCCCAATGCAATGCTAGAAAGGGTCCCAAAATCAATTTCAAAGCATCCAATTTGATAAGATCAACCTCAATTAATCCATTTACTGTATAGGAAGCTAGAGCTGAAATGAAAAACAGAGACAGCACATTAGACTTATGATGCTTGAATTTTAAGGTCTTGTTGGAGGGATTAATGGCACAACCCTGACCGAAGGTAGCTAAATTTATGATCAAAAGAAACTGATTAGCATTTCCACCTGACTAAAAAATAGCCCCCCAGCCAGGGAGCTACCCACATGGTGCAGCAGACCTCTCCTGGCT
The DNA here is from genome assembly GCF_964194135.1 of Talpa europaea. Taxonomy (NCBI): domain Eukaryota; kingdom Metazoa; phylum Chordata; class Mammalia; order Eulipotyphla; family Talpidae; genus Talpa; species Talpa europaea. The sequence goes on along the minus strand of NC_140068.1, from coordinate 29,518,833 downwards.
CACCCGCTGCTCCCCTCAGTAGTGTAATTCAGTCAGTCTGCTTGTTCTGTTCCCCACTCTGTCTCTGGTGAATCCTCTCACCTCCCACACCTCTGGCCTGTACCCCTGTTCTTGTATGCATAAATGAATAAATCTTTAAAAAAATAAAACATTTGAAGAAATCATACAAGCTGAAGCAAAGAAAATATTTTTAAAAAGAGCTTTCAATGACATAGAACAGTCTCAGAAGAGAGAATGACCAAAAAAACTGAAGAATTAGTGACTTAAAATCTTCTAATTTAATAACACATAAAACCACAGATCCAGTATGCTTTGTGAACCTGAAGCAGAGTAATTATCAAGCAAATAATTTCTAAGCACAAAAATTGTCAAACTGTTATAAATTGAACATGAACTCTCAAAAGCATACAGAAAATAAGTCATATTACCTAAAAGAAAATAGTAAGACTATTGACAGACCTCTTATCAGAAACAATAAAAACTAAACAAAAATTAGAGTAGCTTATTTAAAAAGATAAAAGTAGGAACTCTCAATTATATATTCAGTAATAATATCTTTCAAAAAATGAAAGTAAATTAAAGCCATTTTCAAATAAACAAATGCTGAAATACTTTGTAGCCAGAGTCATACTACAAGATAGTCTAGGAGGAGTGCTTAGGTGAAAGGAATTGGTATATTGATGTCAAATTCATGTAGAAGTTGACAGTACTTAGATTGGATAACACAACTTTGAAAAAGAACAAAGTTGGAGTATTTATATCATCTGATTTCAAGATTACAAATTAAGATAGTGTGGTATTGGCATGGGAATAGACAAATAGATCAATCAAACAGGATTTTGAAAATCTAAAGTTGTACATATAATTAATTGATTTTTGAAAAAGCACCAAGATAATTCAATATGGGAACAATAGTCTTTTCAACAAATAGCGTTAGAAAATGAAATATTAATTTCAAAAAAGAATGTCAACCTATCTTATTCTTCACTAACACTGACTGCAAACATATTATAGGTCAGAACTATAAAAAATTCTAGAAAAAAAAACAATTATCTTTCTTAGGACATGAAAAAAACAAAAAAGGAAAATGTTGTAAATTGAATTTTCCACAAGTTAAAAATTACTATCTTCAAGGGACATCATTAAGAAAATGAAAAAGACACAGATGAGGAAAATAATAATCACAGTGCATGTATCTGGAAAAAAAAAAAAGCCTTGCATCTAGGACAATAAAAAATTCCTGCAACTCATTAATAAAAAAGATAAACCAACCCTATTTTAAATAAGTAAGAAATTCAAAAAACTTCACAGACATAATAAGACATAGACACACAGAAACACACATGCACACAATAGCACATGAAAAATTGCTCAACATCATTAATCAATAACCACATCAAAAGTTTCTCAACATTAGTCATTAGGGAAGTACAAATTAATATTGAAGTGCTCTCCATAGTAGTGTAAAATTATTCAGTCACTTTGGAAAATAGTTTGGCAATTGTTTATAAAGTTAAACAAAAACTTATCCTGACTTGAAAATGCTACTGCTAGGTATTTATAATAACCAAAACTGGAATCATCCCTAATGCCCATCAGCAGGTACATGGATAAAAAATTGTCATCCATTTATATAAGCTACACCTCAGCAATACAAATCAATGAACTACTGATATGCTCAAAGGATGAATCTCAGAAATAATATTCTGAGAGAAGGAAGCCACACAAAATAGAGAGTATACTAGGTGAAGATATTTGCCATTGTAGAACGGGAAAGACTAGGCTATGGTGATCATTTTAAAAACTGGGTGGAGAAGTAATGAATGCAAAGGATTAAGTCCTCTTATTTCTAGGAGATCATTTCTAGGAGGTAGAGCTGTTACTTTCTTTAGTTGGATAGTAGCTACACAAACATGAACTTTGAACTGTACCTTAAAATATGCACATTTTATAAATATTTTTTTCACTAAACTAAACCACTGTTCCTATGCATGCTCACCACAGCCTTTACACATTCACCACAAAGTCAACCATGGTACTCCAATACAGTCCCTGAAGTCCCTTTCCCCCTTGTTCCACACTCTACTCACCTCCTTTGGTAGCCTCAATTCTACAGTCATATTTCTAGAATTTGTTTTGGTTTACTTTTGTCAGTCCCTGTGTTTAATTTCTTCATATTGTGCATATGAGTAAAGCTATCTGATAGTTTTTCTCCTCTGACTTATTTCACTTTGCATAATGCCTCTGGTACTATCCATGTTGTCACAAATGGCAAGTTTTCATCTTTTTTTTTTAATGGCTGAACAGTATCCCATTGTGTTTATATACCATACCTTCTTATTCCACTTTTCTGTCATTGGACTCTTACACTGTTTGCAAAATTTGGCTATTGTAAATAGCAATAAATATAAGAGTGCATATATCATTCATTTAGTGTTTTTATATGCTTTGGATAGATACCCTGGAGCAGACTTGCTGGATTAATCATATGGTAGATCTATTTTTAAACATTTTGAGAAACTTCCAAAAGTGTTTTCCATACATAAAGGCTGGACTGTTTACATCCCCGTATGAACATTCCTTTTTCTCCATACAGTCACCAACACTTGTTTCTTGTCATTTTGATTTGGTCCATTGTCACAGGAGTAAGGTGGTATCTCACCATGGTTTGGATTTGTATTTCCCTGATGATAAATGATGAATTTTTTGTCATGTTCATGTTGGCCATCTGAGGTCTTCTTTGCAGAAGTGCCTCTTTAGACTTTGTCCATTTTTAAAATGGTTAATTTGTTTTCTTTTTATTGATTTGTAGAAGTTCTGGTAGATGGTGGATATTAGCTTCTTGTTGAAAGTATTATGTGCAACTATTTTGATATCTCAACTTAATGAAGACTGTATATGACAAATCTATAATATTCAATGGTGAGAAGTTGAAAGCTTTTTTCCCTAAGATCAGGTATAAGACAATGATGTCTACTTTTACCACTACTACTCAATAAAGTATTGGAAATCCTAGCTAGATCAATTAAATAAGAGAAAGCTATAAAAGGAATTGCTTTTTAAAAAAGTTGTTTCATCTTCTTTTGTTAAAGGAATGTAGTCCACTGAGTAGATCACTATCAAGACTAGTATTTTCCTTCCAGGAAGTGGTATTAGAGGATACATCAGTCCCTTTTCTTTTTCTATGAATTCAGGTGTGTCAATGTCCTTGCAAAAGTCCTGAAGTCTTTTTGATTTTAAGAAAATCGTGATTCCAGTACGAAGATAGTTTTTTGGGGTGCCGTTTATTTCCTATGATTCCCTGAGGCATGGATGCAAATATGTTTACTTAAGACTTTGCTACATCATTTTAAATTAGTTTTATCAGTTTAACATTCATTTTATTAAAGGGAACATAACCAAACTTAGTTACCTAAGTAAAAGCACATTTTATTTCTGTAATTGGTCTAGCAGTCCTGGTTGTTTACGATGATGAACCACTGTGGTAGAGAATCACTATTCAGCAAGACTCTCTTTAAACATCAGACTTCTAGTTCATAAATAGCCATGGAACAAAATCCCCATGTCCTCTTTTCTAAAATTTATAATTATATCTTTGCATCTTTTATTTCAAGAAAATTATTTTTCTTTCTGAGTAAAGTCCTCTCTTCTGAGATTTAGTCTAGGAGGCAAGGCAAGGATTTCTCTGCTCTGTTAGTCTGGCACTGGCAGCCAGCAGATCCTTGAGGTGATAATTTGCTATAATAGGAGTGGGGGCCAAATGATAACAAAGAGAGAAAAGTGATTTTATTCTAAGGCTAGAATCGTTTACACTATGGTAACTAATAATCAAAAAACTCTCAGTGGGTTAAAACTATAAAGGTTTGTTTTTCATTGATGAGTCATTTCTACCCAAGATTGGTGGGGATTTGGATGTTCTGACTCCGCTTCAAGTAATCCTCACTCAGGAATCCAGATGAATGGAGTTTCCAAAATCAGAACCATAACTGTTACTTCTAATCACATTTCACTGGACAAGTCACAAGTCTTGAGAGGAAACAATAAAAACAAAACAAAACAAAACAAAAAAACCCTGAGTGTAAAGGAAGGATGGATATTGATGAATGGTAGGATTTTTGGCCATATTGTTGGCTACAGTGATTCCTAAAACTACACAAAACTTTAGAGTCCTTAAATGACTTTTTATATCTGCAAGTGGCAAATCTTTAAGACTTCATGAAGCAACTGAGGTGAAGAACAGATCCAGAACTCCAATCTCAAGGTTGACAAACACAAGAGAGTTCTAGAGGACTAGAAAGAAATAGATAAAATTACATCTTTGGATGTGCAAATTGTGGCAGTGGGGACAGGTGTTCCTGGGCTCTTGCCAGCAGGAATTAGATTTTTAGTATCAATGAGAAGAGCTTGGTTCTAGGCAAAACTGAAGAGTCTGTAGGTCAGTCCTGAAGTGTTGAATCTTGAAGTAACCGATAAGGAGGACATGTAGGCTGTATACGGTTTGATTATCTGAATTGAAATCGAAGACTTCAGAATTCTTTGTCCTTCAAGCTGTTGTTTTGTGGAAGAGTTAAGTTCTGCTACTAAATGGGCTGGGGGTCAGGTGTCTAAATGAGAGATGGAGCAGAGATAATAACTGGGCTTGGCATTCTCTTATGTCTAGTGTCTTGCAGTTTCCTTGTTTGGGAAGGAGAAGAAAGTGCCTACATGAAAAAAATAAACAACTGCTAAATCATCTACAAGTGATCTACAGTGAATGCATGAAAGGGTAGTTATTAGAGAAAACAGCCTCCTGGATGAGGCTGGCCTGATATTCTCATGGGAAAACTTCCCGCAGCTTTGTATGTCTGATCTAGTTCACCACAAAGGCATTTTCTAGCTGCCCAATAGCATGAGTGGGTTTAAATGAAGGGTTCTCTAGAAACTATAGGTGCACTAGATACATAGTGCCTTCTACTAAGGAAATGACCCTAGGGATAATTGCTTCAGTCCAGTCCCAAACCTGGCAAATTTTTCCTGGGTAAATCAGGATTAATGCATGAGATATAAAAGAAGAAACAGTTTCTGACTCATTTAGGAAAGTATGTTTTGAGTCCTGTTTTAGCTTATGGTAAGTAGATATGGAACTCCACAACATGATATATTTATGACTTTAAATTTGTATCTCTCCCTGAAACTTCCAAATCCAAATCTTATCATACACTCTACTATCAGGACTTCAACTCCATACTGAGCTTCTCTATATCCATCTTCTGTAGGCAATTAAAATCAACATATTCCAAAAGAATTTAGTGTATTTTCACCAAAACATGCTCCTCCTCCTGCTTGTCAGAGAATAACTCACTCAAATTAGAAACCTCAGCCCCTTCTTGCCTCCTGCTTCCTCTAAACACCAAATCCAGTCAGTCACTACTTCTTAATATTTCTAACACCTGAATAGCTGTAAATAGGGTCTGCCCATTCACACTGCCTCAGGCTCGCAACATTTTTTTTTTTCCCAAAACTGTATTACTACACTTGTTCTCCCACCTCCCTTCCTATCCACTCTCTCACTGGTTTTTTGTTTGTTTTTTTTTTTTTTAATGCAAAGAGTCTTCTTCCTAGGAGTAACACTATCTTGCTAATCCTCTTTTAAAAAGCTGTTGCCCTAAGGATAAACTCTAAACTGTTTAGCTGCACCTTCTTGATCTGACCTCTGCTAATCTCCTTAATCTTAGTTCTCAGCTACAAGAACCTGGCACAGTGTTTTCCAGAGCTTTCTCGGTCCATAATGAGCCCTGTTTTTTTTTTTTTCCTCTTGGTTCTGAGCTCTCCCCTGCACACTTCTGAAGTTCTCCTTTTCCTCTAGGGGAGCATCTAAGAAGACTGTAGCTCAGAAACACAGGCCACTGTGTCCCCAGGTGATGGTAAAACCAACCAGCCACTTTTGTGGTTACAGTGTTGCCTATGTAACAGAACACATCATAAAGCAGCTGGGGTGAAGAACAGATCTGGAACTCCAATCTCAAGGTTGACAAACACAAGAGAGATCTAGAGGACTAGAAAGAAACTTGGAAATTGATAAAATTACATCTTAGGATATGCAAATAAATGGTGGCAGTAGGGATAGCTGTTCCTGGGGTCTTGCCAGCAGGAATTAGATTTTTAGTATCAATGAGAAGAGCTTGGTTCTAGGCAAAACTTGGTTTTAGGCATTTCAGTGTTAGACTCAAAAATCTGTAGACGAGTTTTTTATAAACTTGGTGATTTCTTCTAGCTTCTACATTAGATGCAAAATCACAGCTATAAAGCAAATTTAAATAATCACCAGTTTATCTCTAAAGACTTTAATTCTAAACCATAACAATGAAAATTCTTAAAATATAAATTTGGGCAAGTCTCATTTTTATTAAAAATCTGATGAAATTTAAATATACCCAACTTCCTTGACTAGAATGTGCTATATTTTTCTTTGAAATCTATTTCTGATTGATCAATTTCCATCATTATGGTTAGTCTACGAAAAAAAAAAAAAAAAACAGTCCAGCCAGATGTTCTTTTCAACTACCAATCAAAAGAAAAATTAGGGCCTTCCCGGTGGCGCAGCGGGTTGAGCACAGCCCTGGGAGGCTGTCTGCAGCCTCTGCAGCACGGTTTCAATTCCCTGCTGGCCAGGGAGATGCCCTCATGGCACGGCAGACCTCTCCTGTCTCACCTGCTGCTCCCCTCAGCAGTGCTTTCGATCTGTCTGCCTGTCCTGCTCCCCGTTCTCTCTCTGATGAGTCTGCTCACCCTCCTACACCTCTGGCCTATACCCCAGCTCTGGTATAAGTGTATAAATCTTTTTTAAAAAAAAAAGAAAGTCTTACCAAAAAAAAAAAAAAACAAAAAACAAGAGAAATTAGGTGAAAGAACATAGATAGATCTATATAGAACCATGGTCCATCACCATCACTGGAAATCCAACCCAAGCCTCTTTTTTAATGATAGTGTTATCGTTTTTTTGGAGTCTGTGGGTTTGGAGTGTGGGGTCCTTGGGCTCACTCTGGGAAAGATTTCACCAGAGCTCCCATTTCAGCGAAACACAGCGAGTTTCCCAGGCGAGTTTCTCCTCAAGACAGAGAGGTTCGTTATATTTAAAGGGCAGGTTTATTAGGAAAAGGGACAGAAAAGTGAAGTACACTTGCATAGACACAAGCGGGCAGGAAGAGCTGCCCCGGAGGGACAGGTTTTGCTAAGAGAGGCCTGCATGGTTGCAGGCAGGCAGCCTTGACAGGTCACGGGCAGGCAGGAAGGCTGCTGCCCTGCAGGAGAGAGTTGGTGAAAAGGGGCACCGGCATGGTCACAGGTGGGCAGGTGGAGTGTTGCCCAGAGCCTGTGATGAGACTGCACTGATATAGTCTTTTTCTGTTTGGGAATCACTCCTTGTGAGCTGTCAGTTGGTTGCTAATTTTGGATAACTATGCAGTACCTGGAAGAGAAAGCGATTCCACAGTGGGCTCAATCTTCTATCTTTACCTTTGGGGTCTATTGGGCTCAGTCTCCATATCTTTACCTATGGATACACCCTGGGATACCTGCTTGGATGTTATGCTTTGTAATCTAGGCATCTGCGCCTAAGGATACTAGTTTCCACAACTGTGTCAACTGTGTTGTCTGCGCCTAAGGATCTTGGTTTCCGTAGCTATGTCAAAGGCTATGTTAATCTCTTCTGCCCCCACCTCCTATTCAGTTTTTTTTTTTCTATTGTCCTCCATCAGTAAGCAAGTAAAATAGCATATATGAAGGACAGGTTATTAAATTTAAACAAAAGCTGAAAAATTGTATTCATTGTCTGAAAAGCAAAACAAACACACACAAACAAAAAGAGATATTTATACTCTGGGCATAATACTATAACATAGAGGGAAAAAAGTTAATTTTAAGTAAAGTGCATTTATAATGTTATTATTAAATATGTTACTGAAGATAGTCCTGACTTTGATGGTATCAGTTCTAGGATTAACTATATTGTATATAAATAAACAAATGACCCTCAATTGTAAAGGAAGCTTTGAGAGAAGCAGGATTAGTTCATTAAGAATTTGCAAGGCTTCTACCTTATCTATTTCATGATTCTATATAGGACTGGATATTTTATTTGTTGCTCCAGAGGATTATGATGAATCCATGATCAACATTTAATACTAGAATTAAGTTTAGTTAGTAAAGCGGCAACTATGAATTTTACCCATAGAAAGCTGTGGTTCTAGAAGTCAGGAATACAGAAATGAAGCATAAGCAATACGTTGAGTTAAAATATTAAAACATTTTGGTATGACAAGGTTTGGCACTCATTTCACTGACTGCCTCCTCCACCCACTGCTTTTTAGTTCAGAGTTAGACCGATGATAAAGAGAGGCGGTAACATGGTGGTAGAGGTGGGGAGAGAAGTGATGGTGGCCAGGAAATGAACTCTGAAGCCAACAGCCACACTAAGCAATGAATGAATGCCAACGTGTAGGCTGGTTCATAAAGGCTGCAGGCTTAGAAGATCTTAAATAGAACCCAGCAATTATGAGGCAATTTGTGAGCTCCAAATGTTATAGGTAATTCTGACAGTTCTAGCTGAGAAGATGCCAAATGTCTGTGTAAGATTCAAGTGATCCTTCAAATTCCAATTATAATATTAAATAAAGTAACATAGGAAAACAGCTGGCATATAGTCAGTGCTGAACACGAGCATAATTCCTGATCCAGAGTGAATCAACCCCCTATGTCATTGTGAATCAGAGCACTGATGCCAGGTCTTAAATTTCAGAGCAGGCTCAGTATTCATGGACTCAGTATTCTCAGTACTCTCGGTGCTGAAGCCTGAATCCTAAAGGAAAAACTTTTTTTTAAATTGAGAAAAGAAAGAGTTCACATGACAGGTAGCTTGAGAGGGTTCTACAGGGGCTTTTTGACCAGTCAACATGAATCCCTAAATAATAAAAACACAAAAACTGATCATTCCCCGAGTTTAGAGATTGGGAAGTCTCTCAATTCACTTCAGTGTTTGACCTTCATTTGTTCCTATTACATATAGAGCAACATCCTCATATTATAACTAATTAAGTATTGTTAAATGTAGTTTCCAGGGAATTGAATGGTATAAAATGCTATATTTTATGTAAAAAAAAATAATGCTGTGTTCATCACAGCTTATAACATAAAATAAGACTCACTAGTTGAATTGTGCTTACAAATATTTTGATTGCAGTTCGTTGAATTCAATAAAATGTAATGAGGTGCTCCTAGCCTCTGGGCAAAACTGACTTGGAATTTAATTTGCAATAGTCAGCTGAAGGCTCAGAATGTTCTTGGGGAAAATTCTGCTGTGCCATACAAACATGCAACTCTTAACTGACAGGTTCTTGGAAATCCTTTGCATAAACTTCCTATGCAAGTGAAAGGGAGGGTGTACTGATAACCAAAAACTATTGGAATTGAAGTAAAGGGTTCACTGATGTGACAGAATAAGCTAAATTGTTTCTAGACTTTAGTTTCCTCCCAAAAGGTCAATGTATTTATTTTGCAACTTCTAGCTAAGAGCATTGGCAAATAAAGCAAGACAGGAGAGTCTGTTATAAATAGAATTTGTGGAAAGAGACCACTTAAAATTAATTATAAATACTTTTCAGTGGTTCGTACATGACCTCCCATAGTCATAAGAACTAGAGGTGAAGGTGACTTTCTTTTAGTAATTGGGATAGCGAATTTTTTTCTTCCCGAAGAGTCAGGATTATGTGACCTTATAAATTGGTCTCATTACAGAGCTACTGACAGACAGACATATTGGCTGCTGCCAGTAGGCATATGGGCTGAAATTTGGAAGAGGAGGGGAGAACAGATGGAGTAAGGAAACAGAGTGATGGACGGGCCACTCACACAAGGCCCAGCTGGTAGGGAGCAGGTCATGTCTGTTACTGCTAAGCTGAGAAAGATAAGAGTGTCAGCACTAGGGAAGGTGACTCCATCAATCAACCTCTTTATTATGGCAAGAAAGAACTTGTGGTCTGAGAGTGGAAGTAAGGGGCTGGTCATCCCATACCCCACAGGTGGCAATCCTAAAGGGGCTTATCTTTCACATTGCCAGAAGGAAGACGAATGTGCTCTTCAAGTGTTACCTTTACTTGTTGTGGGTCCTTCAGAGAAAACTCAGTGATTTAATATCTTGAAGTGTTTTTATTTTGAATTAAATATCACATGACTGTTATACTTAGAAATGTAGAAAGAAGTCACAAAGGGTTTCCAGGTGAGCCCCAGGATTTCTTCTGCCTCCGTGGTTTGTCCATGGCAAATGGGGTGAAAACAAGGGCACTTTCTGTTTCTGGAATCCTTGAGAGTCTTGTCTTGTTCTTCTCCAACATTCAGATGCCTCAACAGGTGTGTGGCATATATTTATTGAATGCAATAGAAGTATAGGGAATGTCTCAAATGATATTAATTTATAAGTGAGTATTTTTTCTGGCTCTTTCCCTGACATCTATTTTCACTTACCAAATATTCTTTATTTTTAATTACTTTTTTAAAAAGTAATATTGCATGACAACTATGAATCTTTCCTGCTGTTTGAATCCTCTGGATATATAAAATCAACTTAGGTAAAGAGTAGCAACAAATGGAATATTCAGGACTGGAAGCAAAATAATAGATATACTAAACAGGTTAAGAGTTGCAATGAAGGTTCACAGTAAAGTAAGAACATAATGAAATTTGTGGAAAGGAACTCTCCTGTTATGAAGAATATTTTCTTATACATAATACTGAGAGAATGCCTGGCTCTGCTTTAGTTTTCTTGAAGGAAGACTATGATATTTATTTTAATACTCAGTATGTCTCAAATAGCAATTCTTAATAAATGTTGAATCAATGAGTTTAAAAGATTTCTTTCTACTCACTGAATTTCTAGAAAAATGTAGTTTTCATAAACTAATTTGACTTTTTAAAATATTTCAGAGAGGAAAAAAATGACGATAAAAGACTGGGAATATAATTTTTTGAAAATATTCTGATCTATAATAGTATTTAAGGAAGATGCATTTATTCTCTTAAATAATAACATTTTTACTGAAAATTTGGTCGTGTCAAAATTAGAACAGTTTTGGAAGTTAGAGCAGTAAGTAGGTGAATCTAAGAAACTGATCTTCATAATTAATTCTTATAGACCTGCCTATGAAAAATTGGCTATTACTATTGTTAGTACATGTGAAAGTTATGATTTGACCAAATAAGTTACATCTGAGATCTTATTTATACTTTCTTGTAGTTGAAGATTAATAGCTTATATCACTCACAAGGAAATAACATTTATTGAGATTTCAGAGCAAATTGATATTTTTTTTTTTTTTGGTGGGACCCTCGCTGGTGGCCGGGGATCGAACCAGGGCTGCAGAGGCTGCGGGCAGCCTCACAACCCAGCGCTCAAACGATGTGCCACCAGGGAAGGCCCCAGAGCAAATTGATTTTTAAGTGTACATTGCTTTAAAAATCTTTCAAATTCTCTGTATAGAAATTCTACATAGTGACATATAATGTAAGTCTACCTAACTAGTTTGCATATACAAAAGGACAACTGTCTATATATGAAATTAGAATGGATTTTGAGTAGATAATCAGAAAAAAGTTTATGAAATTTTAAAGTGTGCCTATATTTAAAGTATGAGGGACAGGTGACTGCTGTGCGTATGATTTGCTTTAGGGATTCTACTGGACTTCAAGGAAGCACATGTACTGACTTCACTAATGGGTAAGTGAAGCAATTTTCTTTTTTTTTTTTTTTTTTTTTTTTTTTTTTTTTTTTAAAATAAATTTTATTGTTATATTCCCCATACAATTGCAGCCCCCCCATTCTGACCCCAATCCCTCCCCTCCCGCCCCCGCCCCCCTAAAAGTGTCTCTGGTTCATAGTTTTTTGTTGATTTTGATTTTCACTATCTTATAGTTATTCATTTTCCTGGTCCCTTATTTAAGTTTTCTAGATTCCTGCTATGAGTGAGACCATCCGGTATTTTTCTTTTTCTTTTTGGCTTATTTCGCTGAGCATGATCCCTTCCAGCGCCATCCATGTTGCTGCAAATTGCATGTGTTTATCTTTTTTGAATGCTGAGTAATATTCCATGGTATATATGTACCACATCTTCTTGATCCAGTCATCTATTTTTGGGCATTTGGGTTGTTTCCAAAGCTTAGCTATTGTAAACAGTGCTGCTATAAACATAGGGGTGCAGGTGCTCTTTGGAATTGATGTTTCTGTGTCCTTTGGGTAAATACCTAGGAGTGGAATTGCTGGATCATATGGAAGCTCTATGTTTAGTAGGTCCAGAAATCTCCACACAGCTTTCCACAGTGGTTGGACCAGTTTGCACTCCCACCAACAGTGCAGAAGAGTTCCTTTTTCTCCACACCCTCGCCAACATTTGTTGTTGCTAGTTTTTTTAATATGTGCCATTCTCACTGGTGTAAGATGGTATCTCATGGTAGTTTTGATTTGCATTTCCCTGATGACAAGTGATGTTGAACATTTTTTCATATGCCTGTTGGCCATTTGCATTTCCTCTTCAGAGAAGTTTCTTTTAAGCTCTTCTGCCCATTTTTTGACTGGATTATTTTCTTTGTTGTTGTTGAGTCTCATCAGCTCTTTGCAGATTTTTGTGATCAGTCCTTTATCATTAGTGTTGGGTGCAAAAATGTTCTCCCAGTTGGTGGGGTTTCTCTTTGTTTTTGTTATTGTCTCTTTTGCTGTGCAAAAGCTCTTTAATTTGATGTAGTCCCAGCTGTTTATCTTTGCCTTCACTATCACTGCTTTGGGTGATGTGTCTGTAAAGATGTCTTTGATGTGCAAATCACGTAGTGTTTCGCCTATATTTCCTTCTATATATTTTATGGTTTCAGGTCTTATGTCTAGTTCTTTAATCCATTTTGAGTTGATTTTTGTGTATGGTGTGAGGTGGTGGTCAAGCTTCATTCTTTTGCATGTAGCGACCCAGTTTTCCCAGCACCATTTATTGAACAAACTTTCTTTGCTCCAATGCATAGTCTTTGCTCCTTTGTCAAAGATTAGTTGACCATAAATCTGTGGGTTTATTTCTGGATTTTCTATTCGATTCCATTGGTCTGTATGTCTGTTCTTGTTCCAATACCATGCAGTTTTGATGATTATGGCTTTGTAGTATAGTTTGAAGTCTGGGAGTCTGATGCCTCCATTCCCTTCTTTTTTTTTCAGGAGAGCTTTGGCTATTCGGGGTTTTTTGTGATTCCATATGAATTTCATCAATAATTGTTCTATTTCTTTGAAGAATGACATTGAAATTTTGATTGGAATAGCATTGAATCTGTATATTGCTTTTGGAAGGATGGCCATTTTAATAATGTTTATTCTTCCAATCCATGAGCAGGGGATGTCTCTCCATTTCTTTGTGTCTTCTTCTATTTCTTTTAACAGTGTTTTATAGTTTTCTTTGTATAGGTCCTTTACCTCTTTTGTTAGATTTATTCCCAAATATTTGATTTTTTTTGTTTCAATAACAAAAGGGATGGTCTTTTTGATTTCTTCTTCTTCAGATTTATTGTTTGTGTATAGGAAGGCTACTGACTTTTGCGTGTTGATTTTGTATCCTGCCACTTTACTGAACTGATTGATGAGTTGAATTAGCTTTTCTGTGGAGTTTTTGGGGTTCTCTATATATAATATCATATCGTCTGCAAATAGTGATAGTTTGACTTCTTCTTTTCCTATTTGGATTCCTTGGATGTCTTTCTCTTGTCTTATTGCCCTGGCTAGGACTTCCAGTATTATATTGAAAAGCAATGGTGAGAGTGGACATCCTTGTCTTGTTCCAGATCTTAATGGAATTGCTTTCAGCTTTTCACCATTGAGAATGATACTGGCTGTTGGCTTGTCATAGATGGCCTTTATGATGTTGAGGTATGTTCCTTGTATCCCAAGAATTTCAAGGGCTTTTATCATGAATGGGTGTTGCACTTTGTCAAAAGCTTTCTCAGCATCTATTGATATTATCATATGGTTTTTATATTTCTTTTTGTTGATGTGTTGGATAACATTGATTGATTTTCGGATGTTAAACCATCCTTGTGCCCCTGGAATGAATCCAACTTGGTCGTGGTGAATTATCTTATGGATACATTGTTGGATTCTGATAGCTAAAATTTTATTGAGGATTTTTGCATCAGTGTTCATTAGGGAGATTGGCCTGTAGTTTTCCTTTTTTGTGTTGTCCTTGTTCGGTTTTGCTATTAGTGTAATGTTGGCTTCATAAAACGTGTTTGGTATTGTCCCTTCCTTCTCAATTTTTTGGAAGAGTTTGTGAAGGATAGGCACTAATTCGTCTCTGAATGTTTGGTAGAATTCATTTGTAAATCCATCAGGTCCTGGGCTTTTGTTTTTGGGGAGGTTTTTTATTACCATTTCAATTTCGCTAATTGTAATTGGTCTGTTTAGGTGTTCTATTTCTTCTTTATCTAGCTTTGGGTGATTGTAGAGTTGTAGGAATTTGTCCATCTCCTCTAGATTGTTAAACTTGTTTCCATATAACTGTTCATAGTAGTTACTGATTATTCTTTTGATTTCTGCTGTGTCCGTTGTGATTTCTCCTCTTTCATTGATGATCCTGTTTATTTGTGCTTTCTCCCTTTTTTCCTTTGTGAGCCTGGCTAGGGGTTTGTCTATTTTATTGATTTTTTCAAAGAACCAGCTCTTGGTTTCATTGATCTTTTGGATTGTTTTTTTAGTTTCAATTTCATTTATTTCTGCTTTGGTTTTTATTATTTCTTTTCTTCTACTGGTTTTGGGGTTTTTTTGTTGTTCTTTTTCTAGATCTTTGAGCTAAGTGAAGCAATTTTCTAATCGCTCAAAGAATTGAACCTCCGACAATTGGAGGTTTTGAACTAATGAATGAATTTTGGGTTGAAGGAGGCTCACTGCTGAACATGTTAAGAAGTGCTTAGACTTTGGAAGGAAAAGGACTTGACTCTAAATGCTTTCTTGTGGCTTAGATGAGCAAATTAACCAAAAATTCTCTTCTTATGAATCTGAGATGACACTGAAACAGATGATGCATGTGAAGCACGTATAACGGTGTCTGGAACAGTGTTCATGCTCATAGATTGCAGTGATTTTTTTTTTGCGGTTGCTATTAACTGCAGTTTGGTTCTTAAATACCCCAAATATATTTAGTGTTTTTGTGTTCCTGCTCTCTAGAAATTACATATGAAGGAAGTCTAGGAATTGTTTCTCACTTTTTCCTTTCTCCCTCCTTCCTTTCTTTTCTTCCTTCCTTCTGCCTTTTCTCCTTCAATTTTTCCTTCCTTCCTTTTCCAAATCTGCATAGTCAACAGATTTTAAAATATTTAATATTAACTATGTGGTGATCCAAAAGTCTCATGGAGGACATTTAAGAATATAATATTCTAGTGTCATTGCCTGCAAACAGGATATTTCATAATGCCTGGATTATGGATGTTTTCCACAGGAAAAAGGTACTTTATAAGAGAAGCTCACTATTAGGATTGTATATACAGTGTGTGTGTATAATATGATCATATATATCATGTCATATACATCATCTATATCATATATAGCATATATATGTTCATAAATGTAGAGAAAACTTTAAATTGGTGAGGCTAATTTCCATTCAGTAATACTGAACCCTTTTCTAGGTTTCTAAGTAACCTGCAGCACTTTCACATTCTTGACTATCATAAATAGATATTAACGTTTTCTCCTAATGCATCTGCTTCTCCTAATGTAGGAGATACTAATATGCCTCTACTCTTTTAGAATGTGCTTGCTGCCATTTATCTTGGGAATTTATGCCAATCCTTAATAAGGAATTGCTCCTGATTCAATTTGTTCAAAATCATTTTGATTTCTATTGATCCTAAAATAACATGGAAGTAAAAATAGTAAAATAGATGTGCTTGAGTATTTATATATCGTAAGTTGATTTTGTGATTTGAAACTTCAAATATCAACATACGGAAATTGAGAATTGACTATGGAGAAGAGAGCCCAACCACAATCTGGATTATTTTTCAAATGCTTTGGGTTTGGCAAAAAATAAAATGCTTGTTGCCAAGACCCCTTTCTCTTAATTTTTAAAAATCATGTGTGTTTCAAGGGAAATTTAATCCACATGTTTCTCATTCATTTGCACTTAAGTTGTCAAACTGTTTTGTAATCACAAGTCTCTATCTTTCTCTGTCCACAGAAGTTGAGTTTTTCCAAGTGTTCATAAACAATAACCTCTCAAAAGAATGAACTGAATCTCAGATTCAGAAATCAAGGATGGGCAAAAGTGCTTATATCTCACCTGATCTTGGAAGGAGAAAAAATTTTAGACTTTTGACTCTGACTCAAGCCTTTTGATGAAGACATTCACTTGACCTTGGAAATATGTGATTTTTCTCTCCAAGAAAAAGAGTTCAAAATATACAATAGAAGGTGCTGAATGACCAATGAAGTGGGGGAATTGCAACTTTTTAAAATTATAAGTAAATATGATTGTGACTAATATTTGAGTTTTGTTTTATAACAGAAAACGTATTTTAAATTTGATGATCTCCACAATTGAATTTATTTTCAACTGCAAACTTTTCACTTCTTAGAAGTGAACTTAACAAAGCAAAAGCACAAACTTTCTTTCTCCAAAATACCTTACCTAAGATCAGTTTAACTTTCAAATAGGAACATTTACTGGGGGGAAATCACTGTATTTTTAAAAGATTGTTTCATCTCTGAAAATAGCTCAGCCTTTTCTATATTTACATATTTTTATTATAAAGCATTCTGTAGTGAGAGTTCAAATACTGAAGCTTACTATCATAGAATGTGCCATTTGGGAACATTAAGAACTTTTGTTTTATGAGAACTTGACAATAGTTACTCCCATTTGGATCTCTTAGGACTTGCTCCTTTATCATGAGATCAAACCATTTGGACCACTTATTATCATGTACCCAGTAAAACTCAATCTGTTGTGTTAATTAGTTATGTAAACACACTTTATAATTGTGCAGACGAGGCAGAACTAGACAACTGGGTAGGTGAGAAAAGATCAAAGATCTTCCTTAATAAATTGTTACGCTAATTAGTGTTTGTCTTGTAGCGCTTCTCCAGGGGGTCTTTTAAACCCAAGCTTGGGAAAACCTGCTTAGTGAACAGGGAAGCATTTGCAGAAAAAAAAAAATCTTGTCAACCTCTGAAAACTTCCTCCCTGCTCATTCTCCTTAGTTTTTCCCACTATCCTACATACTCGATAATCTACTTCTCTATATTCTTTTTGCTATCTCTTCTAATTAGAAAGGCCACAAAGGTGGAGAGTTGTGTCTATTTATACTCTACTGGTTTGATCAAAGACTGACTGAATAAAAGAATGCATAGTGATTTTCTAAACACTTAAGAGACATTACAATACAATACAGAGTTATCCTACCACTTATGAGATGTGAACTGGCCTTGAGCAATTCACTTATTCTTTTTGAATTCTGTTTTCTTACAGGCACATGTGAGTATTACTACCTATCTTTCAGGGTTGTGCCAACATTAGAATTGACTTGTATAAACTGTCTAGCAATTTCTAATACTTAGCAGACACTCAATAAACTGTGCTTGTTGTTGGCATCATCATTTCTTTTTTTCCTTTATACAAAGCAATTAATATTAAGACTCTTAGGTTTTCTATTAGTTCTCCTTTTTATGTTGCTCCTTTTTTCCCTGAGTTCTTTTCATATGTTCTTAGTTCTATAGTAAATACTTGGTGGTTAACAACCTAGAATGCTAAAGAGGCAGCAATAAAATAAATATATTAATTAGAAATATTTTTAAAGTTTTGCCTTAAAGTTTGATGCATTTGTAAATTATTACTGAGCTTCTCAATAGTCAAATATAGAAAATGAAAGGGTGGGCAACTTCCATTTCAAACTACTGATATTTTCAAATTAAGGGACAGTAAGTTATGACTCACTTTACCCGAAGTTTTCCAGTATGATTTTGTGTACTTCTTGCAGCTTCTGTGGCAATGGGCTACTCTTGTTATAGGGTAACCCCAAAGGGAAATGGGATGGCCTGGGTGTGAGTCCTCACACACATACTTAAAAAGGCTCAGAACAAGACTGAAGGCAGACACAAGTAGAAAGGTTAATAAAAGGTATATTTACAAGGGAAATGAAAAGAGAGGGTAGGAAGAGAGAGAGAGATTAATTGGTCAATATGTCCTACTGGTAATGCTGTCTGAGCTGGGACACTGGGTGCACACTGGAGGGAAGGCAAAACCAAGCCTCCTCAGGACCCATGTGATTTCGGTTATATACTAAGAATGGCTGCTTAACTCCACCTTCGTTCCCAGCAATCCCCCATTCAACAAGTCAAGAGTCATGGCAGATTCATGGCTTGATGAGGCTTGTAATCCTCAGAGCCTTCAGCATGGAGGTGGGGGTGGAGTCCATTATACATCAGTGAGTGTTCATTCAGGACATACTGTTCCCCCAACAGTCTCAGAAGTGCATCTAGGATTTGTCTTAATCACGAGTATATCTTTTAATATACTTTGCTCTAAATTAGCTCTAAAAAGTCTTTGCTCTAAATTAGCCCTGAAACTCCCTCCATGACATCTGTGAGTGCAGAGAGAAAAAGGGGACAATAAAAGAGCCAAGAGGTTAGCTTTCTAGAATGTCCTTTACTTGGTCTTATTTTTTGTAAAACTGCCTGTTCCACAAATTCCCAGTTGTTATGTAATAGCCAACTTGAAAATATCTTTTACCTATTATTAAGGTAACATGTGAAAAAAGAAATGTATTACTGTTGTAGCTAATTTAGAAACATGGACAAGTAAAAGAAAAAATAAAAATATTCTGTAATCTCATAAGTGTGATGTTTCTAGCATATAACTAGATATTATCACAAAAATGCATTATAGTAGACATAAATAGCATTTTGAAATGTCTTTATAATTTACTATAAATGTTTTCCTATCGCTAGACATCAAAGTATAATTTTATAATATGTAATTTGGATATATCACTATTAAAAACAATTGTTTCTAGATATGATGCAGATATAAAAATAGCAAACAAAAATTTTAAAATATGGATTTTTATGGTAGATCAAAGGAAAAAATTGGTAAATTTAGGTTTTTTCCCTGTAAAATAACTCACTTTATTCTTATGTTGTTTTTTTTTACCTCTTCTCTCAGATAAGCTTGTAAGTAAGAGCACAAACACACAAAGGATAGACCCATTTTGGTAATCTGGAATCACAATAAAAACCTCTGTGTCTTGTTCAACTTTGTCTCCCTCAATATCCAACACATTGCCACTCAGACAGTAGTTCTCAATAACTATTGGATGGGTAGTTAAATAAATGAAACTAAATCACATACAAATACTATCTTGTGAAATGGAGACTGCTTATGGCAGTTGTGACAACTGGTTTGTTTCGTCACGATGGAATAAATGAGTTGCATTGATCCCTTTTGGTCCTTATATTTTGTATCTTTTTCTTCAAGTGTTATTTTTACCAAAGCCCAAGGTCAGTGTTCTCCAAAATGTGAATCACCTTGATAAGAACTACAGGGAATATTGGCTATAAATGCAGGCTCCTAGGCCCTGCCCTAGCCCTGCTGAAACAGAAATTGGAATTGAGGGAAATCTGAGACTTACTCCCAGGTAGGGTGAGCCACCAAATAAATTTTATATAGCAATCAATAGAAGAAGTACAGAATATGCTGTCCTTCCCAGAATGTGTGGCATTAATGTGTCAGGGGGAAAGACAGAACTCGGAATGGGGGGATTTGTGTTTACATAAAGCAATGGCAATACTTTTATGGTTGTATGATGGTGAGCATCTAGTGAGGGAAAAGAAGTCAAGTTTGAAGGTCAATTTTGGTTTGTGTGGAAACAATTTCATGAGCAATTCAGATCAGGGGAATAAAAGTAATGACACCAACAATCTAGATTTATAGTTTCTTTTTACTGCTTTTCTCTATATCTGTGGCATCTTTCAAGATTCTACAGAAAATTATTAAGAAAGAATGCCCATTTACTGGTCTTTCAACAAGAATCCGATTTATTAAGGATATTTTCTTCTATACTTTTGGTACACAGAAGGCTTTTAAATGTACCTAAGTTTGCTTAAGCGTTGTTCAGTCTATGAATGCATTAATTATTATCTCTCCTTCTAATCAACCTGATAGAGCCAAAAACCAACCTTTAAAATATTTTTTTTCAGGAAGATGTGAAAATTAATATGGCATGTAGGTGCTGTTGGTTCCAATTAAAATCAATATCTGTCCTGATTTGTGCCTCTTGTCTCTGTGACAGCAAGGGGGCTGGCTAAGGGGATACATCTGCTTCTCTCTCCCAAAGGGGCTCAAAACAAGTGAATGACCTGCAGTGTTTATTATTAAGTTTTCAAAGGGAAAGTTGTTTTGGTCTAATTGAAGCAATAATATGAGAGAGGTTATTTCTGGTCAGTTCCCTGCTGTTTTCACTCTGGAGAATATATTCCAGGTGTTTGCTGTGCTGCCCTGCTGTACAAAACTGTAGGCATGCGAGTGCCAGTGGAGTAATAAACTAGCCTTAGTAGTTTAAACCAGTCTTGGTATTTCAGAGACACTGTTTTAGTTAATTTCATAGTAAACCAGATGGTTAATGACCACATTTTCAAAAGTTCCAGTTACAGTGGAATAGAGCAATGAGACTTTTATAAATCTCTACTGCGTTAAAGAATAATTTCTTTTATTTCTATTTGCTCTGCCTTTCTGCACCATAAAGGGTAGCTTTAATGTCATGTCGCTATGTTTAACTTTTTAAATAAATGGGTTTTTTCCTTTCCGTCCAGATTAATAAATGATTCATTTCAACTAAATGAGGAAAGAAAAATTAGAATTTCTCTAGTAGAACTATCAGTCATCATAAATTCATAACTGCTAGTTGTAATTGTTATTGAAGAGTTCTAGCTCCATGATTTTCAAATATCCCTCAGATGCCACAAACAATGTCAAGGATGATTAGTGAATGGTATTGACACTGAATCTGGATTTTGGATTTAAATGCAAATATCCAGTACGTAATATTTGGCTCTGCTTTCCCTTAGGTACATATGACTGTCCTTTTCTAATAATGGAAAAAGGTTCTTCTTTAAAAGGTTTGGGAATTTCAGAGGTGAGCCTCTACAAAATTACAAAATTTTAAAATTACAAATTACAAAATTTTAAACAACATGTTAGTTAAACAAAGTTTATGTAAATAAAGTTAATATTTATTTTAAGAATTATATAATATTCAATTTATAAATAAACTAAATATGATAGTAATTAGGAATATTTTCATTCAATTTTAATTAAATTCCCAGGTAAACCATATTGGTAGTCACGAAAACAAAAGACTAGTCTAAAGTTGATATTCTACTTCTTCTTGGTTCCACATGAAATTTGGAACTTGATTTTGCTTATTTTCATCTGTGAACCTAATATGAACCCATAGACCAAAATAGTCACATTAAGAATATGGGCTGGATTTCAGGCTAATCAGGGGAAATGCCTGGGGAGGGTGGTGGTGGTGATGTCTGCAGCTCGCCCGCTTAATCACGCAGACATTTTGAGTCCAGGATACTTCCAGAGCCTGAGTGGTAGCGATTTCTCAGTACACATTCCCAGATGTGCATGTCAAAGGGTCTAGCACCAAATGTCCTCAAAGGCAGCACTCTAGGTTGGGGATTGCTTGGCCTCTCCAGCAAAAGAATAATGAGTAATACTCAGTGTCAAGGGCATCATATTTATAAAGTACTTTGGGTTCTTTGGATGATATTCAAAGTGCTATGCAGGATTATTACTTATGTATTTTTACTGACTCCAAGGAGAGGGCAGAAACCTGGGCCCAGTGTCTGTGTATCAGGCAAAGGAAGCTGACAGGCACATTCCTCTCATTATTCTTTCCCTGCCCCTCCAAATACCACACACATAGCAACGGTCAATTACAGGGGAGCAGGTGAGGTGTGCAAATTAACACAGGAAAAAAGTAGCGGGGTGGCTTGGGAAGGGTGAAGAGAAGGAGAGGGAGGGACTGTCTGGTTGGGAAGGCAAACCACAATGCCATTTAATAAAAATGACAGGTAATAAAAGAAGATTTAAATTCTTGAACAGGAAACAAAAAAATCCATATGATTCCATTCTGAGTGTTTCCAAACAATTACAATGTTATTGGATCCATTGGAGAAATTCTCCCGAAACAAAAAATAGGTTCTTTTTTGATATGCAACTATAAAAGAAAGACAAATAATTCAAAGGATTTAAAACAATGAAAACTAAAATAATATTCTACCTCAGGGGTCATTGTTATAGAATGTGCTTAGGTTACTTGGCTTATTAAAAGCCGTGGTCATATTGTAGAAGTAATTATTTCCTATTATTGAGTTGTCATAAAAGAACTTTCAGCAATAGAAGTGAGATAAGAAAAGAAGCATCTGTTATTCCTCCTGACCTTGGTAAAACCTCACAGCAGGTGATGCAGAAACCATAGTAATCACTGCCAATCTTTAACAGATATTAATATCTGAGGCTTTACTGTCTACTGTAGAATTCATTGTACTTTCAAAATTAACATCCTCACTGATCATATCAATGAGATAGACAAACCATAAAGGTGAACTCCTGAGTGCTTATTGTCCTCTGATTCAAGATGAACTTAAATAAAGAAAACTGCTACTAAGAAAAAAATTGAAGGTACATTTGAGAGGCCCTTTGTTTTGTATAGGAAAGCCACATTTTTAACAGTTGGAAAATTATAAATTGTATGTAGTGCCAACTGTGTTGATCATGAGGTTTGTGTGTGTGTGTGTGTGTGTGTTATTAGAATATTCTTTAGTTTCACGCAGTAGCCCTCAAGTAGTAGTGAACAATTATCACCTATTGGAACATTTCAAAGAGATTTATAGTTGATAGAATATGAGATAAAATATCATGTATGCTTTGGTTCTTCAAAACACAAAGGTAACTTTGAAACATATCTCTTTACCTTTCTATAAGACTTGGCAAATTGTATGTTTTCAAATAAGGAAACTGAATCATGAAATGATGTATTCACTATTGGATAAAAAGCTTTAAATGCCTGTATTTAAAACTGCTGCTTAATTATATAAAGATTTTAAGATGCTACTATTTTCTATCACTGATATAATGATTTGTTGAATAATAATCTAGTGGCCTAAGAAAGTGATACTCTTCCAGTAATGGGTTATATGTATAAATCTTGATTTAGTAATTGCATGCTGAATTTAAGCCTTTGTCATCTCACTCCTTACAGTGAGCACTATGACTGGCACAGTCTGGATTGTGGCACCTAACTCCAGATAAAGGATCTCAGTATCATTTTTTAGCAGCTGTAGGTGCTAGTACCTCATATTCCTCTGTTTACTTTTTTCGTGTGTGAAGATTTATTTATTTATGCATACAAGAGCTGGGATACAAGCCAGAGGTGTGGGGGGTGAGAGGATTCACCGGAGACAGAGTGGGGAACAGAATAGGTAGGTTGATGGAAATACACAGCTGAGGGGAGCAGCAGGCAAGTCAGAGGAGGTCTGCTGTGCCATGTGGGCAGCTTCCTGGCTAGGGATCGAACTCCTGCATGCTGCAGTGGCTGGGAATAGCTTCATAGGTTGTCTTAGCCCCTTGTGCCACCAGGGAGGCCCTCCCCTGTTTACTTTAAACCTAAAGACTATCCTTTCCCTCCCCCTCCCCTGCAGAATGTCTGTGATTTATAGTGTCTGTTTATTTTTGTTTTGTTTTATTGTGTTTTTTGTTGTTGGTGGTGATGGTGCACAGGTAAATTGGTGGTGGAAATTCTTTGGGGACTATACCTGAGAAAAGAAAGCAAACATTGTAAGAAAAAAAAATAGATTTACAAAATTATATCTTCTTAGAATTATAGTTTATCTTCTTAGAAGACCCTGGAGAGCAACTAACCAGGTCACTTAATTTATAAGTAAAGGAGCAGAAACTCTAAAGTCAATTGTTTTCTCTAAGGCCATATACAGAAATGAAAGACTAAAATGCAGGAATCTTGATTATTTTACTCCATTACCCATGCTGTCTTAGTAGATGTATCTTATTTGAATCACATAACAACCTTGTAATATAGGAATTGCTTTAGTCTTGTTTAATAAACAGGAAACCTGGCTCCAAGGGGTTACATAACATTCCATATAGTCTCAAAGCTTACTGAAAACAAAATCTGGTTTGGTACTCAGACCTTGTTCAAAATTTTACTTGTCATCTGAAATGGTTCTCAGCTGCATTTCTACTGAGACACATTTGGGCTATTTCAGTTTATCTGTCTAACCGATCAAGGGCCCTTTGGAATTAGCATCCATTATACTCTTAAAGACTTATGAAGCTAAAGTGATATCTGTGAAATTATACTTCTAATGGGCTAGATTTTGTTGGCTGCTAAT
The DNA here is from genome assembly GCF_964194135.1 of Talpa europaea. Taxonomy (NCBI): domain Eukaryota; kingdom Metazoa; phylum Chordata; class Mammalia; order Eulipotyphla; family Talpidae; genus Talpa; species Talpa europaea. The sequence goes on along the minus strand of NC_140068.1, from coordinate 29,494,367 downwards.
TTGCATAATGGTTATTAATGGCAAAGTGAAGCCATTCAGTTGTTTTGTTTATGATCCTTTCTTATATATCAGGCTTGAGTCTGTTGTTCTGAAATAAAACAATATGAAATACCTCAGTTTAGTTTTCCATTGTCTTTTGCCACATCATTCCTTCTGTATGCCAAATATTCCAAACTGCATACCTTTTCTGGCCTTATCCGGACTCCTGCCACGAAGTAAAGATGTAGGACACTTTGATCATCTGTTTATCTCACTGGATACCATTCACTTATTCATTCCATAAATATTCACTGAGAACCTTGGTCATGGCAGGTACTGTTCCAAGAGCTGGGGAAATAATATAAAAAATGTCTCTTCCATTCCAGGTTAGCTTATGGATGGGAGATGTATTTAATGCACAGATAAATGTAAAACATTATCAGGTGTGAAAACTGTAAAGCATAAGGCGAACCTGAAGAAATGATGTGAGGGAAGAGCAAATTAAAGAAACTGAAGAATAAGTGCTGGTCAGTGTTTGGTCTGAGTGACGTACAGCAAAATTTAGGGAAAATGTGGAAGAGGTCACAGGGATCTGGGACATGCAAAACTTTATGGCCAGTTTTGTGGCATTGAATGAGTGACTTTAGGAGTTTTTGAAAGGTTTGGAGCAGAGGAATAAATGTAAAAAATAACATTTTGTATTTCAAAAGACCTATTTTGATTATTTTGTAAGAATAAATTTGGGGGACTCCCCGGTGGTGCAAGCGGTTGAGTGCTGGGTTGTGAAGCCGCCCGCAGCCTCTGCAGCGCTGGTTCGATCCCCGGCTGCTCCCCGGCCACCGGAGGAGGGTCCCACATGGTGCGCAGACCTCTCCTGCCGCCCACTGCTCCCCTCAGCAGTGTGCTTCGGTCCTTCTGCCTGCTCTGCTCCCCGCTCTGGCTCTGGTGAATTCTCTCACCCTCCCGTGCTTCTGACTGTACCCAGTGCTTGTATAAATAAATAAATAAATCTTTTTTTTTAAAAAAAAAAGAATGAATTTGGAAAGGGCAAGAGCAGAAGAAGCAGAAAAAATCAGTGAGGAGTATGTTGGGAAAAGAACCCTTGTCATAAATGATGGTTTAGGTCAGGAGAATTGTGGTCAAATTATGGTCATATTTGGATGGTAAAAGAAGATACTTTTTTTAAAGTTATTTTTAAAAATATTATTTATGCATACAAGAGCTGGGGTACAGGTCAGTGGTGTGGGGGGTACAGGTCAGAGGTGTGGAGGATTCACCAGAGACAGAGTGGGGAACAGAACAGGCAGACTGATTGAAATACACTGCTGAGGGGAGCAGCGGGCCAGACAGGAGAGGTCTGCTGCGCCATGTGGGTTTCTCCGTGGCCACCGGGGGTCGAGCCCACACTGCAGAGGCTGCAGAGAGCTTCACAGTGCTGCGCACAATCGCCTGTGCCACCAGGGAGGCCCAAATTTTTAAAAAATTCTGTAAGGAAAGATTAATGGGAAATTTATGTATCTATCATTCTGTTCACAGAATTACTCTGTATTTAATTCTTTTTTGCTTAATGGTTGGGTCTGAGACTTGTAGTCTCATAAAGAAGACAATGTGGAATAATTCAATAATCTCAAAGACTAATTTTCTAGAAAGGTCATGAGATATAAGGAAGACAATGGGCCTCCCCAGTTGTGTAGTGGTTGAGCGCCACGCTGCGAAGCTGCCACGCTGCGAAGCTGTCCACAGCCTCTGCAGCGCTGGTTTGATTCCCCGCTGGCCAGGGAGAACCCCACATGGCTTGGCAAACCTCTCCTGTCTCCCCCGCTGCTCCCCTCAGCAGTGTCTTCAGTGCTTCTGCCTTTCTGCTCCCTGCTCTGGCTCTGGTGAATTCTCTCACCCTTCTGCGCTTCTGACCTGTACCCCAGTTCTTGTATAAAATAAATAAATCTTAAAAAAAAATAAGGAAGATAAGGTTTGGTGAAAGTGTAACCTGTATGTGAACCTAGGTGAAACCTTGGTCAAATTGCTTTACTTCTATAAAGTTTACTCCCTCTCAAAGTAGGGGATCTTAAAACCTACCTCCCAGGATTAACATGGCAATTAAATCTAAAAACAAAGTGCCTAATACATAATAAAGACAATATTAATCTCTAAATCACTGAGGATCTTTCATATAAATGACTTACTTGTATATTATTATCTTCTGGGTAGATATTCAAATTATCTTGATACAGTTTTTTGTTTAGTGACATATACAGTTGTATAGGTGATGGAATTGATACAGTTTTTAAGTAATTGTTTAAATTTTGTCTGTTTCAATTTTGAATAAACAAGCAGAACAGCTCTTCTTACCCTCCTCTCAGCCACCTTGGGGTAGTCTACCAACCCGAGAAAGTAATTTTCTCTTTCTGAGGCTTTGTTAACCTACCTGGAAGACATAATTAAGAAAGACTTCCCTTGGGCCTCCCCGGTGGCGCAGCAGTTGATCGCTGGGTTGCAAAGCTGCCCGCAGCCTCTGCGGCGCCGGTTCGATCCCCGGCTGCTCCCCGGCCACCAGAGGAGGGTCCCACATGGCACGCAGACCTCTCCTGCCGCCAGCTGCTCCCCTCAGCAGTGTACTTCGGTCCTTCTGCCTGCTCTGCTCCCCACTCTGGCTCTGGTGAATTCTCTCACCCTCCCGCGCTTCTAACTGTACCCAGTGCTTGTGTAAATAAATAAATAAATCTTTAAAAAAAAAAAAAAAAGAAAGACTTCCCTGAAGCAGTTGTTTCCAAATTGAGCAGAATTCTCAGGAGAGAATATATTTTTAAAACTTAAATAAAATGATGTTGTGACCATTTTAAAAGTACTCTACACACAGCCTCTCTAAATCACTCCTTTGAGTAGATCTCAAGGAATTTGACCTAAGTAAATGCTTATTCATCTCATTTCAATTTTACAGAGCAATAGCAATTTGAATTCATGTGATGGATCTATAATCTATTATGAAATGAAAGAAAATTTATCTTCAGAAGAAACCTGAAGGAAGAGAAGATTCTAATTAGATTCTACTTGCTTTTAATGGTACTTTTTTTATCCCTTGGGTAAATAAGTTCCATTGTCACGACCATACTCGATTTATCACTCACTTGGTATCTCTGCTCTCTCCAGGCCCACAGCATGTCCAGGGGGATTAGACCTGCTCTTTGAGCTCATTAATGTGGATCTTCTCTTGGCTAGAGACATAGGTTTGGTTAAATTTTAAATGTTCCTTTTTATATCTGAAGAGGTTGGTTTTTCTACCTTCAGATTTCTTTAAATGCAAGAGATCAAAGATAATGAAACTAAAAAAAAAAATCTAAAGTAGATTTCAAGCATGGAGGAGAAAAATAGCCCTTCCTAATCTATTTAGACTAGAAATAATATGGCAGTGGAAGATACATTCATGGTAAAAGTAGCAAAAAATATTACTCATCTTTGAACCTCAGCAGCTTAAATTGGAGTCTATCTGCCATGTATTCAAAAATTACCATGGACTGCTACATTTGGAGTGGGGAGTTTTTTAATCAATATTATTAAAATATATTTTAAAAATAGTGTGTAATAATGAAAACATGGATTTTATTAATAATATGGAGGATCAATCCATAGGGGAGGTTTTCATAGGGGAAAAGGATCTAAGAAAACAAGAGAGAGAAACTAATTTCAAGACAGACTTTAGTGAATAAATCAAGGTGCCCAGAGGAAAGATCATTCACTGTCGATGGTGATCATCGAAAGCTTTGAGTTGCATAAAATATTCTTAAACAGTGAGAAAATGGGATAATTCTGAATAATGGAACAACTAAAGCAAAGCTGAGAAGTTCTAAGAATTCTGAATTTGTTCTGAAAATGAAGAATGGCTTTGGGTAGCCAGAGCATAGGTCCATGGAAGGAAGAAATGAGAAAAGAAATTGGAATCTTAACCTAGACTATCTGAATATCAGTGAGGAGCCTGAAACTTTATTCTACGTAAACTTGGCAAGTTGTTATTGGTAGGGTAGATATAGTTATGGTTGAGACTGATAAGACTATATATAAATTCATCAGTGGAAAGAAAAATATAATTTGCAGTGTTAGCTCTTAATGATGAAACAGATTTTTATTTTTAAGTCTGCTTTGAATTCTTTCTTTTTCTAAAAATCTCAAGCTGAATTTAATGTTCTTTCCCAATTTATGTGAATACTTCTGTTCTCATCAAACTATGGGGACTATTGGCATAGCATTCTATAGAATGTTTAGATACACTTGGCATCTTGTCTTGTCAGCGCTTGATTCATTCCACGGTCTCTGCCTTTCCTGGTGGCCCTCTGATAGTTTTACCAAGAGATTAGTTTACCTTTCATTTGCAATACATCCTGAAATAAAATAAATCTCTCAACCTACATTTCCTAAATTTTGGTATTCAGGGGGCTTTATGTTGATAATGGGCTCTCTCTCTGTTCCTACCTAGATTCCAGTGCCCTGTGATTACATAACCCAATGTTTCTCTCTTGCCACCTCCACCCCCTTCCTGTCACTTCCTTCTGCCTACTTTGGGGTAGAAAGCCACTCCTGAATCTCGCACTAGTGACTGTAGTCTTCCCACCTATGAAAAAAAAGGAATTTTGACTGCCTATCATACCACCTTATCTGTAACCTCTGACGGGTCCCATTGCTAAGGGATACCTGATTATATTCATCAGCAATTTCTGTAGCTGGAAGACAGTTCTGACCCTATTGGGGACATCTCTTGTCAAACTCAGGTCTCTCTTCCTTCTTGCATCTTTCCATTTGTGTTAGGAGTCACTGTCCCTCACATAAAATACCCATATATAACAGTCAATACAACTGTAGAATCCCCTGAAATATAGAAAGCTAGAAATTCTTTAACAGAAAACCAACAAAATATGAACTTTTGCACCACAGGAATTAACATGACAATCAAAGACTGTTTAGTCTGCATTTAGACTTGAAGGAATCGGAAACTTAATGCTTTCCTTAAACTCAAACAGCAAATCAATACCTGCACTTCTATGTTCTACAACATGCTCTGTGCTGAGGTGACTTATTTCTCCTCATGTCCTGTCATCACCTTCTTCCCAGCCAATGTTCACATTGTACTTAATAACAGGGACATGCCTGGAATGCAAACAGGAAGAGGAGGAAAACAGTTCAATTGATTGTTGATTGATCTGCTTGCTAATCCCATAGGGAAAGAAAATCTTTCCTACAATTTATAGGAGTCTAATTTATTGAGTCAAATGTAGAAAGAAGGCCAGGATGAATAGAAAAACAAAAATTTAATAATTAAAAAGATTATTTTATCATATTTTCTCTGTGTTGCTGCTACTGATTTTAGGATATTAAATTCTACAGCATAAACTGTACTGTGTTGTGATTCCCAAATCTGGAGAATCAAAGGTTCCCTCCCAGCCTCTGGAAGAGAGTGCTGTGCCTTGGGGTCTGCCTTAACAGTTTCTCAGGTGATGTGACTGGTGGCTACAATGGAGACACTGATACACAGTATAGAGATATAAAAGGAATACTAATTTAAATTATGTATTCATTCCATGACTTCCTCTTTAGATTTTTCCTTTAAAATCAGGATATTCTTTACAGACAAATCAATTGTGTTGATTGTTGGTTTGGTTTTAAGTCATATTTTCTACTTCTCGAGACAAAAAAAAAATTAGATAATCTGAGTGTGGTTAGGACAGTAAGAGAAGTTAATGAGGAATGTGAGAAAATCTGATGAGGGAGTAGTACATGAGGTTTGCAAGCATTTGCAGAAACCAGAAAGATGGTTTTTATTCTTTTTTAAAATAATGGGTTTTGCCTAGGGGAGCTGGTAAACCAGGAACTTTACATTTAACAGTTATTACAACAGTTATTATAATTTGCACATGTTGCAGACAGACAGCTATGTCTCGATGCAAAAGTAAGTATCATTATCTTGATAGTAGACATTTGCATAGTGTTTAAAACAATTCCAATCTACTAATATAAAATTGAAAATTCCTGATAAAAATTTCAGAGGATCCTCTTTTTTTTTTTTTTTTCACTGATTTCACCAGACACGATACCACTAGAGATGACAATAATAATGTGGTAGTGAAAGGGGAAATAGTTCAGAAAAATTAACCCTAAGCTACAGAAACTGCCCTGATTATCATTTGAGAAGCCTCCTGCAGAACTTGTCAAGTCAGTCATTTAAGGCTGCTAACACATACTGACAGAATGAAAGACTTAGTGCTCCAGAATAGGCCATACTGTGAAATACGGAAGACAGGAATAACAATATTCCCACTGCCTACACCCTTGGCATATAAAATATAATTTTACATCTTCTCACTGTGAAAGCCCAAGAAGTTACCTTAGATTACCCTTTGTCATACCTTTGCTCTCCCAGGCAAATGAAAACCAAGGTTAAGCTCACTTTCAGAGATCACCAGAGGGACCTTTAAGGCCTGCCTAATCATCTTATTCTAAGTTTTCGTCATCCTTGCTGCTAGATAAATCTTCCGTCTATTTAATTTAAATCATCTCCTTAGAGCTTTAGCTTATTTCTTCCTGATACTCCCTCAGTGGAGACAGAGAGCAGCTGGACAACACACCTCTCAATGGTATTTATGACTATACTCTTTAAAACTCAAAGACAGTAAGTGGGAGATTTTAGAAAGTTTCACCTCTTTTCAGGTTTCTTTGTGTGTTATTTGTTCCCTATAAATACTTGTCTAAAGAAACTGGATGGATAGAGTTAGACTGTTTTTCATCTGTAACCCATTCTATTTATCTAAACTAACATATTAGCAAAGTGATTAGAAATATGTGCAATCTTTTTAAATTGACATTTAACTATTAGGATTAATAATTAGGAAGGACTGTGAAAATTCAAACATTAGGCAGGCAGTCCATCTGTTGCACATTTGAATTTCTTATTGGGTACAAAGAAATTTCTAGGCAAATTGCTTCTGTCATTTCAAAATACAGTGAACAAATCATCAATTTATTCTCATCGTCTTCTCTTTCAGTTCTGGGGATTTTCCATTTCTTTTATTTCCTTTGGTAATCTTGTTAACTTTACTCACCTCTTATCAGTTAAAAACCCAGAGCTCTTTTACTCCTTACTCTATGCTGTTAAGAGATTCCTCCTTGCCATATCTTCTTACTCCTAAAATAATAATACTGCCTAAACCTAAAATAGTGATGGGGAATAAATGATAGTATTCTCAGTTGTGACTGGGGGAAATAAAGGGAAGCTGGAGTTAAATTCACTCATTAAGTGTTGGAAAATATGTCCTAACCCTATGCTTTAGGAAGTATATCGCTATTTCCAATTTTGCAAAGCAGACGTGAAGGCTTTATCTCTATCCTTTATCTTCCCAGGTACAATTAATAAAATATTTTTGGGTTCAATAAGGATACAAGGAAATAGAGGGATCCATTTCTTTTGAGTGATGGGACTGTCTGTGGGGAAAGAACTACAACTTGATCTGGCCCTAAGAGTTGCTCAAGTTGATGATATTGCCCAAAGAAAGGCAAACGAAAGCACCGAAGGTAAACAGTTCTCTATTTGGGGTCATCAGGGAGGTTACTGTGACTGTTCGATTGGGTCTAAAGTTTCCACTGTGAGTTAGTGGGTGACAGCAGCTTCATGTGGGTGACAAACAGCCACTGGGGAGGCCTGCCCAGTCTGCTAATGCTTCCTTGGAGAATTTTTGCTCAGTGTGAAATGGTAAACTAATGTACGGTCTTTCAATTTTGATACCTTAATGAATGGTATCAAATAAATGATGTGCTAAGTTTTTTGAATAATATCTCTGTGTAAACACAATAGTACAGTATGCTGTAGTGGGAAAATTTTCCCTCCTCCAAATGGTAATTTAGGAAATGAGCCATAAACTGTATGTGCACAAGAGTACCATAAAAAGCCCATTAACCAAGGTGCAAGTGAAAGGACTCTGACCACCATGTGTCTAGCATGCCATCGCAAAATGTGCCACTTAATAGCATTCCTGACATCACCTCGAGGCCCCAATGAGAAGAGAAACTGAGAAGTAGCGGGAGTTCCCTGCTCTTAACAAATCAGACTGCATTTTATCTAAAGCAAAGTCAGGATTGAAAAAGCAACCACATGATCTATCTTGGTCTTCTTCCAGAATCAGTGAGAGTTCTTGCCAAAAAGCAAGAAACAGTATCTGAAATGTTTGAAAGACAAGGGCCTTGCCAGCCCTCATCCACAAGGTTACTCGAGATGGGGGTGAGGAGTTCCCCAATGACTGGCATGACTTGTTGCCATTATCAATTAAGGGTGATAGAACTCACTTGATAGGCCCGGCCATTTTATCCAGTGCCAAAAAGGCAGCGATTCTGCACGGTTGAGTGTTTAGGGTCTGTGTAACACAGCTTAGCAAAGAATGACTGTAAATACAACAATAGGTTTAGTCAAATTGTCTTGACAATAGCCGTTGGACGTAAGCCCAGGCATGGATAACGTGCCAGTCATCACACACAATTTGGTCATGATCGTCTCTCCCTCAGGTCAGATATTACCTGGAAGGAGGGATACTTACTGCTTCTCACCCTCTGGACAGGCCACGCAAAACGTAGCAGTGGATGTGCCAAGTCCTGCGCAAAGCACTGGGCCCTGAGCTGTGGGTGAGGTGCAGACAGCATCACCTCTGATAACACGTCTGGGTCATCTTTCCTCTGAACTGTGACTCTTTTCAGACCCCCCCAGGTGAACAGGGGACAGGGTTACAATCTGGGCCAGGGCTGCAGGGGGATGTGTAGTCTGTTCCCAGCCTCACTGCTCCTGCTTTCTTGAGAATAGGAACCGGGGAGGTGGGGGGGGCAGCAGAAATGTTGGCAATGGTGGGGCTTTGTGATGAGAGTCAAGTGTATTTTACTTTTTTTTCCCCCAGCCTGCACAGTCAAAAACTAAAGATAATAAGGTTTTACTCTAAGAAATACTTTTCCAGGCCATTCCACTCCAGAGTCTGATAAATAAATAAATTCTTTGGGAGGGCCCTCATTTTGTCAGCCCTCATTTTTTCACCTCTATCTGGTGAAACCCGTGACCTTGGCAATACCCATCCCATTTATTATTGTATTTAATGCATAAGTGAGAACCAGGAACTAAATTGGCTTTATGGGTGCAACAGTGTTAACAATAAGTAACTAATGAAAGGCAGCTGCATTACCTTATAAAGAGTAACTTTACAAATAAGTTGAAAGTAATGTTTCTCTTCTTTCTTTTTTCTTCTTTCTTCTTTCTTTTGGTTGTTTTTTAAAGTGAGATTGACTCAGGTTACACAGGGCTATAAACGCTACACTAACATTTCATTCTATAGGAGTATGATGTAGTCTAGCAAATGGAATGTTAATTTGAGGTCTATTGAATTGCTTTTTAAAAAAATACTTTGTGCAACATAGCCTCAGAAGATTTGGAAATGATCTGAGAGAGAATCTATTCAACTTTCTTAATTTAGAGATGAAAAAAAAATTGAAGTCCAAGAGATTAAATTGAAACATGGGGTCAAAGATGGTGGATTGCAGGCTCCAGAAAACTTGTTCAAAAGACTATGGAAGGATCAGCAAAGACAAAGAATGGAAGAAGCAAGGGTAACACATAGGTGGTTAGGGAGCAGAGGGCTGGGGGGCAACAGACTTTGCAGATTTTAGAAAATGATATCATAAGCCAACAGTGGGGAAAGTAAAGAAGGAAATGGAGTTTTATCTCAGAACATCTCCAAGCTGAGGGACTGGTGGTATGAGAAACCACTGTTAGAGGAAATGATTGTAAAGATAAAAAACTGAAGATGGCCCCGTTGTGATCTCCACCAATGGGGCCCAAGCTAGAAAAAAAAAAAAGTAGTTGAATTTTCAAGGGAGACCTGAGACAAGAATTCTACTATGTTTTATTCATTATGTGTTAGGTATACTCTGTGTGTGTGTGTGTGTGTGTGTGTGTGTGTGTGTTTGAAAAAGAGGGAGAGAAGAAGAGAGGTAGAAATAGTGGGTAGAGATATTCTTAATATATTAAGCACTAATAAAAAGCTACTCATGATGTCGTCATGGAAATTAAAGAGAGATTCCTATTCAAATGCTTCGATGTTACCTGGGGAAAAAATTGGAACAACCGTATTGGTGATTTTTGCTTTCCACTTGTGGTTTGATTTTTGAGGCTATATATTTTTTCCTTGTTTGATCATGAAAAACCTGAAATAGGTTTTATTTATGCACCAACTGAAAGAATTCTGAAAATTGGGCAGCCTACCACAAGTTGTGGTTACATGTAAGTTACGAGGCCCTCTGCGAGACAAGGGCCAAGTCTCTCTTGGACTCACAAGTCTCCAGGGCTATAATGCTCCTATTAAGGGGTGAGAGGAAGATTGTTTCAAAACTGGGGAGTTTGTTCTAATTTCTTCACAGAAGAAACTGAATGTGAAAAGGAAAGAAGTTACAATATATTGAAAAAAGGAGTGAAGTATTTAAAAACTAGAAAACCCAAAGACACTTCTACCGTGCCCACATTTAAAGTTTAAAGATAAAACACATTGAGAGCAAGAAAGCAGGAGGGAGAGAGGAAAGGCGGGCAAACAAGCAGAGATCACTCATTATGAGGAGTGACACATTATGACACTCATTGTGAGGAAGCACAGACGTGCTTCTGAGAACACCTACAAGCTGGAGAAGTCCTGGTGTCAAGAGAAATGTAGGAGACATGTAGGGAAGGAAAAAAAAGTAGTATTTGTGTAGAAGGTGATGGTGAAGTATGAGGGGAGAACACTAGTTTTCAAGTAAAGGTGTATGCAGAGTACTCAGAATCAAATTCTTAAACTGTCATCAGTATGCTTTGTAGATTTAGTGTGTGACTACTGATATACTACATGAATTACTGAGACCACCCTCTTAACTTTTGAAAGTGTCTTGGTGAGAACAATAAATTATATGATCCCCTTAGTCCAAGGGCTCTTATGAGCTGGGAAAGAAAGTTGAAGCATCTTTGGAAGAAATGAGATGAAAGGGAAAGGCAGAGAAGGTAGAGCTTCGCTGAAAGCAATTTAAAGGGAATTCCATGGTTGTAAAATAAGGACCAAGAAATAAAATAATGGCACATGGATTCTAGAAATTTGCATGTTCTAAGAAAATGCTAAACTTATATCACCCTGGAGCAAATTAAATATTCAGTGAGAATGATAGTGATAGTAAACTAGTTTCTAAATCTCAGGATCATTATTATTTCCTAGACTGTATGTTAGCCTCTGAAATGTTCTTAAAGCACATTATGGAGTCATTATTTAAATATAATTCCTTTTTTATTTTATTAAGGTGGAATTTTAGTTCAAGGTCATAACATAGGATAAAAATCCAAAATTGCTTATTTCATACTTTTCCCTCAAATGTCATGATTGATTAGTATGTAAGATTATGCCTTTATTACAGTCACTAGTAAGTCAAATGGAGTTGTATGTTATACCATAGACCCAGCAGGGAAAAAAAGCTTTCTTATGAATTCTTTGGCTAAGAATTATATAATCTCCAATTATATAATAATTAACACAAATGGATGTATAAACTAAAAGGCAATCATAGATATGTTGTTCACTACATTCTACTTTGGACATTAGCCAGGATTTTGATCTTCTGTTGTGACGTTGAATCTAACTTGTTCCAATTTACCTGGGACACTTTTTATTTTAGACCCAAAAGTCACATATCCAAGGAAACCTCTCTGTCCTTGACAGACTGAGACAATTGTACCTAGTTCATATCATGAAATTTTTATAAAAGGTCTTGTAAAACATGTCAATTTTTTAAAAAAGTTTTTACAGAGACCCAAACTGATATGATACTCTCCTTTTTATTTTTTATTTTCATACATATTTTGTATTGAAGTAACACTATTTAAGTTTCAGGTGTGCCACAGTGAGTATGAACATGTATATCACTACTTCAGTTTCGCCTCTCATTAAAATGGTTTTTTTTCTTTGTTAATTTCTTGTTTGCAATTTGCAAGCAGTATCAGAACCAGAGGTGCCAAAAATCTTTATAAAAGGTCATCCTTGTGCAGTTTCAAGCCAGGTCCAGCAAGAAAGAGCCAGAAATGTCCAGGCCAATTCTAAAGACTTAAAAGGTTCAGATAGTTCGGATAAGCTTTGGACAAGCAGCCAAATTCTGGAAGCATATCTGAACTTCCTCCAAGTCACAAACCTTTTGAGGCTTGCTTCTCCTTAGTCCAAAGCCACTGCAATAGCTGACAGCCTCTTCACAACTTCACATGAGCAATAATGAGTAGGAGATTATCAGGGGCTCCAAGTCACGCCATTCCCTCATTGTTTGGATAATAAAGTTCAGAGGTACTGAGGATAATCTCACTGGTGAGATAGAGACCAACATTTACTTATCATTCTTCTGTTCACTTCCTTTTTAGCTAATTAAACCTTCATTCTTCACAGGAAATAAAACTTTGCAAACTCCATAATGGTTTGGCTTGGTAATATTGTATATATCTTTTCCGGTTTGTCTGGAAAAACAGGAAAAGAGAGGTGCCAGCATGAAGATCCAGAATAGAAGGTTATCTTTTAAATTAGCGGATTCTTTATTTACACGTGGCCCAGGACTGGCTGTGCCACTGGGTCAATAGGGTTGCCTGCCTGGGTCTCTGGAAGACTTTGAGATAGGGGAGAGGAAAGGAGACATGATGGAGAATTTTTAGAACTACATGTGGCCCTGCGTGTCTCCCAACAGGCCAAATAGAAGGGTAGGAAGTATGCTGTGTAAGGAGGAGAATAAGCAGACTTCTTTTCTGGCTTTAGTCATTTTTAAACTATATGGGAATCTTTTCTTTCCTAAGACTTTTATGGGGAATCTTATTCTATATTCACATAGAACCCCAAGCTTACTATCTCGTGTCTCCTTCAAGCATCAAGGAATGGTTGAGAAGACAGAGACTGTGGGACTAGGGCATGTCACAAAGTCATGCACAGTGGAATGAATTATTTCAAAAAATAATCTGTGGAAATTATTTTCTTCCTAATATATGTCTAAGGAAAAGTGAAGAGTTGGAAAAAGTAGAGAGAAAACTAGTCTAAGTAGAGACATTTTCATATGATAAACACATATAATCTAGCACTTGAAATTTTATGTAAGGATTCCAAAAAAATTAATAAATGTTCATAAAATGTAATGAACTACCAAAATAGCTAATTGAACACATTTCATGAAAATATGCTAAAATTAATCAGGAATTTAGTTGGGATTAGTACATTTCTTTGTTTCTATACTTTGGATAATTCTATGATTCCCAAACTGTCAATGTTCATATTATTCAACAACACGATTTCATATAATTTTTGACTGATAATGTGGCTAAAATTGTTTCTTTATTGCCAGTGGCATTTATAGAAACACTATCTCAAAATATTTTTAAAAATCATTTTAATAATAAATGGATTTCAGGCAACTTTTAAAGCAGATTACTGTAAATTGAATAACAGAAATATCTGAAAGACTTGTGAAACTGCTATAAACTAAATGTCTTTTATGACATGCCTATTTGCCCTTTAATGTGTCTTTTTTTATAAATCAAAATTTTTGTGTATTGAATTATATTAACAGGGAGCCAAATTTTGGGAGATTATAAATATACAAGCTATTGTCTCACAAACTTAAGAAAAGAAATTGGTATCATAGCAAAAATAAGTAGCATTTATTTAAGAATTTAGGCCTAAAAAGTGCTTAAAACCACTAGCATTATCTATATATAAAATTATGCAAAAATTTAAATACCTGGATTGTGTCTATAACACATCAACAAAAAACAGTTTGTGAACTCGTGGAAGAGAACAGGATATTGGAAAATAAACATCAAGGTTAAAAGAATGATTTTATAATATCACAGTCAAAGTATTTCAATGACTATAATAGTTAAAAGTCAAAAATGTTTGCATCTTAATGACATTAAATGACCTCTTGCAATCCTTGGAAAATTAAGATAATATTTTCCAAATACAAATTTTGATGACTATAAATATTAATACATTATTAATTATAATGTATTAATATTATAATATTGTGATATTATAATATCATAATATTATAAAATATAATATCATTAGTTCATGAACTAATGATATGTTTCAATACCAGCAGCAATTTTAGCCAGGGGTGCAGGTTTCCATAGAATGTACTAAAATTTTCTGCAAATGATAGGGAACACAAAAGATCTTAACTCCAATTAAGATATTTTTTTATTTTTCTAATTAACAATACACAAATGTTTGGTAACAGGCAGTGAAACTGGAACTGTGTGTTAGAAACCCCCCCCTAACTATATTTCCTTTGACTAAGGAGACCTAATAATGGTCCTGGTGACATTACACACCGTAAACGGATGATGAGCTCTCACACCTTCCTGTGGTTCATATGTCCCAGTGGTCAGAGTTGCTGCTCGAACCCTCCACACTGTTCTGGCTTTCGAGGGGGGTGTCTATGGAGTGGAGCATGCCAGAGACATATGCTTCTCACTCCATTCATATTTTCTTTATGCTATTGGCAGTTTGGACTAATGTCAGATAAAGTGTGAAGAGCTAACAACATGTCTGCTTTCTAGAATCATTTCCTGTAACAGTCATGTGGCGGGGAAGACATTTTGGAATAGAGAAAGAAGAATGGGAATAAAAAGGTTAGGGAGAGGACAAGTTTTTGGTCCTTTCTTAAGCTGCAGCACCTGATATGGATAAGACCTAGTGTTACTGTTAGACCTTGAATGTCAGAATGGAAGGAAACTGAAATGTTTTATAGTTTAATTTATTCTTTTTTGGAGTTAATGAAACCAGAGCTCAAAAAGACAATTTTGTCCAGAGTCACAAACATATTAATAAGTTACTGGTTAAACAGAGATGAGATTCAGAACTAAAACCCACACCTGTGTGCTATACAGGACATTTGTGTTGTTTGCTTCAAGATCATAATTGCCAAGAAACTTTCACCTTGGTCAGATTCTCCATACAATTTTTAATAAATACAGATGGCTGTTTATAATTCAAGAGACATAATTGATGATTATGATGAAGATTTAATTATTAATGCAAAAAATTCTTCTCTAGATATTGTTTGTTCTCCTCTATGGTAAAACTAATATGGCAACATCATTTTTTTAACATGTCATTAAATGTATTATTTGTAAACATTATTATGAAAATTATTTTTATCGTAATGATATTTACAAGTATATTTCATGTGGATTATATACTTTGTGTGTATAAATATATATGATTATAATTATATAATCTATATCATCCCTTTCAATTATATTTCTTTGAAAGCTAGTGAACACATGTTAAAATATATTTTGTAATATAATTCAATCAATGCCTAATGCATATAAATATATAATTGACTAGAATGTTCAAATGTAAGCTTATTTCTCTCTCACCCCAGACTATTGAAAGTTTATTCAGCTGTTTTTGATGTCTTAAACTACTCTTTCTAGCCATCTGTTGAATTTTTTTTTTCTTTTATGAAAATAGACTGAACCTGTACACACAGCATTTGGGTAAAATAATTATTTTGACTTCTTGTTGATTGCATGTGAGGAGAATTTAGGCTTCAAATTTAATAAGCATATCAGGAATATTCATTCTCACCATCCACCAGACAACGGTTTGAATTTCATTTGACTGTTTTCTTTACCCTTTCTGTGCAGACAGCATTATTCACTATAAGCACCATTAAAGAACCAAATGTCAATGAACCCAGCAGTGAACTGACAGTTACTTAAACAGCACATGATCCAAAGCTGTTTGAGGAATGCCAAATGCCTATTTTTTCAACAAGTTCATTTCATCCAAGGGAAAAAAAATCATTTCATTTAAAGATTTATATTTATGAACATGTTATGAATGTTCTGGATGTTCCCTGTAATGTTTTATGAAAGATACAGATGTGTTTCCAAGAATCATGAGGCAAGCCGGCTGGCCTAGGAGACAGTTTGGCCCTTAGTGGGCAGATCCAAGGGATGGAAGGAGTTGGCTGAGCCCTGGAGAGGGATTATCCTCTCTTGACAGTGGGATCTGCTGATCTTCCACCTGACAGTGTTCTGTGGTGTTCCTCTTTGTTCTGACTGCTTTCTCTCAGCTCCTCCCACATGGGTAATGGGAAGAGACCAGCTGCTTGGGAAAACAATCAAGAGGATCATTCCTAGGAGCCCTTCCCAACAGTCCAGGTTGAAGGCCAACCACCTGAAAAGGGTTTTAGCCAAGAAGCACTTCTCCTATTCTCTGGTGAACTGCTCTCTGGAGCTGGTTGAGAGGAGAAGGCCAAGAACAGCAGAAGGCTGTCCCAGGGAGAGGGAGAGATAGGCTCTAGGGAGGGGAGCTGAAAAAGGATTCAGGCATCTACAACCAATTTCCTTCCATTCCTAGGGTTCACATAGTTATTTATCATTCTGGTGGAAATGGATATGCTGTCACAGGGACTTTGCTTGTAACTTTAACTTTTAGATATCTTGTTTCATTTCTCACTTGATTGGTGGCTAAGAAGATAAATAACTGTCCCTCAAAAGGACCTGTCAGCATTCCCCAGAGCAGATTTTTGTATTTATATGCATGGAGCCTGTATCCTTAAAGCTAACCAACTTTCTCCAATGCTATATAGTTGGTTAGAAGTATAATCAAAGAAAAGATGGTAAAAGTTAGGCATAACCATCTAGAATGAATCAATTTAGTGTGTATCTTTCTAATGGTAGATGACTTCAATGTGTGTTTTCCAACACCACCAAGCAATTCTCCAGTTCTTCTAGGTGACTTATAATCCAATTCAATTCTGACACTACCTAGAGATAGCCTCAGATCTCACAGGTTAAGGATGTGGTCACACAAGATTGCCCCCACCTTAGAAGACAATCACAAGTCCAGTTTGTCATCCTTGGTTCTGCCTGACTGGCTATACTTTGGAACTTTCTCCTTAGGTTCTATTGATTCCTAGAGCAGCTGACAGAACTCAGGAAACTAGTTTACTAACTAGATTAATGGTTTACTACAAAGGATATCAAAGGATATGAATGACCAGTCAGGAAGAAATACATAGAGCAAAGTCTGGAGGGTCCTGAGCACAGGGGCTTCTGTCCCTATGGTGTTTTGCTACCCTCTTGCATATGAATGTGTTCTAGTTCACCAGCCTAGAACTGTCTAAAAACTGTAGTTCCGGAGTTTTATGGAAGCTTCATTATGTAGGCTATAGTGATTTAATGCTTGACCATTAGTGACTGAACTCTATATCTGCCCCTGTCCTCTCCCCAAAGTTGGGGGTTGGGTCTAAAAGTTCCAGTGTGCTCTAATTACATGGTTGATTTTCCTAGCAATCATCCTTAGGTTACTGAGGGGCTTTTCAAAAGTCACCTCATAAACAGAGACTCAATGCCCATTTCACCTTTGTAACTCTAGAGAAATTTCAGAAATTGAGAACAAAAATCAGATCTTATAACAAAAAATGCTCCCATTGCTCTTATCACTTAGGAAATTCCAAGAGTTTGTAAACTGTGAGCCAGGAACCTTGGAAGAAGACCAAAATATATATTTATTATAAATTACAGTATCTCAGTGACTTAACTTGGGTTCCCCGGAAAGCAGAGTTTGAGACAAGGGTTTTTGTGTATGTAGCTTATTTTGGAAAATGATCCCATGGAACAGGTGTAGAGGAATGGGGAAAGTGAAACAGACCAGGAGAGAAAGGCAACCTATGGCCTGTTAATAAGCTGTTCACCTCTGGGACTCTACCTTGTTGGGAATAATCTGAAGAGCCATGTAGAAAGCACTTCAATATTGCCTGAGGAGCTTATGAGGGGCATATTTATACTGCTTCTATTTCCCAATGTCAAGGTTTACGTCACAGAGACAGGGTTGTTTAATTCTCTTGCACATTCAGGTTCACGTGTATTATAATAGCTGAGAGGTCCAGCAGGTAATCCATATAGTGATTGCAGAGGAACCACTATAGAGAATGAGATGCATTGGTATTTCTAAAGCAGGTGTTGTTGGAATATGTACTTGCACCGCTAGATGCTCAGCTATGTCGTTATAGAACAATGCACAAGACAGATGTGAGGTGTGGCACAGAAGGTCTTCCAAACAATTGCCTTCCATGCTGCCTGCTGGACTACATCCCCTATTCATTCATCCTCTCAGCTCCATCAGCTCATACCTTTTCCTTTGTTTTCAGATCCAGATATAATATCTTCCACTCCTATGTTCTACTCTCACTCTCAAATGATGACTGCTTTTTAATTTTACTTAGAAATCACAATTAATTAGGAGCTCTACACTGCATCTTTCTATAAAACCTAGGATTGATTTGTATCAGGACTGCTATTGATCTGCCTTTTATTCCCTACTTCAAGGGATGAATTTTCCGTACTCTTCTCCTTGTCAAACATTCCATTTCTGCACTTGATCCCTTCACCTCTCACCGATAAAAATATTTGCTCTTGTGTGCTCCTGCTCTCTGCTGTATTATTATGTCATTGAATTTTTCTTCTCTACTGGATCATTCCCATTGACATGCAGACATGCTGTGATATTTTTGATCTTGATAGTAAAATAAGCCTCTCATATCCTCCTGCTTCCTTCTAGTTAGTGGCTCATTTCTCTGCAGCCATTGATAGCAAAATTCATTTAAAAACCTGTGTTTACTATGGAGAGCTGTGTGGAGATTTCTGGACCTACTAAACATAGAGCTTCCATATGATCCAGCAATTCCACTCCTAGGTATTTACCCAAAGGACACAGAAACATCAATTCCAAAGAACACCTGCACCCCTATGTTTATAGCAGCACTGTTTACAATAGCTAAGCTTTGGAAACAGCCCAAATGCCCAAAAATAGATGACTGGATCAAGAAGATGTGGTACATATATACCATGGAATATTACTCAGCATTCAAAAAAGATAAACACATGCAATTTGCAGCAACATGGATGGCGCTGGAAGGGATCATGCTCAGCGAAATAAGCCAAAAAGAAAAAGAAAAATACCGGATGGTCTTACTCATAGCAGGAATCTAGAAAACTTAAATAAGGGACCAGGAAAATGAATATAAGAAAGTGAAAATCAAAATCAACAAAAAACTATGAACCAGAGACACTTTTTGGGGGGTGGGGGGCGGGAGGGGAAGGATTGGGGTCAGAATGGGGCGTTTGCAATTGTATGGGGGAATATAAAAATAAAATTTAATATAAAAAAATAAAAAATAAATAAAAACCTGTGTTTAGTTCCTATTCACACTCTTACATGCTTCATTTTCTTCTGATCTCATCTCCAATCTGGTTTTTATACTTAGCACTATACTGAAAGCCATCTTGTCAAGGTCATCAACCCCTAATTTACCAAATCCAATGGTCAATTTTCAATTATTTTCCCTCTGACTTCTCAATAACATTTAACATAATGAATCCATATGGTTAATCTGTCCTTTTTTGATGTTTCTATCTCTTAGTTTCTGGGACTGTACACTTTGCAAGTTTGATATTGGAGTACACGTGGCTCACTCCTGAAAAGACTTAAGTTTTCTTTTCAGTCCTTCCCTGTAAGTGATGGATCTAGACTCATGGTTTTGAATACCACCCATATGCTAATGATTGCTAAATTTATGTTTTGTGTTTTGATTTCTCCTCTGAACCCTAACCTCATATAATCAACTATCTACTCAGTGTGTCCATTTGACTCTCTAACAGATGTCTTGAAGTTAACAGGTCCAGATTGGAGTCTTTGAACTCTTATCCCAGCCAGTGGCAATGTTTTCAAACTATAAAAAGCTCCACCATTCACCACATACTCTGACCAAAAACCTGGGGACATTCTTGGTTCCTCTCTGTAACAGCTTCATAACAAATCTCTGCTCCTGCTTTTTCTCCCTGCCAGTACATTTTCCTCTTTGGAGCCAGAGAATGTCCATTTGAAAGATGTTGCAAATTCCTGTCATACAGAAAAAAAGAAAATATATAGTATTATAGAGTTATAATAGTGGAAGAATTCTTATTTTTGTATGTATCATGAGTGATCAAAAAATAATTACACACACTTTGGAGAGTCTTATGAAAATGGAGATTAATTAGACTTCTTTTCTTTAAAGTCACCTGAGGACCAGAGCAATGGCTTCTTAATGTTAATTAAGAATTAATTAATGTTAATGTCTTTATACTTTCCCTTAGGTATCAAAAAGGGGGTGATGACTAGATCTGCTTGCTTACTGTTCTCTATTTCTTTTTTCAATAAATATTTATCATGAACTCATTTTGACATAGATTATAACTCCTTGCACATTGCCCCTACTTCATTTTGACATAAGAAGACAGGAGAGGGGGGCAATGATTTACATTAACAGAATGATGAGGAATTTTAATTCTTTCATTCATTCTTTCCTCTCTTTGCTAATTTCTATGTCATACAAATATCTGTTGAGTCCTAACTGTGAGGAATGGTGCTAAGCACTTATGATAAAGAATTGTATAGGACAGTATGGTCCCTGCCTTTATGGAGGTTACGTTATAGGACAGGAGGTAGATATTCAAGTAACTTTTAGTTCAGGTATTCGTGCTATCTAAAGAAAATAGCTAATATATCAGAGGAGCCTTATTTAAGGAGTAAGAAGTGATTAAAAATGGGAAGAATGCTGCAAAAGGCAGTTAAAGAGAACCATGAAAGAGAACGACAAAAACAATTACCTTGAGGTGAAAAGGAGTTCAGTACCCAAGTATCAGAAAGAAGATTTAAGAAATTGGTGTGAAGAGAGGAAGGGCAGAAAGGCCCAGGATGAGGCTGGACAAATTTGATGAGGCAGATTGTAAATTCTTTTAGAATGTGTTAAAGGATTTGTTTTATTGGAAAAACCACTGGAAGTAACTTAAATAAATCTCAAAACAATCTGGAGTAATGTGTTTTACTGCAGGTGGAAATAAAATGGAATATATTGTAATGTTCTTTGTATGATAGTCAATATAATATAAAAAGATAACAGTACTACCTAAATTATTAGAAGTGCAAGTAGATTGAAATTATTTTACTCTAAAATTTACTAGCAAGTGCAAGAAATTGTCTTTTATCTTTCACTGTTTTGAAAAGGAAAGTGGTTTATAGTTACAGGGCCCTCGGAAACTAAAGTGAAAAGTAGAGTTGAGGGATTAATTACTCTTTGAAAGGAGACATAAGCTAATTGTGTAAAATGCAAGTTCCATCAGCTTCATAACCAAGCCACATTTCAACAACTTGTAGACAACAGATAATAAAAATCTTTTTAAACAACTCTCCATTATATAGCATATAATTTCCACCTAGAGTAATTTTATAGCAAGATCCTTGAAAACTGCATGAAAGGCTGAATTTAATTATATGAGAAACATTAATTATATAATAAACATATGCACAATTCCTTAGCTTTTAGCATTGTTTGCCATCAGTATGCAGAAAGAATTATCTATACTTTTCTCTTGTTAGATCATTTTTTTAGATTAAGCAATTTTAAATTATATTGAAACAGTTTTAAAATTCTTTTTATGTGCTTCTATCATAATTTGCATATTAATTTAATCAGTAACCATATCCTAAAGTTTTCCCCATCTCTATGGCCAAGAATGTTTCCATATTGTTATATTTGTTTTCTTAATTTGAGATACCTTTATGATGAATACCAATAAGAAGCAAATAATACACCTATGTTAGGATGACTCTTTTCTGTTCTGCTTTTTGACTAAGTGTATATTCTTCAGGCAGAAAAAATTTTACAAAATTACCCCAAGAGGGAAATTTCTCCAGATATTTAGCTATTTAGTGATGCCAATGCCTAATTCTGAAATTTGGAGGTATGAAATACAAGAGGCAATTCATCTACCAGCATTGCTTCCATAGATAGTTGGTGGCTTTTTATTGTTCAAAGTGGTATTAGAGTTTGGGTTAATTTCCCATCAGAGACATTGAGGTTAATTTGGCCATGAGCTAGAAATGACAAAATCAAGGCAGAAATTGAACGAATGGCAAGCCAACACAGAAAAGAAGGGCTTCTTGAAACCAGTAGATGGAGAGATAAGACAGCAAAAGTCAAAAAGTTGCTGGTGAAATATGGGGCATGAAATTTTCATTAAGGAGGTGGTCAGAATCACAGAAACAAAATGCCAGAATCAAGAGGACCTTGGAAAGAACTAATGTCTGTTCTAATGGGCAAGACAGGGCAGTGCCTTGACCCCTTGTCAACTCCACTTCCTTTCAGAGCCCAGGGTGGGGGTCATGTAGTCCTTTCCTTCTTCTGGTCCAGGCACCCACTACAGAAAACAGCAGAATTTTAGAATAATCACTCAGGTATTAATTACACTCATGCTGACCTGAACTTCTTTGAGAACAGGAATGGCCAAAATATCTAATGAGTCTCACAGTGTAAGTCATCATGAATATAAAGTAAAGCTAAACTATTCCCATCCAAAGTAGCAATGCTATCAATTTCCAGTGGTCAAAAGATGGTTCCAAACTCAGTTTCTTTTTCTGAGGTAACAGAAAGAGGATAATTTGATTTTGAAATCTTGAAATTTATTTTGGATTTACTTTGGCCTTAGCAATAAAATAGGAAATTTATCCTAAGTTAGAGGCATCCTCTTTCCCCCACACTCTTCCTATTTAGCCCCAATTAAAATTCTAACAAGCTGCCCACTGTAATGATTACCCTATTTAGTAGAGCAACCTCTTCAGTTTTTGTAAAGATTTTATCTTGATGTGGTCTCCAGGATGTTACAAGCATCTAGCTTATTATATTTGGTGACATTTGCAAACTGTATGATTCAGTAAAAACAATTCAGCTGTGCTTTTCCTAAGATTAACTTTATGAGCTCCTTTTCCTTCCTCATAAAGATCACTTGTGGAACTACTCTGCCAGGTCATTTCTTCTTTGCAAAGAATGGGGCCCGGCCACTTGCTACTGCACTTCTTTTTTTGGAGAATAAAGTCTTAAAGTATTGACATTCTGTCATGTTTATGATGTGGAAACAAGCATCAGGTAAGTCTTGAAGCCCCTGTTGGGCCTTGTGATTTCCAGCAATTGAGTTGTTGCTTTGTATTTGATGAAGGGACCCCAGAATTTAATAAACAATAAACACTAATTTGGGGACTCTCTTCTCAGACAAACTTTGAATGGCCTCAGATTTTATTCCAAGCATTTTTTCTGTATCTCATTTTAGGAAGTTTTAGATTAGTTTGAAAATATGTGTAAACAACTTTGAAGATTTTTTCCTGTAATTAGTGTAATTTTTTGCACTCTGTTTCGTTTGTAGAAGATCCCAAGGCTGCTGAGATCTATGAGTTATTAGAAGATGATCTTGTACGTAACTTTTTCTGTATCATTTAAAAAGAAGTTTCAAACACAAAATGAATGATGATAACAATAAAGTGGACTTTCTTACAAGTTGGTTTAATGGGAAAACCATCTATAACATACCTTTTCTTCGTGAATTAGTTAAACTGCAGGGTGTCTTTCTAGTTTGATTTCTGCTAAAAAGTTCTTTAAAGAAGAAAATAAATTGGGCTTTTCTGAACTATTTTAAGGAGCATCTTGCTTGCATTAATACATGTCTGCACTGTTTATATGCGTCCAGAGAATATCTCATTTTTTCTGACCCTTCAGAAATTTATGGCTAGAGAAATAGGTAAGATTTGGTACTTTTAGGTAAATATGTATTAAGCAAGAAACAGTGAATTTAGGCATCACCTTTCCATTTAGGATTTAACTAAAACCCACAGAGCTCTTTTTGCTGCTTCCTGTCATGTTGATTGCACCCATTAATTTCTAAAAGTGTGAGGTCCTAACAGCAGGGCTTAATTCAGGCATTCTCAAACTGGGTCTTATAGTCAGGGTCTTTTATTTTATTTAGGAGGAGAAAAGAAGGGGCCTGGGAATGAAATTCACGTTGCTCTGGGGATGTTTTCCCCCCTGAAACAATTTCACATAAGCCTACTTTATTAAAACACACACTCACCCCTGGTTTAATTGCCACTAAAATAATCATCTAGAGACTCAGGAGTGGGTGGTATTGAGGATCACCAGACCCCCAGGGAATTGCAGCATAGCTCAGCATGGCACATTGCCAAATGAGTCTGCCTATTTCCTTCCTCTCTTTCTGATCATGCCTCAGTGTCCCCTAACACTATATCACTATTTTTACCAGACTCTCCTTTGACAGGTCATCCAGACACTGTGTTTCCAGTTTCTTTAAGAAAATGATTTTTTGTATTCTCTGTTTCCCACAGGGATCTGACTATAGCATTCTTTAATTGTCTTCTTGATATTTTTATGGGACCACACAGAACATATCCCCTGAAATCTTCTAATTTGTCCTCTCCACATTCTCCAAGCTAATCTGCTCAATGATTTACCCACTACATCTAGTCTTTGCCTCTACCTCTTCCGTGGACTCTTCCCCTTGCTAGAGAGACTGTCTCTTCTCAATTTGTCCCTGGCTGTAACACTGACACTATATAGAAGCCTGAGACCAGGCAAAACATTAGAACAAAGATTTTGAGATAAGAATCAAGAATCACCCTTTGGATGACTGGAGATATAGAAAAAACTTGAGTAGGTTGTCAAGACAAAGGGGATTAACAACCCACGAGGAGTCCAGAGCTAAAAAATAGACAGGTAGGATTGGCCTGGATAAAGGCAAGTCAGGTCAGAACTAGGCAGAAAGTCAAATCAGTATCCACAAGATGACAGTTTTTAAATGGCAGGGAGACTCAAATATTTGGTCTCAGATGGTGAATCTTGCAGTGATTGGGCCAGCCCCAGTCTACAGTCTTACAAGGGTCTGCCAGTATGAATACAAAAACCATCTTAGTCAGAGTGATGGTAAATCTGTTAACTAAACTTAAGTTGGAATATCATTTTCTTATCCTTGCTCCATACCCTCCCCCACCAACAAACCTTGCCCCAACCCATCAAAATAGATAAAACCCACAATCCTGCTTTCATTTAATACCTGCCAATCACATTTGCTTTCTTATCTATTTATGTTGGAAATACGTCATATATTTAAATTTTCATCACCATTTAAATGTTTCTGTATTTTCTGGGGGCTTTGCTCCTAGTGGGGGAATGATGTTTTAGGTTCATCCTTTCTAAACTCATTTTATGTCAACTAGACCAGAGATGGCAAAATAGGCAACATACACAGGCCCACCTCTGGCAGCCCATATTTTAATCAGGGCAGTTTCCTGCCAAACTCTGACTTTACCTCAGACTTCTCAGTAGAGCTCTGCAGGAAGCTACAACCAATTTAATGGAACAGCCACGTAAGTTGACACCTTCACCACCCTGGTCCATCCTTGGGTGCAGCTGGGGGAAATTTAATGTTCTTGACAGTCATATTAGCCTCCAGATTTGGGCAAAATCTGCTCTTTTCTTATCAAAAGTGTAGCTAGATCTAGTGCATGAAGTGAAAACAGCATGAATGTAAGACATTTTTCACTTGACTTTGAAAGTGAGCATCACTGCTTCTCTGGGACAAAAGAGATGAGTGTGAATCTTTTCAATAAATTGAACCCCTAACAAGAAAGCTTCTCACTCTTTATCTCTCGCGCTCTATAAGTGGAAAAGTATTTAATCCTCTTGGCAAATACAGCCCCAGCTCTCTACTTAACAGGGCTGCCTACTGTGTTGAATTATATACAGAAGTTTTCCTGACATAGACCACTGTCCCCTAGGAACAGGGCCAAAACTATTCATTTTGTAAAGAACTATAGGTCAGATTAAATCCTGTATGTCTCTGGCGAAAATCCAATACTTCATTTACCCCATCATTCAATCATTTCCCCATGCTATATACTTACAATATGAATGTCCAGTTTGACATTTCATTTTGAACAAAAGTGGATATAAAAATCCAATCCAGACTATGCCAGACAAGAGAATACCAACTTTTTACTTTTTGGAAATACAAAGACTAGGTTAAAGGAGCACATAGACTGTTACTATTTAGGATGCGTTTAGTAGAGTTAAATAACTCTATGCCTTCTAGAGGGGGTCTGGACAAGGAAAATCTGGGAATTGGGTCTATCTGTGTGCATATGTGTGCACCCATTCTTAGCTTTTGTTAGGAGGAGCTTAAAAGGTGAGTACAGGGACAGAAGGAAGGAGATACATTTAGTTATATGGTTTTGCATGAATGCCTCTTGTTTTGTTACAATATCTTCCTGTAGGTGGCAGCACCAACAAGGCTGGGGTCAGAGAAGAAAGGTTGAATTTGAGATTTTGAACAATTTTTTAGTAGATGAATTAAGACATAAGTTTGGCAGCCATCTCATTTAAAGAAAACAGACCAGATTTGGGTAACTTGGCACTGCTAATTGCACTAGAGAGACCTGGAATGTTTCATGTTTTCTGTGTGGGGGAGAATGAATATATTGGTCCTTTTCTACTTGAAATATCACTTCTCACTGATAATCACAGAGGGGAGGAATATAACCTAGATTTCACTTCAGCGAATTTTCAAAAGTTATACATAATGAAATTGGTAGCTCAAGTTAGAATCTCAGACACTGTTTTGAGGCGACTGAGCCCAAAATTTCATAACTTGTTATTCAGTAATTAGGAGATTACTGAAATTATGATGCAGATGACAAAACAAAACAAATCCTATCAACAATGCCAAGTAACTACCCAGACATTATAATATGTTTAGTAGCTATCATCTGTTGACATCACCAAAGTACTGAAAGTGAACATGTTGAAAATTCTGTTTTATAAAACAATTATTACTAATGTCAAAATTTTATAGGTATGGCACAGTCATGAAATTAATGTTCTATTATATGTTCACTTATTAAATCCCTACTTTTAAGAATCTGTTGTTTTGGGGAAGTTTTCTGTTTTCCTACATAAACTGGAAGCTCCTGAATAACCTTTTATCTGTAGCAGCTACATCACTATTACTACTAATTTTGGGTCAACTTCTATGTAAAGTTCACTTTATAATAATCCCCCCAACATATGGAAGCAGTGGTGTTGGTTTGTCCATCTTCCACAGTAAGAAACAAAATATTAAAAAAAGTTAAGTCACTTGCCCACTCTCATATAACCTGTAAGGCCACAGTGCAAGAGACTCTGCAGACAACCCTTATTCTTCTCCGCCCCTGAATATATTGGTGGTTCTCATTGACAAATTCAGAAGACATAAGTACATGCGCTATCAAATGGATGACTTTCGTTTTTTAAGGATACCATTGCTCTAAATGAGTCTGGTTAATTCAACAGTTACCCATTACCTGTGCTCAAATTAATAAAACATTTTTTATTCACAGAGATAAGAGAAATTCCTATTTTCTTGTCACATTACCAAGGCGCTAATATATTTTTTTTTTTTATCTTTCTTTTTTTTTTTTTTTTTTTTTTTAATAAATTTTATTGTTATATTCCCCATACAATTGCAGCCCCCCATTCTGACCCCAATCCCTCCCCTCCCGCCCCCGCCCCCCTAAAAGTGTCTCTGGTTCATAGTTTTTTGTTGATTTTGATTTTCACTTTCTTATAGTTATTCATTTTCCTGGTCCCTTATTTAAGTTTTCTAGATTCCTGCTATGAGTGAGACCATCCGGTATTTTTCTTTTTCTTTTTGGCTTATTTCGCTGAGCATGATCCCTTCCAGCGCCATCCATGTTGCAGCAAATTGCATGTGTTTATCTTTTTTGAATGCTGAGTAATATTCCATGGTATATATGTACCACATCTTCTTGATCCAGTCATCTATTTTTGGGCATTTGGGTTGTTTCCAAAGCTTAGCTATTGTAAACAGTGCTGCTATAAACATAGGGGTGCAGGTGTTCTTTGGAATTGATGTTTCTGTGTCCTTTGGGTAAATACCTAGGAGTGGAATTGCTGGATCCCGTGGAAGCTCTATGTTTAGTAGGTCCAGAAATCTCCACACAGCTTTCCACAGTGGTTGGACCAGTTTGCACTCCCACCAACAGTGCAGAAGAGTTCCTTTTTCTCCACACCCTCGCCAACATTTGTTATTGCTAGTTTTTTTAATATGTGCCATTCTCACTGGTGTAAGATGGTATCTCATGGTAGTTTTGATTTGCATTTCCCTGATGACAAGTGATGTTGAACATTTTTTCATATGCCTGTTGGCCATTTGCATTTCCTCTTCAGAGAAGTTTCTTTTAAGCTCTTCTGCCCATTTTTTGACTGGATTATTTTCTTTGTTGTTGTTGAGACTCATCAGCTCTTTGCAGATTTTTGTGATCAGTCCTTTATCATTAGTGTTGGGTGCAAAAATGTTCTCCCAGTTGGTGGGGTTTCTCTTTGTTTTTGTTATTGTCTCTTTTGCTGTGCAAAAGCTCTTTAATTTGATATAGTCCCATCTGTTTATCTTTGCCTTCACTATCACTGCTTTGGGTGATGTGTCTGTAAAGATGTCTTTGATGTGCAAATCACGTAGTGTTTCGCCTATATTTCCTTCTATATATTTTATGGTTTCAGGTCTTATGTCTAGTTCTTTAATCCATTTTGAGTTGATTTTTGTGTATGGTGTGAGGTGGTGGTCAAGCTTCATTCTTTTGCATGTAGCGACCCAGTTTTCCCAGCACCATTTATTGAACAAACTTTCTTTGCTCCAATGCATAGTCTTTGCTCCTTTGTCAAAGATTAGTTGACCATAAACCTGTGGGTTTATTTCTGGATTTTCTATTCGATTCCATTGGTCTGTATGTCTGTTCTTGTTCCAATACCATGCGGTTTTGATGATTATGGCTTTGTAGTATAGTTTGAAGTCTGGGAGTCTGATGCCTCCATTCCCTTCTTTTTTTTTCAGGAGAGCTTTGGCTATTCGGGGTTTTTTGTGATTCCATATGAATTTCATCAATAATTGTTCTATTTCTTTGAAGAATGACATTGAAATTTTGATTGGAATAGCATTGAATCTGTATATTGCTTTTGGAAGGATGGCCATTTTAATAATGTTTATTCTTCCAATCCATGAGCAGGGGATGTCTCTCCATTTCTTTGTGTCTTCTTCTATTTCTTTTAACAGTGTTTTATAGTTTTCTTTGTATAGGTCCTTTACCTCTTTTGTTAGATTTATTCCCAAATATTTGATTTTTTTTGTTTCAATAACAAAAGGGATGGTCTTTTTGATTTCTTCTTCTTCAGATTTATTGTTTGTGTATAGGAAGGCTACTGATTTTTGCGTGTTGATTTTGTATCCTGCCACTTTACTGAACTGATTGATGAGTTGAATTAGCTTTTCTGTGGAGTTTTTGGGGTTCTCTATGTATAATATCATATCGTCTGCAAATAGTGATAGTTTGACTTCTTCTTTTCCTATTTGGATTCCTTGGATGTCTTTCTCTTGTCTTATTGCCCTGGCTAGGACTTCCAGTATTATATTGAAAAGCAATGGTGAGAGTGGACATCCTTGTCTTGTTCCAGATCTTAATGGAATTGCTTTCAGCTTTTCACCATTGAGAATGATACTGGCTGTTGGCTTGTCATAGATGGCCTTTATGATGTTGAGGTATGTTCCTTGTATCCCAAGAATTTCAAGGGCTTTTATCATGAATGGGTGTTGCACTTTGTCGAAAGCTTTCTCAGCATCTATTGATATTATCATATGGTTTTTATATTTCTTTTTGTTGATGTGTTGGATAACGTTGATTGATTTTCGGATGTTAAACCATCCTTGTGCCCCTGGAATGAATCCAACTTGGTCGTGGTGAATTATCTTATGGATACATTGTTGGATTCTGATAGCTAAAATTTTATTGAGGATTTTTGCATCAGTGTTCATTAGGGAGATTGGCCTGTAGTTTTCCTTTTTTGTGTTGTCCTTGTTCGGTTTTGGTATTAGTGTAATGTTGGCTTCATAAAACGTGTTTGGTATTGTCCCTTCCTTCTCAATTTTTTGGAAGAGTTTGTGAAGGATAGGCACTAATTCGTCTCTGAATGTTTGGTAGAATTCATTTGTAAATCCATCAGGTCCTGGGCTTTTGTTTTTGGGGAGGTTTTTGATTACCATTTCAATTTCGCTAATTGTAATTGGTCTGTTTAGGTGTTCTATTTCTTCTTTATCTAGCTTTGGGTGATGGTAGAGTTGTAGGAATTTGTCCATCTCCTCTAGATTGTTAAACTTGTTTCCATATAACTGTTCATAGTAGTTACTGATTATTCTTTTGATTTCTGCTGTGTCCGTTGTGATTTCTCCTCTTTCATTGATGATCCTGTTTATTTGTGCTTTCTCCCTTTTTTCCTTTGTGAGCCTGGCTAGGGGTTTGTCTATTTTATTGATTTTTTCAAAGAACCAGCTCTTGGTTTCATTGATCTTTTGGATTGTTTTTTTAGTTTCAATTTCATTTATTTCTGCTTTGGTTTTTATTATTTCTTTTCTTCTACTGGTTTTGGGGTTTTTTTGTTGTTCTTTTTCTAGATCTTTGAGCTTCGAGATTAGGTTGTTTCTTTGCGTTCTTTCTTGTTTCTTGATGTGAGCTTCTATTGCTATATATTTTCCTCTTATTACTGCTTTTGCTGCATCCCATACATTTAGGATATTGGTGTCCTCCTTGTCGTTCAATTCAAAAAATTTTTTAATTTCTTCTTTGATCTCCTCATTAGTCCAATGGTCTTCCAGTAGTGTGGTTTTTAATCTCCATGAGGTAGGAAAGTTCCTTGCCTTCTTTTTATGGTTTATTTCTAGTTTGATGCCTTCATGGTCAGAAAAGATGGTTGATATGATTTCAATCTTGGTGTATCTGTTGATGTTTGTCTTGTGCCCCAGTATGTGATCGATCCTGGAGAATGATCCGTGTGCGCTTGAGAAAAATGTGTACTCCATTTTTTTGGGGTTTAGTGTTCTATAGATGTCTGTTAAGCCCAATTGCTCTAGGTCTTTATTTAGAGCTTTGGTTTCTTTACTTATTTTTTGTCTTGTTGATCTATCCATTGTTGATAGTGGTGTGTTGAAGTCTCCCACTACGTATGTGTTTTCTCTGATGTCTGTTTTCAGAGAGGACAACAGTTGTCTGATATATTTTGGTGCTCCTTCGTTTGGTGAGTATATGTTAATGAGTGTTATTTCTTCTTGAAGTATTGTCCCCTTGATCATAATGTAGTGACCATTGGGGTCTCTTTTTATCTTTTTGAGTTTGAAATCTGTTTTATCTGATATAAGTATAGCTGTTCCTGCTTTCTTTTTTGGTCCATTTGCTTGTAGGATTGTTTTCCATCCTTTAACTTTGAGCCTATTTTTATCTTTTGTAGCTAAATGTGTTTCCTGGAGACAGCAAAAGGTTGGGTTTTGTTTCTTAATCCAGCCTGCAACTCTGTGTCTTTTTATTGAAGAGTTTAGTCCATTTACATTTAGAGTTAATATTGATATGTTAGCATCTGTATTTGCCATTGTGTTTGTCTTTCCTTTGATTTTATTTATTCTTTTAATAACTTTTTTTTTTTTTTTGGCCTTCTTTCATTGTTATTCGTCCCTCTGAGGTTCTGGCTTTAGGACTCCTTGTAGTATTTTTTGGAGTGGGGGTTTAGTTGCAATGAAATTCCGGAGTTTCTGTTTGTCTGGGAAGGTCCATATTCTTTCTTCAAAGAGGAAGGAGAGCTTTGCGGGATAGAGTATTCTTGGTTGGCATCTGTTTTCTTGGAGTCTGTTGACTATGTCCCTCCACTCTCTCCTTGCCCGTAGTGTTTCTTCGGAGAAGTCTGATGTCAGCCTGATTGGTTTTCCTTTGAATGTTATCTGTTTCTTCCCTCTTGCCAGCTTCATTATTTTTTCCTTGTCCTGGATTCTTGGGAGCTTTACTATTATGTGTCTTGCTGTATTTTTCCTTTCGTCGTGGAAGTTTGGTGTTCTTCTTGCTTCTTGTATATCAATTTTCAGCTCCTTCTTCACATTTGGGAAGTTCTCTTCAATTATCTCTTTGAATATTTTCTCTGTTCCTACATCTCTCTCCTCTCCTTCTGGTATTCCTATAACTCTTATATTTCCTTTCCTCATGGAGTCAGATAGTTCCCGAAGTCTTTCTTCGTTCTTTTTCCTTCGTACTTCTCTTTCCTTCTCTGTTTTGGTTCTTTTTATTTCTGTGTCTTCAAGATTACTTATTCGTTCTTCCATTTCATCTATTCTGCTTTCATTGCTTTTCCCAGAATTCTTTAGTTCTTCCATTAATTCTTTGATCTCCTGCATTTCTTTTACTTCCCTCTTTAGGGACTCAATTTCTTTCTTCTGACCATTGTTTTCCCTCTCTAGGGACTCAATTGCATTCTTCTGATCGTTGATTATTTTTCCCTTATCATTGTTTTCCTTTATGACTTCTGTCAGTTTTTTAATCACGGCAATTTTAAATTCTCTTTCTGGAAGGCTCAGAAATTCTTCCAAGTTATTGTCGTTGCAATCTGGGGGCTGGCTTTCTTTTTGTGGTGTGCTTTTTCTCTGGAGAGTTGCTAGGTTGCGTGTGGTTCTTCTCCTCCCTACTGTCTGTTTTCTAATTTGCCGTATGCGTTGGGACACTGTGTTGTTGGGACTTGCCGGCATCTTGGGTGGGCTTCTCTGTTCCCCTCTGGTTCTTCCAGGAGTCATCTGTCAGTTTCAAGCAGCCTTTACTGGAGAAAGGTCCCTGTTCTAAAATGCCGATGTGGGGACACACTCCCCTGTGGCGCTAATATATTCTTTATTGGAAAGAGAACTTCTAGAAGGGAAGTATAGAATCTACTGCCATTATCTTCATTTTATTAAATTTCTTAATTTATTTATGCATAGAAGAACTGGCGTGTAGGCCAGAGTTGTGGGAGGTGAGAGGAATCACCAGAGACAGAGTGGGGAGCAGAATAGGCAGATCTACTGAAACACGCTGCTGAGGGGAGCAGCAGGCGAGACAGGAGAGGTCTGCTGCACTATGTGGGTCAGCTCCCTGGTTGGGGATTGAACCCATGCTGTAGTGGCTGTGATAGCTTCATAGTGCTGAGATTTTAACCCCTGCACCACCAAGGAGGCCCCCTATCTTCATTTTAAAAGTAAAAAAACCTTTGGGAAAATTTTGTTTATAACTTAATTTAAAGTGGTATTACTTTATTTGATCTTTTGAGTGATCTTTTCCTCAGCTTGTAAATGGATGTTCTATATTTAGAATTTTTCAGAGGAATTTTATTTCTATGTTACCTGACTAATCACCTCTATCTTCCATCAAATAAAGAATTCCTTGAATTTCCACATGGTGTGCTTTCTAGAGCAACAGCAATAGAACCAGATTATATATACCCCATATGAGTTGTGTTGATACATACTCCATCTATAAGAATTTTCAGTCTAAATACCCACAAAGAAAAACTTTTTTGTGATATTTCATCTGGAAATCCCATAAGGACAAGCAATGTAGCAATAATTTTCATTGAAATACTGCATTTTTCTTCCAGTGGTGGCAGAAGGAAACCATAAGAAAATTCACTTTCTTAAAAGGCATCTCTTCTCTCACACAGTGTTTCTGAGGGAAAGCAGTAGAATCTGCAGGTGGTCACATTTAATAAGGGAATGTTGCATTCACAAGTGCCTTTGACCTGTGAATCATAAAGTTCCTTACAAGCATTAATTAATTAATCCTCTGAAAACCCATATGCGTGGGTAAATCATATAACAAAGATCTAGTATTCCTTGCAATTTTGTGAGCATGAGAACAGTTACAGGACTGTCCACAGTTAAACTAGTTTTGTGCCACAAAAGGAAACATATTGTTAGTGAGAGGAGGAAACTCACCTACTATGTAGCAAGTACAGCTTAGGCATTTCAACTGTTAACTACTTACTCATAACAACCTGGCAAGGAATTTGTTACTATCTTCATTTTCCATCATGTCAAAGGCCTTGATCTGATTCAAATACCTTATGTAGAGAGAACTGACTATCTCTGATAATTGTTTTTAGGATGTTACCTGCCTCATGAAGGATCTAAGTTATATGTTGGTGTTGTCCTTTACTGAAACACTAGAGCTTCTCCAGCTGTCTGTAACATTTGTTTTCTATCCTTCCTCATACCACTTCCTGCGTCCAGGCCAAATCAAAATGTCTCTCTCATCTTTTCTGTTAAGGAAAATAATTTCAATTACTTGAGACAAGACTAAACACGTAACTTCATTGTTTGATGCATTTTCATGAAACTTTTATTCTATTTTCTCTAGTTAAAATTCATTTTCATCCACTATCTAATTGTGTTCATATTACAGGACATTAGTACTTTAAAGCAAAGAACAATATCTTAATCAATTTAAACCTCCAAAACTTAGCACATACAGGGTAGCCAAAAAAGATGTGATAAACAAATAAAATCAGATTTTCTTTTCATTATTTGATATCCTGACATCATTCCTTTCCTATGTATACATAATGATATTTCCAAGGCAAAGGCAAAGTTTGGGATTATTATAATAATTTGTAAAAACAGTTTTCAGATCATTCTCTCATAAAATTGGCAATCACAATAAATACTTTACTGCCATTCATAAGAGCAGAGTAATTCACTCTCACTGTTTCATGAAAGCAACCTGGAGATTAAAGGAATGAAACAGAACAAAGAATGTTATTTGAATGATGAAAGGACAGTATCACCAAGGTGTCATCCATTGGTGTACCCTATATATTTTTTAATTATGAAATATTTCCATGATTGACACCAACAAAGTAAAAGATGCTGGTGGAACCATTGTATGTTGTTCTAAATATGGCATAAATTATAAATACATAACTTCTTATTGTAAAGATAAGTTATACAAATAAGTTATATTTCAAATGTAGGAGTTGGACTGTTCTTTTTAAAACTTGAAAAAGGGGAAGCAAATATTGTTTGAAAATGAACAATGGTGTAAAAAAAGGAAAAAAATTAATATATAAAAAAAATTGAAAAAAGACAATGTGAATTCCTTCTTCAAACCCCAGTACTGGCATCCCATTCCATTTAGACTAAAGTCAAACACCTTAAATTGTCCTAAAAGGTTCTCAGATGCCTTCTTTTTCTTTTCCCAGCTCTACCTTCTACCCTACTCCACTCATTCTGCCTCTTCTGGAGACAGACACATGGACAGGTCTCAGGATCTTTGTATGTTGCCATTTACCTTGCTCGAAGTCCTCTTATCTATCTCCCAGATTTCCCCTATTGCTCCCTTTTGTTTTGTCCATGTCTCTGCTCAAATGCTCCTTCCTCCTCCATCATCTCCATCATGTTCCACTTCTCTCTCCACAGATTTACACACTGCTCAGTCTCTATCCCCTGGAATGCCATTCTTTCTTCGTTGCATTTCCCTTTACTTGTTCTTATACTGAATATTTATTTGTCATTTCCTACTATAAAGTAAGTCCTATGAAGGCAGAGATTTTTGCCTCTCTTGTTAATTTCTGTATCCTGATTCCTAGAGTCACTTTGAATGAAAGAATGATGAGCTGCTGCATCATTTACAGTATGCAGTACGAGGAAGTTATTAAAGGCATGTTATTTCATGATCTGCTAACTGTGTGATGATATCTGATTTTTTTTTCCAGGACATTAGAACACCCAGATAACAAATGTATTTGAAAAACACAACCCAGTACGTTGTTCTTGATGATAAATGTGCATCATAACTTATTATTTTGTTCACTTGTTTTCTTCATGGATGTAATATCCTCAGTGATATACTGAGTAGAAGCAAAAAGCTATGGCATTTATTTGATTTCTTAACTTGACACATGTTATCACAAATAGAATTTCTGATACTCAGTATTTTTCAGGGTTAGAAACTCAGACAAGTCACCACCTAAGAGACAGGATCAGAGTAACTCAATGTTATAAATTTGCTTAAATAAGTATTTTTTAAGGCTATCTCTTTTATTGCTAGAACTAGCAACTGATAACACATAGCTATTTTCCAACAGCTGACACAGAAGAAATAGCAAAACATTGTTTATATGAGGTATCTTATTAGGTGAATTGAAATAGAAACACAATCCTCTGTACGTTTTCAATCACACTTTCTTCTTCACATTTATTGGAGGAAACAAAAATGCTTCTGGGGTCAATCTCAAAGGTGCTCATAGAAAAAAGTGATTAAACTAGTCTCCAGAGAAGAACCAGCAACAGCATTAGTATTACCACACTTCCTGTCAATCCTTTGTGAAGAAAAGCTTTCCTTGAAAGGGAAGTACTACCCCCAAAACAAAAAGTATCATATAACATGAGTAAGATTGAGTATCCTATATAAGATCAAAAAATAAATTTCTATATTAACATTCAAATTTTTTAAATTTACTTTTGAGGTAATTTTGATTTATATCATTGCTTGTATTTAGGGGAGTATAGGACACTCCTTCTCGGTATTATTACATAATCCACCCACCACCAAAGCACTTATAGGCCACCACCATAACCTATTGTCTCCATCTAGCGTTTTGTTCTTTTTTAAAAAATATGTTTATTTATGCATACAAGAGCTGGGGTACAGGCTAGAGGTGTTGCAGGGGGGTGAGAGGATTCACCAGTGACAGAGTGGGGAACAGAACAGGCAGACTGACCATAGTACACTGCTGAGGGGAGCAGCAGGCAAAGCAGGAGAGGTCTGCTGTGCCATGTGAGTAGCTCCCTGGCCAGGGATCGAACTCGTTTTTCAGCAGCTGCGGACAGCTTCATAGATTGCGTTTTAACCTCTTGCGCCACCAGGGAGGCCCCTCTAGCATTTTGTTCTTGTCCTTTCCCCTGTCTTGTTATTCCCCCTCTGGAATCCTCAGTTCTATATTCAGTTTCCAAGTGTTAGTTTTTAAGTTTAGCTTTATCTGGCCATTCGTTTATTATCTAAAATCCAATTGTAAGTGACACCATCTGGTATTTGTCATTCTCCTTCTGACTTATTTCACTTAGCATAATCCCTTTAAGCTCCATTCATGTTGCTGCAAATGTAATGAGTTTATCTTTTTTGGTCTCTGAGTAGTATTCTATTGTGTATACATACCATAGCTTCTTGGTCAAGTCATCTGATTTGGAGCACTGAGGTTGCGCCCAGTCCATAGTTTGGTTATTATGCTGCAATGAACATGGGAGTGCAAGTTTATCTTCAAGTTAGTGTTTTTGTATTCTTTGGATAGATACCTAAGAATGGAATTGCTGGGCCATATAGTAGATCCATTTTTAATCTTTTTTTCCCAAAGGTTTATTTATTTATGCATACAAGAGCTGGGGTATAGGCCAGAGGTGTGGGGGGTAAGAGGATTCATCAGAGACAAAACAGGGGAATAGAACAGGAAGATTGACCGAAATACAGTGCTGAGGGGAGAAGCAGGTGAGTCAGGAGAGGTCTGCTGCTTCTCCATGTGGGTTGCTCCCTATCTGCCCGGGAATCGAACTCCTGCTGTAGTGGCTGCGGACTGCCTCATAGGGTGCGTCTTAACCTTTGCGCCACCAAGGAGGCCCCTCCATTTTTAAACTTTTGAGTAAACTTCATACTGTATTCCATAGAGATTGGACCAATCTACATTCCCACCAATGGTATAAGACGGTTCCTTTTTCTCTGCATTCTTGTAAAAGTAAAGTGGTATCTCATTGGTTTTGATTTGCATTGCTCTAATAATGTGATTTTGAATGTTTTTTTTTTCCATGTGTGTATTGGTCATTTGCATTTCCCCTTTGGAGATGTGTCATTTTAGCTCTTCTGCCCATTTTTTGATTGGGTTGTTTGTTTTTGTTGAATTGTGTAAGCTCTTTGTAGATCTTTGCTATCAGTCCTTTATCAGATGTATGGTATGCATGAATATTTTCTCCTATTCAGCAGAGTGTCTTTTTGTTTTGGTTATGGTTTATTTCACTGTGCATAAGCTCTTCAGTTTGATGTAGTAGATTATTTTTAATTGAAATACATCATGGGAATGGAGATCACTAACCAAGATTTTGGAGGTTACCTCTATTTTGAATGTCATAGAAATGATATAATTTTAGAGATTTAATAGATCTTAATGTTATCAATCTCATTACAGATTTGTAGCTCAGTGATTTGTCATTAACTTGAAAATGAAACCAACCTTGATCTACTCAGTCAGTTCTCTTCATTCCCATGTAAACAAACCTCCTAAGTGACATGAAAGTACTACCAAGAATTCATGTGATTCATGTGAAAATATTTCTTTCCAATGCTGAAAGTCTGAAAGTATTTAATTACCTACATTGTGATAGGCTTGGCGCACTTAATGGATATTCAAGCTCCTATCAGTTTGCAATTAGATTTGAAAATATATTTCTTGACACAGCAAAAGTCAATGTAAATATACCATTTTTGTGATTAAAGTTATGATACATTTAATTCAATAGTTAGTGAATAAATTTTTCTTCAATGTTACAGTGTTCCTTTAATTTTCAAGGAGTATCAGTTTGTCCAATATGTAGTCTTACCAGTATAATATCATTTATTTACTTTTGTCCTAAGACAAAATTTCTCTTTTATCTTGGTCTCTTTATGTATCATGAAGACAACTGAGGTCTGAACATAATAGCTTATTTTCTGTCTTCTTATTTTCTATATTTTGACTGGCAGCCTGGAGGATACCATAAAAGGAATTTTGAAGGAAAAGAATGGATTTGCCGATATGCCTAGGGAAACTATTGTCATTACTCTATAATCAGATGCTATGTTAGGACTATGTAAGGCGCTATTAGGGTTTAAAATGAAGAGGCAACTATTAGTTTCATGATCTTAAGTTGATATTGAAATGTATTGCCATATAGAAGTGACAATAGGAATAGTTGGTAAATGGTTGGGCTAGAATATGATAGGAAAAGACAAAGATATCCATTCTTCTACCAACCTCATATGTCCACCAAATTTACCCATATTTCATGGATTGAAACAAATGGAAATATGTAGGCTTACCTTTATTTTTCACTGGGGAGGCACACTGGCAGTTTATCTGTAATTTCAGTTATGATTATAAGTGATATTTAAAGATATTTGCAACAACCATAATGTGCTCTATATGATATATCACATTCACTATTCAATAAAACACTAAATTTCAATTAGCAATACTCAAAACAAGATTGCAGTTTTTCTTCTACCATAGATCTCCTGGGTTCGGCGTACTAACCAAGGGGTCTGTGAGCCTGATATAAAAATGTCAGGTTAGAGACCAAACAAAAAAATCTAAGCTTCTTTTTCAAGATGAAGTTTATTTCCTCCATATGAGGAAAACTTCTAGTTTACATAAAATGTAAAAAGTTTTAATTAATTCATAGCAGACAGGGAGCCATTATTTGAATGTTCATAGGCTTGTCTCACCATCTTCAAACTTAGACCTTTACTTACTAAGACTTTATTATCTTAAACAGATTTAGGCTCACAGAAAACTTGAGGGAGGTATAGAAACTTCTCATATCCTCCCTGCCCCCACCCCCTCCCACACACACACACACTTAGTCTCTCTCACTGTTAACATCCCCACCAGCTGTAGACTTTTCTGAGAAACATGGAAACCAGATGCCTGCTGAGAGCAGTAGGATTTCCCCCGATAACAAATGGACAGAGAGCTTCTGGACCAGTATTTGACTCCTTCACTAATTTCCTCAGAGCTCAGTAGTTTCATGTTTATGGACTTAGGCTTTGTTTGGCCCAGCATCCCTGGGCTTTGGCTTTGTATTACCAAGGCAACTGTCCAGAGGCTGTTAGCCAACATCCACTTTGGACATTTTCTGGAGTTTACACATCTATGTGAGGCTTGTACTTTAGTCATTAACATTTTAGGTTGTTAAAATTTGCACTAAATTTTGTTTATAGTCACATGTTTTTACAAAAGAAGCTTAATAACAGATATTTAGGCCTCACATTTTTTTAATGTCGAGTCTACAATTAACTTATGTGTGATGGTTTCATTAAAATTTGAAAAGCATCAGAAGACAGTTGCAAATAACTGAAAAATTAATGCATTCTCTAAAATATACATTTTACCTCAAAATTAACCAAATTGCTGGTAATCATAAAGCTGTACTCTAT
This sequence comes from Talpa europaea, assembly GCF_964194135.1. Taxonomy (NCBI): domain Eukaryota; kingdom Metazoa; phylum Chordata; class Mammalia; order Eulipotyphla; family Talpidae; genus Talpa; species Talpa europaea. Next base: position 29,454,372 of record NC_140068.1, on the reverse strand, counting down.
TAAATAGGGAAAAAATGGGGAATGAAGTGTTTCTGATACTGACTCATGATTTTTTTATTTATATATATTTTGCATCATTGTTCATTTTTAAACAATGTTTGCTCCCCCCCCCACACCCTGCCAGGTGTAGTCCCCATAGAATTTCCTTCAGCAATGCACCCATGCACCATCACCTCAGTCCCCTGTGCTCCTCCCTCCTTCCCTCTGATCCCTCTCCCTCCTCCCCTGCAGGATGTCTCTGGTTTATAATTGTCTGTTTTTGTTTTGTTGTGTTTTGTTTTGTATTGTTATTGTTCCCCCCCCATGTCTTATTTGCTTCCACTATATTCCTCCTATAAGTGAAACCTTCAGATATTTTTCTTTTTCCTTCTGACTTATTTCACTGAGCATAATTCCTTATTTTCTCTCATTGAGTCTTTATAATAACTATAAGAGAAAGGAATTATTATAATATTACTGGAAACCAAGATTAAATAACTTCCCCAGGTCATGCTAATTGACAGACATGGAAGTCACACCCAGGTGTGTCTGTCTCCCTCTGAACAACATAGCTCTGGGTGTGTAGCTAGGAGAAAAACACAGCTATTATGTCATAGCAGCCATGACATCTCATAACAGACAGACCTCAGGCCAATAAATATAAGACACTGAAACTTGCAGTTAACTTTTTTCCTTCAGATTTTCCAGAGGAATTAATTTATTTTTCGCTTTATTTTATACAAAGTTGAGTTGAGATCATTTTTTAGTGCCTACAACTAGCTAGTAAATGAGAATGTTTACTTGAGAATCGAAATCTATTGAGAAATTAAATTGAAAGCCACATTTAAATAAGATGTTTCTTTTTCATGTTGTATTTTTTTCAGCTCAAAAGATATTATGTTAATAGATTCAACAACACCTAAACCTGTAATCTTAAAACCTCTTTCTCCTCTCCACCTCTTCCTTCCTTATCCTTTGTTATTTAGTTATTACTAGAAAATATTACTATCAGTTTCATTTTGGAGGTTTAGTGTATGGTGAGCTGATCATATAGAGAGGAATGTTCTGTCTTTTTGGAACTTTGGTTTCTCTCTCTCTCCCACTTACCCCCCCCCTTCTCTCTCTTTTTCTCTCCCCTCCTCTCCTCTCTCAGCTCTAAGACTGCTGTGTACTTTGGGGTCACTAAAAGAGCAGCTAACTATTTGACACAGTGTTTGGATTCTCACCCCCACACAACAGATCCTCATTACTAAACTGTTAATCACTGCCAAAGGAGCAAGCCCCCTGACAGCTCTCAAGTCCCCATCCCCCAAAATAGATCTTTCCACACTTGGTATCAAATTGCATTGTGATTACAACCACGATAGGTTGGGTAATTTAATTGTACATTAGCAATGGGTATACTTTTTTTCCAACTAGGATTTAAATGTTTCTTGAGCATTAGTATATGTTTGCACATCACTAAAAACTATGAGTTTGAGATTTGTTCTCACAAACACATACATTATAATAGAATGCATCTGAAGCCTATCTCTCTTTGAGTCAAAATTCCATTCCTAAGAGGTCCAGACTTCCAATGTGGGGTTTCATATTTTCTTACAACTGGAAGTTGCCCTATATTTTATTTAGCTATTAGGATAGTGACATGACTGCTTATTAAGAAGAGAAAAAAATTGTCACATCAATAGTCACTTTGCTTATGTAATGCCAAATAGCCAGACTGGCTGATATTTTCCACCCAACAAGTGGAGTCACTGAAATGATCTGGTGTGTTGACAGTGTGTACACAGACCTGAGAGCTAAAAAGGGTAGAATTTGGCTTTATAAAGCAACCTTCATGACTATGTTCTATGTTTCTGGAACATCTTTATTTTTTTAAAAGGTCATACTTTCATTTCTTAAAATGTGAAGCTTTATTAAAATTGAAGACAAAAGACAATTATGTAAATAGGCCATTTTGTCTTGTATTCATTTATTACATTGGCAAAATGGAGAGTTCCTGCCTTACTGCTGTTTGTTTCCTTTTTTTTATTCTTTTATATCAAAGGCATTCCAGATGGCGTAAAATTGACCTTAATATCCACCCAGCCCTTTTGCACTTATAGCCTTATTTATGGAATATTTATAATATATGAATAAAAATGAAAGTGTTCTCTGACAATCATCAGTTTTTGTGTTTCTGTGATAATTTAGTCCTCTTCACAAGAGTTGAATAATAGTACTAAACAAAATTCTATTTGTTGCAAATAATTAACTGAATTAAACCGGCTTAAATTAAAAGGTGATCACTTCATGTAGCTTGGAAGTCAAAATTGCTGCCTGTGTGTACTATTAGAACTAGCTCAAATGTGGGGCTAGGGATGTGTCTCAAATTCCATCTCTCTGATCCCTTGCTTTCCTGGCTTCACTCAGCTGACTGGTTTTCTCCATAGGGTAAGTAAGATGAATTCAGGTAGAAACAGATCTTTATTTTTCTAGAAGGAGTAATTCTTCTAGTCACTATGCCTCAGTCCCGGAAAAATACTTGGTTTTTCCTTTTTGAGATACATACTCTCATAGGAATGATGTTTCCAAAATAATTCAGGGCACTAATTGATCCAGTCTTAGTGACATAGTCCTTCCTGTGACTGTTGGTAGATTTCAATGATTACAGCTCAACCAAGACTCTATAAGCTGAAAGAGGGATGGCTTCTCCACAGAAGTTAATGCAGCAAGCAAAACTGAAATACTCCAATCTCACCACCAACCCCCTCACCATAAACACAAGTTGCCAATAACAGGGCAGAACCCCCTAAATTCATATGTTCAGTAGTATTAAGTCAGGAATTCAGAATGCTGACATTATTTGCATTTTCTTTCCCTGTCAATCTAAAATCTTCAACATAAAGGCATAGCTTGAACCAAGTCCATTTTCTCAGTATACCTCAAGTTCACCATTCTTGATTTATAAATAATATGTATTCAATTTCCATTCCCTGCTTTCCAAGGATTGCCTTAGTTTTCTTTTTTATCCATTATTCAAATTGCATGTATTTTCAGAAAATAATTCAAGCCTGCATCCAATACAAATTCTTACATAACTAATAACAAACATGCTTATATTTTTCTTCTTTTAGTTCTTATAGCATTATAATAATTATTTGTTTTATATCTTTTATTCTCAACAATAGTATAACTTACTTTCTAATTGTACATTTTGCTTCTCTCAACATAATTCTATTGCCTATAGGTAGTGGTGAGTGAAATCTGTCTCTCTGTTCAAGGAAAAAGAGGAGGCACAAAGAAGGGGAGGGGGAGAGGAAGGAAGAGAGGAAGCCTAGAGAGAGAGGGGGAGAGAATCTGGCTCCCCAAGGATTTGAGCAAGCTACTGTTCCAGTAGCGTTAGCCCAGTCTTTAACTTGCCCATCTAAGACCCAAGTTCTGTTACCTGACCAGAGGAGAAGATATTTGGTAACCATCAATTACCTGAGACAAAATGAAATTAATAACAAGATACTATCATAGCTAAACTGATCATATAGTAAGAATCAAAAGTGAATACTGGTGATAAGAACTATAATGGATTTAAATTATGTAATAGGCTGGCTACATGATATTCAATGTATAACATAAATTCTTGTTCAACTAGAATTGAAGGATAATATTTTACAACCAAAATTAGTTTTTTCTTATTAACAGTGATTTTAACTAATATCCTAAGAATTTATCTGATTAATCCGTATATTATGTTATTGGATCTATAGTACAGTATTACAGTCAAGCAGTGTTGCATTTTTTTATTAATTTTATTTTTTTTACATCATTGTTCATTTTTAAACAATATTTGCTTCCCCCCACGCCCTCAGGTGTAGTCCCCATAGAGTTTCCTTCAGCAGTGCACCCATGCACCATCACCTCAGTCCCCTGTGCTCCTCCCTCCCTCCCTCTGATCCCTCTCCCTCCTCCTCCCCTGCAGTATGTGTCTGATTTATAATTGTCTGTTTTTGCTTTGTTGTGTTTTGTACTGTTATTATTTTTTTACACTGATGTCTTATTTGGTTCTCCTATATTCCTGCTATAAGTGAAACCATCTGATATTTTTCTTTTTCCTTCTGGCTTATTTCACTGAGCATAATTCCTTCTAGCTCCATCTACATTGCTGCGAATGGCATGAGTTTATCTTTTATGATTGCTGAATAATATTCTATTGTGTATATATGCCACATCTTCTTGATCCAGTCATCTATTTTTGGGCATTTGGGTTGTTTCCAGGTTTTGCCTATTGTAGATAGTGCTGCAATAAACATAGGGGTACAGGTGATCTTTTGAATCAATTTTTTTGTGTCCTTTGAGTAGTTCCCCAGGGGTGGAATTGCTGGGTCATATGATAGCTCCATTTTTAGTAGACTGAGGAACCTCCAGACAGCTTTCCATAGTGGTTGGACAAGTTTTCACTCTCACCAGCAATGTAGGAGAGTTTCTTTTTCACCACATCCTCACCAACATTTGTTGTTGCTAGTTTTTTTTTTTGTTATTTTTTTTTGATATGTGCCATTCCTACTGATATAAGGTGGTCTCTCAATGTGGTTTTGATTTGCATTTCCCTGATTATAAGGGATGTTGAACATTTTTTCATATGCCTGTTGGCCATTTGCATTTCCTCTTTAGAGAAATGTCTTTTAAGTTCTTCTGCCCATTTCTTGACTGGATTGTTTATTTTGTTTTGTTGAGTCTTGTGAGTTCTTTGTATATCCTTGTGATCAGTCCTTTATCAGTTGAATGGAGTGCAAAAATTTTTTTTTTCCCAATCAGTAGGGTGTCTCTCTGTTTTGGTTAATGTCTCTTTTGCTGTACAGAAGCTTTTCAGTTTGATTTAAGCCCAGTTGTTTATCTTTTCCTTGACTATCTTTGCTTTGGATGATGAGTCTTTAAAGATGTTATTGTGATATATGTCTTGTAGTGTTTTACCTATTTTTTTCCTATATATTTTATGGTTTCAGGTCTTACATCCAGTTCTCTTATCCATTTTGAGTTGAGTTTTTTGCATGGTGAAAGGTAGTGCTCTAGTTTCATTTTTTTTGCATGTGCTGGTCCAGTTTTCCCAGCACCATTTATTGAACAAATTGTCTGTGTTCCATTGCATGTTCTTTGCTCCTTTGTCACATATCAGTTGTCCATACAAGTGCGGTTTTATTTCTGGGTTCTCTATTTGGTTCCATTGGTCTGTGTGTCTGTGTTTGTTCCAGTACCAAACTGTTTTAATTATTATGGCTTTGTAGTATAGCTTGAAGTTTGGAAGTGTGATACCTCCCTTCTCTTTTATTTTCATCAGTAAGGCTTTGGCTATTCATGGTTTTTTGTGGTTCCATATGAATTTCATCAGTATTTGTTCTATTTCTTTGAATAAAGTCATTGAGATTTTTTTTTTTAAATATTTATTTAAATATTTATTTATTTATTTATACAAGTACTGGATACAGTCAGAAGCGCGGGAGGGTGAGAGAATTCACCAGAGCCAGAGCGGGGAGCAGAGCAGGCAGAAGGACCGAAGTACACTGCTGAGGGGAGCAGCGGGCAGCAGGAGAGGTCTGCGCACCATGTGGGACCCTCCTCTGGTGGCCGGGGAGCAGATGGGGATCGAACCGGCGCCGCAGAGGCTGCGGGCAGCTTCGCAAGCCAGCGCTCAACCGCTGCGCCACCGGGGAGGCCCAGTCATTGAGATTTTTTATTGGAATAGCGTTGAATCTGTATATTGCTTTTGGTAGGATGGACATTTTAATAAGCAGTGTTGCATCTTTAAGAGATGATATCATTAGGTAGAATAAAGAAGATAATGGTAAAAAGCCCCTTTTCTCACTGAAACAACTTAGTATAGCAACTCATCAGTTTTCAAAAAAAAGAATGAAACAGTGATCACATTCAAGACTTATGTTTCCCAATATCTTAGTTGAAAGTGTCCAAAATGACCATTTAAGGCATAGTCATTCCCCATAATACCTGAGCAATAATTTTCTATATCATGTTATAACATAAATCTTCTTAAAAACACAAAGATTTGAAGCTAATGTTTGGGTCTTGTCTTAAATGAATTATGTATGCATTAAGGAAAGATACTCTTTCTTTTCTTTTTTTTTAAGATTTATTTATTCATACATACAAAAACCGGGACATAGGTCAGATGCATGGGAGGGTGAGAGGATTCACCAGAGACAGAGTGGGGAACAAAAGAGGCAGACTGACTGAAATACACTGCTGAGGGGAGCAGCAGGAGAGACAGGAGAGGTCTGCTTTGCCATGTGGGTGTCTTGCCGGCTGGCCGGGATTGAACCTGTGCTGCAGAGGCTGTGGACAGCTTCACAGTGCGGCGCTCAACCGCTTGCGCCACCAGGGGATGACAGCAAATGTACTCTTTGTATTGCACTTCTTTTCTCTTATCAAAAATCTTCTTGAGAAAAGATAGGGGACTGGACATGAGTGGCCCTACTTATAGTCAAGAACACTTCTTTTCATGAAATATCAACACTCTATAATTATCAACTATTTCACATGATGCATTAAAACACTAAAGTAACTTATTTTTATTTTGGGGAGAAATTATAGGTCAACTAATATTGTTATCTCTTAAAGTCAGTATTATTAGCTAAATAAGTTTTAGCTCTTTGGAGTAAATTAAATAAAATGAAAAATATTGAGTTAAGGTCTAAAATTTAAAAATAAATTATATTTGAAGGTACTTAAAAACTGAAAAATACAGAAATGTTTGATCATTTCACAGAATTGTCACTTAGATTTTACTTAAAATGTTTCTAACAAAGTATGTGACTTTAGATTTGGGATGTTAAAATGACAAATACCTTGCATTATATCCCTTTTATTATAACAGAATAAGAAATAATTTGCTGAGTTTTGTAGAATTAGAAATAATTTGCACCATGTACTTCTGGTGCTGCTTTTTTAAGTAATCACTAACTTCAGATACATTTACACATTTATATTTTCGTCTGAAATATTTATGATCGACAAACACCATAAAATAAAACTTTCTCATTCCAAAAGACAAAGTTGAAGTTGAGGATTTCTAGTTTATCTTTACTAAATCAAACTTATCAAACCAGATTCTATCAGAACTTAAATAACTTTCTAGAACTAAGTAGGGCTTTTTGGAACTTACATGAGCTTTTTCTTATCATGATGCTATAGATAGCTGTATCTTTCCAAATGGTTTTGAAAAGTAAATTTCTGAGTAAAAAAAATAAAGCAATATCAAATAGCAGTGGCAACACTATTAGCTCCCAAGCAAACAGTTCTGCCTTCCTGATGAACTACACCAATAAATTAGAGAAAAAAATTTTTTTTAATCTGTCAGTATCCACAAATTGCTTAGACTTGAGAATTAAAGGGATATCAAGGCAGGAAATGCCCTATATACTATCATTCTAATTCTTTCAGTTTATAAATAGCAAAAGCAATGCAAGCAAATTGGGGTCAAACCCAAACTATAACCCACTTCTCTTCATTCCCTTACCCCCCACCCAGGACATTTACATCTAGCTGATTGAGAGAGACAAATGTTCCCACAGGTTCCCCTGCTCTGCCAGTTAGTATTATCTTCAGTTCATTAATATAATAATTTTGTCAATTACTGTTTTTTCTTAAATTTTCCTTGGGAATTTAGTAAAATCTCATAAAAATTATCCTGCCACCATATATAAAGAAAGGGATAAAACAAAACAAAGTTTTCAGTAAAATGTTTACAGCTTCCAAAAGGAATTACTTTGTATGGAGAGATAATTTCATCAAAGAAGGGAGGATGTGAGGCCAAGTCTAATTTATTGAGGTCCATGCTGGGTGGAAGTTATCTTAATCTTCAATACAAAGGAGAATTTGCAAAAGATAGTAACAGTAGTGTTAGATAATATTTTTATTTATATGAATATGGTCATTTGATCTGCAGTTAATCCAATAGGCAAATATTATTATTAAATTCATGATAGAGGTATAAAAATGGAGGCTTAAATTCAATAACTAAATTGCTCCTGGTAGCAGCTATTGTCAATGCAAAGATTTGACTACAGATGCTCCAACTCTAAATCAGAATTCTACCCTTCTTGTTCCTTATAAAATATCCATAAAATGAACTGCACAAATGCACATGAATTCAACCTTGTTCCCCCTATTGTTTTCACTATTAAAACATTTTTACCTTCATTATCTCATTTGATATTAAGAATAGGTCCGTGAATTACACAGGACAATTATTATTATGACTTCCATTTCACTAATGAGGAAACTAAGAGTCAGAATGTTAAGTGATTTAATGAAGGTCACACAGTAGCCATATAACAGGAACATGCTTGATTCTCTGTTTCTCACTCTAAATTCATCAATTAGTGTTGCACAGAAAGGCAAGTTGCCTACCACTGAAATCCTGTGTGCCTCCACAAACTTAGAACTGATTCTGAATTTTTAATGATCAGTTAAATTTAGTGAGTTCCAATACCAGAGTTAATTTCTCCCTTTGCAATTCTACCAAGGAATTCTTCTAATAAGCTATATCTATCCTTTAAAATGCATCCTCAGAGATGTCCAGAACTCATCCAGGTTTTAGATAATGCCCAGACAATTTCTCCAATATTTAAATATATGTTCCACAATGACTTAAACACAAATGTGAAGTAGACAGACTAACCCAATAACATTTGCTTAATCAGCACTTTTAAACTCCTTACTTATAGATGTAGAACTGAGGATTAAAATCTGCTTTTTTCTTTGAGTCTTTATGCTATATAATAGAGATGGCTGGAAGCCATTAAAACAAAACAATCTGTGTATCCTCAAGGCAGAATAATAATGTAAGTTCATTTTAAGCATGACATTGCTATGAAGCTGATGTTGTGCTTTTTTTGATTAATTTCCATGTGTATGTTCATTTTATGCAATATGTTATATGACAGTAGCTTTCCATTTAGCAAATTAATTTCTGCCCTAATTCAATGGGTTGAAAAATATTAAAATATGCCCTTTTGTGAAGCATTTTCATTTTAAGAGGCTCCATTTCCAAAAAAAAGTGTAATTTTGAAGTATACTATAGATATTCCTGTTCAAAAATGGAATTACTTCTGCTTAAAGTAGGTCTATTGAGTGATCATAGATTTGTGGTAGTGATAATTTTACTGAAAACAAAACATTTTAAATGAATTTTTAGAAATTTCCATGCAAAGAGGAGAAATGATATGATTTGGGGGTTGCTTTGAAAACAATATGGAGAATCCAACACTGAAAAAAGAATTTTATAAGTTTGTTTCTTGATTTTGATGTTGATGCTGAGTTGGCAGTAGTATGGGGGTCTGGGGTGGTGTGGTTGAGTTGAAGGAAGGTTGTTATTAAATTGTATGTTCCTGGTAGTTTCATTCCCCTAAGGAACTTTCAGAAACCTTGTTTCTGGTGCTGATACAAGTGCCAGACTATAGTTTTCACATTATAAATTACCCTTGTTTTGTTAAAGCTTAAATTATTTTTATTAGCTGGTCACCTGGGATGTGAACAAGAGTCAAGCTAAAACCTTCAGATAAGCAAAGCAGCTGCTGCGATCAGCTTTTCCTTTGTCCTTTCTGCCACACACTCTGCCTCCTGCCTTTTCCCACCCTTCTCTCCCTGTCCCTCTCTCTCTCTCTGTCTCTCTCTCAAACACACACACACACACACACACACACACACTCTACTTTTCTCCATAAAGAAATAAAAAAATGAAATGGCAGAAAATGTGAGCTTTCAGAGAGACCATACAGCCCCCAAAAGATACATTTTCCATGTGACAAGATTCTGCTGCTGGTGGGTACTAGGGAGGCAAATGATATGGCTTCTCTTTCCTCCACTATGTTAACTTTAAAGATTTGTCAATAAAACAAAAAAAATTTCATATTTGACACAGGGATAATATGAATTTGTTCAAAATAACCTCTGGAACATTTTTTTTCAATATAAGAATGCTCAATTTAAAAAGTGAAATGTTTTTAATTGGTGATCTTTCACTTTTCTAAGTATTATTTGCTATTTTTCAAGTCAGGAACATGTATAAAAATGGAAGGAAAAATGAAATATAGCATTCAAAGATAACTGTAATTTTGGTGTTTATTTCCAGTATCTTTGAAATGAATGTGCATATGTATGCATTTGTCATGTTGATATATATCAATAAATAATAAACAATATATAATATATTCAGCATCCATATTCTTATATTTTTATCATCATCACTACCATAATCTTCATGCTGCATTGTCATTCTTAAGTCTGCATAATATCTGCAGATATTCTCCATTTATAGAATTTCTATTCTATAAATGGGTATGTTTCAACAGTTTCTATTGCTGAACAATTAAATAGTTTATTTCCATATATTTTTGTGTTTAATATTAAAATTGTACTCATTTTGCATAATATTTTAGATATTTCAGATGACTTCCTTGGTTACATTCCTAGAAGTAGAATCGATTGGTTACAGAGAGTGTATATTTTTACCATGAGAAGAGTTTAGTTTTAAAGAAAATCCACATCATAGCTATGAAGTATTCTGCAATAGAATTCTAATATGCTATTATCCTGCAACTTAGAGTGCCAAGCAACTGGCTTTGTCAAATACAACATCAAACCCCATCACATGTCTAATTATGAGCATTCTAGCTTATGGAAAACATTAACATATCAGAATACAACCTGAGAACTAAAATGGTTAGGTATCTATAAGTCATACCAAAAAAAAAAATTTGAAGATTTATGTGTTGCTCTACCAGACATAGCAAAGGATGGTAAAGATGGCATATGGCGTTGCTCAATGTCATTTTAAAAGGTCAGACCAGAACCACTCAGTAGACATCTTTATATAATTAACTGTCATTCAACTGAAATGAGCTCCCCATATAGACCAGAGGTCTTTCAAGCATATGTTTGATCTGCTCTCTGTAGGAGAGGCTTCTGTCTTGAATGGTAGGATGAGTTAGATGTCCCTTTCCTACATCAAGTCTGGCAACTCTGATATTGACATGCATTTCTTTTTTGCTGTGTTATCATTTAATACATTTTGAATTTTCCTGAATATATATTTTTAAACTTTTTCCTTAGAATTTTTTCTATTTAGCAATAAATTTAAGGACAAGACATAAAGAGTGAATCCCACATTTTACTGTAGACTTGTCCCACATTAACTGTAGCTGATTTTGCCAGAACGCTTGCCTCTGTTCTAGTCAAACTCTGTGCACAAAATGGAAAGAAATGGCCAAAGTTATGATTTCTCAAGAAATAATATTATAGAAACAAAATGTGAAAAAATTTTCCTCCTACATTATTGAATGAAATTGTCACTATGAAAAAGGTTTTGCTAACATTTTGAAATTTCATGGAATATAAGTGCTGCAGCTATACAACATGGGAAGAAGCATATAAGTGAGAAAAATAGAAGAGATTTAGAACAACATGAACCCACCAAACTCCTACCTGTAGAATATGGATGGCCCTTGGTATAGAATGTATTTGGTCATATAATTCTCCATAATCCTGAAGACCTATATTCCACTTGGAATTTTAAGGTGCATTTATTACCAAACCCACTCACTGGGGTAAGTCCATAAGAGAACAAGTCAAAAATTTTCTTCTTGCATTCCTAAAATAGTTTGAGGAAACCACTTAAGATTCAATATCTAATTTTTCAGGCTATCTTGGGAGAAAAAAAAGGAAGTCAGAACAAAGTCATACATATTCTGATGTAAAAATAAATAAACATGGTTTTTAAAAGTTAAAAAAAAATGATGGATACGAACAAACATTCCCTTATAACTATAATGTGCTTGTTCTTAAAAACATTAAGGCATCAAGGGATTTTATATCAAAATGTGACAAATTCCTCACAGTTGGGGAAAAATAGAAAATACTGCTTTGTAAGCATTCATTTTAACCAGAAAGAACTTTCTCATATAATGGCAATACACACTGTGTGGCAAATGATAAAATAAATAGATAGCTAGTCAAGAATATTCTGCTATATTCATCTAGAGGCCAAAGCCACCAGCATAATCTCTCCCCAGTTGAAATAAGACCTCTTGGTTTCAAAATGGCCACACAGATAGATTTGTCCAACTGCTTATGAGAAGTACCTTCCTCATCCTGTTGACATACTCTAGGGATGTGGCACATGGGAACTCACCTAAACAGGCCTGTCCATCTTGTTCCCTGAACTGAAACTGCCCTAAATGCAAGTAAGTTTCCTGTACTCTGCAGCTCTGGCCAATACCTCCACAATGTTCCTCTCTCATTCTCTCTGCCTAACTGGCTAAATGACACTGGTTTATTATTTTTTCTTTTGTTTCCCTCGCCTACTTGGAATTGCAGTGGGAGATATTTTATCTCCTTGCTTATTGCCAGGTTATGAATTGTCATAGTAAGTAAGCAAAGGGGATCACACAGAATTAGGAACAAATAAATGGACTTTTTTTTTTTTTTTGTTCTCAAAATCTTTGAAAACAATGACCTCTGAGAAGAGAATAAATTACTTACATTTTGGGGATTGTTAACTCCCTAAGGTCATTAGGTACCATTTAGTGCAGTTTCCCGAGCACTAGTTCAGAGACCAACATCAGTCAATGAATCCATTGTTATTCTTCCACGAGAAAGCATATTAAAGTTTATTACTGAGTAATTATAAAAATGATTGCTTTTCATCACTGATAGCAATTATGGTCATATTTCACTTATCCTCACTCGGGGCAGATGGGATGCCACATCTAGAGCTGTACTAACATTTCTCGGTTGCCTTCAGTCCTCTGCCTCCAGCCTTAGTGAGAATGCAGCACTGGTGGAGTGGAGAGTCTTAGGTCAGGGCGCAGTGTGAGGCCACAATGCCCTGAATGACAATAGGATTGGGAGAGAATGGGAATGGGAAAAATAACAAGGTTGTGATGAGATTTGGAAATAGAATCCACAGCACAATTTTTATAATTGTGGGGAGTAAAAAAGAAAAGGGATTCAAAACACAATTTTTACAAAAAAATAAGACTCAGGTTTAGGAAACAACATTTTTATTCTATAAAAATAACACAGTGACTATCAATTATACTTTCTGATTCTTCACAATTGTGAGTAATATTTTTAAAAGAATAGCAGTGTTCCAGTATCTCTTCTAGTAAAAGAATTTCATGGTTTAAAGAGTTAACTTACTTTCATAGTACAAGATATGCATTCACTTCTTATTGACTGGAACAGGTTACATCTTAAAAATTCCAAAAACCAGTCATGTACATGTCTGCTGAGATCAAAACTACTTTCCAACCTGCTTAAAATCAGATTTCACTTTGTTATTAATCTTCCCTCTCCTTTACCCACACAAAACTCTGCTTTGCCAGCTGTATACCATATTGAATCAACTTTTACTGAAACACTCACATGCTTGTGCGACTGCTCCAAAATTCCCATAGGTATTTTGACTTAGGTTATAGTTATATATAGAATTCACATATGGCTGCCTCTCTGGCAAATAAATGCTATGTCTAATCCTGTGTCAATGTACTTGTTTGGAGATGTCTCCTCACCTTTGTTCTAGACTGCCTTATACTACTAGACGAATGTGACAGTTTAAACTACTATTTGTAAATAGTAATAATTTGTACTTAATTTTCCCAAAGTGCTAACTTGCATGTCAATGAGGGTTTTTTGACTTACACAATAACTTTGTTGGTCCTCTTCAGGAATATGTATCTACCACTGCCATAGCATTTATTACACAATATTGTAATTGGTCATCTAATATCTTTGACCCATATCAGAATATAAGCAACCTGAGTGCAGTCACTGTACTTTGTATCTATAAAGCCTGACATTCGACTTTGATATGAACCAGATGTTTGTTGAGTGAATGTATGAGCACTGACAATGTTTATCAGAAAAATATACATTTATTTATTTGTTTGTTTGTTTGTTTTATCCCTGTTCTGTGCAGCACTCTATCTTTTTGAAAAGTGTGTGAATTTATTTATTTTTTAAATTTAATGCAAGGATTACAAAAGAAAGAATTCAAGTAGTCAATGAAAGGCTAGAATGGTTTTATAGATGATTTTTCCATCAAACATAAATCATTCCTATTGATCTAGGAACATGAAATTGACAACAATGTATAACATTTAGTGATATGAGAACAGTAAAATTATCTGATTAGGAGTTTCCCCTCTTTGAATTCAACTGCTTTTCTGATATTTTAGGGTTTGAAACTTGGAGCCTGGTAAAACTGATGATAAGCAGAATCAAGATATACCTTAATTAAGGAGCAATGAGGGATTTCATGAGAAATTAAAACAATTTTAAATTTGATAACAATTTTAAATGATTGTTTTATAGAGATACACTCGTTGTGTGCGTGAAAAATAATATATCCCATTCAAAATTTAAATATAGTGGAAGCAGATCTAATTATGTCTGTCATTCTTCTAAGACTATGTCCTACTATGTACAAAGGCTCCTGACTCAGACTATATATATTTTGCCAACCTAAACGCAAAATGGAAAAATAAAGAATAGGTAACTTGTGATTGCTTAACTCTGTCACCTTAGTACACTAGCATCTCTTACTATATGAGTGGATAACAATTAAACTTTGGCATTGGCTATTGTCCCAATAAATGTACACCCATAAAATTGAGGCCAATTTGGTATTTTCCAAACTCTGATAAAGTCTCTTTAATAAAATGGAAGGAATGAATTATGAGCAATACAATATATATGTTAATTAAAAAAAAACTTAGAAACTTAAATATCCTCTCTATGCATGACATTCTGAAGTGCTAAATGAATTACAGATTACTAGATGTTTGATTCAAGAAGTACAATAGAACACCTATACATTAGGCATATGCTAAACTAATAATCAAGCACTTATAAGTACATAATAATCATTTCCCAAAGAACAAACATACTTATTAAAATTTTATTGTTTGTTGTAGAATTTTACTTCTCACTAATAAAAATGGGCTAATGTCTTTTTATATCATTGAAGTGGGAAATTTTCCACTTTGTTACTAGAATTTAGAGGCCACTTAGAAGGGTCCTTCCATATTATGTAAAAAGAAAATTGGGGAACTGGTCTTTCCAATAAGATAAATATTTATCTAAAGCTTTTCCCCTAATTAAGATCATACTCTATCCAAGACTAGAAAATAACTATGAATTCTTTTTGTATTGTATTTATATTTTAATTTCCCATGGAATTTTTGATATGATCATGGATCCTTACCAATTGAATTATGTCAATATTTTCAAGAGTAGCTGGTAAGTAAGCGTTGATGCAATAAGACTTTGGGTGAAATGACACCATACCCTAGGGACAAAAAAAATGTATACTTCACTTAAATTTAACCTTAATTAGCATGATTCCCTATATTAAGATCTCATAGAATTCTACTGCCCAGTTGTTGTCTATGGTAGAGGCTGTGAGTGATCTAGTCAAATAATTCTGACCCTTCTCCAAGCACACCTTGCTATTATTGAATCCTTTTTTTGTTCAGGTAGTGATCTGTCAGCAGTGTATTCTGGCAAATTAAGCTCTCCCTTATTTCCAGGAGGTAAGTGATATTTGGCCTCAACCAGCAATAAAAAATACACCCTCTTTACCATGAATGATCTAGGAATGATCATATTATCCAGTTGTAAAAATGATACTTGCAATCTTAACTAGAGTTAACCAGAGGAAGTTGCATTTCCCAAACAAATCAGAGACTATTTAGAAATTGGTATTTTTTTCTGGCTATTTTATTTTCCCTTGTTTGTATGAAGCCAGGATGCTTGAAGTTGCAGCAGCAATCTTGTGACTATGAATTGAAGAGGAAGGATAAAAAGTTAAAATGTTGGGGAAAATGAAAGGAAAGGATTAAAAAAATGTTGACTTACTGTACTAGTTGTAGGGCTGCAGGTAATCCCCTCCCAAGTATTACATTATTGAAGCTAACCACATCATTATACAAAATTCGAGTTAAGTTTCAGAAATTAAAAGATAATACAATAGGAAAGTGTATCCAATCTGTTCTTTTGGTTGAAAATGAAGACTAATTGCCCTTTGATGTCATCATGGACAATTATTGCTTGATTGATGACAAGAGCCATGAAAGTTACTCTTATTATGAGTTGCCCACAAACTCAGGCAATTTTGAGATGCAACATCAGGGAACTTCATAGTTATAAACCATGTCCCTGTTCCATGACCTTACTATCCTCTTGCCATCACATCAGGTGAATGGACTCAGCACTATAGGTATCTTCTCTCCACTATCACAACTACCATTTAGTTAATAAGCCAGAAAGAAATTAAGTTATATTTGCTTTAACATCTCTTTCTCTATCAAATAACTACAGAAACAGCTCCAAGGAATTTGGCCACTATGTTAATGGTGTCATGTTATCAAGGTAAATGCCTAGGGGAAGGGAGAGTATTTTCAGCTCTTTGTTTTTGAATTGATGGTAGAAGATATTCTATTGTCCTACTGTTTTCTTCTTGAAAAAAAAGTATTGATTCAATAAATACTGATATAAGAACAATCAAGATAAGATGAAAGGACAGACTTTGTTTTCATTTAAAGCTCCAATGATAAGTTTAATTTTTCCAATATTGGCATACTATTTTTAAATGATTGTTATTTATTGTTTATACAACATTTATACTCTTATTTTTTAAAGCTCTTCTTAAACACAAAGTTAATTTATAGGATTTCTCAAATGCTAATTAATTGAAATAGTAATTTAGAACTGCCGACTATTTGGGTTGTTGTCAAATGACTTATTTTTGTAAATAGATATAGTTAAGCCAAATAAATAGCTATTATGGATGTACATTTGTGAGAATTTTGCTATTGCTTTTAATTTTGTTTGCTTCTTGGAGAAGAGTACTAGAAGGAGGAAAATAATAGAATGCTAGGATCTACAAAATGAAAATGCTGAACATCTTCCCCACTCTTCGATTGAAATTATATTTGTGTAGTTTGGTCTTTGACTGAACTGAGAGACATGTGTATTTAATATTTCTGTAAGGCAGTAAGTCCTTATCAGAACAGTTTACAAAATTGTTACAAAAATGCGGATGCAAATATAAATGTGAAGATAGTGTTAATAAGGAAAAATAAGGTGGGGGAAGAGCAGTCTTTGTCTTGCCAGGTATTCATATTGTGTGGAACATTTCATAAAAGAGTTTTGACTGATTTTTCAATATGCCACCATGTCATTCTTCAGAACTCACATTGCTGTGTAGATTCTACTTACCTGACATACTAATCCTAATACTAATTAAGAAGTAATACTAATTAAGAAGTGATTTTCAGAACATTAATCCACATAGAAATAGTAGATAATAGTATTAATATTATAGTTATCTCTGTAGATAAATAATACAGTGACAAATGCCAAACAAGGGGGAAAAAAAGCAGAGAGATAAATTTTCTTCTGATTTTGAAGTCCAATAAATAATTTTCCAATTGCTTAAGTCAATCAATTCTTAATTCAAATTCAGTTCAGAGATACTTAATAGAAAGGGGAATATGCCAATCAGATATTGGGTAATGGTATGAGAAATTAAATTCAAACTGCCTACCCTTTTCTATACTTGAAATATATTAGAACATAAACAGTTGGACTCCATGGTCATGTTCCCATTGCTGAATATCTGTCCTGTTGCTCCATCACAAGTTCCTCTGCAGACATTATTTATGTATATGTTTTCTTTCCTAGACTGTGGGCCCCTGAAAAAATAGGAGTCACATTTTTCCCTCAAATATTTACTTTTGAAAAAAAATTAGCCTGGTTCTTTTTACACAGCAAAACCAATATTTTTCTGAAACCACGTGTGCATTTAAATGATTTGAACACCCAATTTTTACTTCTTCTATTGTTTAATCCAATACTATAATTATTTCAGTTTGTATTAATCTTAGGACTACTTCCTAAGATTCCTGAATTCTAAGCTATCTATAGTTCAGTGTTGGAGATGATTTTAGGACTACTAAGTTACTGAATTTTCCTTTTTCAGAATGAGTTGAGGGTTGCCCATTATTTGAGAAATTCTCAAACTTATAAGGTTTAACTGAAAAGAGCATAGGCCTGAATTTTCATATATGTAGTCATATAAATTGACATTCATGAAGGAAATCACAAATTAAAATTTTCTTGACAACATTTGGGACTTGAGAATATATATTTTTTCATGTTCTGAATAAGATTCTCTCATTCTGTCTCTGAAAGCAAGCCATACGTATTGCACCATTTCTACTTTAAAGTTGCATTGTTGTAGGAAACAGGCAGAGTGTTTAACCAATGATATACCTGACTTCGTTCCAAGCCAAACAACACAGCCTTTTTATTTTTGTCTATGCCGCAGGCTATCTGAAAGTATTAGAGTTAATGTGCAATCAGGTAAGTAAACCCATATTACATATCTGTAATTTTCATCCAGTAGAAAGAAAATATTACATTACAAACCCCCATAATTGCATTCAAATGTAATCAAATACAAAAATTTAAGATCCAAAATCCTTTGAGTTATAAGATCTCTTTCTATACATTTAGCTAGACATATAGTTGCAACAAGTTGAAATAGCTCTCATGGCACTAAAAAAATAACAAAAACAAAACCAAAAAAACCCTCCAAGATTGCTTTATACTATTATTGCCAGCCCCAGGCTCTAATTCTTTTCTTTTTTTAAAGATTTATTTATTCTTTATCTCACTGTTTGCAGCAGCCATTTATGTGATTGGGCAATGAAAGCATAGACAAGGATGCATTTTCAAAATTTATTTGTAACTAAGAAAATCGACCTTTGGAACTGAATGAAGTTTCATTCATTGGGGTGTTAGATGTAAATGAATACTGTAATAAACAGGAGTTATACATGTCTTTTTTTGTGATCTATGAATCAACAACACTAGACTAGAGGATTATTGCTCAGAAAGAATAGGACTCTGAATCAAAAGAGAAGTTTTAGAAATGATACTTATCAAAACTGATTCAAGCTTTAAAAATTTAAAATGCATTATGTTAATAATGTTATTTACCTTGGCCTGCTTTCCTTTCTTTCTTTGTATATAAGTCTTTTTTAAGCTAGGGGAGAATACAGAACAACTTGAAAAATAAGATGGGATATAAGGGCAGATACTACTAAACAATGTAGTGTCCATGTGATTCACTCTATGTTGGAGTAGCTAAAGGGAACCAGATTCTGAGGGTACAAAAGGCTTGGAGATGAGAGTATATTAAGATGTTAGAACAGTACTTGGCCAAGGAAGATTTTCCCCTGTATTTCTCAAATTCCATGAATTAGAGATTGAATAGAGTTAAACATTTCAGGCATAATATATAAATGTTATCATCATACTGTGATTTCTTACTATGAGACGGTGTACTTGGATGATCCTTCCTCTTAAGATTGACTGTTAATGTTACAGGGCAAACCCTGATATAAAATGGGGTTTCTTGACTGTGGGTCCTCACCTGTGTGCTTAAAGGGGACTTATTAATGCTAAACTGCAGACATACACAAAAGGTTGATAAAAGGTTTATTTACAAGAGAAGGGGAAATGGGAAATGAGTAACTCAGGGAGAAAAAGGGAGATAAGTTTGTAAATGCATCCTACCGGTTCCCCTGACCTGGAATCCCAATGACCCCGCTGAGCTGGCAAAAACTTAGCAGGCTTCTTGGCCAAGGGAATGACACCCCCCCACCCTTCCCCCTCCCCCCCTTCCTCCCCACCCACCTCCCCCCCCACATGGCCGGTTAAATACCCAAACCAAGAACCTAGTTGCTTAACTCTGCCCCCAGGTCCTCACAACCTTCCCTTTGGTGACCATGGGATTTGTAGTTCCCGTGTCGTGGGGTGTAGTCCACAAAGCCTGTATGGAGTTTGTACAGGATATCCTTCACCCCTATCATGAAGTCTAGTTAAACCCTGTTTCCTGCCCCTCAGCTGCTTGACGACATTTGAGAAAATCCTGGGGCAAGATCCTAGAGAGAAGGAAAGTGTAGTGAGAAGATTCCTCCAGGGAAGCCATCGATTTTCCTTTTGGGCACTTGTTGATCACATTTTAGGGCATGAAGAAACATGGGGTCCTGGGAGTTTGAAACAATCTTTCTCTGCCATGAAAACAGAAATTGGAGTTCAGGATTCCATGGGCAGTCAGGAGCTGAGGGAGCAGTATTTTGAAGCAATCATAGCTCCATGACCCCAGGCAAAATGTACTAACTGGCCTTATGAATTCAATAACGTTTTTCTTTTTTTTTTTTTAATTGAGGTAATGTTGGCTTACATTATTTTTTTAAAGATTTATTTATTCATATAAGAACTGGGCTGTAGACCAGAGGGACGGAGTGGGGGGGATGAGAGGATTCACTAGAGAGAGTGGGAACAGAACAGGTAGACTCACTGAAAATACACTGCTGAGGGGAGACGTGGGCAAGACAGAAGAGGTCTGCTGCCTCATGTGGATTGCTCCTTGCATAGGGATCAAACTCATTCTTCAGTGGCTGACGATAGCTTGATAGCTCTTTGTCTTTAACACCAGCACCACCAGGGAGGCCTGGCTTACTTTATTGTTGGTATTTTGGAAGCATGTGATCCCCCAACCCCCTCTTCAGGTATCAACATGCCACCGCAGTGCACCTGCCACCAAATCAACCATAATATTTTCCATAGTAAATTAGACATAGCAAAGGAAAGGATGAATTAACTGTATTACATCTCAGTAGAAAGCGGCCAGATTAAAACACATGGATGAACAAACAAACAAACAAAAAACTGGGGAGCTTCTTTCTGGTGGTACAAGGGTTAAGCACAGCACTCTGAAGCTATCCATAGCCTCTTCAGCATGAGTTCCATCTCCAGCAAGCCAGGGAGCAGACCTCTCCTGTCTCGCCAGCTGCTCCCCTCAGCAGTGTATTTCAGTAAGTTTCCCTGTTCTGTTCCCCACTCTGCCTCTCGTGAATCCTCTCACCCCACCCCCACCTCTGGCCTGTACCCCAGTTCTTGTATGTATAAATAAATAAATCTTTAAAAAAAAACTGGGGGGCCTCCCCTGGTGGCGCAGCGGTTGAGCACTGGGCTGCGAGGCTGCCTGCAGCTTCTACAGCGCTGGTTTGTTCCCTCGCCGCCAGCGAGGGTCCCACAAAAACAAACAAACAAACAAACAAACAAAAAACCCTGGGAAAACACAAGACAGCACAAGAAACACGTGTAATATTGTAAAATGGTTTCCATGCAACTGGAATCAAAGCAGGAGAGTACAGAGAGAATGAAGGAGAATTATCTGAACAAAAACTGACTGAAAATTTACCAAAACTGATCAGTATAATCAAGCATAGATTTAAAAAGTCAAAACAAGATAACTATAATGAAAACCACATCTAAGAACTTTCAAAGTAATAAACTGAAACCGAAGACAAGAGACTATCTTTAAAGCAGGCAAAAGCAGGAGCAATAAAAAGGCCAATAACTAACTTTCTAATAGGAAAAACTAGAAGCCAGACATCAACATAATTGCATCTTAAAATGTTGAAAGAAAACAACTTATGTACCCTGGCAACATATTCATTAAAAAATTAAGATAAAGCTAGGTCTGACAAAAAAAAATGAAGAGATGTGGTCACCAGTTGACACACATTAAGAAAAATATTAAACATGATTGTTCAGTCAAAAAAAATAATAGATAAAAGTACCATAAAGCAAGAAGGAAAAAAAAAAGCATAGGAAAGAGAAATAAATCCAAGTGAATATTGACTTTAAAACAACAACCAGGGAAATAGTAATAACCTACATAAGATTAAACATATATGTTCAACTAAAATAAATGACATCAATAGCACAAAGGATGAGAGTAGAAATCATGAAATTAGAGCTGGCAGATTCATTCCATATCAAGTCTAGCTTCATTGTTTGTTTTGTTTTATTTTGTTTTGTTTTATTTTATTTTGTTTTACTGTCAGGGAAGCCATGGATATTCAGAAAAGATAAGTAACTTCCTGAACAGTAAGTGGCTATTTGATGAGGACAAGAGTCTAAGTGTACTGTTCACACTGAATGAAAGTGTTTTCTATGCCTTGGGCAATACTGATGACACTAAGTATTTAGAGTCCATGTGAATAGTGGCAATACTATCAATTTATTGAAAGTTTTGGATTGAGTAAGATTAAATCTGGGGCCACAAACACATATTTCAATGCTAGCCTAAATTAATTCCTTATATAATCATTTATCCACTTATTTCAGAAAGACAAATAAATGGCATTTCTCCTAGAATGTATCTATTGTAGTCTGTCTTCACCAAAAACACTTTAATTATTCCTCATTCTATGCATAAATAAGATAATATTTTCTTATCAATAGCAAAAAAAATAAGCAAACACACCAAAAAAAATCCTCTCTTTCATTGAGGTCTATAATCCATATTCTTAACACTAAATCTACAATTATCTGTCTATGTCTTTGCTTTTACCTACATGCCAAAATACTACGTAATGCTAATTAATGCTAATATGTACCATGATTTTCTCAAACAATGTGTTCACTGAATAAAAGCATATTAATTCATTGAGAACTGCTATTTTTGTTTTTTAAAGTTAATTTAAAATTTGTTTCACATTTCAAGAAACGGAAATCTTCTTTTTCTTTAAAAAGAGCTTGCCATCTGAGGGTGTGGAGAAAAAGGAACTCTTCTGCACTGTTGGTGGGAGTGTAAACTGGTCCAACCACTATGGAGAGCTGTGTGGAGATTCCTCGACCTACTAAAGATAGAGCTTCCATATGATCCAGCAATTCCACTCCTAGGTAGGTATTTACCCAAAGGACACAGAAACATCATTTCCAAAGAACACCTGCACCCCTATGTTTATAGCAGCACTATTTACAATAGCTTAGCTTTGGAAACAGCCCAAATGCCCAAAAATAGATGACTGGATCAAGAAGATGTGGTACATATATACCATGGAATATTACTCAGCATTCAAAAAAGATAAACACATGCAATTTGCAGCAACATGGATGGCGTTGGAAGGGATCATGCTCAGCGAAATAAGCCAGAAAGAAAAAGAAAAATACCGGATGGTCTCACTCATAGCAGGAATCTAGAAAACTTAAATAAGGGACCAGGAAAATGAATAACTATAAGAAAGTGAAAATCAAAATCAACAAAAAACTATGAACCAGAGACACTTTTTGGGGGGTGGGGGAGGGAGGGGAGGGATTGGGGTCAAAATGGAGGGGTTGCAATTGTATGGGGAATATAAAAATAAAATTTATTATTTAAAAAAAAAAGAGCTTGCCATTATGAAAAACCCAAAGTAATGCATGTTAAAGCAGATCCCTGAGAATGCTTAAAGCATTGTTTGAAAGTCTATTGTGGGACAGTATAATCTCACCACACCCAAGTATCATCTAACAAATTACTTGCTAATTTTTCTACTTGAAATATATATAATTTTTCTTGGAGAGGTTCTAGTAGTGATTGTTAAAACAAGTGAACAAAATTACTATCATTACTGACTATTTAGCCTGACATGACATAATGCAGTATGAATAATACAATACCACTTTTGAAGAATTCTTGTCACACATATTTAACCTAAGTTTAATCAAGATATGAAATCAAACTTACAAATCAAATCAAAATTCAGGGTACAGAAGAATTAGGTAATTATACCACAAGGACATTTCCACAAAAATTTAGAAAGTTGATTGTCTTATGAGACAACTGACCTGGTCTTTTCACAAAGTCAACATCTGTCATAGGGGAAAACTCTAAATTTTATATATGTATATGTAAAATAATCAAAAGCAATATATGAATATTGATTGAATTCTGGTTCTAAAATTACCCATCAGACAATTTGGGGGCAGCAGGGGAAATTGGAATATTAACTTTTTGTAGATGACTTTAGAGACTCAATTTTAACTTTCACCAAGGTAACAATAGTAATATGGTTATGTAGGAGAACATCCTTATTCTAGGAAATGATGAGGAAGTATTTAAAGGTAATGTCTCAATTTGGGCCTCCCTGGTGGAGCAGGAGTTTGGGTGCCGCACTGCGAAGCCGTCCACAGCCTCTGCAGCGCCGGTTCAGTCCTAGCCGGCATGCGAGGGTCCCACATGGCGCTGTAGACCTCTCCTGTCACACCCCCTATTCCCCTCAGCAGTGTATTTCTTCAGTCTGCCTGTTCTGTTTCCCGCTCTGTCTCTGGTGAGTCCTCTCACCCTCCCGTGCATCTGGTCTTACCCCGGTTCTTGTATAATTAAATAAATAAATCTTTAAGAAAAAAAAAAGGTAATATCTCAATATGTATGGCATATGTTCAAATATTCAACAGAGCACTAACAGGAAAAAGACAGGAAAAAGAAGAAAGGGGGATGAAGTAAAAAAGGGAAGGAGGGATTGAAGGGAATGAAAGAGAAAATAGAGCATATTTGGAATAAAATGGAGGTTATATTGTGTATTCTTTAATATTTTTTAAAGATTTATTTATTTATACAAGCACTGGATACAGTCAGAAGGGCGGGAGGGTGAGAGAATTCACCAGAGCTAAAGTGGGGAACAGAACAGGCAGACTGACGAAATACACTGCTGAGGGGAGCAATGGGTGCAGCAGGAGAGGTCTGCCATGCCATGTGGGACCCTCACAGGTGGCCGAGGATCGATCTGGCGCTGCAGAGGCTGCGGGCATCTTTGCAACCCAGCACTTAACCGCTGTGCCACCAGGGGAAGCCCTTTAATATTTTTTGAATGTTTGAAATTTTTCATAGTGAGAAACAGAAAAAGTTCTTGTTAATCTGTGTCAGGAGTATAATTGCTACTTGAAAAAAGATGCTACCCTTGTCTAGAAGAGGTGGTACATTAATGAAATAAGCTCAAATCAAAAATCAAATTAATTCCTCAATGGATTCTTTTTACACTGTGTCCAAAGACAGAGTGCTAGCTTTCCTAGGTGGTAACAGAGCAAGAGAATGAAAGGAGAGGTTCTTTTTTATTCATTTCTGAATCAACTTTATAAAACTAACTCCAATACAATTATTCTTTTTTCAGTCATAAGCTTTTAAGGAGTCCAGTAAATAGATAATTTTGCATATAAAGATGTTCTCTAGAGGAATTTTAAAAAGTAACATATCCTCTTGCAACAATTAATGTGCTTTTATGAAACCCCTTGAAAATAAGTGTCTTTTAATTTTCTTGTTTCCATTATTACTATGTGAACAAAGTATTATAAGACAAATCACAATCCTCTTACTTTCTGTTACTAGAGGGCTTTAAGATTAGCATACTAGAATATTTCAACTTGTTGATAAAAACACTCTAGTTCAGAAATTATGGTTTTCTGTGAATCTTGGCTTTTCATATTTTTTTCAAAGAAAATGTCAGATGATTTTCAAGTCCTAAGGGCCAAATTTAGTCTTCAGTTATCCATGCATGGCTCCCATTGAGTTCAGCGACTCTCATTGACTACCATGGAAGAAAGCCAAATTCCTCTTAAGGATGTGTGCATGCAACTCCATTTGAAGTTAGTGGGGGTCACATACATATCCTAGGGCAGAATTTGGGCCAAGGATTCTATACTAATCAATTGCTGTCATAGCATGCAAAACAATGGAAAAAAATATTGCCACTGCAAAAGTAAACCAAATGTTGAAGACAGCTCCCCAAGAGAAATCTAGAAAAGACTTCTTAAGGAAATATAAAAACATTGTCATGCCATCACAGCTCTGCTGGAGACTGAAAACAATTAGGATTCTAATAAGATATATGTTGCAATAAAAATATTCTTGGATAATACATTTATTCTCACACAGATCTGTCCTACTCATAGATCTGGCCCATTTCAAGTTTTGGGTTTTTCTTCGAAGAGTGTATTGATCTCCTGACCTTCATCCATACTTAGCTCCCACCATTATTTTAAATGATGGTCATGCCTTTTATATAAATACAATTTTGAAAGTGTATAGACAGTTTGATGCCTTCTGCTTTTTTTCCCCAATTAATTCCCTGACATTGGACATTCTCTAGTTAAATGCATCAAAATGAGTGTCGTGTGATTACTATAGTTGGAAGAAATATACCAATAATCAGTTTTCTCTTTCATTTTCTTCTGTTTTCAAACTCTTTTCCTGTGTGGATGACAAATCAGACCAAATATACTTTCTTTATTATTATAAAAAAGGAATGCGGTGAGGTGTCCCTCTTTGTTAACAATACTCCATCTTTTTCTCAGGCAAAAGATGCTGTTTTTTCAATTCTTCAAATGTTAATATACACAGAGGGGGCATATATCATGAATGTATTTATGAATTTTTACTAAATAAACATGGCAATATAAACATGACTAGATCAAGAAGTTGCCACTGCCATGACTCCAAAAGTCTTCCTGATCCCCTTTCTCAGTCATTATTCTCTTAAAGACAATGAGGATTTTTATCCTCATTGAGTGTTTTAGAGGAGTGTTTACTAAACACTCTCAGTTTTGAATATTTTGCTTTTTGCCTGTTACTTTAAACTTGACTGTCATGGCTGAGGATAGCTTAGAAATAAGCAAGTTATCCACGAGTAATGGGAGTGCAGAATGTCTCAGAATCATTTAACTGTCTGATCTGTGGGATTTTGACTACTGGTGTCCAGGTTCCTTTGGTAGCTGTGAGCTCATGTTGTGTGTCTGAATGTGGGAGACAGATGAATGGTTTGAATTACAAGATTGGGCTTGAACTCTGGATCATTGTCTAAGAACCACAAGTACCTATAGGGAGGAAAGGGATGGTAAAGGCTAGAACCATCTTGTCATGTTTTCCTTTTCTCTAGAATCTTCACCTTAAAGCGAGGCTTCTATAAGTGTTCTGTAGGACTTTAAATAACTTTCAAATGGATTGTTTATTCATCTTTGTATTTTTTTTAGTGGGAAGTTGACATAAACTTCTCTATCATATTCAAAAGTTCAAATCTCTTCAGCTCTTATCTTTATTTGTTTTTATTGAGATGACTTTAGTTTACAACAGTGTATACATGTTAGGAGTACAACTTCATACAACTTCAAATGTGTATCATACCATGCTTAAAACCAAAGTTCTAATAATTCTCCACCACCATCCAATCAACGCCTTATCCATTCCTCCCACCCCCTTCAAACTGCAAAGCTTCTGTACAATAAAAGAAACCCACCACAAAAACAAAAAGGCAACCTACTGATTGGGAGAAGATATCTACAACCCACACATCCAACAAGGGGTTAATGTCAGAAGTTTGTAAAGAACTCATAAAATTCAACAAGAAAAAATGAACAACCCAGTCAAAAAATGGGCAGAGGATTTCAATAAATACTTCCTCAGAAAAGACATACAGATGGCCAATAGACAGATTAAGAAAATGTTCATCATTAGTTATTATTAAGAAAATGAAAATCCAAACTACAATAAGATATCATTAAAATCCTGCAAGAATGGCGTACATTTAAAAAAGCCAAAAACCAGGTGTTGGCTAGGATGTAGCCATACATCACTGGTGGGAATATACATTGGTAGAGCCATTTTGGAAAACAATATGGAGATTCCTCAACAAATTAAAGTAGCACTACTTTATGAATCATCCATTTCTATACTACTTCAATTGTCCCTTGCTGTCCCCCACCTTGGAATAAATAGTTATGCTATTGTCTTCCTGCTCCCTTCACCTAGTCATTATAATTACAGCTCCCTTCTCTCTGTAAATTTCTGTTATTTGACTTGTTTTACTGCTTTGTAAATTATTTGTTTTTACATTCATGTCTCCCCTACTGGCACAATTGGTATTACATTTTTGAGTATCATCTATATAAGGAGTATGGTTAAATATATTAACCTAGGGCCTCGCTGGTGACTCAGCAGGTTGAGCACAGCGCTGTGAAGCTGTCCACAGCCACCGCAGCGCAGGTTTGATTCCTGGCCGGCCAGGGAGATTCCCATATGGCACAGCAGACCTCTCCTGTCACACCTGCTGCTCCCCTCAGCAGTGTATTTTGGTCGTCTGCCTGTTCTGCTCACCGCTCTGTCTCTGGTGAATCCTCTTACCCTCCCGCGTCTCTGGCCTATAACCCAGCTCTTGCATAAAAATAAATAAATCTTTAAAAAAAATTAAAATAAATAAATATATTAACCAAAATGGTTTCCAAAATGATAATACATTCATAACAACAGTAGTGTTCCAACTGTATTGCATCCTCATTAGCAATTAGTTATTTATTTAATTTTCACCACTTAATAAAAGGAGGGGATATAGGAAGTCAAAGAAAGCATTCCCCCCACAACCACCCCACCACTCCAAATATCTGTTGAGTACCATACTGATTAAGAGACTGGTTCTGCAGTTTTACAAACTTAATTTCAACATGCTACTCTCAATCTATGAACTTGGAGGAATTTTTTAACATTTCAGGGTTTCAGTTTATATATAATATTTAAAGGAGGATATTTATAATATCTAACCTCTGAGTATTCTGTAAACTCAATAAAAAAGCATATTTTATGTTTTTATAAAATATATCACTTTCATTCCTTATTAAGTAAAAAATAACTGGTCTTAGACATTGTTCGTTTTAACTTTAACTGTATTTTACTTAAACCACATTTTAAAAAATATAGTCTTTGTGACATTAAATTAATTAAATCCTTATTAATCCTTATTTTCTCTTTTCTTCTTATCAGTTCATTCTTGTTACTTTTCTCAAAACTCAATGATTTGTTTTTTAAGAGGTCTGGTCATGCATGATTAAAATTTAAAACCTTATATATCAAAAAATTTTGGCATGTCATGCTTTCTTCTCTCTGAATAATGCCTTCCTGGAAATATCTACAATAGCAGTTTATCTCAGATTAAAAATAAAATTCTTTTACTCTGTATTTCAAAGTACCATTAAAATTATAAAATCATAAAAATTAAAAAATATGAATATATATGATACATATAACTAATAAAGCATTTTATTAATTAACATTTCTTTATAGACTTTAATAGTCATTATTTAATTAATTCAGAGTTTACTGAATTATTAGAAGCACCATGAAATGGAAATTCATAGAAAAAAGAAGGTAGAGACCTTACAGTACAGATTTGAACAATTCTAAAGGAACAGACAGTCCTTGGCAACCACACTTAAGCTCACTGTTCAGGAACACCACAGATTCTGACAGCTATCAAAATAATTATATTTTAACAAATACTAGATCACAGAAAAGGAATGCTTAATTATCATTAGTGGTTGACTTTCATTGGTTGTCATTTCCTGTCAAATAATGCCAATTTTCAAATTAAGAGTACATTCTTTCAACACCTTTCTTTTTCTTTTGTCACATGTTCCATATGATACATTTTTAATTACTCATTTATCTCTACAAGAACAGTTGCATATAATAATGTATTCTTAATATAGGCCTTCCAGCAAATTCCTGTGGGAAGAAAGTTTCACTGCTTGAATTTGTCTTTCTTGCTTTCATATCTCTACCTCCCAAAATCTAAAAGCGAGGTTGATTGGCAATGTAAGGTCAGTTGAGTGGGAAATCATTTCCAAACCATCATTGGTTCATAACCATTTTCCACTTCACTTTCTTTGCTTAAGATTTATACATTCTCTCTAGGGTCTAAGGTGTTAATCCAATTATAGACCATGAATATTTGCATGTAAAGAGTATTTGAACTGTGGAGGGAGGTTTAAAAAATGTACCATATTTTCTCAAATCTAAGATATCTATCATACGATGTTCCACTAAAGAAAAAATACTGCCAATTAAACTATGGCACAATTAAAAATTGCTTCTTATAACATGCATCCAAAATGCAGAGATGAAAAAAAGTATAGGAAAATATTCATGTTAAAACTCAGTAAAATATGTAATCCATGCTGTGGCTTGTGTGCAAAATTATCATGTTTCTGTGTGAAACTGGATTAGTCTTTTAACTGTCTTTCATGTAAGACAAAGATAATAATTGTGTCTTTAGTTGAAGGGATGAGAGGAAATATGTGTATGTAAAGCTATTAGCATTGTGCCTAACATTGTAAGTCAAAAATAATTTAAAATGATGCATTGCTGTTATTTTCTTCTATAAATTGAGCTAATATAACAAAAAAATTGAAACTAATTTAAATAGAATAAATATATTGTGAAAAAAGACAAAATTTACATTAGGAAATTGGGCAAGACAAACACAAAGAGTAAACCAGAAGTTTTGAGTTACCACCCATGAGGATAAATATTTTTCCTTGGGAAGTTGTGTGTATATGTATGTGTGATTTAACAGTTACCCAGTGGGGACCTCCCTGGTGGTGCAAGGGGTTAAGACGCAGCACTATGAAGCTATCCACAGCCACTGTAGCACAAGTTCAATCCCCAGCCAGGGAGGTGACCCACATGGCATAGCAGACCGCTCCTGTCTCGTCCACTACTCCCTTCAGCAGTGTATTTCAGTCAGTCTGCTTGTTCTGTTCCCCACTCCATCTCTGGTGAATCCCTCTCACCCCCCACAACTTTGGCCTGTACCCCAGTTCTTGTATGCATAAATAAATATGCATACAATATTCTCTCTTTAAAAAAAAAAAAAAACAGTTACCCCGTGAACACTTGAAAGATAGAAATCCATACAATCACACAGTAGTAGAGAAGCCTAGAAGGGATAACTTGTTTGGAGATTATTTCTATCCTGGTTCTGGAACACAGGTATTAGGGTGTTAAGGAGTTTCCTCTCTGTTATAGACTGTATTGTATTTCCCAAAATTCTTATGTTTAAGTTTTGACCACCAATGATATTATATTTGGAGACAGCTTTTAGAAGGCAATTAAGGGTAAGTGAATTCATAGGGTGGGGCCCTAGTCCTATAGGATTGGTGGATTTACAAGAAGAGGAAGGGGGTGCATGCACCTGAGGAAGGCCATGTGCACACACAATGAGAAAGCAGATATCTGCCAGAAGCCAGAAAGAAACCCCTCACCACATTAGATTTCCAGCCTCAGAACTGTGAGAAAATAAATTTATGTTGTTTAAATCTCCCTATACATGACATTTTGTTCTATCAGTCAAAGCAAACTAAAACCCTCTCCTTCTCCTTAACATTTCTGTCATCATAATCTGTCTCCCTGCATCTATCTGAATCGCTAAGCTAACTCAGCCTTTCTTAACTCAGGAAAAACATTTGAAATAACTTTCAAGACTTAAACAATTTCATAAAAGTGTGTATCCCAGGTTATTCCAGTTCTGTATGTAAGGAGCTGAGAAGTGGCCATTCTATCCTAACAGCAAGTGAAAAACTGAACAGACTGGGCCTCCCCTGGTGGCACAGAGGTTGAGCGCTGCGCTGCAAAGCTGCCCACAGCCTCTGCAGCGACAGTTCCATCCCCGGCCGCTGGGTGAGGGTCCCACATGGCATGCAGACCTCTCCTGCCGCACCCTCTGCTCCCCTCAGCAGTGTATTTCATCAGTCTGCCTGCTCTGATCCCCGCTCTGACTCTGGTGAATTCTCTCACCCTTCTGCGCTTCTGACTGTACCCAGTGCTTGTATAAATAAATAAATCCTAAAAAAAAAAAAATCTTAAATAAACAAAACAAAACTGAGCAGACTGAAAAATCAACTCTACTTGGATACATAATAGAGGGAAACCAGTGCCTGGGTAGTGAAACCTGAACCATAATCAGCAAATTGCTGGAGGTTCAGTGTGGATAGGCTGAAAGGTAAAACCTCCAGGGGAATCTAGTCATCAGAGGTCGCTCATATTATGAGATTTACCTTCCAAAGCTCAACCAGATTCCCATGGTAAATAATGGAGAAAAATCCCTTCTTCTTCTGGCAGAGAAAGGGGTAAAAACAAAACAAAACAAAACAAAAAACCTATGTTAAAATAAGCCAGAGCATTTTGTTCCTAACAAGACTTGACCCCAGAGGAAAGGAGTTAACTGCAGCCTTACCTAGTGGTGTAGTATCAGAGCTTAACTGAACTGAGGAAAGGGAAATACCTAACTCTAGCCTGCTCTAGCCATAGCTTCTCACTTCAGGGGAAACAACTGTGAAGTTCATTAAAAGACTAAGACTCATCAAAGCACTTTCCTTTTTCATCACCACATTTCAAAAATCTAGTCATAATAGTACTTTCTACTTTGTACCTCAGGTATGACTATTAAGAAAAAATATAATTTAGAAGACCCAAATAAGGGATCAGGAAGAAGACTGATTATAATAAAGTAAAAATCAAAATCAACAGGCAACTATAAACCAGAGGCACACTACAGGGTGGGGAGAAGGTAGTAGAATCAAAGCAAACGTGGTGGGAATTTTACGGGGATTATAACCAAGATCAAAATGCATACATTGTACAAAAATGAAAAATGATGTAAAAATATATAAAAGAAAAAATATATAAGTAATAAAAACCAAAAATTACAATTTGAAGAGATAGAGGGTATATCAGACCAACACATTGCAGGGATACTGGACTTATCTGGGAATAATAAGCACATCTGGGAATTTAAAGCAACTATGATAACTATGTTAAGAGCTATAATGTTTAAAGTAGACAACATGCAAGATCAGATGGACAATGTAAGCAAAGAGATGGAATTCCTAAGGAAAACACAAGAAAAAATGTAAGCGATCAAAACACTATAACCAAAATGAAGAGAGTGTTTGAATGACTTATTAGACTGAACATATAAACATATGTAAAGATGCTCCATCCACATCATATGTTCTCAGGGAAATACAAGTGAATACAACAGTGAGATACTACTATACACCTATTAGAATGTCTAAATTCATAACACTGACAACACCAAAGGCTGGTGAGGGTGTGAGGCAATGGAATGCTTGTAAATTGTTGATGGAAATACAAAACGGTACAGACACTTTGGAAAACTAATCATACTCTTCCATTTCAATCCAGTAATCACACTCATTGATATTTACCCAGAGGAAACAAAAAATTGTGTCTACACAAAAACCTGTACAACCATGTTAATAGCAACTTTCTTCATAATTCCCCAAATTTGGAAGCAACCAATATGTCTTTGAATAATTAAATGGATAAAGAAGCTGTGATGTATCTAGCAAAGGTACATATTCATTGCTCAAAAGAAATGAGGTCTCAAGCCAAGAAAACAGAGCGAGCAACTTTAACTGCTTATTACCAAATGGAAGAAGCCAATCTGAAAAGACTAAATACTATGTGATTTCAACTACATGACCTTCTAGAAAAGACAAAACTATGTAGTCAGCAGAAAGATCAGTGGTTGTTAGGGGTATAAATCTGCCTAAAAA
The DNA here is from genome assembly GCF_964194135.1 of Talpa europaea. Taxonomy (NCBI): domain Eukaryota; kingdom Metazoa; phylum Chordata; class Mammalia; order Eulipotyphla; family Talpidae; genus Talpa; species Talpa europaea. Next base: position 29,421,099 of record NC_140068.1, on the reverse strand, counting down.
TAGGCAGATCACATATGGATATAAATAGGCAGATCAAATAGGGGTATAAATCTGCCTATAAATTAGGCAGATCACATAGGATTTTCAGGGCAGTTAAAATAGCCTATGTGACATCATAATAATGGATGTGTCATTATATATTTGTCCAAATTCAAAGAATGTTCACCTGGACCTTACCAAAATAAACTATGGATTTTGGGAGACTGTGATGCATCAATGAAGGTTCATAAACTATATGTTGATAATCAAGGATGAGATACATCCTTGTGTGGAGATAAAGGGGGTATGGGAAATCGCTGTACCTTCAGTTTTGATGTGAATAGAAAACTGCTCTAAAAAGTGTAAAGTTATTGAATATCCAAAATGGTGCTTAAATATACAGTAGGGAGCATCATTATTAAGTGTTCAAACAACCCATTGACTCTAAACTAAAACCATTTCTGACTTAAAATACATAGATATTTTGAGTGATTTTGTTTATCCAAACCAAACTCTTGGCTTTCACTGTGTGTGGTAGGCAGCAATATATCTTGGAAGAAATTAGGATTCATGCAACATGATACTTCTGAAAAGGTTCACACTGTGTAAAAAATCCATTTGTGACCATACACTACCTGATATATAATCCCAGCCCCATTTTGCATTTTTAACATAAGCAAAATACCCATTAAAACAAGTTCATTTAAAACATAAAAGCAATTTATTATTTATCCTATTGGTTTAGTTGCTCTTAAAATATTAAAAGGGAATAAGCTCCATTGTACTTGAAAGACTCTGACAGAAACAGGATAACATCATTAGAGATAAATGCAAGGTAGTAAACCAAAGAATGAAAAAGGATGAAAAAAAATCCAGATATAGCTAGAGAAATTTAGGCCAGGGTTATAAAATAAAATGCTTCATGTACCAGACATATATTTTTGCAAATGAGTGAAACCTGCAGGGCATAAGATACAGAATTTGTTGTCTTTAAGTGCTGGTGATGGTGGCAAATTAGCTCATGCCCAGCTTGAAAGGGTTAGACTCCATCTGTGCCTGCCACTCTGGCCACACAGGAATGTGAATTCAGCATTCCCAGAACTTTTGATTTTTTACAAGGAATTATAAATGCATTTTTGGTAAATTTTCTAGATTTTTAATGTTATTTTCATTTGTTTGAACTGTGCAGGTTAAAAGCCCAGCTTTGAATTAAATTAGGGTTGTTTATTGTTGACACTTAAAAAATATAGACACAAAAAACTGAACAATTTAGGCTATAAGCTGAACATAAAGTTGAGTATTTGACAGCAAGAAAGTGACTTTTAGATGAAGAGAGTTTCTCATTGTAAGAATTAATAAACTTATTATAATTAGTCTTAGTAATCCCCTTAGTTATTGGATATATGTTTTTTCTTCTCATTTTTAGAGAAATATATAGCAATTAGATTATTTCCAGAAAGAAATTGTTTAAAATAGCATGTTGAAAAGGTTTGAGATAGTTTCTCTGAGAAACTATAAGAAGAGTTACAGTGATTTATCCAACTACAATTGAAAATTATGTACAAAATTGTTTGATCCATCATTGGGCTTTTACATATTATGCTTCCTTTTCATGAAATTCTCTTCATGCTAGTCTTTATATGGTTGAATCTGCCTGAATGAAATGTTATTCAGAAAGCCTTTTCTGCACTCTTGAAACTCAGGTGCTCCTCAGATTTTTCATGACTTTTAGTGCATTTTCCTATTGTAGTAGACCTTTTCTAGATTCTTTCAATGAAATATAATAGGTAAAATAAAAAACAAACATGGATCTAATGTATTCTCACAAATAATGTTGCCAAAATTTTTTAAAGCAAGTTGTAGAAGAGTATTAAGGAATCAAAATTTTATGTAGTTTAAGAATTACAGTGAATGTTATATATTATTGAAGAATATGCCCTTAAGTATTACTTAAGATGCTCATGTATGTGTGTACATGTGTACATATGCATATATAACACATATAATATGCACTGTTATACTGCATGTATAGTATATACTTCATGTATTATACTATACATACTATGCTATATATTATACACATTATATATACATGTGTGTATATATATAAAATATATTTTTACATGAAATTCATGGAAATATCAGTTGCCAAGCATAGGATATTTGTTACTCTGGAGAGTGGTGAAGAATGCTTTGGGAAGGCTCACACATCAATTCTAACTGCACTAATGACATCTTACTTCTGAAATAGGTGGTAGCTCTACAAGTGATCATTGTATTCTTGAATCTTAGTGTCTTAGATATTTTATAATAAATTCAAAAAATAGTTGTTTATATAATAAGTTTTAAAAAGCATGTTTACCTTGACAAAAGTCAAAGTAAACTATTTTTCCCTGACTTTATGAGATATTCTACAGCTACAATCACAACCTGAACAAATTTCTCTGTTGCCTCTATCAACCTCCAGTGTGTTTACTCCTCTGTGCCACACGCATATCAATCTCCTCTCTTTCCCTTTTCTTCTGTAAGGAAGTTCATCATTAATGTTTAAGAGTAGTTGTCAACTAGAGGTAGATACTATGCTACTCAATGTTATCACAGGACATAATTTTTTCTGAGAAGAATCATTTTTGCCCTGACTGGTATCTTGGATGCAATGATTTACTGCAAATGCAACTTCCTTTGCTCAGAGCTGTAGAAAGGTAGTCAAAGAATGACTGTTTGGTGCCCATTCGCTAGCCCTACAAGTTATAGTGTCCTACTGTGCCTGTGCACCCTTTAAAGTACTCCCTGAAATATCAACACTTCACATGAATGTGCACTTGCCCCTCCTTTCAACTTAAAAACAGAAAGAGGGCCTCCCTTGTGGTGCAAGGGGTTAAGTGTAGCACTGTGAAGCTAAACACAGCCTCTGCAGCACGAGTTTAATCCCAGGCCAGCCAGGGAGCTACCCACATGGTGCAACAGACCTCTCCTGTCTCACCCACTGCTCCCCTCAACAGTGTATTTCAGTCAGTCTGCCTGTTCTGTTCCCGACTCTGTCTCCGGTTAATCCTCTCATCCCCCAAACTTCTGTCCTGTACCCCAGTTCTTGTATGCATAATTAAATATAAATCTTAAAAAAAGTAAAAACAATGAACAAAATAGACAAATTTTTCAAATATGGTTGCTCTATACTCTCCTTAGAGTTTAAGTAACTATTTCAGATCCCTCAAAACACTGTCTCTGGTTTCATACAGAAACCTTGTAGTTTCTCTTTAGTGGAATAAAAAATTATTTCATATACCATGACCCCGACCTGTCTTCGTTATTTCCAGTATGCCCAGATTTTTTCATTCCGACATGTTTGCAATTCTGGGAGACAGTGTATACTGACATGAAGATTTATTGCCAGAAGCTTCCCAGTGGAGTCAGTGGCAGGAGATAAAATTTGGTCACAATTCACATGTGTTTGAAATGAGCATTCCAAGAGAAAATGATTAATTTCTCTTTAAAATCCAAAGATAAAAATATCATGCTCACAAGTGTTGCTACCTCTGCACTCACTCAGTCTCTCCTTTGTCCACATGCTTCTCTCTGTATTTTCCTCACTTTTGTTGCTCTTTTGCAAGCAAGGATCTATCAAATTATCATTATTCAGGGGGAAAAATATAGATGTAGAATTGTTTTCTGTCTTGATGACTTCAGAAAATAATGAAATAACTTAGAGAAGAAAATGTTGAACTGAAGTAGCATAAAGAGCAAGGGCTAAAAAGTACCCTAACAACCATAGTTCGTTATTCTGTATTTTTTTTTAGCTTTGCTAACATTGGTTTAAAACACTGTATATGATTCAGAAATACATGTTTACACCTCTTCAACTGTATGTCACCCCATCACACTCACCACCAAGGTAACCATAGTTCTCCGCTACAGGAGGTTTTTTATTTAAGTATTAACTATCAAATAATACCTATTTACTTCTTCAGTAGTTATAGTTTACTATTAAAATGATTTTCTGAGCCTAAAAATAAGGAACATCTCTAAACAACAAACTGGCAGAACAAATAACACAAGGGTTTAAAAGAAAAAAATATATAGGATCAAAGACATTTCCATTTAAATCTGCACCTCTGAGTGTCAGGAATGGTCCTCATTGCTGAGACTACACAACTGAATGAAATCTGGCCCCTATCATGAACATTTTATCCTAATGGGCCATTGTTGTGATGCATGAAAGCTCTATCTGTAGAAAAAATTGATAAAATACTCATCAAAATGTTTGCAAAAAAGTAGGATGTTTGGGGAAAGAAAGAACTTTTCTCTAATATTCTACAGTATTTCAGAGTTGAGTAATATCAGGTTAGTTAGGTTAAACTTGTCCTCAATCTAACATATCTCCATTGAGTAGTTTTCTAGCCCAACTGCCATTCCTGATTCCATATTCTATTTTGAAACCTCTTTAACAACAAACTTAATCTCTCATGTAATCTGACTGACCCAAATCATGCATAGACTCAAATGGGATGCAATTTAAGCAATATGCATATTCCACTGACTCTTTCCCCACATTGACCCACATAGGAACCAACTCTAGAGAATGCCTCCCTCCATTCCTTGCCTTTCTGATTATTCCAGAAAATGTCTTACAAATACTAATCAACACTTCAGCTCAACTGCCCAATAAATTGTCATATAGGAACCTGCAACTTCTGCAAAGCATGATCTTCTCATGCTGGGAACCTGCCATCATCCACCTTGTTCACTGGGATCAGCATAGTCCAAGCTGAACAGTAGAGTTAAGAACATATTTATTTCATCTCTCTCACTTTTGTGTGTGCTCCTGCTGCTTGGGTGGCACATACCATCCCTCCCCAACACAGTGCCTTCCAGGATTTTCTGCCCAGTCTCATCTCTGTTCAGAGGACATATTTGACTTCAAAGAGAAGCATGTGTCAAATGCAAATGACAGAAAACACTGCACTTAGAAAGCTTCTTGGCCTAAAAGATCTCAGACTTTGATGCTGGAAGCTCCTGCGTCAATTCTGCAAGTGAACTTTTGGGACTACCCACTAATTGCTCAATAAATGAAATTTAGATTTCATTTTCATTTCATTTAGATTTCAATCTAAATTTCACCGATAGGCACAAGCTTACACATAAGCTTAAGTCTGGCAAGCTTGAATTGAATAAAGCTTTGTACCTTAACGTCCACTGTTAGCATAGGGCCTCACATGAAGAAAAATGATGATAAATGATGCTAATAATAATACTAATAATAAACATATACTTCATATAACAGACTTGTATATAAAGTTTTATTGAATCCTCACAGAAATTCTACGACTAGAGAACGCTATTCCTGTTTTATTGATAAGTAAACTGAATCCTGAAAGGACTCATTAATGTGTTCACAATCACAGAGTAATAAGTGGTAGAGTCAGGATTTGAACCCACAGTCTAGCTGCAGAGCTTGAAGGATTAACTACCTCACTTATTGCCTTCTTACCTGCTGCATATAAGAGGATCAAGAAATGCTTTGAGGAAAGGACTATAACTGCCTCTTGTAATATGAACACATTGATTCTTGACTTTCCTCTAGGGATATAGATTAAACAAGTGTGAATTTGCAAGTAGACAGTCAACTACTGAAAGTCAGTTCTCTCCTCAGTCATCACAGAATTTTACTCTTTTTTCCGAATAAAACAAGAGTTGAGATATTAGCTACCAAGTACTTCTTAGAGGCAACAGAATGGCTCAGAATTGCTATAATACCTCACGAATCTGTAAATGCCTCCATTTCCTATGAGTAAGAGGTTCGATGAGCATTTATTCAACTTCTTCTGGAGAATTGTTATCAATCCTTTCTTCTGCTCTTTGCTTTATCCCCATTTTCCACCAACATTCTATGTCTTTAAACTTTCCTATCCTATTCTCAATCATCTCTGTGTCTAGACACAGACTGACCCTGGGCTCCAGAGTGAATGCTCTTCTGGCAAGTCTCATCTTGGAAATACTTAAAGTAGTTACATTCAGAGAAATGTTGTGATTTATTAGAACTTAATGCAAGGGGTCTTTAGGAAACTTTGCTTTAAAAAGTATGTTGATAACTAGATAAGACAATGTGTAATCCAAAAAATGAATCTCAATCAATGGACTCTGAGGATTTTTGAGACCTAGATAAGACTGTAACAGTTTTGAATTCCTAAAGAATAACAACTACAATGAATTTCATGTGCTAGGAGATGCCTTCATCTTAGTTAATTCTTGTAACACTTTGAGATATAAATATTAGTATCACCACTTGCAGAAGACAAGAAATTTCACATTTTTACAGCCAATAGGAAGCATAATTAAGACTTGAACTCTAACCTCTTTGACTCTGTTATTGCTTCAATGCCTAGTCAACCTCTTATGAGATCAGTTCCTTAGTGAAGTCTAGTATAAAATACAGCTAGCCTAGAAAACAATTTTGAGTTAAGAAAAAATAATTTCAGAACATATAGGATATCTTCACTTTTGCAATAGTTTAGTCATTAACCTCAGAGAAATGTTTTGGTAACCCAGAAGCTACTTTACTAATACTTCACTTTACCAATAATGGGTATGTTTTGGGTAAGTAGGACTTCCCCTCGAAGTACACTCTAGATGGGCTAAAGTTCTTTGACTGTGTAAGAACTCTCCTTTGGGCATCTGTCAAAGAAGTTGTTCTTTACCACAATGTGGAAATAGACATTAGAAACTTGGTTATATTAAAACCCTCCTCTGTAATTAATAAGATGTTTGATTTTATTTAGCTTATTTGTAAACATTTCCATTTCCCTAGCTGGAAAGCAAAGAGATCCAACTTGATCAAAGAGTCTCAAACCTGTGAACTCATCAGAACTAACTAGAGAGTAATCTTTAAAAAATCCATACTGAGCCTTCCCGATGGCGCAGCGGGTTGAGCGTAGTGCTGTGAAACTGTCTTCAACCTCTGCAGTGCAGGTTCGGTTCCTGGCCAGCCAGGAAGATACCCTGGAAATGGTTGGCTTTGTTTCATTTATTAAATGAAAGATGTGAATGGATACATTATTGTGATTTAAATCATCTCAAGTTATTTTTGCATTCTCTTCTATAAAGGATCCTATAAAAGGATGCAATCCTACAACTGTTTTTAAAATTGAATTCAAAAGAACTATTTTTAAATTTCTATATTGTGCACATGATGCCAAATAACATTTTCACTTTTAAGTAATTGCTTCAGCAACATTTCTTTTCTAGCTGTATTCTATCCTGTCAGTATTTTAAAACTTTTAATTTCTGATATCATAGGTTTCACTGGGTATGCATAGCATTTGCCTCATGAGAAAAAATTCCCACCATGACCTGACCTCTCACGAGTTTTAAACATCTGAAGAAAAATCTTTCTAAAAGATCAAGATGAGTGAGCGACAACAGAAAGAACTTTCAAATGATACTGTTGATTGAGAGCTCAATGGACTGGACCAAACTATTTACAGATGTTACACTTGGCCTTTTTCCCAGTGCCAAATATTTGCATGAAAGATAAAGAACATAATCTATTCACATATAATGATTTTCCTCTCCAAAATCTTTTGAGGTTGGTTACACTTTAAAAACCATTTGCTCTTGAAAATTGATTTCTGTTTTGAAGACCAGCTGTATCTACATAGTGAGGCACCCGTTCCCATTTCTTTCTTTTCTTCAATACTGAATGTTGGCCACTTTCCATAACATGCACTCACACCACACTGCCAGGGGCCCAATAGGTTGTGTTCTTACCCTACTGTAGGAAAAAGAAACCCTGGGAGGTGTAGTGACATGGATTACTTTTTCTTTTTTCTTTTTTTGATCATATATATATATATCTATATATATATATTTTATATTTTATTTTATATATATTTTACATCATTTTTCATTTTTGCCCAATGTATGCTTTTTCATCTTGGTTACAGTCCCTGTACAATTCCCACCCCCCCCCATCCTGAACTTAATCCCTCCTGCCCTCCCCCCGACACCCACAGTGAGTCTCCAGCCCATAGTTGCTTGTTGATTTTGATTTTTACTTTATTATAATTAGTCTTTCTCCTGGTCCCTCATTTAGGTTTTCTAAATTCCTGCTATGAATTGAGACCATTTGGTATTTTTCTTTTTCTTTCTGACTTATTTCGCTGAGCATGATCCCTTCCAGCTCCATCCATGTTGCTGCAAATTGCATGAGTTTATCTTTTTTGATTGCTGAGTAATATTTCATTGTTTATGTGTACCACATCTTCTTGATCCAGTCATCTATTTTTGGACATTTGGGCTTTTTCCAAGGCTTAGCTATTATAAATACTGCTGCTATAAACATAGGGATGCAGGTGCCCTTTTGAATTAATGATTCTGTGTCCTTTGGGTAAATACCTAGGAGTGGAACCGCTGGGTTATATGGAAGCTCCATCTTTAGTAGGTTGAGGAATCTCCACACAGCTTTCCATAGTGGTTGGACCAGTTTGCACTCCCACCAGCAGTGCAGGAGAGTTCATTTTTTTCTGCATTCTTGCCAAAATTTGTTGTTGCTAGTTTTTTATTTTTATTTATTTGTTTGTTTATTTGTTTGTTTATTTGTTTATTTATTTGTTTGTTTGTTTGTTTGTTTATACAAGCACCGGATACAGTCAGAAGCGCGGGAGGGTGAGAGAATTCACCAGAGCCAGAGAGGGGATCAGAACAGGCAGACTGATGAAGTACACTGCTGAGGGGAGCAGCAAGCGCCACAGGAGAAGTCTGTGTGCCATGTGGGACCCTCACCGGCGGCCGGGGATCAAACTGGCACTGCAGAGGCTGTGGGCAGCTTTGCAGCCCAGCACTCAACCGCTGCACCACCAGGGGAGGTCCTGTTGATAGTTTTTTTAATATGTGCCATTCTCACTGGTGTAAGATGCTATCTCATTGTAGTTTTGATTTGCATTTCCCTGATTGCAAGTGATGCTGAACATTTTTTCATATGCTTGTTGGACATTCGCATTTCCCTTTGGAGTAGTTCCTTGGGTTACTTTATCTTTAGGGCATCATGTGACCATGTAATACAGTGAGTAAGTGAACACATTTCGAAGTTAAATTATCTGTCTTCTTATTCTGCTTTCACCAATGTGTGATCCTGAATATATTACTTAATCTATGTAGGTCCTTTTATCTCATGTTCAAAATGAGGGTAATGCTGCATAACCATTTAGAGTTACTAGGATGATTAAGTAAGAGACTACATGTAAAGATATATGCTCAACTAAAGGTAGCTGTTAGATTCCTGCAGTGTCTCAGGAATACAAGAATTTCTGATGTGAAGAGAAAAGTGGCTGTCAAGTCTGGTGGGAGTTGGCAGCTAATTTATTTCTCATGAACTGAAAGAACCCAGGTCATTTATTTCAAAGGAGTGATGGGTAGACAGAAGTATACTTCTCACTTATAACTTGAGGTACATAAAATCTTCTTTGAAGGATTGCATAGAGGATAGAGATGGAAGGATATAAATTTCCAAGTGCATCTTTTCTATGAGGAACCTAGTAGTCTTTCTTCCAATGGTTCTCAAATTTACCCCATTATAAATATCATCTGTGAATTTTTAAAAACAAGCATTACAAAACAAACACATGAAAAATATGGTTGGGTTCAACCATCAACCTGCTCTAGAAACTATTTTTAAAAGACTCTCCATTTTACTGTGATACACAGTCAAAACTTGCTTGCATTTCTGAATTTTCCACCCATATTTAAAAAGTCAAATGCTAATTATAGTGTGAGGACTCTTAGGGAAGTCATATCCTTAAATTTACCTATGGAAATGGAAAAAAAAAGTTATTTCCTTTAGGTTTTTAATAAAATAGTGTTTCTATGCCGAAAAAAGCCCAGTAATGAAAATGTGAGAGAGTAATTATTAGCTAGTTGACATGCATTTTGCACTGAAATGGGGAATTAATAAATAAAAAAAAATATTTATTTATTAATTAATTAAATATTTATTTATTATTTAAAGTTTGAAAGAATATAATACAAAGAGTAAAAATATCAAATTATCACCAGAAATAAAAGTTAATCAAAGGCATTATAAGAGAATTATGAAAGCAGAACAGTAAATCCATATTATAGAAGCAAATGTGAGAACATTTTCATAAGATGAGGTTTACATGAAAGTAATGAAACAAGTAATGGAGAAAAAATAATAGAGTATATATTATTTAAGAGTAACATGTTCAGAATAAGTTGAATCAATTAAGACAAAAAAACTCCATATAATTTAAAGAGATGTTCTGAATTGAAAAGAAAACTATATTTTTTTACCCCAAGCAATGAAAGAATAACAATATACCCATATTTATGATATATAGTGACAAATTAAAATTTTTGTATTAAATTATTTAAAAATCTAAGTAGATAAAAGGAATTAGCTACAACTTATAGAAATGAACTCATCTCAAAATTCCATGTAATATTAAGTGAAGTGTTACAATTAAGAGGAAAGATTTAAATAGTTTATATTTGAATAATTTAATACAATTCAATGTGTGAAGCCCCAAAATAATATCCTCAGATGGATATTAAGAAAGAAAATAAATGACCCAAAAATGCTTCTGGAAAAATTTCTTAACAATATATAACAGGGCCTCCCTGGTAGCACATGGGGTTGAGCACCACACTGTGAAGCAATCCACAGCCTCTGCAGCACGAGTTCAATCCCCGGCCGGCCAGGGGGCAACCCACATGGCACAGCAGACCTCTCCAGTCTTACCTGCTGCTCCCCTCAGCAGTGTATTTCAGTCAGTCTGCCTGTTCTGTTCCCCACTCTGTCTCTGGTGAGTCCTCTCGCCCCCTACATCTCTGGCCTGTACCCAGCTCTTATATGCATAAATAAATAAATCTTTTAAAACAAACAAACACCAAAAAAAGAATATATTATAGTTACATTGGAGCAAACACTCATAGCATTAAAAAAATTACAATAAACACTGCAATCATTTCAGTAATGGAAGTAAGACTGAATGATTGCTATAACTCTAACTGAAAGCTTAAGTACAAATGTCATAAATAATTCCAAAATATTAACATTACATAATATTTTCAGAAATTTGATTTTTTATTAAATTTATAAAATTAAAATTCGTTGTAAGAGGGCACTAGAGTACAAGCCCCAAAATTCAAATCGCATAAAGTCAGAAGTCATGTATTTTCTTCCCTCCTTTAATTTTTTTACAGAAATATTTGTTTGAGTTAATTTGAAAGGTTTAAAGATAAACACTAACAGAATTTTACTGGAAGATAAAAACAAATAAAACATCAATCATATTGTAAAACAACCACAAGGAAAATGGAAAAAATGTTTACAAAACAAAAAGAAAGTAGTCTACTAAGATGACAGAGAAACAAATGTCACCAATACAATGAACATAAGTGATTTAAACTCTTTTAATAAAGGAAAAGTAATTTGTATAATGAACACATTCAACTATAAACTTCTTACACGAGATTTATGGAAACCAAAATGGTACAAAACCTTGAGAGTTTGAATATTTGATAATAATGGTTTGGAAGGCAATATAAATAAATGTTGAACATGGTTATATAAAAACCGATCAAAGTAAAACCAGTGGCAAACAAATTAAAAAGACATGAAGGATATTTTGATAAACTACAATTGACAATGAAGACAAATAGAAATACAGCCAAAATAATGAAAAACAAACTAAAAAAACCCTGTAATTCTATCAATTAATATTGCTACCTATGAATGTGGGTCAGTTCTCATAAAAAATAATGGCAAAGGATTTGCTATAATGACTATAGATTAAATATAAAACATTAAAATCTATAAAGGATCATATTGTCATGAAACATACAGAAATACTCAACAATTCTAACTAATAGAAGCTTTTAGGTGACATAACCATCTTACTAGCTTGATAATAAATTTTTATATAATTGGGACACTAAAGGGAAAATATATAAGTGCAATCCAATTCAATAAAAATAAGACTACTAATATGAAAATATATAGAATGCAACCAAATTTATTTTCAGAAATAATATCTTAGAGTTATGAATTGTGTTGTTTGAAAGAAGGCAATTAAGCATGCAGTAAAAAAGTCTGAAAATTGAAAAATTCTTCCGTTTTAGAGAAAATAAACAACCCCCCCTCGACAATTAATTAGAAAGTAGAAAATAAGAAAAAAGACAAAATTAATAAATGAATACGACTACTGGTTCTTGGACTTAATTAAAATTTAAAAAGCTGAAATAGACAATTTTTAAAAAAATATTTTAGTTAAGAAACTAAAAATGACAGCACAAATAATGTTAGACATAAAAAATACATAAAAATTGAAATCATAACACAGTTCTTAAGTCTCAGGATTTTGTTTTGTTCATTTTATTTAACTGTAACGTAGCACATCCAGTCGACCATCTCAAAAGTGTAGCAAACACTCATAAATATTTACAGAATTAATCGATATAGAACGTATTCAAAAATTGAAACCGGAGACTTTGCACAACTGTGTGCTCATTAACTCTAAGTAAAAGTTCCAGTTTCAAAGAGTTTTATACTTAATTTTTCTATCTTTTAAAGATTTAATACTTTTTTATTTGTTCTAGGACACAGAAAATATGAAAAACTGCCTAGTTAATGAAAGTAGTAAAACACTAGTGAAATCTTATTAAAAAAATAGAAAATGGAGATGATAGAAAACAAGTTATCACATACTTGCACAAACAAAAAAGCAAAACAAAAAAGTGAGACTATTACTTATGTACAGTAAGACAACATAAATAAAGTGAAGCAAACCTAATTAAAATATTTAAAAGATAGTTCACCACACTAAAGTAGTATTTCTTCCAGGCATGTAAACCTCATTTAATATTAGACTGAATAGCATGAGATTATGATCATGACTTTGAAGTCCAGGTAACTCTTGCTTCAATGCCCTGTTATCTCATTTAATCATTTTTTTTAGCAAAATGATTTAACTACTCTGTGCCTTAGTTTCCTCATCTGTAAAACAGAAATAATAAGAGTATTGATCTTAAAGAATCAGTTGTAGAAATTAAATATACATAAAATGCCATGCATGGTACAGTGCTACATTTATATTATTATCACCTATCACTATCATTATTGATTTAATTAATAATCTTAGGAATCATCACTGACAGATTTTTATTCCAGGGCAATAACATGTACAGTTGTTACAATGTATTGCTTCATGTTGTTTTAATTAACAACACAGGTTAAAAGAAAATAAGAAGGATCACATGTTTTATAAGAGAAGTGAAAATATGTCTAATTCCAATATTCTTTGCTTCATAGGCAAGGGTAGGCTGCCCCAGAGATATGTGTATCTGACTCATCCATGATCTATGGTTGAGTCCAGTCTGGCAAAAGCTGAAACTTTGGGGCACATCCATGTCTTTGGTCTTTGAGATGGGAAGATTGTGTCAACTAATATCTTTAACTACCCAGTGGTAAAACTGTAAATAAAGGGATGGGTGAGTCATCTTTCAAAATATAATGGTTGATTTGGAGGTGGCATTATCTCCATGATCTTGAATTGTTTTCACTAAGGAAACAAGACAAGCATGGGTGGGGAATAACCTAGTAAATGTCCCACTTTATTCCACTAGGCATAGAGCATTCGTTTTCTTTTTACCCTCCTAAATGCAGCTCTCAAGACCTGGGCTTCACTCTTTAATGTATGGGATGAATTTGTTTGAAATATGAAATGAAGATCAAATTATTTTTTCAATATTGCAAGCAGTTATGCAATCAAAAAGATAGTCTTCTTCTGGAAACCCTATAAGCCTACCAAAGGATAAGTGTCTTTAAATCCTATGAAGTCATTTGTAATTTGATAGAGTAAGGAAAAAAATCTGACTTTTACTTCATCACCACTGTACTCACAATGTACAATATCATGGCTCCAAAGCATCATTAATTTCCCTGTCACTCAAAGGTACACTGCAGTCACAGAAAGGCAGGTGGTGACCTGTCCAAAAAAAAAAAAAAATTGGACAGGAAGTGGAGACATACCACCTCATAAATTTCACCCAACCACATTTAACAGCTACAAAGGGTTTACACCAACCCACCAACTACTGTTGTGCTTTTATGATGAATATGCCCCCATTACAGTGTTGAGGATACTGATTTCCTCTGTGGCTTAACATGATTACCTGTTCTTCCTGGAATTTTAGGAACTCTTCAGTGGCCACAATATTCTCTTAAATAGAGATTAATGTGAGTGTTAGATTTTTATGAAGTACCATTCTCTCTAAAAAGAAAGTTACACAATTTTTGCTCAGAATTCAGAAGCTGATCTGCCTGCCCCCCAAGAGGCTGGCCCTAAGACTATGGAAGCCATTTGAAAATTAAAAGGAGCACTAAAATAATTAAATCTATGCAATCTTAGAAAGTTTATTGTTTGAGAATATTATTGGTTTGACATTTTGTTGTGTTATGTTCATGGAACTAAAATATAATTCTATTCAAAAATTACTTTCAAACCTGAAGTTTTTTCTTAAGGATAAAACTTACATGTATTGGTCAACCTTTAAGAATGTTAAAATAGAATACTGAGTATATAAACTGTTAGAAAAAGAATATTCTTGGTATATATTCATATAATCCTATCATTTCCTTCATTGAAACTCTCCTGAGATAAGGTCCAGAACCATGGGAGTATGTTTTTTTTTTTTAAATATGGACTTTCCATTGTCATATTTCCCATAAAATTGTCTGTAATATTTTTTTAATTAGAACTCTATGTTAAAACATTTTGAAATCATTGACAACTTCACTAAACATTTCTTTGTAAGAGGTAAGAAAATATTTCTGTCAAACTGTGCTGAGGGAGTTGGTAATTTCCAAATAAATTCTACTAGATGAAATATATTCCCAATTCTAATTTATTTTATACCAAGATGGGTAAATATTTTAGCCCAAATATTTTCACAGGCACTGCCGTTTTGCTTCCATTTAGTGTCGTTTCCTTCAACAAATATTTTTGTAAGCAACATTTGTCAAATAAGTTGTCTCTGTTTATGATTTCCCTGAAAGTTTCACCAAATTAATACACCACAGAATTTTAGGCTTTCTCAGTTCTATTTCATTTCAATACAAGATATAAATGTATTCAATTAAAAATAGGAGATATATCAACAAATTCTTCCCACAAGTCAGATGTTCCAAAGCTGTTATGCAATTTCAAAACTAAATTTTATACACTGTCTGTGATCTCATTCTTTAATTTGTTCAGCTCCCCATTGCTTTTGTAGAGATAAATGTCTTCCTGTTTGCAAAATATTGTCTTCAATAATTTCAATTTGCTAAAAGCTTCAACCTGAGGTTGTTGCTTTTCTTGCCACACCATTTGTTGAATTCTTTGCTTAAAATTTTCCAGATGATTTTAAACAAAATGCAACCAAAATTTAGAGAAACTACTTACAAAATATCAACACTGCTTTAGAACATTAAGGTTGATTTATAAAGTAGTTATTCAAAATCTCAAACATTCCTTAAATCTGATGATGAGAGGTTACAAAGAGAGAAACAGCATATTGCCAGACTGAAGATGTTTTAATTCAATATTTGTTTTATCACAAAAATTTAGCTATTCCAAGTGTGTGCATATAAAATATTTATAGATTTAGTAAATTGTAGTTTCTACTTCAATTGGTAGCTTACTACAGCTTTTTTGGATGAAATTATGAATTATGTGACACCACAGCCAATTCCAATACATTTCCCCTTGATAGGTTTCTTAATTTAGTGAGGACATTTTTGTTACACAGTGATGTATTCCTCAAATTTTCTATTTATATTATCATCACAAAACAAATGCTACTATCTTCAGTGTTGAAATTTTAACATTCACAATATTAATAAGATGCTTTACCTCTGAGAGAATAAATTTCAAAAGCTTTATTTTGATACCAGCTACTATATAGAAAAGAAATAACTGTTACAGTAATTACCTGATTTTCTGTTTGAATTGTCTGCTGATACAAAACTGACATCCTTTAAATTTGAAATATTCTGCTGCTAGTAGAGCCACAGTGTTTTCTGCCATCACTTCCCTGTTCAAGCATGAACAAAAAATTCAGAATTCAAAATGAGTAATATTAACTTAAATCAACAGTCAGTTGATCAAACTGAAAACTCATGCTTCAGAGAATGATATGTAGACATACCTTTTGTGGCTGCATATGTAATAATGTCCTTTTGGGTACAAAGGCAGCTCTTCCTAAAATAACAATTTTGGGTTCATACTGCTGACTCCCAGCAGATCTCATTGTCCTCAGCATTTCATCTGGCCAGTGATATCACTGTGACCTTTGTGATAAATGGAAAATTCAGTACATATTTTTTTCTAATTAAAAATGAACTGTTGTTTGAGGTCATTGATGATCAAAGAATTTATTGCAAAATCCAGAGTATTACCAAACAATATAAGTAGATTTATAATTGGTAGATGACATCACTATAGCAAAAGCATTGAAATTGTTGTACATTTTAAGACTGTATTGTTGAGTCTCCTTTCTACATATATATGTATGTACACCTTCACTTATAGTGTGTATATATGTTATAACTATGTAGCTTATATAGTATTATAGCTACAATTTCTAATATTTTTCTATTACCCTTCCTTTTAGGATCCTAGTGGTTTATAAATTTTGAAGGCCTCAAAGGCTGTAGGACAAAAGGATTTAGCTGCTTATACCTGAATGTTTGCACATTATCCTGGACACATGCCAACTGAACAGAACACTGGAACCAGAAGGTAAATTCAGACTGCCTATGCAAACTAGTTGTCCACCTCTCATAGAAGCGAGTTTATAATCGCATCTTGCATTTAAGGACGACTTATTAAGGATCAAACCTTTGAAGGAGACAAAATGGTGATCACTCTTTGGGCTTGCCCAGTTCCATATTTCACTTTTGTAAGGCATGCACTTTTAAAAAAAATCTTTCTCACAATTAACTCTTTTGATTCTGGCCTCCTTCAGGAAGCACATGACCCCTTCTGCCTTGGTTGACTTTGAGAACTTTTGCAACACGCACAGCAAGGACACCCAACATGGCAGAGCTCAAGGTGCAGCCTCTCCTGCTTGTGCTATTTGGAGAGCATTACTGATTCTCAGAACTGACAGGATGGGACCATTGCTGTAACTAGACTTCTCACTCAGCCTCTTCTCTTGGTGCCACTCAGCAGCCTTGAGAGTAGCCAAAGCCACAGGAATGTCAGAGTGATTATTGGCCAATGTCAAACTTACTTTGGAGCAGAGGCCCTTTAAATTCAGGAGACAGATTTACCTTTCTTAGGGGCTTAATAGAATTAAGCAAATCAGCACTTCCTGTAGAAGGCCGGCTGCACAGCCACCAACCTAGAAGTATCATTAAGGAAGCACATGTGTTTAAAATAAAATTATTTCTAACAGGAATTCTCAAATACCTGGAATTGTGGCACACTTTTTGATTTTTAAGATCCTGTCAAACTATGATGACCTTAACCTTATTCTTTTAAACACTCTCCCCTCTTTTCCTCTATTAAATTAATTTTTTAAATTGAATTTCTTCTACTGGAAGAAAAATAGAATATACTTAAAATATACTTGAGGGTCAACCTAGTGTCATTTTTCTTTCCTCACAAGACAATTGCTCTCTGTTTCAGTCAGTGGCCCCATTATTATTCCCATTTACAAACAAGAAGCATTGGCTTACCCCACTCAGTTCAGGTAAATCGTCAATCTCTAAGTTTTTAAAGAACTGACTTCTGTTTTCTGTTTGCTCTTTTATTCCTATGCTGTCACCTAGGTCTGAGCCTTAATAAAATGTTCTCAGTGAGAACAAACCCATATTTCCACCTTTAACACCCTAGTATTGTAGACTGGTGGAGCCAGAATGTCTGGCAGATCTCTGTTATCTACTAGGTAAACTAGGGCACATTATTTAAGCTCTTTATGCTTCAGTTTTCATCTGTAAAATGGGATTAACATAACATTTGTTCTCATAGGGATGTTGTGAAGATTAAATGAGTTAGATAAAAAGCACTTAGCAAAGCGCTTGACAGCTGTCATTTCACCTCCTACCTCCCCAATTTTAGGGAATCTGGTAGGGCAGAGACATTTATGATAGTCATATCTAAAAGCTTTTCAAAGAGCTTAAGACAAGTCTCTTAACATAACAAAGTCAACATTGTTCCTTTGGCTGTTATAGGATACAGGTAATGTTACTAGAAATCATGTGAATTCTTTATGTAGAAGAAATGGTGATCTTCAGAGAGTAATTAGTCTTCAGAGTTTGGGAGTATGTTTTTGATTTCAGATACTTCAGAAAGAGTGGCCACAGTCTAGAAAGCACATAACATATACAAATTAAAACTTTTCTCCATAATTCAACTATGGAATTCATCCCACACAGATCATTGCTCTTTTTGAATATTTCAACCATACATGTACAAAGTTAATCTAAAAAGATATTGCAAAATATCTATTTCTTTCCTTTAACTTACTCATACATATATAACAAACTTGATGAAAAAATTCCTTTATGCTTATTTTGTAAGTCATACATATGAATCATAAAATTTACTTTGGAAAAGTTGTATGGCTTTTTTGAACCAAATTCTTTGGTAGCAATTTAATAATGTTAGACCAGGTCCCAAGTCAATGCCAAGGTGAGATAATAATAGGTATAAATAACTTGAACATGCCCAAATATTTGACATTATTAAATCGCATCTCTGTAACATCATGTTTCAGGGTGTGATATTCATGTATGTTCATGTAGAGTGTGTACTTTCATATGGATTATAATTTATCAAGATGGGGTTTTTATTAAAATTCTTATGCAGTCATATAATATGTGAAGTAATCAAATGTCTTTCCTTTAGTTTTCATCTCTCAAGACATTCTCCTATCATTAAGTTCTGAACAACAAAAAAGCTACCAAACTTATTTGCAGTCATTTCACCTTTCATAAATAAGTACATATACTCTTCAGCAGATGTTTTAACTCATATTTAACTCATATGATGTTAAACGACATACATATCAAGCTATGAAGCCATTTTGAATGCATAGATTAAAATTCACACATAGAATAGTAATAAAAGTAAAAGGATGTTCAAAGACTTATTGACCAAAAATAAAATTAAGAAAGCTGTCCTGGAGGAATTCATAACAGAAGTCTACATTTAGAGGAAATTTCACAAGTTTAAATATGTACATTATTAAAAAAGAATTAACAGAACAATAAAATAAGTAAGTATAAAAGAAAAAATGAATAACATTTTCAAAGCAAAAAATTAGTCTAAAAATCATAAAAATTAGAATTAATGATCCCATAAATGATTGGCAATAAGATTCAAATAGTAGTTTCTATCAAATCTGATTAAGAAAAATGAAATAATTAGAATTAGAAAAAGTAAGGGTACATAAAGACAAATAGAATAAAATGTATGAGATTATAAGACAAGACCACCATCTATGCAGTAAATATGTAAAACTGAATAAATGATTGATTTTCATGAAAGATCTACACAGCATAAAAATTTATAAAAATTAGAAAAATCTGAATTGAATAATAACCATAATCATAATTAAAAACATTTCAAAAAATTACTCCAAATTCTCCAGGGATTATTATACTAGTGAATTATTTGAAACGTTAAAGAAACTAGTAAACTCAATTCTATATAATTTGTTCCAGAACACAGAAATAAATATGGAAATCAATCACATCTATTTTATGAATCTAGGATAATTCTGACATCAAAACCTGACACATCATACAAAAAACATAAAACTAATGACTGATCTTTCTTATGAATTTAGATTCACAAATAATTCAGTATTAGGAAATATATGTGCCTGGCATCCATTAGCCACTCAACAAATGCATCATACATCACTAAGATAAGCAAGGCTACTCCAGAATCTGTTTCCTTAGTGTCCTGGCCTCATGGTTACACATTTAATTCATGTATGAACCCATCTTCATTTCATTCCTTCTGTTTCAGAGAAAAAAAGTGTTTTGTCCAAAAATAAAAGCTACCAACGTTGTTTTGGGTCCCATCCTATAGGTAAACCCCCATCCCAGTCTTGTCAGTTACTTGTAGCCTCTTTCTCTCTATTTTCTTCAAGCTCTTAAATTGTTTCCTCCATTCTACATCCACCCTCATACATCATATATATATACTGAGCACTGACAAGGTGTCAAATGTTCTCAAAAGTCATGACCAGATTTCAGGCAGTCCTTTGCTTAAGGATCGTTCCATCTGGGCAAGAGTCAACTAAGTCAGCACTTGCAGGACAACGTGCTAAATGTCACCATGCACAAGCTTCATTAGGGCTCATAGGAGAAGGGCCTGGAAATGCTCATTCTTCAGTCATTGTCAAGTCTTAATCACTTCCTTCCCTATCTTCCTTAAAGGTACATTTGTGAAGATTTGAACCAATAATCCCCAAAGATGCAACAATTGTAAACCAACTTTAACTCAATAAACATAATTTTTTAAAAAGTGGATTCCACGCATCAACCCTAGTTTTCAGTTCCCATTAATTCATTTTTATAAATCACTCCCTACTTGTTATCTAATAAGACTCTTACAATTCATTCCAGAAGGTTATACTAATTCCACTGAGAACTAAGTGTTTTAGATATATTTTATTACATCCATTCATTTATCTTCCAGTTGAAACACATCAGCCTCCTTGTGTGTAATTAATTCTTTTTTGCCACAGGATCTAAATGCGACTATTACATTTTGTTTGCTTTTTTGACTTTAATGTCACGGAGCTGAACTCCGCCTACCATTTTGTCTCTCAGCAAAGTAGCCACTTAAGAAATAATAGAGGAAACCTTTGAGTTCTCAAGTTCTTGACTGTGTAAAATACTCTTGTAACCTGCAGCTTATAGAATCAATGCATATCCTAATGGTTGTTCAGTAGTTTAAGAGGTGTTTGAATTATTAGGTGAGGGAAGTCACTGTAACAGTTAAGCAAAATAACTAAATACATCTGAAGCCATATAATTTAATGTATTAGGAGCAGATCTTTTGAAAATTTCCAGAAAGTTATCCAATATCCTATTGACCAGCATTTTAAGACACATTTTATAGCTCAAACTCTCAACTTAAGTGCCTACATCGTCCACTGAGGGAGAAAGAAATGGCATAATGGTAACCATTCCTTGGGTATGTTAGAATAACATTTTTTTTAAATGTGCTAAAATAAAACAAGCATTAAACTCTAAATGAAAAAGGACTGTATTTAATAGCACAGCGTAATGTTGCCATACACACTTTCTCAATGGGAAAATGAGTTAATGAGATCATTCTTATGCAAGAGCATGGAGAACATCAAAGTATGATTTCTAGCCATAGAAAAATTGCTATTTCTTTAGTATACCATTATTTCCCAGTAAGCATTGTAATTGAGAAGAAACTTCCCTTAAATGTGCTAAATCAATTAATTACCCCCACACACTTGTTTTAACATCCTGCACTATTGAAACAACTTCCAGATGTCACATTTGCTAATAATTCTTTGGTCATCATGTTTCTGAGGCGGCTGTATCACTCCAGCTAGGAATGCAGCAATGCAAAGTGGAGGTTGTCCCATATAAAAATCACCCTGGTGATGAGCTGAATTTTGTCATGACCATGAACTCCATAGTTATCTTGGGTAAATTATTCAGTCATTTTACATATTCACTCCCCCTTCTGTAAAAATGAGAATAGTGATTCGTAGTGCAAAGGAAACATTAACAATAAACATGAATATAAGCATTTCTGTGTTTTGCAAGGAATATCCATGAGCTTAGGATAGAAATAATAGTATATCCTACTATAGATTAGGAATCATACATTGATGTTCCTTATGTTCTTGCATAAAAATGATCCGATTAACTTATTTTCTCATTGAGAAAATATATATGTAACATTACAATGTTTGCTATTAAATAGTCTTTTTTTTCACTTAGAGTTTAAAGCTTATGTTATCTTAGTGCATTTTCTAAAAATGTTATTCCAACATAGCCAACAAATTACATATCTGAAGTCCAAACGTGTGAGGAATATGAATAACCTCATATTTACTATACTAGTAAGTTTTATTCATTAAGTGTCATTTTACAAGATGAAGAGACATTCAGAATTTCTTTTGCTGCCTTTAGATTTTCTAGACCTTTTAAAACCACATCACCATTAGTTGCACTTATTCTCAAGTCTTGTGCACTATACTAACATAAACCTAAGAGGCAAATTTGCTTTTAATATTTTTTTTCTAGCTTTGTGCTTTATTAGAAATAACTCATTTAGAGAAATCCTTTCATTTGGATTGGTGGTGAGAATAAACATATAGTGCTCAGTGACTTTTATTATTTATTATAAAGCAATTTGGCAGGGTGTTGTGTAGGCAACTAAACAATATAAAAGATTAATCAGAACTACCAATCTTTTTCTGATTTGCAGAGTAACAGAAAACAGCAGCCCAGCCCTGTTTTACTCCCTGAAGGTTTAGTTCAGTATGTGCCAGTGATGGAAAACATCGTCCGCCTATAAAGCAACAATTAGGGCTGGTTTCCATTGACTCAATCAGTCAAATGTAAAAATACAAAAGACCAATATAAAATAAGCCTTCTTCTGTGGGCCTTCACATGCCAGAAACGTGAACACCCTTGGATAAGTGTTGCTCCTGCTAGTTACTAATGCTTCACTGGAATTTTTAAGTTTAAAAGTTCATATTTTAATTGCAGAATTGAATACAGGAGGGTAAAAATCAGCAGGTTTTTTTCCCTCAATTATAACCTAGTTTGGGGGAAAATACATAGCAGGAAGAAAAGAGGCCTAAATTCAGTTTTTGAGGACAGTGTTCAAAGCGACGCTATGGATAAATTACTTAACTTTTGGTATATTTTTTATAATACAGATGACATTATTAGTTGATATAAAATAGTAGAAAAACTGCAGACTGCTTAAAGTTATTAGCATCTTGAAAGTTGACATGTACTTGGGATTATTTTATACTTTGTTCTCCTTATATTTTGAAGACCAGGTCACAGAAAGGGATTTGTATTAATATCAAGCTATGCAAAAATAAAGTTAAATGTGAAGAAATGTTAGAGAAGACGAATAATTGAGTTTATAGGAAAGATCTGAAGTTAAGATATTTTCTGAGAAGGTTAAGGGAATAATAATAGTGGTGGGCCATGAAACTATATATATTGACTGAAAATGAGGTATTTATTATTTACATGCACACACAAGTGACATTGATAGAAAGACTTTTTTTAAGGATTTATTTTTATTAATTTATTTATGCATAGAAGAAATGGGGTGTGGGTCAGAGGTGGGGGGAGAAATGAGCGAATTCACCAGTGACAGAGTGGGGAGCAGGAAAGGCAGTTCTACTGAAATATACTGCTGAGGGGAGCAGCAGGCGACGTAGGAGAGAACTGCTGAGCCATGTGGTTTAGCTCCCTGGCCAGGGATAGAACTCATGCCACCCACAGTGGCTGGCAATAGCTTGTTAGCACTGAAACTTTAAATCCTGCACTACCAGGGCAGCCCCAACCTCGACAGAAAGATGTTAAGGAAGATAAAGGGAAAGATCTGCCTGACATTGAGGACCGGGAACTAAGAATAATTATTGATATCCTTGTGTTCAGTTACAACATATACCATTCTTCTTGAGAGGAGGGAGAATAATTAGGTTCCTTTAAGGACTTTCTGATTTAATCCTTGTAGAAGAGTTCACCTTGAAGTGTTACATTAATAAGGAATTTTTTTTTTTGAGGGAGTGGTCTTGATAATGGCCTTTCAACTAGTTGAAATGTTGCAACAACTCAAATATTTTTTTTTATTTATACAAGAACTGGGGTACAGGCCAGAGGCCCGGGAAGGTGAGAGGATTCACCAGAGACAGAGCGGGGAGCAGAACAGGCAGATGAACCAAAAACACTGCTGAGGGGAGCAGTGGGCAAGCCAGAAGTCTGCCGTGCCATGTGGGTATCTCCCTGGCTGGCTGGGAATCAAATTGGTGCTGCAGAGGCTGTGGATAGCTTCTCAGCGCTGCGCTCAACCTGCTGTGCCTCCAGGGAGGCCACAAATCAAACATTTTTATTACTAATGCAGAGTATGTGAAAAGCATCCCATTCTTATACCTATCTTGTACCTAATTTTTGCAAATATTAGTATATTAATTACATTTATAAACTTTAAAAAACGTTTTTACTTAATATAAAACATGCTACTATCCATTGCTGGTTTGATGAGGAGCACAATTCAGCATCAATTCCTGCCTGATGATGTAAGGGCCTTTGCTTCAGTTTGGTAGGAATAAGTATGACTTTGCATGTATATATAATTTTTTTTTTTTTGGTGACTTGGAGGGGATAAGGGTTTCATGTTCCTAGCTTCTCTGCCACTAGGCCTGGTGTCATGAATATTTGTCCAGCTCTATTTCAAAACAAGAATTTAAAGCTGAAGGAGGAGAAATTCCTATTCTAGTTAGAATGATGAACGGGGATGAACTGAGAGCGGTCAGACTTTGTGGTGAATTGAATAATTTACCAAATAAGAGTAAACACTTCCTAATGAGCCGATGATTACAGGTCTTTAGTTATCTGGCTTTTGCTTATCTTGTTCATGTCATCTTTAGTCCCTTTCCTGGTTGTTCCTACTCTCTCAGCATAACAAACTACTTAAAGTCCTTTGAACCTGACATCCTCTTTCACTTCTGAATATTTTAAGTGTGAATTCTCCTGCCTGGAGTATTTTTTCCCCCTATTCATTCAAAAGATTAGAACTTTTAACATTTCCACCATTTTCTTCCAAGAATCCTGACTCATGACTTTGTTTTCCTACATTCTTACCATGTTCATCCCTGCAGTGCAGCATGTTTTTCTAGAAGTTTACTTTTTCTTTTTTTTTGCACCTAAAATTTTGAATAAAATTTGGGTTCCTTCACTTAGATGCATCTGTGTAAGATCTAGAAAATACGGGAGACAGTGGCCATCTTTCCAGACTTTTCAGCTGGCTCACAGAGTAATGGGATCATAGTTTGTTTTTTCAATAGCATTACAGGTGCAAAGGCACCAATGATGTATTTCTATCAGATCACAGTTACTACAGAGTGTTCTTGTGGATAATGGCAGCTCAGAGGAAAGCAATAGTCAAGGTAATTATTTCACATTTAGCAGAGGGAAGAATGATGCAAAATTCTTCATTATTTGCAATAATTTCTATCAGCCATGTTTATCACTATCATAGCAATCCATTAACCAAGCTCTGTAGAGACTCTGTCATGTTACAAAATCAAGGATAATAGGTGGGAGATACATTGATGGAATTCACTGCTGCTATTAATAGTAGCCAGTTAAGATTTTCACATAAAAATAGATGTAGAGTGGGCCTCCCCAGTGGCGCAGCGGTTGGGCGCTGGGTTGCGAAGCTGCTGGAAGCCTCTGTGGCGCCGGTTCGATCCCCGGCTGCTCCCCGGCCACTGGAGGAGGGTCCCACATGGCGCGCAGCAGACCTCTCCTGCCGCCCGCTGCTCCCCTCAGCAGTGTACTTCGGTCCTTCTGCCTGCTCTGCTCCCCGCTCTGGCTCTGGTGAATTCTCTCACCCTCCTGCGCTTCTGACTGCACCCAGTGCATGTATAAGCAAAACAAACAAACAAACAAATAATTAAATAAATAAAACATGCCTCTATAAAAAAAAAAAAATAGATGTAGAAATTACCAATATCTTTATCATAATCCCTACCTAAAATCGGACTAAAATATAAATCAAGTGGGTTTATATATAATTATACATGCAATTATAAATATATGTTAACATAAATATAAAATACAAAATGTATAAATTTATGTAATTTAGCTATAGCCACACACACTATATATATATGAGTCTACCTTACAATGTCACATTACACTACAGGTTGGGTAATTTTCTTACCTCATTGTAAAACTATGGAAACATATTTTCTGAATCTTTACTTCCCCTCACTGGTACAGTTCATCTGTAGGACCTTAGATCAATGATACCTCTATCTTCTTATATCTGTCTTTACATGACTTTTAGTATCAAAATCAGTATTCTTTATGGAACATTTTAGGTAAATTTTGATTTTTTTTTTTTAAATTCTGTCAACAGTATTAACTCCAGGGAATATAGTTTTGAGAAGGTACTGGAAGTTGTATCTAATGTACTGAAATAAAAGATTCAGTGTCCCCTGAAGATTGAGGTATAGACAAAGGTGTTTACAAAGATCAATCTGTGGAATAACAATATATATTTTTAATGACCAAATTAAAGATGTAATTTACTTTCTCCTGAATGACTATTAATTCATTACTGTAAGCAACATGAATTATAGGACTCTGACCAATGTCATAGGTAAGAAGTTGAATTCTTCTTAGGCTACAAAATAGGATTAGAATAGTGGAAAAGAAGTGGATTTTGGAGGCATTCAAGGCACTAGTCAGAAATAGCATTTAGTTACCAAGTGATAGAGATGACTTGTGTGTGTGTGCATGCGCACACATGTGCCTACATGTGCATGTGTGTGTTTCTCCGCTTATACATATTGTCTCAACATGGATATTAATAACACTTTCTTTCACTCTGAAAAGTGCTGTATGTTGGGTTTAGATTTTTTCCCCTTCCTCCTAGGCACCTAGATTCAACCTCTGCTTGATAAGCCTGGAATATTATTTCTCTTCTTCAGATTCTAGTATTCACCAACACCAATGGTCTTGCTAGACCATAATCTTACTTATTCATAATGTTTAGTCATTTGTGACATAGATGAGTGATGCTGATAGTATGATAGTAGTTCAGACAAAGTAGGAATGAGGCAGCTCATTCCCACATCCAATGAAAATCACATCTAATATTTGTGAATGTGGAAATATAAATGGGTCCCCTTTATACTTAATTTAGACCTTTGTTTTTATTAATTCCCCAAATTGCTGTATGTTTTTTCTATTTTTGTCTGACAAAATCTTTTCAGACATTTATAGATCAAATATCATGTGACTTCCCCCATTATTCATCCCCTCTCAAATTTTATTATCTTAAACTTTTAAATTTATCATAAAAGTAAACTCCTCCACCTCTTTGATAAACTCTTAGAGGTGCTTTAGAAATAAACTGTGAATTAGTACCCCAGAGTATAATTTTGGACAGTGGCATTTTTGGGTTTGGATTTTGGCTAAAAACAAAAGAGGCTGAAGAAAAGAGTGGCAGAAAAAGAAGAGATGAAGAGATAAATTCTACATTAGGCTCAATGAAGAATTTGGTCAACCAAATTCAGCATAATTTCATCAATTCTAAAATAAGACAGATATTTTTCATTGAAAATTACCAGATACTCATTTACTTAACAACAATACCATGTGTTCAAAGCAAAGGTGTACCATTCAACTAAGAACAGAAAAAGACACTTGTTTGATTTTTTTTTTTTACATATCACTGGAAAAAATAAAAATGTATGTTCTTTATTCTGCTCTTTTGTTCTGTGACTTTCTACTGTTTAAGATGAATGATGATGATGAAAGCACATCAGTGAGAATATTGTAAATAACTCCTGCCAATAAGACATAAATGATTTTTTAAAAAGCTGGAAAATTTCCTTTGTAACTCAAAGATGAATCAATAGTAAGAGAGTGTGGGTCCTGTATATATTCACATTTATGGTTTACTGTGAATTACATGCGTTTTTTTTTATTTTTTTTAACATTTATGTATTTATGCATACAAGGGCTGGGGTATAGGCCAGATGGGGGGAGAGTGGAGGATTCATCAGCGACAGAGCGGGAAACAGAACAGGCAGATCTACTGAAATACACTGCTGAGAAGAGCAGCAGGTGAGCCAGGAGAGGTCTGCTGCACCATGTGGATAGCTCCCTGGCTGGGGACCAAACTTGTGCTGCAGTGGCTGTGGATAGCTTCTTGGTTGTGTCTTAACCCCTTGCACCATTAGAGAGGTCCTTGCATGTGGTTTTTTACTATGTTGAGGGTCTAATAAACCAAGCTAGTGAGTCAGAGCCAACAGTGCAATAATTAGCTGTTTAGTAAGTTTATTCTAACAACTGATCAAGTCCAATAAAATCACAACAAAAAATTAGCCAATTAATTTAATTGGCTGAAATAGCTGATTGATTGAGCAGAATAATACACCCAACAGTGCCAGGCAGACTAAGAAGTCAGCTCCATACAAGCCAAGTAGAGGAAGATGGTCTCCTGGGTCTGGAAAAGGAATGGGCCTTTCTTCATCTCCTCAGTCTATCTTGGGGAAGACCCAAAACAACTCCCGGGTTGGAAGGTTTATACTTTTAAAAAGAACCTGGAATAAAATATTATATTTAGCTTAGAATTTGACTGATGTCAAATCTCATCACTCTTCCCTCTGGCTGTCTGTCACTTCTAAGCTTTATCTGAATGTTAGCTGCCATCAACAGTTCAAATGTTCAGTTGAGTTCACTTCAGCCAAAAACTTCATGATATGAGAACATTCAAGATATAGATTAAATTGCATAGCAATGGCTGCCTGCCATCTTAGCAGTCTGGAGACATGCATTTCCAGAGTTTTAGTCATTGCTTGTTTTTATGCATGAATAGGAAATATTGGTAAAATTCATACTGTGAATGACAAGAGTAGGAATGAAAAACTATCATTGAATGGTTTTCTATACTGATGAAAAATGAAATTTTTATCACTTTCAGCTTTGCTTTTACATCTGTTTCCTGGAAAGAAAGAATTCAGTGCCAGTAACAAGTATGCTAATTACAATTTGGGCCATAGATTCAAAATCTTTAAGCAAATGCTGAATACTTTAGTTCAGTCAGGAAATTTGCTAAGACACATTTCTTCTGACAGCTGCCAAGGAGAATGTCTGTTTTTAATACTTGAAAGATATACCAGATTTGCACTTTTAAATAACCACAGTTTTACAGCTCCTATTGGAGTCTTATTGAGCTTTTGACTACATTTTCAGTGTTGAATGTCAGAAGGTAGCCTCCTTCAAATAGTTTTTTCTTTTTTTGGTGCCAACCATATACTCTAGATAGTATTTTGTTCAGAGTCAAAAGAGCTAATTGCTTTGCTTTTTTAATCCCATGTAAACTCAGCATCATTAACAATGACAGACATAATATCTAACCTGCAGGTACCCAGAGTGCTTGGAGTTATAAGTCCTATGAGAGGACCATCTTCGAACCTGTTCATTTTTGGCCATCTTCAGGGACAATGCTGGTCTTCATACTCAAATTCAGTGTGCGATTATTTTTAGATAAGCAGAAAAGTTCACATTTCCCTCATTGAAAAACTGACATAGTGTTCCAAATGAACCAACCAAATTTGTGGCAAATGCTACACATTATTTTCCAGGTCTAATTTCCCTAAAAGATATGTTTACAAAGAAAGCAGTAAAGGCAAGGAGAATAGACTTCATTTCAAAGAACCAATGCACTAATGTATCAATACTTCAGTAAATATTTTACAGAAAATTCTTTTATAGCCTCTATCTCTTCTTCCCTGTGATGCTAAAGAAAGTCTCTTTATGGCACATAGTCCCTATATTGTACTTATAAGGCACAGTCCCTTCAATATAGGACATTTTGAACTTACTCAGAATAAAACTCAAGTACAGCTGAGATGAAAGCTGACTTTCCTACAAAGGCAAAAGTCTGAATGTCTTGGCAGTTTATGGGCAAATGACATTTTTTCTGCCTGTTTAAATTACTTAATAAAATCTCACGAGAAACTTTAAAAACAGCTCATGCCTTGAGATTGTTCCTTATACATCTATAATACCATTTGGAATGTGATATTCCTCAGAGAAAAAGAAACAAACAGCTACTTAGTAATCTTTATCAATATAATCAGTATTGCTTTCACCATTTCCAGAGCTTACTGTATGCCAAGAAATATTGTATACACTTATGTAATATCTCATTTAATATCCATAAAAGTCTTATATAAACTAAATACTACTAGGCAATTCCATTCACAGGGGTATTAAGTTTCAGAAAAGTAAAGTGATTTATCTGAGGTCATGTAACTGCTTAGTGGCAGAGTTGAAATTCATATTAAAGTTTCTGCTTGATTAGAAAATACTTGCTCTAAAATTTAGTTGGTTTTCTTAGAAGAATGAAAACAGGAGAGGCCAAACAGTTTTCTGCTAGGGAGAGTAAGATTGCAAAAGATGTGTTCCACTATTTATTTTATCTAGTCACCTCATCACATCCAGGATTAAGAGAGTAATAAGGTAGATATTACAGATGGTATAAATCATAAATCTTACCATATAGGTCACATTATCCACACACACAATAAGGTAGGAGTTTCAGTTCTAGGAATAGTTATGATTGGCTGCAGACAAGTGAAGATTTGGTGGGAACAACAGCAACAACAAAAGATGGAGATATGTTGTTGGTGAAAGGGGCAGTTACTTACAAAAAATTCCCAGATATTCAGATGGAAAATATAGCAGCTATTCTTTAGGCTCTTCTGATACTTGAACTACTCTACCGCATTTGATCATTTACTTGAACCTCTGTATAATTTACATGAACAGCCAAGTTCCCTTTTGGCATCGTTTATTTACTTATTCAGCGTGTCCACAAACATTTCAAGGGGTAGCTGTGTGTGCCACAAACTGTGGCAGCACTGAAAGGATATAAGCTAATGATCTTTTGCTCAAGTTCTTTGTTACATTAAGCCAGTCTCTTTCACTACAACTTCCAACCCTGGGACAAATTTTATCTTCAGAACTATTTAAAAGATGTTTTCCAAGTGATATTATTTCAAATATCTCAAGCCATCTAACATGCCACTGTTGTTAGGAGCAGGTACTTCTTCCTCCACTGTCTACTTTTTTCTTTTCTCTTTTAGAGAACTGGTAGTTGGAAACTTTATTGTGCAGAAATTTTATTTGTTCTGGAGAATGAGAGGACCTGGGTGAGAACAACAGAGAAGGGAGACATAACTGTTTGCCTAGCATGGTTCTAGTTTGACCACAGAAAAAGAAATGCTCGATATTTTTAATAGTCCAGTCCAAGTTTCTGATGTTCAGAAGCAAACGGAAGCTTGTGCGTCTGTTTAACTGGAATAATCTTCATTTAGTACCTCTTGAGCATCTAATTGCAGACATAGGGGACTAGATAGGGCAGGAAAGCAACAAAGGAAAGAACACAATAAACACATATCTTCATGTGACAAAGTTTCCATTTGTACACCTCTCCTTATAACCATCCTCTGAGCTTATTATAGCTTTTTAATATGCATATAAAATATGGTTCCCAAAATCAAACATAAGGTTATATTTATAATGTGAATAGTGAAATTAAAGCAGAACAAATTATCTTGTTCAAATACTGTCTTTAACTAATATAACCAAGCTTTGCCTTTGCTTTTGTGTGTGTGTTTGTGTGTCTCCTACCACTGACTCATATAGATTTTTAAAAATATAACTATATATTCTTTATATTCTATATGACTATACCAAATTTCTATCTTCTTTTGCATCTGCAATTGCTGTTCAAATCATTTTATTAGACTTCAGTGTTCCAAACCTTCATCCCTAATTATACTGTTAACTAGAATAATCACAATTTCTTCCTAAATTATTATCCATAAACTTGATGAATACACTATATACTTTTTTGTCCACATCTTGGCTAAGAATGGAAAATGGAGCCAAGGACAAAGGTTTGGCTTTCTAATAACCACCGACTGGAGACAAAAATCTTATAATCCATTTGATTGACCATTAAGTTTTTATTGTATCGGGCAAGCTTTTTCATTTTTGTCCACATGGAGACATAAGAGAAGATATCAACTATCTGTTTCAATTTCCTTTTACTTTCTCATTTTTCCTTATCTCTTGGCCTAGAAACCCATGAGGAACATGGGAAACAAAATACCTTGTTTTAGAAAAACCATGGATCCAATTTTTTCTCTGATGGCACTGACTGTTACTAATAAGCAATCACACAGTTACTGATGAGTACCCCAAACTGGTTTCTCCCTTTCTTTAGATAGTAAGAACATATGCCAATTTCCTACTTCAAACTCATTTCCTCACTGAAGCTCTCCAGACACCACTATATTTTTCAACTTAATGTGTTTATTTTGTTACTGCCCTACAATAAGAATTTTTAGATTAAGAAATCTGCATAAATATGGAGATTCCAGAACTTTTTGATATTGAATGCATTTTCTTCTATTTTGATTGACCAGCACTGCATCTACCTTTGCAGACATAGTAGTTTAAGGCAAAAAAAAAAAAAAAAAAGTCAGCATCCAATTAGGTATTAAGGACGTTTGAAGTTATATTTGCTTTTTATCCTGAACAAATCAAAAATCTTCCTTATTGAAATCGATGGAGTTCAGGAGGAATGACTCAAAAGAGGAAAGGTAAGACAGCCCAGAAGTAACTATCAGCCAGCCAATGACAATAGACTTGATACTCTATATTCCACCCTCCCTCACTTTCTATAACAGTGCAGCTCCCAGATGTGGTAAATGGACCAGTGGCATCACATTGCCATCAACTTTGCTAGAAATGCAGATTATCAGGTTAATTCTCAAGTCTAATGAGTGAGAATCTCTGGAGGTAGGAGCCAGTAATTTATGATCTATCAGCTTTCTGGGTGATTCTTGCTTATGCTTTAGTATGAGACCCATTCTTTTGTGCCAGATTCTGTGATGCATTGTTTGTCCCCAGCACTTAGTGAGAGTGTGAGGCTATTTTGATAGGATAGAACTTAAAGCAGTTTTTTAAACTCAGTAAAAAAAGTACTCAGTATTATTTACATGTTAACACCCTCCTTTTCCTTTCATCTCTGAGATTTGGGGATAGCAAATATAAATAAGTTTAAGATTCATTAGTGGATTAAATGCAAGACCTGGATGTAGGTTGGAATTTTCTTACTCCTTTTTCAAATCCAATCCATTCTTTTTTTCTTTCCCTTCATAAAGTTCCTGTTTGTCTCTTCTGAGTACCCTAATGGAACTGTTTTCTCCTTGCTAAAATTCAGACTGCACTAGGAGCCAGGTGCAGAAATATGTCTTTAAAATAATTATTTCCTTGGTAACTTTTCTATTATAAGATCTTGCCAAGAGCTTTTTTTGCACTGAAAAAAATCATAGGATGACTCACTATTTACTGAAAGCTAACTTGAGCCAAACCAGGGATGTGCTTTAAGAGACAGCAAAACATGGTGGAGACTGCACCAGCTTTAGAATCAGATAGGTCTACAGATTATTCATGGTTTGCACTTAATAGCTCTGTAATCTTGGAGTTTACTTAATCTTTCTTAATTTCAATTGCTTTGACCTTGCATTAGATGTAGAATTAGTAATTATTGATTTACTTACCTGTTCATATATGGATTTATTTACCTATGCCTATTTTATCTTACTGATGAAGTGACTAATGAGATAATGAATATTAAATATATAGCCCTTTTGCTTGAATCTCACAGAGGTTTTCTAATTAATTTGTAACTCATAGAAATTAATTCCTTTTTTAAAATATTTATTTATGCATATAAGAGCTGGGGTACAGGCCAGAGATGTAGGGGGGGTTGAGAGGATCTACCAGAGACAGAGCCGGGAGCACAACAGGCAGACTGACTGAAACACACTGTTGAGGGGAGCAGTGGACAAGACAGGAGAGGTCTGCCTCACCGTGTGGGCTTCTCCCCGGGCGACCGGGGATTGAACTCGAACTGCAGAGGCTGTGGACTGCCTCACAGCATGGTGCCCACCCCTTGCACCACCAGGGAGGCACATAGAAATTAATTCCTTTTTGTGTTTTCTTTCTTTCTTACTTCTCTTGCTTCTGAGACTTCTTTCCATAAAGCATTATCTACAGAGTTGACCAAAATGTTCAGTAATAGGCAACCTAAATATTATAATCTAAATATAAAAGGACGAAAGTATGAGTCTTTCCATGATAACCCTTAGACTTATGCTATCCTCCTGGTAGTCACCGATGGCTCTTAAAGATGTGAAATGTACCTCATCTGAATTGAGACCTATAAATACACAGCAGATCTTACAGCACAATATTTCACTAATACATTTTGTGTTGATTTTGTACTGAAATACAAATATTTCATATGTATCAACTTAATACATTTATTTTCAATCTTATTTCCTTTTACTTTTTTATTTTACTTTTTTTCTTT
Source organism: Talpa europaea (assembly GCF_964194135.1). NCBI lineage: Eukaryota > Metazoa > Chordata > Mammalia > Eulipotyphla > Talpidae > Talpa > Talpa europaea. The sequence goes on along the minus strand of NC_140068.1, from coordinate 29,386,900 downwards.
TACTTTTTGAATTCACTATTATAAATTTTAAATTATATGCACTGAGTCATATTTTTGACTGTCTTTATTTTTCTATTGGGTAGCACTGCCCCTAAGTCATGGGCCTTTAGATCACATTTGCCCATTAAGTAAATGGTTTTGTACATTAGTTCTATTTGGTAACTTTAAATAGCAATGTCAATGTTTCTCACCTTAATACATTTCAAATGACTACAGAAAGGAACACAAACTCTCATTGAACTTGCTTGGTCAAGCTGTTCTAGAAATCAGTGCAAAGACTAGGCAAAGTCAGTCCATGAAGGGCAACTCTTTCCATCTGGTTTTACCTATGAATCCCCACACTTCTTGGCCAATTTAATACACTTTTTATATACATGCAAAGTAGAAAGGCCAAAAGTAGAAGTTGTATCCCTGAATGGATATGTACTGGTAAGATGTAATTCTTGAATCAGCAAACATAATAAGCTTAGATAGCACCACTTTTCAAGGCATGCTTTACATTAAAATTACCTATAAATAAAATTGCCTGTTTTCCCTTCACTTTTGCCTCCAAATTAGAAGTATTTATCTTCATCATTTTCCCCATCTATATCTTAATGAGATGACTGTCAGTCCTACTTTGTAAATGAAGCCTTTTCTAGTCCAGGTCAACCTCTGTTATTTGTGATCCTATAATATTGTTATTTATAATTAAGTTAATTATAATTAAACATTACATTGGCCTTTCACTAAACATGATTCTTTTTGTTTTTAGTGTAGGTTTATCTACCTATCCATGCCCTGATTTCCTCAAAGGAAGAGGCATATTTTATATGCCTGTGTGTTCCTCACAGCCTTTGTTTAAGCAGAGTAGGTAGTGTTGCAAGCAGAGTGGAAATATGCAAAACAATACAAACCCATTATGAACAAGAAATGTCTGTTGGGTGTTTTGACTCGAAAGTCTTCACAGCATCTTAAATTCATCAGAGCTAAAATTTAATTCATCAATTTCTCCTCCCTAGTTCTCCCCTGCCTTGATTCCTATTTCAGTGAGGATAGCTAGGAATCCATGTCAGAAATGTATTTACCTTTGACTCATCCTTCCCAATAGAGCCAAGTCCAGCATTCAACCAGACCAAGTCTTATATAGTGCCTTCAGATCCACTCAGCTATTTCAACCCTCACTGTTAATATCTATCTCTGTGCTACCTATCTTTCCTTCACCCCTAGCCTAGTCAGTCTACACTACTACAGGACAACTCTGAGAAGCTCATTCTTAAAATCCCCATTCTTTCCCATTGAGTGAACTTTCTGTTCCCTAGTAGGTTTATGAAGTGTTTCACAATAATGTAATCCTTTCATAGCACATCAGCATCAACTTTCATTCCTCTTGTTCCTGACCACAATTTCCATGTGATATTATTTCCACTCTCTTAATGAGCTTTTCCTTCCATCACCACTAGGCCACTGACATGTTATTCCCTTCACAAAATACACTCATTCCCTCTTACTGGGTTAAGTCTCCCTCTATCTCTAACCAGTATACCCTGGATCATACCTTCCTAAGACATTGTGCATACACCTGATCACAAAACTGCTGTCTGTTCTTACACTAAAATGTGAGCAGAGTCATTTGTCATTATCTTCCCTGTAGTACAGGAGGTAAACAAAAAAGGAGAGAGAGAGAGACAGAGACAGAGAGAGACAGAGAGCAAGAAAGAGGGAGAGGAAGAAATAAATTGAATTTATTATGCTACTTGTTTTCAAATGTGTAATATGTGAAGGCAATTCCTGAACCACCATTTGGGGGCAAACCCTAAGCCTATTGCTTTTTACTATTTGTTCAAGTGTAACAGGGTGGTCCCCAGGAAAGGGGGAGGTTCCCTGCCCCACCCAAGGGAGGGTGGAGCTGAGCAGGAAGAGGAGAAGCAGAAGAAGAGACTGAGGAAGGAAGCAGGATGGAGCCAGGAGACCTGGAGGAGGCGCATGGAGCCTAGAGACACGTAAAGAAACTGTGCTTGTCTTTTGGTCATGGACTGGGTGACACAGATGTGGGTGAGACCCGTGGGGAGGTGACAATGGCAGCTTTTATCTTGATGTTGATTTTGCTCTTTTCCTTCCGGGCTTGTCCGGTTGTTTGTGACCCTTTTCTGTGGGTCCCCACTGGAAGATGCTTTAGACTTGTAGCAGGCTTTGGGGCCTTGTTCTGGGCCGATCCCATATGGATGGAGTTTTACCCACAAGGGGACGGGTAACTTTGGGTGCTTCATTTAGAAACTAGACTCTTTGCCTTACCTGTATTGTTTCCTAGTTTTATTAAAGTTCCTTCCCATTAAAGTTTTTTATGTTTTGTGTTGATGCGGCGGATGGCAGAACCCATTTAGAATAGGCAGGTTTGCGGGGTTTGGGCTGCCCCTCTCCCTGTCCTATAACACAAGTACAATTTCTTTTTGCACTCGGTCTCACAATTTTGTAAGGAATTTGACTGGCTACAGTAATCTACATTGGTGTGGCTAGGGACTATTCACCCAGTCCCAATAGATAACAGCACTATGTTCTTACAAACTTCAAATCCATGGTACTACTTCCATGGAATCAGTCAATAACCAAGTGAAGTTAATCAATTAAGAAGTTTGAATGTTTATTTTGCCCTCAGCACTGAACTCAACAAATATTAAATGAAGGAGTCTTGAGAATCTAGAACAAGTGCTTGGAAATATTGTTTACCTAGAAAATAAAAGCTAAATAAAATATTAGAGGTAATCATAGAAAAATATTGTGCAAAAAGGTATTTCTAAATTCATGTACCACTACTATTCTACATATTATTGAATGTCTTAGCTAGAGCAATTAGATAGGAGAAAGACTAGAAGGAAGACAAGTTGGGAATAGAACTATCACTCTTTACAGATGACATGATAATCTGTATTATCCACTATAAGACTCCACTATAAACCACTGGAAACAATAGGGAAGTGGCAGGCTACAAAATAAATATAAAAATCTGTTGCATTATTATGCACAAACTAGGAGAGAAAGAAGTCAAGAAACAATCCTATTTATCAATGAGAATCAACTGTCTCAAAATCAGACTCATTTTAAAAGAAATACCAACTTGATATTTGATATAAAAATATCAAAAAATCAATATCAACTAGAACTCAAAATGAAAAGGTGAAGGATATTAACCTGCAAAAACACCCAAAGGAGTTAACTACAAGGTGGATGTTTACTCATGAAAACCTCTCAGTTGGTAAAGGTACAATCATGAAGGCCTGCTCTGTTCTCCCTACTATTTACATGAAAAGTAGAATGCCAAATACAGGGCATTCAGCAATCACTGACTCAAGCCATCGTCCTCAGCCAAAAACATCTCCCACATGTGTGGGAGCAGCAGCCAAGGTGTTTTGGTCAGGCACTGTGAAATTGCCTTGGCTGAATAGACTTTATATGATTCCAGCTAGGCAATAATACCCTGTCTTGTTACTCTACCACATGTGCTCAAAAGGAAGAAATGGTATCAAAGATCCCAAAGCACCCTATCACTTTTTGTGTTCAAACTTTCAAATAGAATCAGCTGAATAAAAGTGCAAAGGCTGTTGGCCACTTCCTTTCTCCAACCAGTAAAAGACAATATTTGTTGAACTGCTGAAAGAAAACATGGCAACTTATATAAAATGTTTATGCAAGTGAAAAATCTCTTGGAGGGGGTTGTATCATTCTATAAACACCAAGTGTTTATAAGTCACAGCTAAATCTACTACCTATTGGGATTACTAATGGTGGGGCCTTAGGTATGCAGCAGAATGATAGCACAATGAACAAAAATAGAAAGAGAATGATAAGAGTAGAAAATGTATTCTGATTATACACTACGTTGATTTAATTGGTAAGCTTTTTCTTGACTGGGTTTAAACATTTCAAATGCTTTATTTTCTCCTTTCACTGTTTAAGTCAAGTGTATTATGAGACCAATGAGGAGGCAGAGACATGTGTCTAGCTAACAAGCAAGCATACTTCATGGTCTCTCTTTGCAATCAAATGGAATGCGGTAACTCAAAAAAAAAAAAAAAAAGTAAATCTAGAGATAGTTTTGTATCTTGGTTCTGCCAGTGTTTAATCTTAGGCAACTTATCTGAGGTTCTCCAAGTATCAGCATCCTTATAAGTAACATGGGACTGGTAATGTCTACCAGATGATCATGGGAAGAAGTAAATGAACCAAATCTGCTAAGCACATGATAAACTTTGCTTTGTTTGTATATTTACACATGTTTTGTTGCTAGTTCTTTGACGTTACCTATAGTCTGAAGTGCAAATCAACTGCAGGGCTCTGGAGACTTTGGGTCTCCAGTAGCAACCAAGGGCATACTGCAGCAGATTTCCCAGAGTGCAGAAAAACTCCCTGTCAAATAAGCACATTTTCAGAGCACCTGTGTTTTTATATCACATAAGTAACATGCACGAGCAAATCCACCACAGTGAAAAGTATTTATTTTATGTCTTTTTTTAAATATAAATCTAGGATTTCTCATAGATGATACCCTGTCTACCTAATTCAGTTTTATACGTTCCTAATACTAGCAAGCAGGGAGGGGAAAATGTCTGTGAATATTTTAGGGGAAGGGGAAATTGGGAGGCCTGGCATTGGTGATTCCCGAAAAAAAAAAAAGTAACTTAACATTAAAATGTATGAAAAACTCCAAATGCTGGAAATAAGAATTTATAAATATTTAGTGCTGGAATGGATCCTAGAGATCATTTAGCTCCATTCCCTTTACTAATCCTACACCCCAGGAAAATGAGACTCAGCAAAGTTAAATGACTGCCCAGCTTCATACAGTAAAGTAAGGTCAGGGACAGGACAGAAGGCAGCTCCAGAGACTTCTGTCTGTGCTTTATTACATTGTGTCTAAGGGCTGAGCAACTGTTTTCTTACAAAGCTCAAATTGAGCATTTACGACAAAACTATGTTTGACTTTAAGCAAATTTAAATGGCAGGGTCAATATTCTTTCCCTTGACTTTAATAAATTAACTGATTTTTTCCCTCCGAAAATTATTAACATGTCATAGTCCATTCAGGCTGCTATAACAAAATACTGTAGACTGGGTAGCTTATAAACAACATTTATTTCTCACAGTTCTGGAGGCTGAGAAGATCATCTAAACAGCCACAAATTCTGTGCCTGATGAAGACTAGCGTTGTGGTCAACAGACTCAACTTTTGCTGTGTCTTCCTCACGTGGCAGAGGAGCAATAGACCTCTATGGGGTAAGGATACTCATCTCATTCATGAAGGCTTCAGCATCCCAGTGTGATCACTTCCCCAAAGCCTAACCTACTCAAACCATCACATCTTAAGTTAGATTTCAATGTCTGAATTTTGAGAGGACACAAACATTTAGACCAAAGCAGTGAAGGATCAGCAAGTTTAAGAATAAGTATTCTCTCCTCTATTTGAAAATTGAATGAAAACCAGTGAAACGTTATTTCTTATGTATCCTTTTACCTCCTCCTCATCTGTGCATTTGCTCTTCATAGTCCCTGTACTTGGGATGCCCTTTCTTGCTTTTCTATGTCTGATGCTTCCCTTTTTCACATATTAGTTCAAGTACCTTTGAAACAACCACTTACCCTTCTAAGTTTCTGAGACTCCTATCTTTGAACTCCCATTTCTCTTGAATAATATTTCTCTTAGATACTATGCACAGTAACATTTTTTAATATTTATTTATTTATGCATATAAGAGCTGGGGTACAGACCAGAGGTGGGGGGCTGAGAGAGCTCACCAGAGACAGAGTGGGAAACAGAACAGGCAGACTGACCAAAGTACACTGCTGAGGTGAGCAGCGGGCAAGTCAGGAGAGGTCTGCTGTTCCATGTGGGTAGCTCCCTGGCCGGCTGGGGATCAAACTCGTGCTGCAGAGGCTGCAGACAGCTTCATAGGCTGCATCTTAACCCCTTGTGCCTCCAGGGTGGCCCAACACAGTGACATTTAAATGATTGTGTATCACCTATATTACCAAACATGGCATCTTGCGTATAGCAGGCATTTAATATTTTTTTAAAAAGCAAACAAATCTATCTCTTGACTCAGAATGCCCTGGTCCAGCTGGAAATGACCATTGCTAATTACATAGACCCTGTCTTTTGCAATAGAATTCCCAGGTTCTGGACCCTGAATACTCTCTTTCACAAGGTAGCTAGATATAATATGCTTCTGCAAATAAAATTGTACTTTAGAAATTCTAATTTATTTTCTTATTGTTGGATTAAAACTTGATAATTGTCATTAATTTCAAAAAATCACAAAGAAAGAAAATACTATTATTGTAGACCTTAATAACAAAACTGTTAGTCATCATTTCTGAAATTTAATTATATATCTTAAACTTTAATGTAATATTTATAATAACACAATTAAGCTTATACTAGCTAAGGATTGTAAACCCTTTTCTTGTATGGCCAAGAATGAGAATAGAGGGCAGGAGGAAAATGCACTCAAAAGAGTCAGAGGCTTAATTCTATCACATCAAAAAATATATGCATATTTATGTACATAAGTATATATATTTGAAATAATACTTTATATAAAAGCACATTCTTTATTTTGGAGTTTCTGACTGTGACATGATTATATCTTCATAATAAATCTTTATTATAGAAAGAATAGGTTTGTTTAACTTTGTTTTACAAAAGGCTGGGACACAAAAAGGTTAATTTGTTTTGTGAAGGTCACACACCTAAAGAATTCCAGCCTGGAGATTAAACGCTGTATCACCTGACATTCAGTCTTCAAACCTTTCTACTACTCTATTTTGACTTAGGAAGATTTATGCCCTTCTACTTTCCTGTTCCAAACAAACAAATTGAGCGGACAATGGCAGTAGCAGCAGCAGCAGCAGCATCAATGTTCCAGTTGTTGGTGTAATAAATAAACCATCTTAAAATGTTTTTAAATCCCTCATTAGCTTTTGTAAGGATGAATTGAATTTTTAAGAGTTCCCAGTGTTTTTTCTTGAGCCTAATTTTTAAGAATGCCTTTTCCTCTTTAAGTATACTGAACATGATCTGTTGCTTTAGAGAAATTATATACTGTTGAGAATTTCACTTCTAACCAGAATAAATATAAAGGGTTTTCAAGAACATTATTAACGATATATTATACATTACTAAATATACATATTATTCTTGAATATATATATATATCTTTATATATATTTCACGTAATATGTGCTTAATGCCTTCTGCTTTCACAAATGAAGCCTCTTGAAAAGCTTATTTCTACTGTTAACTGGGATTATAAACAGAAGTCACTGGTTCCTTCCTATGTAAGAATCTGTTTCAAAATTTTTTTTTCCTGAAATTGAACAAACTGGAAAGTTGTCCATGACCATATAACTGCCCTTCTATTATACCTATATATTCACATTTAGAGTCTATGGTGCTATTTTGTGTAAGTATCTTGCAATAGGTTTTTTCTCTATATTGCCCAATAAAATTTCATTTTTTTGCAGGTAGGCTCATACATTAAACTAATTCTCCATAAGAGATGCATCATCTGTAAAGTATACATTCTTTTTACATATGAAAAAAGAATCTGATGGTAACATTCTGTTACTGATTCTCAAAGTGCAATCCTGAGACTGTGTCATGAGTACCAGGGGTATCTGTTAAAAATGTAGCACCAGACTTTTGTATCAGAACCTCTAGGTAAATGAGACCCTAAAGCATACTGCACTGTAAGAATCAGGGAACTAGAGGATAAGGGTGGTGACACAAGAAGTTACAAAAACAGATGAAAAAAAACAAAACAAAACAAAACAAAAACAAAAAACACTGATTCGAGTTAGGGCAGGATAAGTCTCAGCAATGCACCAAAACCAAACTGCGTATCCTTAAACTTTGCCTAAGACTTCTCAATTTCCTGCTCTGAGGGTTCATAGCACCAGTCATTTCTCACCAAAGATTATGAACTTTCCTTATGTGATGAGATTTCACTAGAAATGTGAACTCTTTCTGCCAGAAACATTACCAGCAGGTTCTGAAAAAGCCAGTTTGAGAAAGCCTGTTGGCTGGCAGATCACGTGACACAGTTATAACTGGGTTCCCCGAATGGCTCAATCAAGTGCCGTAGGTTGGGTGGTCTCTGTGAACAGTAGTTCAAGGAGTAGAACAGAAAACACTGAAAGTAATTTAATATCACACACAGTCTCAACTCTGACAAGGCCCAGGTCTGATCTGTGCAGAGATCAAATTACCTCTCTGTCTACAGAAGAACACCCCTCCCCATCCACCACCATTGGCAGCGTCTGTGGGAAAACTTTTGAAGCAGCTGTGCTACCTTATCTAGTCAAGGGAAAGAAAGAGGTCATCAGATTCCAAGGCTGCCAGTTGTTAAACCTCCATAAGAACCACAGGGGGGTGTGTGTTGGAGGGGAGGGGTGAACCTAAAGGGTTTTAAGGAAAAGATAAACAAAAATAGCATTAAGTCCTTTGAGAACATAATCCGGGATTTATTTTCTGAAATAAAAACCTGGAAGGAGAAAATAAACACATATTAAACTATTAATGGCCAAATATCACTTTGGGATTTGACTATATTTTCTTTGTTTTCTTTGCTATACTAATGTAATGGGGTCAAAGCCAGAATAGTCAGAAAGACTAATTGCAAATGAAATTAAGACTGATAACCAGCCTTCTGGTTATCAAGTTAACTTCTGTCATATTCAATGTATTTTACGAGCCTACAATTGTATAAATAAATAAATAAAAACAAAGTTCTTACTTTAACAAAGAAAACATTGGACATTCAAAGAAACAATGAAAATACTGTGACATTACAAAGCAGTCCATTTGGAGAATATTTGAAAATCTTCAGAATCAAATAACAGTCATCCTGGCTTAGATGGTGATAAATCTCATCTACAGCCTGAAGTTAAAATAAGATATACTTTGAATTGATCATTTTGTTTTCAACTTTCCCTGCAAAAGCCTAAAACTAAATCAAGTTCTACATGTTCTTGGGGTCCCAAAAGTCCCTAGAGTTTCAAGAAGTGAGGCACTGGTGGTGAATAATGTCCCTCCTGGTCCATGCAGGGCCCCAGACTGCTTTGAGATCACCTCTGTTTTACTGTTATCTCACATTTGTTTACCACTGTCTTAAAGCTTAAGCTTCTTAGGTCAAGGACTCTGTCTTGGGTGGTTTATATTTTCTGAAGCAATATAGTTCTCTGTAAATAAAAGTGTTTGGTCATCACAAGACACTTCTATTGGATTTTCTCACAAAAAAAGAAAGTTCTTTAAAAGACAATTAGTAGTTGAGGCACAATAGAACTCTTTCTGAGCCTTTTTCTGTGATGCCTATCAATATACACAGAAGTTGGAAAGCTCCAGGTACTGCAAAGCTAAAGTGACAATTGAGGAAGGTTTATGTGTTTCTCAGATTCTGCTCTGTGATCATACATTACTGGCAGAACCCTCCAAATCAAGTGAGAAGTGATAAATGTGTTCATTACTGTTATTTGGGGAGAATTTGTCATGAAATAGTCAATTTATGTGTTTCAGTGAAATAATGGCAGGTATTGAAGACCCAGCTATTCCTGTGTTCACTAGCAGAGGCATTATCGTTGTACAGCGTTGATGAATTTCACTTTTTATTTCTCTAGCATAAATTTGTGATGTGATTTCAAATTTGGTGGGCACCAGAATCACTAAGACATTTGAAAGGATTAAAACAATAGTCAGACATCAGTGCCTTGCCTGCACAGAGTTGGAGTCTGGGAATCTGTATATATGCAAAGTCACTGAAGTGGATCTATTTTCTAAAGTTCTACTGGGTTGGAGAACCTAGAAATGCCTGTAAGATCTCCCCTATACCTCTTCTGGGTATCTAGGGTGCAAAAGGAGGTTCTGGAGCCCCAGATTCAAAATTCATTTGTATCTTCCATTCATCACCTTACATGATAAATTTAAAAGAACCCCAAGACTTAGTCATTCAGATAAAACTTTCTATTAAGTTTGGGAATAGCTGGAGAATTGAGGAAGGCATATGTGGCCTTGGTTTATCCTTGACTGTCCATTAAAATCATTTGGAGGGCCTCCCTGGTGGCACAAGGCATTAAGACGCAACCTATGAGGCTGTCCACAGCCACTGCAGCACAAGTTTCGATCCTCTGGCCAGGGAGCAACCCACATGGCGCAGCAGACCTCTATTGTCTCACCTGCTGCTCCCCTCAGCAGGGTATTTCAGTCAGTCTGCCTGTTCTGTTCCCTACTCTGTCTTTGGTGAACCCTCTCACCCCCCACACCTCTGACCTGTACCACAGTTCTTGTATGCATAAATAAATAAATCTTAAAAAATTTAAAAATTAAATCATTTGGAAATTGATTTTTTAATGAAATTCATGGTCTCTATCCCAAGAGGTTTGGGCTTAATTGGTTTGGGCCCAAACCCTGGCATCAGTATGTTTGAAAATATCGCCAAGGTGATTTTAATGTGTAGTCAGTTTGAGACCCACGAGAAAGAAAAATGTGATAATTCTATTAAAAAAGCATCAATGAGATACTTACATAATCAGGTACATTGCCTAGATTTTTCATATCTGAATATCTCAAAATTATATATTGAGGTAAGTCATAAAATTCTCATCATGCAGAAAGACCAAAAACTAAGCTAGAGCCTTCTTGTCCAAAGTGTGGTGCGCACACCAGTATCAACTGCATCACTTGAGAGCATATTGAAATGCACATGACCAGGACCCAAGGCAGGTTTTCTGAGACACAATCCAGTGTGTTAGCAAATTTCCCAGTGATTTGTCTATATATTAGCGTTTGAAAGGCACACTGCCGTAGAAAAATCACAGTTGTGAGGTTTCCCATAATAGTCAAGGAGCGCTCCTTCTATAGTGTCTGCTCCCGTAGGAAATTATTCAGTATTAGTTATTTCTAGTAGGAAGACTTTCCTCAATGAGCATAACTGAGTGATGTGCAATTGTATCACCTGACCTCCTCACCTTGACTTTATCAGTCAAATAACTGATATTACAGTCAAATAACTGTATTACTTAATAAACAAGTTGTATTTTAGAGAAACAAAAGCAAGAATGAAATGATCTATAGGAGATCATCTTTCGAACTAATGGTGTGTATGTTACCTACTTTGACCTTTGGTTACATGTCTGACACCACAACCTTTCTTTGAACCCTCAACTTCTGGCCTTGACCCTGTCTCTCTCTAAATCTCACAGAGCAAAGGATGAAAGGTTCTTAAATTCTACATACAGATGAAATACTTGTGTTAGGTAGTATTAGTTCATTTACTGCTCACTAACACTGCACTGTGTGTTATGATTCAAAGATAAATAGTACAGCATTGCTGGTGGTAAGTAATTAATAAATTAATGGGAGAGACAGACAATAATAGATCATTACAATATGTGTGACAAATGAGAGGACCACATGTTGGGGAGAGTATGATAAGATACATTCTTTGTACATTGCTTGTTGTAGTAAGAATTGCTGCAATCTTTCTGCAATCAATTAGGTAATATGCATTAAAAGTCTTAAAATGTTCTTGAAATTGAATAGTTTATACATGACACATTGAAGAGTCATTGTATGTGGTTTAATAGGGAGGACAGGATCAGATTTATATTTTGGAAAGTTTACTTTGGCTTAACGTAGGGAATGGATTAGAGGGGTACAAGAATGGAAGCAGGGAGATTAATTAATAGACTGTGTAACAATCCAGCATTTTTCTAATCTGAGAAAAAATGAGAACCTGGAAAAATGCCATGATTAAGTCTGACTTCTTTGAGGCTAATGTTTTTTAGTCTTACATCAGAAGTATCTCTTCTAAGAAATGGTCAAAGTTGGACTATTATAAGCAAAGATTTACAAAGATGTTTACTGTTGTGATGTTTGCACTAGCAAAAATTGAAAAACACCCAAATACCCAGCATTCAAATTATCCTTAAAAAATTGTAATGCATCATTTTGAGGAAATTGGTATGGTTTTAATGCATATAATCCTTAGAATAGTATTGATGAAGAGCTTTAATGAAGTGAGGTATAGGTATATGTGATGTACTATTTGGCAAAAGTCTGTGATCAACACTCAAGCCCTACTCTCTGCTACCTTTCTTGTCTTATACCCATGACACTTCATCTGTACTGAAACTCTGATTATTCTTTAAATATAGCAAATCCTCTCACAATTTCATGCTATTGAATGGACCAGGCTTGTTTCTTTGGTTTTTTGGTTTTGAGGATTTTTTGCTTGTTTGCTTTCTACAATACCTTTTTTTTCCTTTCTAACTTAGGGAAAAATCATACCGTACCCCTTTGGCAGCCCAGATTCCCAGAGTCATTTATTAAATTAATTAGTTAATTAGGCAATAATCCCTGTTGTTACATGAGCAGTAACTATTCTGTCTTCCCCTCAGCCTAGTTCTGGTGGGTAAAACCTACCATAATATTGGAATGGTATTCTCCCAAGTCTCAACTCCAGTCCCATTCAGAGTCTCTTGCTCATGGAAATTAATGACCTCCTTGGAATAAAAGACTACTTAGAGGCACCAGACTCTTTACTATATCAATATTTTAAAGCCGCCAGACTCTGCAGAGTATTTCTTCAATATGTTATCCTGATTTCTTGACAGATTGAATAAAATAATTTATAAATAAATTAATATATAGTTGAAATGAATAGTTCTTGGTGCAAAAAGCTTCATAATTGATAAAAATTTAATTAATAAAGACACAGCACAAAGAAAAATTTCCTCAACTTCTTTATGGTTGGGATATAGTTTTTATGAGCATTAAATAAAACATTGAAATTATAAACAAATAATATGGTGATAATTATTTTAATAGGAGTGAAAAGATTCATAAAAATGTTGATTGAAATAATTCCTAATTTATGTTTCAAATTAATGCCACAGACATTTTGATTAAAGAATTATAAAATTTAAGAGCAGAAGACTGTGGAGTTTCTGCCTCCTGAAGGTCCATGGCCTATATAGAAAGATTGCATGTGCTTAAATAAACCTAACGTGTCAGAACATTCAAATGCAATCACTGTAGCAAGGGAGAAATTCACCTGAGAAAGCCTGGAAAAATTCCTAGAGAAACAAAGATTTAATGCTGAAGAGTTTGGATTTTTAAACAAAAATGTGATCTTGATGGAGAAAACAACTTGAGCAGAGGTCTAAAGATGGGATATTGCTTAGCATGTTTGCAGTAAAAATGAGTGTGTGGGCTGATGCCAGGGATTCATGGAAAGCCAGTCATAGGGAGATTAAATGAAAAATCTAGAAAGGACCAAATTACGATATTTGAATCCTTGTGTCGAAACATTTACACTTATTTTATTATGTGATTCATGAAGATTTTTGTACATAGGCAATGACATTATTACATCTGTTTATTTTAAAGATAATTGAAACTGTGAGAAGGATGGCAGAGAGAAGACCCTGGAGGCTGCCACCTTCTAAATTGGTTCTTCTTCCCAGATCTTCACCTAAACTCTAGACCCACACTAATCTGGCCGCAAGGCAGTATTATTTGTTTACACCAAACACTTTATGTCTAAAATAGTGTTTATCAAGTTTTCTGTGTACCCCATGAATTAAATTGTGCACCAATAGCTGAAGATACATGTAACTTAGAAATATGAGTTCAGTCTGAGTTCAGTCTGAGTTCACTCTCCAGCCAGGGAGTTCAGTCTCCATCCAGGGAGCTAACCCACATATGGCTCAGCAGACCTCTCCTCTCATGCCTGCTGCTCCCCTTAGCAGTGTATTTCAGTAAATCTGCTTGTTCTGCTCTCCACTCTGTATCTTGAATCCTCTTACCCACACCCTCATACCTCTGGCTTACACCCCAGTTCTTCTACACAGAAAAAAATTACATATTAAGATGTTGGTTTCCCAGAATAACCAGAGTTGGGAAGGCCAGATAACTCTAGTAGGGCTCTTATGACCTGGGAGTTTAAAGCAGATGAATCTGAGCAATATTGCCTATAAACAGGTCAAAGGATTCAATTTTAAAGAGAAAAATAAAAAAGATTATGTATGAAGGTAAGCCTCAAATTCAATCCAGATAGACTTTCCAAATGAGTCATCTTTGTGAAAGGATAATCATGGAGAAATAATCTAGAAAAGAAGGGAAAACAGATGAGTGCTAGACATCTGAAGCAGAGATGGTAAGAACACCCTTAGGGCCGTTCTGCAGTCTAAGGACAACTGCAGCAACTTTCCATAGAGCGTTTAATACGTGGGGCATGGGTAACAAAGATATCCAAGTCACAGTCCCTGCTTAGTCAATTTTTTCCTTTCAGTACAAGAACCATACTTCTGCCATAGCTCTCTGCTGTGATTCATTGTAAATATTTTGAAACTCATATGATATCCTATAATATATGTCAACCCTCTAAAACACTACTGCAACTTAAGTGCTAGATTCTCTAATTCCCTACTGACATTTATCCTCACTCTTCTCTTCAAATGCTATGTTCCATTTGTCACAGTTTTCTCTCGTAATGCATTTTCTTCTCCCCTCCTCACTTTTAACCTACTTCATTCTACTGTGTCTCATTTTCTCTTTCCCTGATTTATTCATAGCAACATAGTATAGAGGTCTTTCTAAGTTTAAGCTCTCTTCCACTGATATTTGTTCTGACTATGGTCCAATTAACTAAGAGCTTTCTAGACTAAAACCTGATGTGGCTATCAGGTAGTGCTCTCATGTATGTGCCAGGATTAAGCTATGCTTTGCACTTCTGTCTTCATGGCTGGGGCCAAATGTTCTCTAATTCTTTCCAAATTCTCTCTTCAGCAAGGTTCCTTTACCATTAGGAGTTGCTTTTGTCAAACTACAAACCACTGAGCACTCAGACATCCAACATTGAACTCTGCAGAAGATACAGTTGTATTAATCACGATTCATGGGTCAAGATTTGCACTAAACACTAAGGACAGGAGGTGACTTAAGATTCAGAATGAAGAGACTAAACTATTTCTTCCAGAAGCTCACAGTGTAGAGGAAGGATCACACAACTACATATATAATTGCAAAAGAGTGTAAAAGATACAATATATAAATATGCTGATATTTTTTTCTAAGTGACATCATGAATTCCCCATCTTGTACACCAGCACTCATTTCTTCCTAGGGTAGCCATACTTGGTTCCAGTGTCGGATAAGGAAGGGCCTCAAGGCATGTATATCAACACTGTTGCACAGCAATGGGTGAACTTATTCATACTCAACTTGAGCTATAAATTATTCATTGGCTTATTTTTTGGTCTCTAGATTTTCACAGCTTAGTGAACTCACACATTCATGAATATGGAAGGATAATGTTTATTTTCCTTGAAGAGAAGAAACACTGAAGTCAAAAAAAACTTGAGGAAATCTATGTAAAATGTGATTTTGATGCCTCCATTGGTAAATCTTCAGTCTCTACCAAGGTGTTTCTAAGATCAGAGCTACTATGCTTCCATTGGCACTTGAATAGGAAGAAGTTGATTCTTTTTTTTTTTCTTTTCTTTCCTTTGTGATATGAGAATGTTTAAGACCCCAGTGAGCATTTAGGACAACTATGGATCTTCTGGGATCAGCTCTTAATATTCAGTGAAAAATGAAGCACATATTAATATATGTTTCATTACCCCTGAATAAGTCATCTTATCTGCAGTGTTTGATAGATAACAAACTGCTCATCTGGTATTATGCTATTAGCATATCACAATAGCCCTCTAAAATGAGTAGAGCTGATGTTTTTATATTCATTTTGTTTATAAGAAAATCTGGCTTTATTGAAGCCACACAACTGGTAAAACCCAGATCCAGGATTTTAATACAGATATATTAATATTTATATTTGTAAGTTTGAGAATTCTTCTATTGTCCAAGAGCATTTTCCCCATTGAGGTACATGAATCTTTTCCAGGTTCCCACATGTCCTTTATGTCCTGGATTTGTGAGAGGGACAATAAGCTACATGCTGAGATTTTCTTAGAGAAGAAATATTACTTTATTCTAAAGGACCTTTATTTGATTTTTTTAGAAAAATAAAACATGCCTTATATTTACTTTCTTTGTAGATTACTTGAACAAAGAAGGAAAACAAGCAAAACAAAAACATTCAACATAAGGAAACCTCTGTTTCTTCTTTCCAGAATATTTTATTTTGACAGACATCATAGGTTTATGAATGAAGCCTGAGTTTAGATGTCAGTTATACTGCAGCACTAATTTTTCTGACCTTGTTGAAAATTTACTTTTATCACTAGTGCTAATTTCCTCACATATCACAAGACTTACATTTTAATTACTTTGATTTTTTGTCTCTCTCCTCCAACCATAAGGTCTAGTGAACAGAGATTTTTCTTTTGTTCTCTACTATATCCCAGTTGATACATTTAATCTTTCTGAGTTTTTTGTGTATGGTAAAACATGCATATCAGAAAATTTGTATTTTAGCCAAATTTAAGTGGACAGCCCCATGGTACTAAATACACTCACATTCTGCAACCATCACAACCATCTGTCTTCATAACATCTTGGTCTCCCCAACTGAAGTTCCACACCTGTTAAATGTCCCCTATCCCCTTCAGCTACTGAAAAACATCCTTCTATTTGTTGCCTCTATGAATTTGACTCCTATAAGAGGAATCATGTAATGTTCATTTTCTTGTGACTGATGTTATATTTAGCATATAGTCTTCAAGGTTCATCCATAGCATGTATTTTGTATCATATATTAGAAATTCTTTCTTTTTGAAAGCTAAATAATATTCCATTATATGTGTATATCATATTGTGTCTTATATACTCGTCTGTTAATAGGACACTTAAGGTCCAGTCACCTTTGACTAATGTGAATAATGTTGCTATGAATATATGTACAAATTTCTGTTTGAGGCCAAGGTTGCACTTCAGTTCTTTTTTTTTTTTTTTGTGCTATAGTTTGTTTATTTACTTATTTAGGTTCCCATCTTCTTATTTTTACAGTACAATTTTATAGTTGCAGAAAAATTGAAATAATATTACAGAGTCCTCACATATCCCATTATCACTTTCCATTGCTATTAGCAACTTATATTAATGAGTGCATTTGTTTTTATTAAAGAACCAATGTTGATACATTGTGGTTATAGACTGAATGTTTTGGTCCCTCCACAATTCATATGTTGAAATCTCCCCAATATAATGATATTGGAAGAGGGACCTTTGGAGTTTGTTTGTTTGTTTGTTTTTGGTTGTGTTTTTTTGTTTGTTTGTTGGGTTTTTTTTTTTTTTGGATCTTAATAGCCTTTATTTTTTTTTAAGAACACAGAAACATCAATTCCATAGAACACCTGCACCCCTATGTTTATAGCAGCACTATTTACAATAGCTAAGCTTTGGAAACAGCCCAAATGCCCAAAAATAGATGACTGGATCAAGAAGATGTGGTACATATATACCATGGAATATTACTCAGCATTCAAAAAAGATAAACACATGCAATTTGCAGCAACATGGATGGCGCTGGAAGGGATCATGCTCAGTGAAATAAGCCAAAAAGAAAAAGAAAAATACTGGATGGTCTCACTCATAGCAGGAATCTAGAATACTTAAATAAGGGACCAGGAAAATGAATAACTATAAGAAAGTGAAAATCAAAATCAACAAAAACTATGAACCAGAGACACTTTTTGGGGGGTGGGGGGTGGGAGGGGAGGGATTGGGGTCAGAATGGGGGGATTGCAATTGTAAAAAAAAAAAAAAAAAAAGATGGTATGCAATTCAGTTCTTAATTTATATACTCAGAGGTGAAATTGCTAGATCATGTGGTAATTCTATTTTTGATTTTTTTAGCAGTCATTGCTTTTCACAGTGGCTATACCATTTTATATTCCAACCAGCAATACGGGATACAGGTTTCTTGACATCCCTGTCAACACTTGTTATTTTCTATTTCGTTGTTTACCTTTGAGGTTTTTTGTTTGTTTGTTTTGTTTTGTGGGGAGGGGGAATGTGGTGTGTATGTGTGTGTGCTTGCACAGTTAAATGTTAAACATCCTAGTAAGTTTCATACCTACTAGGTGTGTGTTTAATAGCTTCATCTAAACAGTGGGACTATTCATGGAAATAGTGACTGATATAGTTCTAGTAGACAGCATGTAATAACTGAAAGGATAGTTTGTTCTGTTTAATGTTAGAGCTAGGAAGAAAATTTCCACAGAAATGTTAAGAGAATCACTTGCACTTTAGTTATTGCCTAAAAGAATTATTTCCATGTTAGTTATTATCTAAAACTTACTCAGACTGGCATAGACATAATGCAAACTAAACATGACACAGGAGAACAGAGAAGATTTTATTTTTATTTTCTTCCCTCTTTTCACCTGTTGAAGAAACTATTGCTAACTGGATCCAGTGGGGAAAGTATAAATGACCATAAGTTAAGAATTAATTTTAGTTTCTTTGAGTGAA
This sequence comes from Talpa europaea, assembly GCF_964194135.1. Taxonomy (NCBI): domain Eukaryota; kingdom Metazoa; phylum Chordata; class Mammalia; order Eulipotyphla; family Talpidae; genus Talpa; species Talpa europaea. The sequence continues at coordinate 29,368,434 of NC_140068.1, read as the reverse complement.
AAAGACTGACAAGGAAAATTAAAGAAGTTGGGATAATCTGACTCATGTATAAGAACTACCCTTGAACTAAAACATGAAATTATTTCAAATGATCAAATTGTTGATTCATACATTTAAAAAAAAAAAACCCAGCTCATTGAAACTATTTTTGACTGCTTTCACGATCTGATTATTGAAGAACATAATTCTTCTGCTGCTCTTTTTGATAGTCTAGCATTAATAAACAATATTTTTGGTTGTGTAGGTAACATTAATATTCAGTTTAATTAATTTCAATCAGCAAAAGTTTCTCACACAACATGTGCAAAGCACTAATGGATTACAAAGAAGAATAAAATACAATATATACTTGTAAGAGTTTGTGATCAGGCCAGAGTGAATTTAATATTCATTATATTAAAAATGAATAACAAAAGATTAATCAATATGACAGAAGGTATACATATCTCCACCTGTTTTTATGCCTGTTACCATGAAAAAAAGGAAAAATGATATATATTGATATCTCTAAACATACCTATACCTATATCTAGACATGAACACAGTAGAGAAGGAATATAATAATGTTTATGTGAATAATGGCAAAGTACTAAAAGAGGATTGGATCAACATGAAAGAAGAAACGTATATAGCCAGCTGCACTTCTGCCTAAAAATTCATGAAATAAAACCTATTTTACTGAATATATTAAGTTTAATAGCTATAAAATATAGGAAAGATTCAGTAGCCTAAATAATTTGAAATCTTTCTGGTCAGGTGGACAGGGCAAACTTTTTAGAAGACAGTAGAATTATTAGTGATTTAAGGAAAACAGAAAAACAAAAAAAAAACTTCACACAAGCAAGCAAATAAGTGTGAAAATTGAAACAACAAAAATAGACACATACAATAAAAGGAACAAATATATTTATTAATGTAACTTCATTCATGGCATTATTTAGGTTTCAGGTGTATAGCCATAGAATTAACAACTGTATTTACTACATTGTGTTTACCACTAGATATCTAGTTTCCAACTGATTACTAGCACAATTGACCCCTTTTACTCAACTTGTCCACCCTTTTCCATTTTTTCTTCAGGCAACTATTTTTTTTAATAATCTAAAAATTTGTTATTGCTTTTTTGTTTCTTTATCTACTACAGATATGTGAAATCATATGGTGTTTGTCTTTCTCCATATGGCTTATTTTACTAAGCATAATTCTTATAATGCTACTAATTCCAACTATGTTGTTGCACATAGCAGGATTTCATCATTTTGTGGCTGAATAGTGTTTCATTGTATATATATATATATATATATATATATATATATATATATATATATATATATACCACATCTTTTTTTATCCACTTGTCAGTGGACAACTTAGGTTGCTTCCAACTGTTGGCTACTGTGACTAATGCTGTGATGAATATGGGGGGCATATGTGTCTTTTTAAACTGGTTTATTATATCTTTTGGATAAATATTAATAAGTAGAAAATCTGGATCACATTGTAGTATAGCTATTAAGTTTTTGAAAAATCTACGTAGTGTTATGGCTGCACCAATTAACATCCCACCAACAATATATGATGGTTTCCTTTTCTCCAAGTCCTTAACAAAATTAGTAGGAAAAAATTTAAGTTATTCTGAGGTCTTTGAGAATTCCATGTCCATAAAAAAGGAAATATGTTTTATGTAAATGAAAGTTAAGCTAGTTGAAATGTTAACCAAATCGGGCCTTCCCTGGTGGCGCAGGCGGTTGAGCTCTGTGCTGTGAAGCTGTCTGCAGCCTCTGCAGCACTGGTTCAATCCCGGCCGGCTGGTGAGTGTCCCACATGGCCCGGCAGACCTCTCCTGTCTTGCCCGCTGCTCCCCTCAGCAGTGTATTTTGTCAGTCTGCCTGTTCTGTTCCCCACTATCTGATAAATCCTGTCACTCTCCCGCGCATCTGGCCTGTACCCTGCTTCTTGTGTAAAATAAATAAATCAATCTTTAAAAAAATGATAACCAAAAAAGAACCTCAAAAAAACCTGTATAGATTGTTTGAACAGACACAACTAGATAGTAAATCCATGAAGGGAGGATGGATTCAAGAAAATCTCCCAGGACACAGCTGAAAAAAAAAACAAAACAAACAAAACCCAAAGAATGGAAAGAATGAGAGAAAATTAATAGACATGGAAAACAAATTCCAACCTTCATTTAATAAGAGTTCTAGAAAGCAAAGATACCCGAGTGGGATAAATGACAAAGAAACCACATAAATTATAAAGGAAAAATTTGGATCTACTGTCATGTACCAATCAAGGTGAATAAAAATAGACATAGACCTAGATAACAATTTGGAATTCTGAGGATTCAGTATTCAAAAGATACAAAGAAAATACTACAAGATCTTAGAGGGAAAAAATAGATTATCTACAGAAAATAACCATTCCACAAATTGGATGGAGAATCATCTCCTTGGGAACACTAGACCCAGAAGGTTATATGTTATTGCCAAAAAATTGATTTTAAACCTAAAATATTATACTTAATAAATCTAATGTTCAAGTTGGAAGGCAAAATAATGACATTTTCAGTTGTAAAAAATTACTCTCAAGTATAACACAGGAAAATGGTGCCTAACAAGTGGTGAAAAGCAGGCTAACAGAAAAAGCAGTGAGCAGAATTCAATATCCTCGTCAAATTTAAATATTTGTTTGAGCATAATGAAAAACATCAATGGAATCAAATTTCTGAAACTAAAGTCTCAGGGGATTTTAACATAGGAAATTGGTAGAAGGTTGAGGGTGTGAGCTTTGAAGACCATCTCAATTTATTTATTTTATTTTTTTTATAATAAATTTTATTTTTATATTCCCCATACAATTGCAACCCCCCCATTCTGACCCCAATCCCTCTCCTCCCGCCCCCCACCCCCCAAAAAGTATCTCTGGTTCATAGTTTTTTGTTGATTTTGATTTTCACTTTCTTATAGTTATTCATTTTCCTGGTCCCTTATTTAAGTTTTCTAGATTCCTGCTATGAGTGAGACCATCCGGTATTTTTCTTTTTCTTTTTGGCTTATTTCACTGAGCATGATCCCTTCCAGCTCCATCCATGTTGCTGCAAATTGCATGTGTTTATCTTTTTTGAATGCTGAGTAATATTCCATGGTATATATGTACCACATCTTCTTGATCCAGTCATCTATTTTTGGGCATTTGGGTTGTTTCCAAAGCTTAGCTATTGTAAACAGTGCTGCTATAAACATAGGTGTGCAGGTGCTCTTTGGAATTGATGTTTCTGTGTCCTTTGGGTAAATACCTAGGAGTGGAATTGCTGGATCATATGGAAGCTCTATGTTTAGTAGGTCAAGAAATCTCCACACAGCTCTCCATAGTGGTTGGACCAGTTTGCACTCCCACCAACAGTGCAGAAGAGTTCCTTTTTCTCCACAACCTCGCCAACATTTGTTGTTGCTAGTTTTTTTAATATGTGCCATTCTCACTGGTGTAAGATGGTATCTCATGGTAGTTTTGATTTGCATTTCCCTGATTACAAGTGATGTTGAACATTTTTTCATATGCCTGTTGGCCATTTGCATTTCCTCTTCAGAGAAGTTTCTTTTTAGCTCTTCTGCCCATTTTTTTGACTGGGTTATTTTCTTTGTTGTTGTTGAGTCTCATCAGCTCTTTGCAGATTTTTGTGATCAATCCTTTATCATTAGTGTTGGGTGCAAAAATGTTCTTCCAGTCAGTGGGGTTTCTCTTTGTTTTTGTTATTGTCTCTTTTGCTGTGCAGAAGCTCTTTAATTTGATGTAGTCCCAGCTGTTTATCTTTGCCTTCACTATCACTGCTTTGGGTGATGTATCTGTAAAGATGTCTTTGATGTGCAAATCACGTAGTGTTTCGCCTATATTTCCTTCTATATATTTTATGGTTTCAGGTCTTATGTCTAGTTCTTTAATCCATTTTCAGTTGATTTTTGTGTATGGTGTGAGGTAGTGGTCAAGCTTCATTCTTTTGCATGTAGCAACCCAGTTTTCCCAGCACCATTTATTGAACAAACTTTCTTTGCTCCAATGCATAGTCTTTGCTCCTTTGTCAAAGATTAGTTGACCATAAATCTGTGGGTTTATTTCTGGATTTTCTATTCGATTCCATTGGTCTGTATGTCTGTTCTTGTTCCAATACCATGCAGTTTTGATGATTATGGCTTTGTAGTATAGTTTGAAGTCTGGGAGTGTGATGCCTCCATTCCCTTCTTTCTTTTTCAGGAAAGCTTTGGCAATTCGGGGTTTTTTTGTGATTCCATATGAATTTCATCAATAATTGTTCTATTTCTTTGAAGAATGACATTGAAATTTTGATTGGAATAGCATTGAATCTGTATATTGCTTTTGGTAGGATGGCCATTTTAATAATGTTTATTCTTCCAATCCATGAGCAGGGGATGTCTTTCTATTTCTTTGTGTCTTCTTCTATTTCTTTTAACAGTGTTTTATAGTTTTCTTTGTATAGGTCCTTTACCTCTTTTGTTAGATTTATTCCCAAGTATTTGATTTTGTTTTGTTTTAATAATAAAAGGGATTTTTTTTTATTTCTTCTTCTTCAGATTTATTGTTTGTGTATAGGAAGGCTACTGACTTTTGTGTGTTGATTTTGTATCCTGCCACTTTACTGAACTGATTGATGAGTTGAATTAGTTTTTCTGTGGAGTTTTTGGGGTTCTCTATGTATATTATCATATCATCTGCAAATAGTGATAGTTTGACTTCTTCTTTTCCTATTTGGATTCCTTGGATGTCTTTCTCTTGTCTTATTGCTCTGGCTAGGACTTCCAGTATTATATTGAAAAGCAGTGGTGAGAGTGGACATCCTTGTCTTGTTCCAGATCTTAATGGAATGCTTTCAGCTTTTCACCATTGAGAATGATACTGGCTGTTGGCTTGTCATATATGGCCTTTATGATGTTGAGGTATGTTCCTTGTATCCCAAGAATTTCAAGGGCTTTTATCATGAATGGGTGTTGCACTTTGTCGAAAGCTTTCTCAGCATCTATTGAAAAACCATCTCAATTTATAATGCTCCTAGATTCTTAGCTTTTCACAGAGCACATATAAATTCAACTAAATAAGTGTGATAGTGTGTGTGTGTGTCTGCGCACATGCACACAGTTATGGTAAATTATACATTTATAAAATGGGGATCTAAAAAAGAGAAATAAGTTTAATTTTAAAATTTATGAATAACTAACAGAATATACAAATTAGTTGTATAAATTGCTTAAATCATTAGAAAAAAGTTCATGTGGCAGGGACACATGATCATTTAACAAATAAGAGGAAAAAAGAAAGCATGGTAATTCAATAAATATGATCAAACACATCATTAATCATACAAAAAGTCAAAATCTTAAAATTTTCTATTGAAATACAGAGATGATCTGATGGAGTTTTAAAAATTTAAGCCATACACTAATTATAGTGCATTGGAAAAAAGTTCTGCCTTTACAAATAATATAAAATTAAATAACTTCTGCACCTCCAGTTAAGTTTTGTGGGCATGATATAAAAGAAAAATAACACTCCCGAGACTAATGTTATGGATTAAATTGTGTTCTCCCCAAATTTTCATGTTTAAGTTATCACAATCAACATGATGGTATTTGTAGAAGGAGGCTGAGTGTCATCAGATTAATAAGCTAATTAGGGTAAGCCCCCATTGTGGGGTTAGTGCCCTCACAAGAAAATATATCAGGGCCCTTGCATGCTATCTGTCTCTTGGTCTGTATCTCTTCTTGTCTCTCTGTCTCCCTCTCTTTTTTTCCTTTTTCTTTCTCTTTCTTACCAAGAAATGGTAATGTGAGCATACAGCAAGATGGTGGTCATCTCAAAGTGAGGGAGAGCACCCTTAACAGAGCCTATTCTGATTGTCATCCTGATCCCAGATTTCCAGTTACCAGAATGGTGAGAAATAAATTCCTATTATTTAAGCTACCCTGTCTATGATATTTCTGACCTGGCTAATATAGATAGTATCATTAGCTAGTCAAGGATGAGAAAAAATGTGTAGACTTTCACTGTATAAGGAAGAACTTATCTAGATGTATATTCATATACCAAATATATTTTATAATTCATCGGATACCTAGAAAATCTCCATTAGGAGAGTGTCAAATATCACCAATAGAGGTCTTTAAATGCTAAGCTCTTTATAACCTCCTGAAGTACTTTAATCAAGTGGAATAGCATAGATCCTATGTCATATACTGGAATCTCATAAACTTTACTCTTGGCTAAATTCCCAATAGCTCCTTTCACCCAGGTTTCTCTGTGAGACCCCAAAAACATTTCACTTAACCTACGTTACCCCACAGAAAGCAGACAGCTCTATGAAGTTGCTGCCAACAATTTTCTTATTCTAGCTTTTACACAGATATGAGAGAGACAGAGTATGTCCCAGAGGTTCAACAAGCACATTAATTCTGCTTCTGTGGCCAACTAAATAGAACAGGACCTTCCTAACAGAGGGTGACTTACATACCACTCACTCCTCAGTCATCCAGCTCGCATGCACCCATGGAAACAAGCTTTTAAACCTTCGTTTCTACCTAAAAAGGACTGAAAAATAAGTCCTTTTTACTAGAGTCTTTTGTGCTGTATATCTTCACTTTTTTCCATCTCTTCTCACTTTTCCATAGTTTTATATATAATGTTCCAGTATTTCACATCTCTGTTACCCATGTTCCCTCTGTTCACTTTTTTCCCTTTTGCCATCCATTTTAACTAATACACATTTTTTCACTTTTTTCCCTTTGGCTCCTTCTACCAACCTGCCTCATTAGTTGAGAAAACTATATAAGTTATTGTATCCATTCTTGTTGAAAACTACTTATTTGTCTTTCCATCTCTCCAAGAATTTCCACTTCCAGTCTTCATGCTACCATGTCCCATATAGCATCAATTGTTTCTTGGATTTTGACTTAAAAAGATGACTGTTCAGTCCACCTGGACTATGATTAAGGACCAGAAGTAGGGTAGGGTGAATAACCAAATGAAGTCAAATGAGGGAATGAAGGCCCCCCTGCCGGCGCAAGGGATTAAGATGCAGCAGATGAAGCTGTCTGCAGCCACTGCAGCAAGTTCAATCCCCAGCCAGGGAGTTACCAATATGGTGCAGCAGACCTCTCCTGCCTCACCTGCTGCTCCCCTCAGCAGTGTATTTCAGACAGTCTGCCTGTTCTGTTCCCCACTCTGTCTCTGATGAGCCCTCTCACCCCCCATACCTCTGGCCTGTACCCCAGTTCTTGTTTGCATAAATAAATAAATCTTTAAAAAAAAATTTTTTAAAAAGAGGGAGGGCCTCCCCTGGTGGTGCAGCAGTTGAGCGCTGGGCTGTGAAGCTGCCTGCAGCCTCTGCAGCGCCGGTTTGGACCCCGGCCATGGGCAAGGGTCCCAGATGGTGCACAGACCTCTCCTGCTGCACCCGCTGCTCCCCTCAGCAGTATATTTCATCAGTCTGCCTGTTCTGTTCCCCACTCTGGCTCTGGTGAATTCTCTCACCCTCCCGCACTTCTGACTGTACCCAGTGCATGTATAAATAAATAAATAAATCTTTAAAAAAAAAAAAAGAGGAACTGAATTAAGAAGGAAGAGGCAGCTGTAGTCCAACATGGAAGGAGTGGTTCCTTGGGTACCAGACAAGCCTTGGCAGAAGGTGCCATTACCATTGTTCCATTACCATTGTCTCCCTACTAGAGCCCACATCCCATGTGCTAAAATTGAAGATGTGTGGCTTGAGAATATTCTTCATATAATTGACATTTGGATTAAAGATGTTTCCTGGGTACAGACACTTTACCTTTGACTGCTCAGTTGTAATAGCAATAAATAAAATAGAGCTCAAGATATTTGTAGTCTCTTGATCTGTGATTTACTATGAAAGAGAACACAAAAAATAGACACTTAATATGTGTATTCTTACCAGAACTCAAAGGTTCATGATTTAATATCCAGAGTCTCTCGGAGGATTATGTAAAAAATTTGGTGAATTGTCAGTAAGTGATACTGGGTTACTGATAGTTACTCCAGAGAGAAAATAGAGAGTCCAGATTTAAATACATGAGTTTGGTCATTTTTCTGACTAAGTAAATATCTTGGGCTAATAATTACATTTCACATTGACTAATTTTTATGACAACAGTTGGTAACTCTATGTTCAGTGGCTGAAGAACAGACAGTCCTGTTCTACTTTTGATCCCGACTTCTCCTTTTATTTGCTATGTAATTTAGGACAAGTTACTTATCTTAGCCTTAGTTTCCTCATTTGTAAAATGATAATAACATTTTTAGGTAGCCCTTAGAAATTTTAGAGAATTCTTTTACTATTATTTTTTTAAAGATTTATTTATGCATACAAGAACTGGGGTGTAAGCCAGAGAGGTACAGGGTGTGACAGGATTCACCAGAGAAAGTAGGGAGCATAACAGGCAGATCCACTGAAATACACTGCTGAGGGGAGCAGAGGGCGAGACAGGAGAGGTCTGCTGCGTCATGTGGGTTGCTCCCTGGCTGGATGGGATGGAACCAGTGCCGCAGTGGCTGGTCATAGCTTGACAGTACAGTCTTTAACCTTTGCACAACCGGGAGACCCCTTAGACAAGTTCCCATCACATAAGAAGCACTCAATATAATTTAGCTAGTATTCTTAAGAATAGCTTAGTCGTCTAACTTAAAACAACATTGGGTCCCTGAGGCCTGTTCCATAACTGTTCAGTCACTGGAAGTTATAAACTACAGATCTTAGCACATGTACATAATCAAAAAGCAAATGTCCTGCAACATGGTTTTGGTCAATGGAGAAAGAAATCTGGAACCAGAAAGTCTGGCGCTTTGTCTTTTCATGACAAAGCAAAGTTGTGATCATTAATCAAGCATTTTTTGTTTGTTCGTTTCTTGATTTCAGCATTTGTAAAATGTGAAATACAGAGGCTGGACAACTTAAGAAATTATGGAGCCTAAGGTGTAAATTACTAACACTAGTTTATACAGACAGACTTTGTTACTCTATGAAATGAAAATTACAGTGACTTACTTAGCACCTACATAATAATATGCTACCAGGGAGTGAACTATTTGGTGTTTATCCTTTAATTGAGAAATAGAGAAACCCCCTCACTGACCATGGTGAAAACTAAATTAAATAATATATGCAAAGCACCTAGAAAAGTGCAGGACACCATAGTAAATACCCAAAACTGTTAATGTCTTTATTTTCCAGTTATCTTTTCTGGTCAACATACAATGTTCATATCAATGGTTTTGCTCTAAAATATGACATTTAATTATATATTTTTTGTATCACCATTACATAATTTGCAGAGGAAATTGGGTTAAGTCACAATGCCTTGAGAACTTACCTGAAAATAAAATGGGTTTCTTCTGGTCATGTCCATGATCTACAATTGTCTCTCCTTAGGCACCAGTTTGATTTCTATTCAACTTTATCTTCCCCAGTGAGATGTAATGAGTGCCTACTTTGTACTCACTATTCTAAGGTCAAGCAGTTGCAGGCAGGAGGGCTCAGAATAGCAGATTCTTAGATTCCCTGGACCTTGAGTCAATCAATTTCCTTCCTTCGTTGTCTACAAGTTCAAACATGCTGAGATGATTCTGTCTACAGATCTGAGACAGAGAAAAATGAGTCTAGATCACAGAGAAAATGGGCTTGGAATTAGACAGCTTTAATTATGATTGAAATTAATAAGAAGGAAAAGAAAATGAGAAAAAGAAAGGCCCTTACCAGCCCTGGCTTCTTTTGCATCATTCCAATCAAGCACCCTCCAGGCATTTTCAGATTACTCAACAGATTTAGATTTATATCCAGGAGCTGGAGAGCATGTGTAATCTTTGGTAATGTTTTCATACATCAATTTATTTGTTATGTTGCACCTTCTGTGGTCCAAGATTATTCTACTAGGCTCTGGGATCTGGAAAAAAGAAAGGTGGTCACCAGATATCAAACAAAACAATTCCTGACCTTAAGTGGTTTGTATTCTAGCAGAAGAAACTGACAGAGGCACAGAAACATTACAATAAAGCTCTCAGTTAATGAATGTTAAGTTCTCTGGGTACAAGGAGGGAGGGAGTTCTGCCTGGAGAGTCAGGGACCTTTCACAGAGAATTTAACATTTGAATAAGTCCCTAAAGACAACTAGGTACTCCCCAGCCTGAGATAAACTTGTATTCTGCAAAGCATGAGGCAAGCAGAAACATGATGTGTTCGGGAAGCAGTAGCTCACTGTGGCTGTAACAGAGGAGTTGTGGGTGGAGGCAAAAGACATAGAGGAAGAGGTGGGGGTAGTTGGGAAATCATGTGCCCAAATAGGTTTAATATGTCCCTTTCTTTCATCTTTCTTTTCCTCCTCCACCATCCTCCCCAGTGTGACTAAATGAGAGATGCTTGGAAGTTCCTGTTTCTGGTTCCATGGAACGCACTGGATCCATGCAACTCAGAAGAATGGCCCGGGGTGACCTGAGCATCTGGAAAGGCCATTTTCAGTCTTCAAGCTTGGACAGCTGAATGGTTAGTAGTGTCACCAAATGACTCAGCAGGATTGGGGTCTGTTGTTGAATTTTACCAAATCACAGCTAATAGTGTCAGTAAAACATAAAGCACTATTTAGAAATTACTTTCAAATGGAATTTCTTTAGTTACTTTGTTGAAAATTACATGTATGCTGCCTTGGTATATATACCCAGTTCTGTACGCCAGTGTTTGTGTGTGTGTGTGTTTATATCCCCCAGGATCCCTGAAGAACAAACATGTACTTAAATATTCATAACTGTACACACATCTGTGTACTTGGGACACACCAGGGTACAATAGAAGTATCAGAACAGGGACAAGGGAACCAGGAAATACTGAGACTCTAACGAGACAGTTGTTTCTTTCTGATGACAGAGTATGGCAAGGCTCAGCTTTCTTCCAGCCAGTCCTTTCTCTGCCCAGATCTTTAGGTGTGGTTGAAACAAATATTCCCTTCTCCTGTATGGTCTAGTCTAGATTGTGCAAAATCCTACAATCTGGCAGAAAGAAGTCATTCAGCCCAGAGAATTGTCGGCCCATGTTTTCCTGGGACGCACCACAGTAAGTCTCCCTGCAAATTCTGCCTGCCAAGGCTACACTGAATAGCTTAGCAGAGGAGGAAACTGATATCAAAAGTGGACAAGAAGTTTTCAAAAGTGGCCTCTCTCGAATATAAGGATAATTATGACAAAAGGCACAATTAATTAAGTGGTTCCTAACATTAGGAAGCAGCTCAATCTCTGGCTACTAAATTGCACTATAAAATTAGGAGGAAAAAATCAGCATAATTTGCATAATATGAGGAGGGGCTTATTAAGTCTACTGGATGGTGATACTCCACAAAGTAAATTTTTCATATCTCAACATGATTTGCTCTCAGACACTGAAGCTAAATACACTTATGTTGGCATCTTATGAGAAAGTTCTTACAGAAATCTTAGCGTAATGGTTCAGAACCAGCAGCACCAATCTTGTAGAGTTCTCCTGAAAGCTTTCAGCAGTAAATCTCAAAAAATGTCCACTTAAGCAGTAGAGGTCATAAATACTTCGTGAGAGCAATAAAATAGAACAGAATTTTGGAAGTTATAATTCTAGTGGATAAAACTGCACTATAAAAGGAGTCCTCTGGGACCCAGAATAAATGCAAAACTCTGTCTAAGTGAACAGCAGTGCTAACCCATCTGCAAGTGGTAAATTATCCCTAGTCCCAGGTGTGGTGCATTATCCTTAGGGTGTCCAATGATTAAAGGTAAGAACGTGGCTAAAATCCAAGGGAGCACTGAACGTTAATGATGGCTGGAAATTGTCAACAAATTTTCTGGACGTTTGATTCCTGCCTATTCACTCACATTAGCCAGGTCCAAAGTTCAGTTGAGTGTCTACAAAAGGTACAGATATTTCAGTGAGAGAGATCCACTGTGTGAAGACTTTGGCTCTTCGTTTGCCCAGGAAGGATTTTTCACATGCTAAAAGATAATCCTATCACCTATAAATCCTTCAGGCTTCAAGAATGAACAGACATTTGGCGAGGCCATTGTCCTAAAATTCAACTGATTGTAAAGCAACATTAAAAATGTCATTATATTTGCATGCTTTCTGATCCATCACTTGATTTGTTTAGTATGCATTTGCAGAAATGCTCCTTTGCATTTAATTCTGAGTATCAGTTTTACTAAAGGGTCAAGGATGTGTTTAATTGATTTCCTAAACTCTAACCCTCACCACCACACCCATAGACATGTAAAGAAGAGTATGCATTATTGAACGCAAGTGATTGATTTCATTATTACATCCATAACTTTCTGTAACATTTGGGGGCAAAAAGTCCCCATCTTTTCTTGTTTTCCACTAAAGTTCTTAAATTGTCCCCTAAATCCTAATCTAGTTTTGATTGATGTAGTCTAGAAAACTGATGAGTACAATATTGAATGAAGGTGGCAAGGATAAAACACTTACATCTGAAGAGCAGATGAAGAAAATTTTCATGCAAGGAAGTCCCAAGCTTCCAATTTTTAATCAACATTTGATTGTGGCCTATTAAAATGCCAAATCACTTTGCAATATTGTGCTCTGTCTTCACAGCTTAAAATAGTCACTGTGAAATAGTCATTCCACCCCAGTTTTCCCATCTGAAAATAATAACTCATTGTACCTTTTGCTGTTGCTTCTAATTTTTTGGTTTTTATTATTGTGTAACTGAAATGTCAACCTCCTGCATCTAAGGGTCACCTTCCAGTTTATTTGGAAAATAAAGGAACAAGAGGGTTTGTCTCATGTCAGCTCCTGAGTCATTCACTTGGCAGCTATTGTCTGTATCATGTGCTCTCAGGCTTGCTTTCTGCGTGGCCTTTGGTCACTGCTCTGTTCACTGCTGTTTTCCACCTGGAACTTGGCAGTATAGTGCCTATTCCAGAGAGTTACACTTTCCATCATGAACCTGTCACTTTGTTCCCATTAATTCCCAACCACAAAGTTTGCAGGCATTACAGATTTTGCTGCAGGTTTGGGGATCATTCCAAATAAAGTTCTCTGTTTCTTTCTCAGGAAAGAAAATTGTATGCTACTTGCAAGGCTTGGTTTGACTCTTGACCTTTTGTCAATCTGGGCAAGCCTAGGACGCACTAGTTATCCACAGGACAGTCCCCAAAACTGAGGTAGCTAGTTCAAAGTAAGATCAAGACAACAAAATTAGATTTGGGAGGGGGACTACAGAAAATAGTCCAATAGGTTCTGTAGCTTAAAGTCCATGTAGCATTCAAGCCTCTCAGCCAGTGTGAAATGAAATGAAGCCATCCTCAGCTGCTGAGTGGACATGTGTTGTTTTTCCTGACCAGTATCAATGCGCTCATTCCTCTAATAGTATCTTGACTTTCCTTGGGGGTCAGCTCTGCTCATTTTCATTCCATATGGTTTAGGTGGGGTTGACCCAACCCCTGGAATCAGAGGTGAGCACATGACCAAAATCTGGACGATTAGTATTGTGGTCTGCTCATGGCAATTGCTTAATCACTCCTTGCTCTGAAGAATAATCCCAGGAATTTTTTCTGGAAAACCTAGGAAAAATAAGTTTTGGGAATTTGTTTATTTTTTTTGTTCTAACATTGCCAGATGAAAAAATTAGGTAAGTCTGAGCTACATCACGTGCCATAAAAGCATAAAAATAAGGTTAAATGAGGGCCTCTCTGGTGGCATAAGGGTTAAGTCTTAGCACTATCACACCATCACTGTTGTGGCCTGAATTCGATCCCCTGTCTCACCTGCTGCTAACCTTAGCAGTGTGTTTCAATAGATCCGCATGTTCTGCTCCCCATTCTGTCTCTGATGTATCCTCTCAACCCCTGCACCTCTGGCCTACACCCCAGTTCTTCTATACATAAATAAATAAATAAATAAATCTTTAAAACAAAATAAGGCGAGGGCTTCCCCAGTGGCGCAGCAGTTGAGTGCTGGGTTGTGAAGCTGCCCGCAGCCTCTGCAGCGCCAGTTCAATCCCCGGCTGCTACCCGGCCACCAGAGGAGGGTCCCACTTGGCGTGCAGACCTCTCCTGCCACCTGCTGCTCCCCTCAGCAGTGTACTTCGGTCCTTCTGCCTGCTCTGCTCCCTGCTCTGGCTCTGGTGAATTCTCTCACCCTCCCGTGCTTCTGACTGTACCCAGTGCTTGTATAAATAAATAAATAAATCTTTTTTAAAAAAGAAAAAAATAAAAAAAAGAAACAAAATAAGGCTCAATGAGAGGGAAAGAGGGCTGGGATGCAAGAAAGATCGATTTGATAATGACATTTGACACTTTTAGATCCAGCCATGATTAAAGCTGGTAATGATGGGATTTTCATAATGAAAACCAAATTTGTTTGTTTATTTGTTTAATTTAAGTAAATTTGAATTGATTTTCTGTCATAGCCAAAGTTTCTTGAAAAATATATCTCCAGTTTTTCCTATGGCATTAGGTTTCTCCTGGAAAAAAAAAAAAACAGAAGAAATGCACATACTTCAAAGGATAAACAATAATCTCTAAAATATTGCAGTCTAATTCCATAAAGAGAGAAAAGTACTTTTTTGTGGGTATTATATAATATGCACAGATAACTGCATGAACAGTGACTACAGTACTTTATGTTATATTTCTAGACAATAATCCTAAATCTCAGTGATGTATAAGAAATGAACTCCTTTAGATTTCCATGACAACAAAACTACACATTTCTCTAGTTATACAGTTAGCTCGAATTGAAATCAAAATATTTTAAATTCACAGTTAAATTATTAGCCAGGCATCCCCTACTTCACTCTATCTCTATAAGCAGGGGATCAAAACATAGGATTTATGCTGCTCAAATTCCTAACATAAAGGAATGGGGGAGAGTCAGGGCAGAAGACTTGTTCTTCCAGAAATGTTTTAAATTTAGGTAAGTTTAACCAATGTTTAAAAAGAACACAAACTCTATTTACATTTTTTCAAATTCATTTATGACCTTTCTCAATGTAACATTCATCTCTATTTATGAGAGGAAAGTGGTTTATATTAGATAGAGACCATTGGAAGGAGGAAAAGTTGAGATATTGCTGTAGAACAGATGGTGTTTGTTGGGAAATCTTTATCATGAGTTGCATACATGATTTAATTAATTATGCTCAACTTGAAGAGGAAAGATTTCCAAATAGCCTGACTTTATGTGAATATTTGTCCAAAGACTAAACACGTTAGTAAATCAGACTTTGAATACCCATACTTCAATTAATATTTTCCTGTTGTGTTGTGTTTGTGTGCATGTGCCTGGCAAAGACAGAGGAGAGGAGGCACAAGACCCACGGTGTTATCTTCCTATCTTTCCTTTGAAGAAGGATGAGGTTGGTGATAGAGGTAGGTCAAACATTAGTTTGGGTATCAGTAAGTATTGCCATTGCAAGAGACCCCAGTCTAGGTTCCATGTTTATATGTTACCCAATAACATGGTGTTCTTTTCATGGTCAGTGACGATTAAGTGCATCCCTCTTTCCAGAATCCTGGTGTGAATATGGAACTTTGTTTAGCTAATGTAATCAGTCATTATCTCTGAATCCAGTGTATATTCTGATTCAATATAAATATTTCATTTAGGTGGGTGTCTTAAATTGTATCAAAGTATTGAAATATTAAAAACAATGAATTTTATTCTTTTTTAAGTACCGCTTCCATCTCCTGACACCATACTTAAGAAATACTCAGCCAATCTAAAAGAATGCAAGATTTTAATTTGATCAGAGTGGAATCCAAGAGTTATTTATTTATTTTAGGAATTTTATTTGACTTCCTGGATCTAAATCTCAGAAGATTGTTCATTTTGGATGAAGTCCCTCCCCCATCCCAGCTAAACAGCTCTGTTCAAATCCCATGAGTTGCTACCAATTTGGTTTGACTACTCACTCGGAACTATTCTTTTTCTAGGACTATTCTTTCTCTAAGTCTCCACACTTATAATAGAGACCATCACTGGTTCCCTTTGCCTCACAGAGCAAAATCCAAAATCTCCAGCGTAGTATTTGAGAACACCCATGATCTTGAATTCTCTGTTTTTATTAACTTTAATCCTTTACATTTCCTACCCATGCAGACTTCTATCTTCCTTCTCTTAAATGTTGAAGAAATTCCCTATTTATAGGATATAATATACAAACATGAACACTTTTGCTTTTTAACAAAAAAAATTGTTGTCTAATAGCATGTTTATTATTTTTCCTACTAATGCAGTATACTCTGCTAATGGCTTTTCTCATTGTTATACAAGTTTGAGTCTTAGAGTAAACACCACATGGTCATAGTGGATAATCATTTCAATGTGATATATTATGTTTTAAAATCTTATATAAAATTATCATTAAAATATCTATGAATTTCTTAGATGTGGTAAGGTGTAAGGGGTGAGGAAGTATCCTAAAATCCTATGCTCAGGTACCAGTCGTATGTTGAGTCAGTGCTCCTATATGGTGAACTCCAAGCTTCTTGAAAATTCTCTTCTCCTCTTAGGTGCAATATGATGTTTGGAAGGGGTCAGGTTGTACATTTACCTTTCCCAACAAGGAAAACTGGAGGGAGCTAAACTGGATAGCTCCCTTTTCCCATCTCTCCCAATCACTAACTGAGTTAATTTTCCTGAGGGAAGGCCTTGTTAAGAACAGAATGCTCTAATATATTTCAAAATGATTCCTTTTCCCCTCTTCCTGATAGAAGTATATGGCAACTTAGCTTTTGCCTTTCTTTCCTTTTTTTTTTTTTTTTTTTGACATCCACTCTGAAGCACAGGGTAGAATTCCTAGAGTTAAAGATAACAAAAGTGTGAGGTCCCTCTAATACTGGATCATCCTGGAGTTTTAAACTTTCAGACTTGTCCACACTCAGCCTCCAGCAATTTGTCAATTACAGTTCAAGTTTTCCGATGCTGACTCCAATTCCCTGTGGAGGTTTCTGTTCATGAATTCTGCTCTGGAAAATTGATATTCTCGGTGTCCTCCTATCTGTTATTCTAATTTGTGGGGCAATACTTCACCTATGTCTCACTTTTTTGACAAATCTAAAACTCACTTTTTTGACAACTTTTTTGCTCCTTACATGATATAGTGAAATTCAGAAGTTCCTCTTCATTGGATATGTGTGTGGTTGACTTTGTCCAAATATGAATTTCTTTTTATTTCTTTGTACAACTTAAAAAGTGGAGGAAAGAATATGGTAGAAAAATAGAAAAATGTTATTAGTTATTGCAAGTAAACAAAAACATTTAAAGGATTGGACTAAGCGGTAAACTCCAGTTGTAGAAATATTGGACATACTGAGGATCTTATAAAGAAGTTTAAATTCTGTAATAAAATATTTGAGCAATGAACTTACAACTATTCCTATTTAAATTATTATAGCACTTATCACTAGTTTAAGTAAGCTTTATTGAACATTAATCAGTCTATTTTTATCCCATAATATGAATGAGGAAATTTGAGCATAGGAAAATTTAGTAACCTTTCAAAATCACCCTCCGATCACCTGCTCTATGCTATCATTAATTTCAAAAAATGAATGTTAATATTTTGTTTCCTTCATGAAAATGGACTTAGAAATAGAACTTCCTTGGTTGCTTCCCACAGAATTTCTCTCCTAACTCTTAAGTGCAATATGAATTAAGGCATGTGGAGGTAAAGTTTAAGTATCTTGCACCTCAGGCATATTTCTCACATATTTACAAATACAACCAACATTGGAAATTGCCAAGTACCAGATTTATCAACATATTCATTCAGGGGATGCAAAGAGAGGTGCTGAATATATAATAAAGGACACATCAGCTTCACTATTTCATAAAAAGTAATTTGAATAAATAAACATATATCTATGTCCTTATGGAACTATATCTATAACATTAAAACTTTGGAAATGAGGACGAAGATTCAAAGCATTTTAAATTTTCCTATTATAAAATTGAAACAGCCCTACAAGTAACATTTCTCATGATAGTAAGGAAGAAGAAAGGAAGGGAGGAAGAAAGGAAGGAAAGAAGGGAACATGCAATTGAGTCTCTTTTTCTTTTTTTAAGATTTATTTATTTATGCATATAAGAGCTGGGGTGCAGGCCAGAGATGCAGGGGGTAGGGTGAGAGGATTCACCAGAGACAGACTGGGGAACAGAACAGGCAGACTGATGAAATACACTGCTGAGGGGAGCAGCGGTTGAGTCAGGAGAGGTCTGCTGCACCAGGTGGGTAACTTCCTGGCCAGCTGGCCGGGGATCAAACTAATGCTGCAGTGGCTGTGAATAGCTTCATAGATTGCGTCTTAACCCATTGTGCCACCAGGGAGGCCCCAATTGAGTCTCTTTTTATTGCTAGAGTTTTATTTAACTCTTTTCTATTGTAAACATAGAGTCAGTTCACAAGACAGGGCAGAGAAGAGGTGTTGTGAATCAGTCCTCTTGCTTGTTGCCAAAATAATACTACTGAGGCATGTCTGAGTCCTTACCCACAAATGTTTGCTTATACAACACTAGACATGCTCTATTAGCTCACATTGCATATACTGATATTGAAAGTGACGTGGAATACTACCGATGGGCCTAGATATTTTATTAGAAAGATAAGACACTAATTCCAAAACTAAAGTCCATACTATTTTGAAGTGTTCATCTTCCTCTGTCCATCAATTTCTGTCTCCCTTCATGGGCATTTTTTGATAGTTTGGATCATAGCTTCTCTTTGACCCCTTGTTTTGGGATAAATTACTTACCCCAATTTGTAACCACAAAAGTGTACTAAGTGAATAAATGAAAAAATACCTGCATTTGCAAGTCTAAGAATTAATTTTTTTACCTTGTCTGGTAAAATTTATATTGAGTACTGCTGAATATTTTTCTGAATTTCTTATTTCATGTAATAAATAGCATTGTCCAAATTTTTATGAATAAAAATATTTTAGATGAATAGGGCATATTTGAGGAAAAAAATATTGGTGTTATAGAAAAGGGGACAAAAGTAGTTGAGACTTGGTATTGAAGTTGCTCATATTCCCATGCACAATAATATGAATCCACGAATTTACCATTGCTTTCCACTCTTAAGGAAACACCAATTAGTTAAGGATAATAAAACCAACACTCAGCCTCATGTTTGTGGGTTGAGTTGCTACATGGAATCATAATGTATTTTCTGTGGCATAATATTTTTGTAGTGAAGCAGCCAAAATACCACAAATGCATAGCACGAGCTGCAAGCATTCCAGCCCTTCTAGGCATTTCTGTGGCTTGGCGTTGATAAATGCAGGTGAGATATAGGTTGCAGTTAGGATCAAATTACAATAAACACTGACTTTTCTAAAAATATAAGAGTTGCTAAAAACAGCTTCCTATTACCTTGGGAGAGGATGCCTGTCCATCAACAAGCTGGGACTTTAGAGCAAATTCTCACAAATGGATCTTTTGAGTGAGCAAAAATCTGAGCCCAGTCAAAATAAAAACAATAATAAAAGACCCTTCTATCACATTTCCACAACAGTCATAGGTACACAGTGTGACTTTTTTTTCCCCTTCTGTCTCCCTGATTGTATATTTTGGCTAGCTATTAAACTTAAAAGAGTAAGGCAATTCCTTTTTCTTCTTTTTTGAAAATATTTTTTATTGAAGTGACATTAGTTTACAACATTATATAGGTTTCCGGTCATTAATACACCAACATCAAGATATATATAACGTTTATGTTCATTATTAAAAGTCAAATTCCATATTCACCATGTAATTGAAGATAGTTCCTTATTAGAAAAATGATCACAAAACACAATATGACCAGTTTGTGTATTCATCCTATAGAATCATTTTCATTACTATATAGGGCCACTTAACAATTGTGTTTATCATATATGATCTCCTAATATATAGGACATTATCTGATGATGTATATAGGTCAGTGTGCAATTTCCATGAGGTTTTTTATTTTCCTTCATATTTTCCCACTAATTTCTTCCTAATTTGGTTACATCAGATAACAACATATGGTGATTTGGAAAAGACAGTGTGTGGCACATATGACCGATACTTTGGGATTATTATTGGATCATCTAAATATAACATACTTCTTAAAGCTGAAAAAAAAGGCTGAGTTTTTAAAAATTCATATGCTTTTCATTTGTTTTTCTGGAATAATAAATGTGAAGTTTATTCTATAGTATAGTTCTCCAGTGTTGTTACTGTATTCATGATGCATTCTCAATTATTCTTTGTGATTCATAACCTGAGATGAAATCTGTGTTTTTAAAATAACATGGCATTTCTGAAGTTGACATGTCTTAACACTTATCATTTCTCATATTGACTAGTTTCTCAGTATTTCAGTAAATCTTGAGAGTAGGTATTTATGTGTTTCTTGACATAGCAACTAAGCCCCTTATTTCATTTCAAACAATGAACCAAATATTAAGGGTCCTTACAGCGGAACTCACATAAGGGTAAACTGTGCTGAACCATAGTTCTACTTTATAAGAAAAACATTTTAGAACAATGC
This sequence comes from Talpa europaea, assembly GCF_964194135.1. Lineage (NCBI taxonomy): Eukaryota > Metazoa > Chordata > Mammalia > Eulipotyphla > Talpidae > Talpa > Talpa europaea. The sequence continues at coordinate 29,347,858 of NC_140068.1, read as the reverse complement.
TGAAAACAATACTAAAACTTTTCGATTATTCTCACAGAATGAAGCTCTCAACACATCATCAATCATTTGCCTTTGTTTCACTTCTCTGTGATGTCCCTTCATACCACTTTCAACAAACTCCCTGTGGATATTTTGACCTTAAGACAACTGCCACCATTCTTATAGCTACACAAAAAGACATTTATTACAGTCAGATCAATGCAAAACTGATGCAGTTAAACCATTTTCTAATTAGCTCTCTCTCCAATTAATCTCTGATGAAGGCTTTCCACAAACTCAAAGGTTTCAACCAACCAATGTTTTGTTCTTTTGTTTTTATTTTGACAAGGATAAATTGAATTTCTCATTGTCCAGGAATACACTTGTAACCATCATAATTATTTATGTTTGCATTGGTAAAAAATTTCAGCCCTCCAGAACATTTAGTAATAAAGAACTTTTCATGTTGGAAACAGTAGAAAGACAGTTACCACATAGTCTAATTTCAGCCTTTGTATTGAATATTTCCATTTGCAATGTAGAAAATGGTATAAGTTGGTTGCAATCAAATTGAAAATATGAATCAAATGGGACAGAATAAATATTAGGCAATGACACAGCTTTCTAACTTGCACACCACTTATGTGGCCTCTGAAGTCCAGTGGAACCCTAATAATTCATTGCCTCCTGATCACTGGACCCAAGAACTTGCGTTCTGAACTTAGGAAAGAGTCTGGTAGCTCAGACATAGCTTCAACAATGCCAAAACAAGCTTGGAAAGGGAAACAGTCAGTCTAACCAATGATTTGGCAGCATAAAAGCCCAACAAATATGTTAATTGATGTTTATTTTAATATTGAATATAGTCAAATCCTTTTATGTAAAACCAACCCATTAAAGAAGACACTCTCTGAAGGAGAACAGTTGAGCAATATAGGTCAAAGTGTCAACTGAGCCATTCTTTGCTAGAAGTAACAAAAAAGTCTGAAATCTTTTTGATGAGGTTTCAAAATGAGATGGAGGGAAGAAATGTTTAAAAATTTCAGTTCCTGTTAGACTGTATATATCAGCATTATTGACATTTGAATGTTTCTTTTTAACTGTATATGTTAACATTTATAGAATAAGAAAAATTTTCCTCACCAAGTGTTGATGCTCAGAGTATAAAATATGAAAATACTATGTCTGAATAATTATAAATCACCTCTGAAATATTAATTACATATTTTATTTTAATCATTTCATTGTTACCTTTATTCAATTATTTTCTGTAATTACAAAATGTTATGCACTGAGATTCAAATCTTTGGTTTGGGGAATTTATATAAAAATATATATATATTTTCTAAATATATATATTTTTTTAAATATATTTTTATGTAAGAATAAATCTTTTTCTTTCTCTGGGCTATAATGGCTAACATGTTGTATGTATCCATTATACTCAAAATAAACAGACAAAAATATCATAGTTGATAATCATCATCACTGAGAATCCACTATCTGGTTTAGAATAAGCCAAGTTTCATATTTTCTTTTATTTGATAATTAAACAAACATTTAGATCAATATTATTCCCATTTTACAGATGAGGAAGCTTGTGAAACAGTCAGTCCAAAAATAACCACATATTTAGTTCATGGGAAGCTGAAACTCAGATCCAGGTTTGACTGTAGTGGAAGTCTATGCTCTTTTAACTCAGCTACCCTGCCTAAAAAAATAATAATAAAGTGAAACACCATGACTAAAGAGAGAATATGATATCTTTGGTCAAGCCCATGTTGGGCTTTCATGTTTTGAGGTTATCCTTCCCATCCCTACCACGCTCCAAAAGCAGCCATTATAAAAAAGAAATTTCGGGGGAAACAATTATATGATAGAGCCAAATTAAAGAAGATTGAGACAGCTCTGTGGAAGTGAAGTAGAATTGACGGTGTGTATTGGCATGTGTACCTGGGAGGACATACTCATTATTTGCCTGTTTGTATCAAATCTATTCCCTACCTTTCTTCTGTCCATACTGCAGGTAGCCACATTTCCCTGGCTTTCTTGACAGCTGGCTTAGGCTATGTTGTGCTACTGAGGAAAAATGGCAAGAAATTGCAGAATGGAAGAAAGGAAAATCTAGAGTATCTCTATCCTCTTTCTGCTTCATTGGCATCTAGTGGTTTCTCTTTCTCCAGTGGCTCACACTCCTGTTGGATTCATCACCTACATGGTCCCAGTAGATCACCCTATTCATCAAAAGCTGTAACACCAGAGTACATTATGGTAGCTCCTTAAAGACCTATTTTTATTAAATTTTACTTTAGTGTTCTGCCCTAGAACTGTACTGAGGGCTGCTATAAAAACTACAAGAACAACAGAACTGAAAACTTTGGGTAAGCTAAACAGCTTTAACAAGTAGGCATAAACATCATAAGTGTCTAGAGCAGCATAGAAGTTCATTTCTCACTCACATTCAAAATGGATACTTCTAGGGTCTCCCTGATGGCACAAGGGGTTAAGCACAGCAATGTGAAGCTGAAGGCAGCCTCTACGGCATGAGTTCCATCCCCTGCCAGCCAGGGAGCCACCCACATGGCACAGCAGGCCTCTCCTGTCTTACCCGCTGCTCCTCTCAGCAGTGTATTTCAATTGATCTGCCTGTTATGTTCCCTGCTCTCTCTCTGGTGAATCCTCTAACCACCACCCCCTCACACACACACACACACACACACACACACACACACACACACACACCTCTGGCCTGTACTCCATCTCTTGTATGCATAAATAAATAAATCTTTTTAAAAAATGTATACTTCTAGCAGGTGCCCAGATCTCATTCATGCGATGATTTTAGAATATGATTTTAGGTATGGCCTTGTCATACCCTAGACTTTTATTGCCATGGGCATCCAACTAGTAGATGATGGATGTTGCATTAACAACACTGCATTGATGAATGGGAGTCGTGGAGCAAGCTGTAGGATACAGGATGCCGCTGAAGAGAAAAATCCTGGCCTTTTTATTGATAGAATAATCATACCGCATCAGTTGTGAGAGGAAGGGTAAAAAGAAAAGGGAGGGGTGAAACCAGAAAATGTGCCCTGTCAACTATATTATCAGGGGTTGTGACTGCCCTCCAGGCACTTCTCATCTGCTTGATGACTTGGTATTGTAATTGAGATCAAGCCCTAGGTCCCCCAGCAAGGCTTTCTGCTGATCAGCTTCTATGGTCTCATCATAAATCCGTCCACGGCCTCCCCCATCTCCCCTAGGTGTTCTGATCATACCTCCTGATATATAAGTCGGGAGGACGTTTATGCATCAGTCATTAGCCCCCCGGGCGTTCCTGGTCACACCTCATGATGCATAGCCTTCCCAGGGTGATCAAGTTTTCTGCTCTAGGTTGATTAGAAATGCACCTTGTAAGGTTTGGTTCTTATGACCAATTGACCCAACAGTTCTGACTTGTATAGGAATGTAGAACAGAAGGTAGCAAAATATGGTGGCCAAACAGGCCGCTTAGGATTAGCAGACTCACACATGGAGAGCCTGGAAAAACTTCAGTCTTCAAAGAACATGCAAATCTTATGTTCAGTTTTTATTGGTAGGAATTAAATGAATGGTTATAGCTTGTTGCAGGAATGCTGGAGGAATTAAATGAATGGTTATACCTTGTTGCAGGAATGCTGGAATATGTAGTACCTATTTGGATACATCTTCCCATTGATGATTCTATCCTGTGGGAAAGCAGAGCAGAATTTGGTGAATGGCCGTATATTCTTTCCCACATTTTACTTATCCTAATAGAGGAAGGTGTAGAGAAAACCATGACTTTGAAAAGATAGATATATAAATTTTCTTTCCAATTTCTATTTATCCATTACGATTTTCTTATTTTTTTCTGTTTTACTTTTACTAAAGGAAAGTTTAAAACAAGTTATGATTTGAAGTATAATAACTGCAGGATCTTAAGATTTGCATCAAACAAAAATAAAACTCGTGTATTTATTATATAGGTAATATATGAACATGGTAAAGCATTTAGGGCAAAATAGTGTCAACATTTTGACACCTCTCCTAGAGGCAAAGACATTTTAACATTCATAAGTACACTTTCAGAGCTACTTCATGCATATATAAGGATAAGCATTTTTTCATTTTTCTAAGATATGTTTTCCTGCTTGTTTGTACCTAGGATACCTATGTATGTATGTATATATGTAGACACATACATATTACATGTTTCTCTGTAACTGTATTCCTAATTATTTTTTTTACATTATAAATGGGGGCATGAGGTATTTTTTTCTATTACATGTTTTAATTATTAATTATATGATATTGAAAGCTATTTGTTTTTCAGCTATTTCTCTTAAGTTTTACAAGTATACATTACTATCTACTCTTCTATAATCATCATGCACTCCTATATTTACTGCAGCATTATTTACAATAACCAGATAACCAATTTTAAAGAAAACCTAAGTGCCCATTAATAGATGAATGGCTAAAGAAAATGAGATATATATACACAATGGAACAGTACTCTGCTATCAAAAGGATAAAATCTTGCCAATTGCAACAAAATGGTCAAACTTTTATAGATGATTTTTTTTTTTATAGAGGCATGTTTTTATTTATTTATTTGTTTGTTTTGTTTATACATGCACTGGGTACAGTCAGAAGCGCGGGAGGGTGAGGGAATTCACCAGAGCCAGAGCGGGGAGCAGGCAGGCAGAAGGACCGAAGTACACTGCTGAGGGGAGCAGCGGGCGGCAGGAGAGGTCTGCGCGCCATGTGGGACCCTCCTCCGGTGGCCGGGGAGCAGCCGGGGATCGAACCGGCGTTGCAGAGGCCGCGGGCAGCTTTGCAACCCAGCGCTCAACCGCTGCGCCACCGGGGAGGCCCAAAATGGTCAAACTTTTAAATGAAATAAGTCAAAGGGAGAAAGACAAATACCATAGATTTTATTTATATGTAAAAGATAAAGGTATAAAGCAAATAAATAAGCAAAACAAAACAAAAACAGACTCTAAGAACAAAATGGCAGTTACCAGAGGGAAAGTGGGAATGCAATAGGTAAATTGGGTAAAAGGGATTATTTCTATGATGGAAAATAGAAAAGAGACCTTTGGTGACAATCACAATGTAATATATTTAAGACATAAAATTATAATACCTGAAACCTATATATATTATAAACTAAACTTACCTCAATTTAAAAAAAAAAACAATATTATCCAGTGTTAATTTTTATTTCTATCATTTATTCCTCCTTTTGTCATTGAATTATCTGTTACTTCCAGCACAATCTTAAATAATAGCGATGAAAGCATATTTGTCTTGCTCCAACATTATTGGGAATATTTTTAAGAGTTCCCCTTGCAGTATGTCTTCATTAACAGAGGATTTTTTTTCTTTTTCATTTAAGAATTTATTCAATTTATATTCCATTAATTTTAAATTATTTTAGTGCTGTTTGTTGTCAAATGTATTTATAAGTTTTATATTTAGCTGATTAAAACAATTCAGAAGTTTACTTTCACTTTCTGTGCTCTAGAACACTTAAAAACATTAGAGTTTTCTGTTTCACGCTCTAAGAAATAATCATGGCCAAATACTTTCAATGAGGACATAATACAAATTCTGTCTTTGCATTTATATCAATTGAACTATTTTTATTTCTGAGATTATTTTTGAAATTTACCTTTTCCTAGAAAATCTCCCATTTTATCAAATGTGGAAAGTTATCTGAATAGTTAAATAACATTGTGAAGTCCTTTTAGATTCTTCCCAGTCTATAGTTATTTCCCTCTTGCCGCTACTTGTTTGTGTATTTGTGCTTTCTCCTCTTGTTATTTTCTTGATTAGATTATCTATTTACCTTATTTTTTTATGAACTTGCTGTCAGTTTTATTCAGTTCTATAGCTTTCCCATTTATAGATTTTTTTTTAACAAAAAGAGCTCAGAAAGAATAAAAATTAAATTTTAGATATCAACATACCAGACACAGGCAAATAAAATAATTCTATAGCTTTCCCATTTTCTAATTTATTAATTTCTGCTTTTCTCTTAATATATATTCAAACTCCTTTCCTCTCGATTATTTACTTTTCCTTTCTACCTTGCTGACATAAATGCCCAATTCATTTCTTTTTATTATTTCTTTTTGCTAATATAAATATCAAGACTGAGAATTTTCCCAAGCAATTGTCTAGTTGTATTTCCTAGCTCCTGACATGAACTTTCTCAAGTCATTTTTTTAAGTGTATTCATTTTGGTTTGATTTTTCTTATTGTTTAAGAAAGAAATTTTTGTTTTTAATTTCTAAGTGGTAACAGTTCCTACTCTGCAACTTGGATATTATTTCTCCTTATATTAATTTGTAATCAGGGAATGTTGTCAAAATTGTTTTTCCTGTTTTACAATATTGAGACACATTTAATGTCTATAATATTGAGACATTTAATGTCTCAATATTTAATGTCTGCATGTAATTGAATTTAATGTCTACATATCATTAAACTTATTATGGTCACTGTACTTGTTAAAAAAAAAGCACATAATTTGCTTTCAAACTACATATGGAAACTGAATTATCAGTTAATCACAATCTTCTTTTTTGTCTTAGGTCTTTAGTACCCTGAAAATTCTATTCCCACTAAATCTATCAAGGATTAAAGAAGTGAATAAAAATAGTCAATGTTGTCTGTGTATTTTTATGTGTTGCTTTTGCTTTAAGATTGTCAATGCTATATTTTTGATAAATAGGTATTCACAGATGTCATATTTTTATTGTACAATACAACTGTTATCACCATTAAGGACTCTCCTAAGTCTTTTTTAGTGGTTGTGCTCTGATTTCAGTCACCTCTGATTTGAAAATATATATATGTCCCTTTATTTTATTTGCAAGTGTCTGGTATGTTGGTATCTAAAATTTAATTTTTATCTTTCTGAGTCAGTTTGTGTTCACAAAAAATTCTTGCTGCTGCTGTTTTTTTTCTGGTCATACAATTCGAGATTGTTTTTCTCTCAATAGATGAATCTGTTGCATTTTTTTATTAATATGACATGTTTATTCTTAATTATCATTATACTTCCTGCTATGCAGTTTTATGGTATATTTTAATCCTCCCAATATTTTATCATTCTGATAAAACTGAATTTTTCTTGGATTTTATTGGTTTTTTTAATTGTGTGCATCATCAAATCACTGGTCAAAATATATTATGTACAAGATGGAGGAAAACAGATACTTATGTATATAGAGGGCTATGTACAGAATATATACCTATTGATGTACATGAATCCATTTATAAATATTTTGTCCAAAAAAATGGCCAGAGAAGTAATTCTATAATAGATAGAACACTGGAATAAGACTCAAAAGTTCGAGATTCATATTTTAGTTCCGATTGCACTAATCAGAATAATTTGTGTATGCCATTAAGCTCTTTGCAACATTAATATACTATTCCTGTTATAGGGAATGTTATTTAAAAGATAAAATATTTTAAAATCTAATTTTAGAAACACCATTTCTCTAATTTTAAAATTTCTCAATCACCCAAAACAACAAAATTAAACGTGAAACCTTAACCTTGACATTTTGAGTACATCTGATTTGGAAAGCCCTATGTACACAAATATAAAAATTGTCTAACTTTGAATTCTACTAGATCCGCAATTCTCTGCGATGATTTTGACATTTTTGCATGCAGAGGTCACCCTGACCATGAAAATAATCTGCATAAATGCTTCTGGTGACTTTTAAAAGCACCTGATGATCTCCATAATCACCACAATGTTTTGTCTGTTATGCAAAGGCAGTAGGTGGTTTTGGACCTGGAAAGAAAGAGGCTGGGAGGTCCTCAGTCATTTAGAATTAGTCATGCGGCTGTATGAAGACGCTACCTTTATCACAACACGAAAATAAAATAGCAAACATTCCTCACACACAAAAGAAATCAGAAGATGGACCAGAATGTAAAATGTAATGTGAGCTTAGCTAGTGTCTGGGGTAGTGCGTCATTTCTCTGTTCTTTGTTGTGCCTCAAAATAGAAAACAAAGGCCACTGGCACCTCCTGTGCAACAATCTAAATCTACATTAATTTACAATCTCAGTTCCTCTGTCACCTAGGAACCTCATGGGCATAAATCATCCCTGTAATGTTACTGTAAATAACAGCTCACTGGGCCGTTGTTGATTCATTAACTTCTCACTGTTTCTAACAACACTCCATTTCAGGACAGAGGCATAAAGAAAAAGACTGTAAGTATCTTTAACAACACAAATCATCGTATATTACATTAAAGCCCAGGCTGTTCTATTTAGATGAGAATAATACAAAGACTTTAAGGGGTAAATTAAACTAATTGGCTACACAAACTGGAAAAGAGGTTGTATTTTGTAAAGTAGTATGTATACAAAAAACATGTACCTGAAAAGACACAAATCACTTCAGTGAACTAAAAATTGACAAATTTCTACCAGATGGTAAATAGCAGCTATTTACTGCCTTCTAAGTGTCCTTAGATTTACTCTCTTTATACATCTTCACAGTAAAACTGTCAAGTACATGCTTGATGGTCCTTTGTCACAAGTGAGAAAGTTGAGAAACAGAGAAGTTAAGTATGTTTCCTAATGCCATTCAGTTAGTAAATTGGAAATACAGGATTCAAAACCTCGTGTGTTTGACTCATAAATCTTTTTTTTCCGCTTCACCAGTATACCACTTTATTGCTTCAGAGTCTTTTATTAAAATGTTATCCATCTATGCAATAGAGGATACTTAAAGAGATAATGCAGGGTCTATTACACTAACTGGTGTTAAAAAAATTAACAAGTAAGTGTAAGCCAAAATATGAGAAGTTTAAAATAGTAGTAAGGATTAAAATAAAAACAGTATCATGTCAATCTGCAAAATTTGAAAAGAATTCATGAAAAAGATGGCACTTCATGTAGTTTTAAAAAACCGGAAAAATTTTGTCAAGAGAAGCTGCATCATTGAATATCCCTCAAAAATAGTTTGAAATTGTGTGTGCTCTTTACCTTCTTTTATATGTCATATATCTACATGGCAGTTTCCATTTTACCTAGTGTGATTTGTGAAAGAAGTTATGTCTTTCACAGATGAGAGATTACTAGCGGTAGGATTTATTAAAGCTAGACTGAAAACATGCCCTGAACAATTTGGAGGCATTTTTCCAAAAAAATTAAATAAATAAAAATCTAGGTTATCATATTTGTATCTTAGCCAAATTTGAAATAATGATCCTGTTCTTATTTATAACAAACAAGCCACCAACCACAAAGAAGAATTTAGCATAAAGGTATGCCAATTAAAGTTTCAAGGTATATGTTACAGTGTGTATATATTTAACACCTGGATAACTTGTTGACATGTGTTCCCGAAGAAATTGTTCCAACAGTCTAAAACTCAGCTGTGTCAAAGTTCTAAACTTAAGATTAGATTCAAAAGATCTCAACAAACCAGGTGATCTTTATGACAGTGGGCCAAATTCTTAGACACAACTGCTACTGACATCAGTGAGGAAAGGGATCAGACTTCAATGGAAGGTGACCTTGAGTGAACACTTGTCCCCAAATCTACTGTAAAATTCATTTAAAGCTAACTTAGCCGAGGTAAGAAGGCAAAATTCGTGTTTCAGCATCGTGAATGAATACTTTTCTGTATCTGTAGGAACCCCCTCCACATAATAAAAGGAAGTATCTACGTAAGTTTTGTTACTTCTCATGTCAGAAATTACAGCACTCACCAAGGAAATTCTTATCATAGTAGAGTAGGATACCTCTACTTGTTAGAAAATGATTTCTTCTGTTTAACTTTTTAAATATTATTTCTTACTGTTTTAGGTCTAGGCTAAGTTATATTTTAATGTTTTCTCAGAGTAGTCTTGCTTTTTATTTAGTTTTATCAATTACCTTCCTCATGTATAACCTGTTTCTACAAATATCTTTTTCATTCTCAAAGGCAAGATACCTAGTTTTCTAAAGGATAGGAAAACATTTTCTTACTGGTTGTTTGTCTCTGTTCTATCACTTTCATATATGCCAAAAGCTGAATGCAAAGGAAGGTTGAATGCTGCATTTAATGTTTTAAATCACATTGTACAGTGAAGTCAATTTCTGTAGGAATCAGAAAACCTCAAAATCAGGGAGTATGAACAGTAAGTGTGCAAAGGAAGTTCCTGGCCAATTTTGCATCTACAAACACCCTGTCTCCTTAAAGACCATCCATTCTTGTTCTTCTGTGTTCACTATTGATGTTCCAATCAGAATTGTCTCCAGTTCCTATCAGCCATTCCATTTTTTCCTTTTATTGTTCCATGTGCCTTTATGCAGACATCACCAATTTTAAATGTTAACCTTGTCATTCAGATTTCAGCCCAACCACCACCCTCATCTTCCATACTCCTCTCCCTTACGCATACATACATAAGACTCAGAACGCTTTGTATTTCTACTGCTCATATACTATCCTCTATGAGCATTTAAACTGCAATCACCTGGGCCTCCCTAGTGGCAACTTATGAAGCTATCCACAGCCACTGCAGCATGAGTTCGATCCCTGGCCAGGGAGCTACCCACATGGCGCAGCAGACCTCTCCTGTCTCACCCGCTTCTCCCCTCAGCACTATATTTCAGTTGATCTGCCTGTTCTGTTCCCTACTCTGTCTCTGGTGAATCCTCTCCCACACACACACCCCCCTCTGGCCTGTACCCCGGTTCTTGTATGCATAAATAAATAAATCTCTAAAAAAAAACTGCAATCACCTGCTTACCGGTCTGAATAGCACCCTTTATGGTAAACTCACTGAGAGGGGCATACTTTGTCGGTCTCATCCACAATTAAACTTCTCACAGTGTCTGACACATAGTAGGAATTCAATGAATATTTATTAAGTGAATCAATAAGTGAATGTACAGTATTTGCATGAGGTATATTAGATTACTATTGGCTGAGTTGAAAAGTAATAATTGGCATTATACGTCAAACCTAATACTATTTCAGTAAACAAAGTATATATAACAGTATCACAGTTGTTCAACAAACTAGATAGTAGATCTAAGCAATTTGAGGATAGATATAATTTCCTATACAACTAAGGTTAAGAAAATTAGCTTTCTTGATATTTCTGAATTTACTCAATTATTCTAGAGTCTATCCGTTCTAGCCTTTCTTAAGTTATTAAACATTCCAGAACAGTTGAATAGGAGCATTGGTGCTGACTCTTTACCCTATTCTACAGTGTTAGATAAAAAAGTAACAGTCTCAGGACCACACACCTGAGATAATATTCTTTTTCATTACTCACCTGTAACTACACTTAGCCAGAATGTTTGGGACTGCTTCTCAGTGATAGAGTTATGTCAGGCATCTAGCCATATAGATCACTTTAAAAAAATCCAGTGCACTCCTGGCTAAATACTGATGGATTGGATGAGACATCTTTAACCTTTACTGTTCTTTCTATTTTCTGACATCTGTGAATGACACATTCACAAAATTAATGCAATTTTAGCTCTGAGATAGGCTGGAATGCAGAATATTTTAGGATCTTAGGCTAAAGAAGGGGAAGAAACAAGATGTTGGAATTTTAAAAAAAAGGACTGTGCATGGAAAGGGACCAGGACGGCAGGGGAGTAAGGTTGTCACGTATAATGAAGATTTAGTGCTTCTGCAATAAATCTAATTCAGCCAGAAGAGCACACTGCCAAAACACTGTGCAAGAAATACCCCCAAGGTATCCAAAGGGGGCTCTTTAAACCCTGTTCACTTCACATTGCATATTTGAACACAGACAGTTGGAGTTCAGAGAGCATACATCTGGGTCACTGTGCAAATCCCCTCTCTCCTTTAAAAAAATAAAATACATGCACTCCACCTACTCTAGACTTACTCTACTGCTGTGTCTGCCAAGGAAAACGATTTCATTTTGGAATACAAAAGCCAAAGCACAAAGTGGAACCAACCCACATGGAATCATGCTCTGCTTCTTTATGTATCCAAAGAAAGAAAAATATTCAAAGCACAAATTCTAGGATTACTACTCTAACAGGCAATTGTACCCAAGATTTTTTTTTTACCATTGTCTTCTTTGATGAGGACCAGAAATCTCAAAAAAATCATGATCTTTAACAAAGTGATATCTAGCACCATCTACTTATCTTGCACTTAACGTAGAAATTCATGGTTTTGACAGGCTATGCTCTTTGCACATTATTTTTAGGATCACCATGATTATGTAAGGAGAAGGACTTTTAAGTTTAAAGATGCTATTTTCTAAAGAGAAAGGCTTTCTAAGTTTCTTTCCTCTCATTTTCATTTTATATTGTATATATTTAGATATTTAGTGGTATTTTAATATAGGAAAGCAAATATGTATAATTGCTTCATTATAGAGATTCTCAAGTACAATTCTTTATATAAAAGTTGCTGGATGGAAGTAGACTTTCTGGTCTTTAACTAAAAATATCTGTGTGTTTTTCAAAATCATTCAATTAACGAGGAAATATAATATAAATAGGTACTTGCTGAGAGAGTTCTGTGATTATCTTATAGCAATAAAACCAGGTTAACCTAAATCAACTATTGCTCCTAATAGGGGTGATCCAGGGAATAAATTAGTTTAAAAAGCACCTAGACAGAGAACAATACACAGACTATCTTTGAATTTATTCTCTTATAGGTTTCAATGAGTATACCTAATAATCTGAGAACTCACTTTGCTTAAAAATGCAAGGAAGTCCAACCATCTTCAATAAACTATTCCCTGCCCCTCAAACTCTCTCTCAGATAGCTAACACAAACATTAAATAATATGTAAAGAGATCTTGAGCTCCAACCCTCATTTGTTTTATTTATTTTTATATTACTTAAGATCTTATTTTCTTTTGGTGAAAGAGGGAGATAATCAAATATTTTGATATTAAATACATTTACCCTTTCTCCCATTATGTTTTGTTTACCAGTAACTGATGTGGAGAAATGAAGGAAACAAGAAGTCAAATTATGGCATGCGCTCTCAAGTTGTTCTATATGATCTGGGCGACACCAAGTATCAATACCTGATGTTTTAGATTACATATAACTTAGCTATAACTGTCAACAATGTAGTGATATCTCAAAAAATATCTATTACTATACGTGTTGAAGAGGAAGATCATTGTAAACCATGATGGATTGGGTGTCTCTGTGAAATATTGCTGATCGTATTATTTGCACAGAAGTATTCAAACTATTTGATTGATGCAATTGATGTGAAAAATCTCTAAACTAGCCTGTAATGACTCTACAGTTATTTGCATATGTAATGAGAACTTGAGATGACAAACAAGTTGATAGTAACATAACTGAGTTTTTTAAAAAACGGGTAATTGTTTATTCACTTTATTGTTGCATCTTCTCTCCATAAAACAACAAGCATATTTATTTGAGGATTGGCAGTTAAGGCTGGGAAAAATTGAAGGGGCTGGCTAAGTCTGCATTTGCTCATGGTAATGTTCATTTGTTTTTTTAATTGAGGTAACACTGGATTAAAATACTGTGTATGGCTTAGGCAGATAGGTTCACATCTTTCCAGATGTATGTTACTACATCACACTCACCACCAAAACTCCCATAGTCCTTCACCATAGACCACTGGGCCACTTCCTGCCTGCCTTTGTTTCCCACCTCCACCCTCTCCCTCTAGTAGCTTCTCAACCTTTGTTTTTTGATTCTTTAGTGGAATATTCCACTATAGGAGTAACAAAATTATCATAGGCAAACACCATTTTATAAGACTCTATGACATTTTAAGCTTAATGATAAGTGAGTTGACTATATAATTTCTATAATATAATAATTAACCTTTATAGGGCATTAAGTTAGAGCTAGAATATTTACATACTACCTCATTAAATCCTTACAGTAATTCTCTGTGTTGGACACTTTTATTATCCCATTTAACATATGGAAAGTATGAGTTAGTCAAAATTATAGCTCTGGCCTATACAGGACCAGAGATTTCTTCCATGATCACCTATGGATGTTCTGGGCATTTTGGTTTGTATTAATAAGCAGAGACTTTTCCTAACAACAAAAAAAAGCTTTGTTTATGTATTAATTCAATTTTGAACCTAAAACTATCATCAGTATACTGCATAATTTGATGACTTATCGTATATCTGAAGTTAACCTATAATCACTTTAACAATTTAACCTCAAAATAAATTATGTTCAAAAAAATATTGGAAAGGCTTGGTACAATAAGGATTTCAGTTATTTACAGAGTACACAAGTAGTTTTAAACTTATAAATTAAGTGAAACAAAGCTAGGGCTAAAACAAAGATCTCATGTTTCAAATAAATTATTGACAATAAAATTAGTGGGAACTTTCTAATTCCATCAACTGTGAATTTTGTGTTTGTTAAAGTCAGGAATCATTTCAAAATCCTGTTCAGATGAATAAAAATGAAATTCTCTATAGAAAACATTGTGCTTGTGCCACACTTTTAGTAAATATTACAATGATTAACTTAGTCTCAGCTCTAAGTTGGTAAAATAACAAAACAATCACATACCATTGCTCATACCTGAAACAGTATTCCAGTGCCAAAATCTGTATATAAACCAAATTTTTTTGTGCCATCAAGAGCTTTATTTTAACTCTAAAATAACTAAAATTTTCCTTAGTTTTAACAAAGGGCTATGAGCCAAAATTTCTTTGAAACCATACAGATTTCCTAGTTATATTGGTAAAACTTCTTATTCAGTAGTTTTTTAGTGGCATTGGATATTTATTTTTTAAACTCCCCATTTTTTTTCTTATGCAACAATTCAGCATCAATGAGGGGATCTGCACCTGGAAACTCCTGAGGCAGAACATTTCATCACCCAACTATGCTGACACACTGGGTATTATATTTATAGTGCAAGTAAATATAACATGAACAGTTTATAGATAGCATTTTATGGTTGATTAGTTTATGGAAAGGTTTTATAAATCACATTTTATTTTAATATGACAAATATTTAGATGATTATTACATTCCTGATCTTCCACTGAATATTAACAGTATTGGCCACAAATGCCACATTGATGCAAGTACAAAAGTAATTATCTCAGCACTACAAAAATACTTTCTGTCTTACTTTTTGGCATTTTACTACGAATCAGTATAGTGTAACAAGCAAACACAATGCTTAGTGTAACTGATTAGTAGTAAAAATAGTTTAGAAGTTTAGACTTAGAACAACAATTCATTACATATTTTAAACACAGGGTTGGTATGATTGCACTTGTGTTTTAGAAGTGTACTCAAGAGGGAACTGTGAAAGATGGACTAGAGGAAGAAGAGTTTAGTAGAAACATCAAACAGTTCAGAAATGGTGATGAGAGCCAAAAATCATAGCAGTGAGGACAGAGAAACAAAGAATAATAATAACATGTAAATAGTGTTTTCTGTGTAACAATGTTCTGATTAATTTACACATATTAACTCATTTAATTTTCACTATAACGCTATGAAATAGTTATATCAGTTTATTTTTCTGGGAAATAACCCAAAATAGAGTACCATAAAATGACAATCATTTATTTAGTACATCAGGTCAGCACTTCTGATCTCACATACACACAACATCAGTTACCAGATTGGCTGGGGACTTATAGGTCTAAGCCTCAGTCAGAAAGTTTTGTCTCTGCCCCATTTGGTCACCCCTTCCCCAGAAGACTGTCTGAGTCTTGTTTGCATGGTAATTGGTAACTGGTTTTGTGAGAACAGAAATGCCTAAAGCTTCTTATGACCTAGGTTCAGAATATATACACTGTCACATCTTCTTCATTCTATTATCAAAGCAGTTCACATTCCATTCCTGATTCTACGGTGGGGAAATCAGTTTCATCTCTTGATGATAAAATAGGGCTGCAAAGCCAGATGGCAGGGGCGAATTGCAGAGAGGAAGAAAAGATTGTGTTGATATTTTCAGTCCACTTTATTTATTATTGTGATGATGCCTATTTTGAAGATAGGCAAATAGAAACACAAGTTGTTATGTAATATACCTTAGACTACTTATCTAACAGTGCAACTTAGTGTCTAATGTTAAAGGAATTTACCTATTTGTCTCTAAAGTTTTAAAAAAGGAGGATAGTTAAAGAAATATTAATGAGAAAAGTCAATATCATTCAGCGATTGATTTGATTAGAAACAGTCTGAAAAAGAATAAGAGAAGACTCAAGTTTGGAAAAATTATGAGGAAACAGCATTTATTGATTACATTATCCATAAATTAAGTAATATAAGAGCATGATTAAGTTCTGGCCATGGGATAGGTATGAGCTAAATAACCATGTTTATTTAAACATTCCCAACCGAGCCAGGTGCCTTCAGGTTATTCAGGTGGATATGTCTATTGGGCTGCTGGAGGTAATGTTTCACTCAAGAGCAAGATCTGGATAGAGATACTGATTTGGGCTCTACATAGTGGGTCAGGTAATTGAAAGCATGAAACTAGAAAAAAGACCCAGGTAGAGTTTAAAGAAGAAAGCCAAGGACAAAGTTCAGACGGGTGTAGAGCAATGCATAGGGAAAGGAACCTCTAAGAAACCTTCAGATGATTAAAACCAAGTAACAACAACATGACAACAAAGTAAGTTTTCCAACATCTGTACCCACTGATGGAAAACCAGGTAATTTGTGTGCAGCTGAAAAATACTAGAAAATCTGTATTACATATTTAAAAATAAAATAAAATGTTTTTTAATAAATCAGTCAACAAAATAATATAGAATGTAAAATAAGGACAGAGGACCTCCCTGGTGGTGCAAGGGGTTAAATCTCAGCACTATGAAGCCATCTGCAGCCACTGCAGCACAAGTTAAATCCCCGACCAGGGAGCTGACCCAAATGGCGCAGCAGACCTCTTCTGTCTTGCCCGCTGCTCCCCTCAGCAGTGTATTTCAGTAGATCTACCTGTTCTGCTCTCTACCCTGTCTTTGATGAATCCTCTTACCACCTCATCTCTGGCCTACACCCCAGTTCTTGTATGCAAAAATAAATAAAATAAATCTTTAAAAAAATAAAATAAGGACAGAGGCCCAGGAACATAAGCACAGAATTTAGGGTTATTTTATCCTGGAAAATTTGACAATAACAAAAAGAGCATTGAGCTGCCGAGTGAGATGTTGGCAGCCCATGTCTAGGAAGACTAGAGCTGAGTTTGGGGCCTACCTAGAGGTATCACTCCAGGAAATCCCTTTCACTTTGTTTTGGACCTTACAAAACTGCCCTTTAGTATTAAAGCAAACCAAAAATAGACCAACTAGTCTTCCCAGAGCACTTCAGTTTCTTTTTGAAACATCTGTCTCTTTAATTAGATTAAGGATATTTATTAAGAATATTAGTATCAGCAAATATCCCATAATGTACAAGTTCCTGTCAGACATACATGCAAATTTAAGTCCTTTTTGTGATATGATAAGCTTTAAATTATACTAAAATATATTTAAATATGTAATCGTGGATACAATAAAAAAAAAAACAGAATACTAGACAATAATGTAAAATGAACAAAAACAAAACCACAAAAAGTAAAAATCAGACAATAGGATTTGAAGGGGCTTGGGATATTAGCATTCATAGATAGACAGTTTTTAATGACAACAAATACTGTGCAATGAGAGAAAAGACAAAATAGATACTGATGAACCTGGATATATTAAAAACATTCAGATGGAAATTCAAGAACTTAAAAATGCAATAAATAAGATTAAGAATTCAGTGGGTGGATTAAAAAGCAGATAAACATAATTAAAGTGGCATTATTATCTTGAAAGAAAAATCAGAAAACAAAATAGCCAGAAAAAAAAAAAAAAAAGGATGAGGTATCTGAAATATAACAAAGTATAGAGAACACAATGAGAAAGACAACCAGTAAGATTTGGGGAAATCAAAAAGAGCAAGGAAGGAAATTAGGGAAAGATGCTTGAACAGATACTTCAAAAAGATAGCATCCAAATGGCCAGTGGTCATTGTGAAAATGTGTTTAACTTCACTAATGTTCAGGGAAATTTAAATTGAAAACACAATGAGAAACTACCACATACCAAAATTACTGGAACATAAAAGGAGTGAAAGTAGTCAGTTTGGGGAGGGCGTAAAGTGACTGGAATTGTCATCCACTTCAAACCAAGTAAGAAAAAAAGAGGATAGTATCAATGAACAGGATCTAGGAATGGGGAAGAAGAAAATACAGAAATGGAGAGATGAAACCTACTTTTCCTTTGAGAGGCAAGAAGGATAGATAGCACTATAAATTAGTTTGGGGCCCAACTTTTTTGGAAGATTTATAAGAGGAAGTTCTGAGTGTATTTTGTTCATGAAAGGGGAGTCATTGAAGGGGAAGAAGGCAGGGGCTAGGGGGTTTGTGAATATTGAAGAAAATTTTAGAATAGCTATTTTGATGAATACCAGGCATACATAGAAGAGTGACTGAGAATACCAAAAGCCAGGCTGATACTGAAAACCAAGCAATTTAGGTGACTCCCATCTTATTGTTTGAATAATGTCTCTAATCTCTGTTACGCAGTAACTGTCTGATTTTATGAAATACATCACAGGTATCATTCCAATTGTCTCTGAGATCCACTTCTTTCATTTAATGAAAAATGTTTCTACACTGTACTCACTGTAAAAGAGCTTTTTGGAAATAATTATACTCAGTTACATATAAAAACAGAAAAAGAAAGTGATGACAAAGCACTTTCATTGAGTCTAGAGTAGAGTGATAATAGTGGGAACTTGTTGAATCCACATACTTACCTAGAGACAGTCAACACTGACAGTATCTTAGGCACTCTGTCTAGTCACCTCAAACAAAATGGCACAGGCCCTCAAATGTCACTCAACTTCCAGTCTTAGAGATTCAGCCAACTTCCTTTATAGACCATTCTAGTTTCTCCCAATTCTCATGGCCTGGGCGTACTTTCTTATATGTTTCATGGTCTATTTAACTTTCCCCGAAGTCTGGAAAACCTCAAAAGCCTGTTGACAGCAAGGATTTTTAAAAGTCTTTCCTAAGACAGCCAAAACTATAGCTCATAGCCTGCATAGAAACCTTGATTTTTACAAGCAGACTAGTGATATAGGTTTCCCTCCTACACTCAATTACATTCCCTCATTTCACTTCGGCTTTGCATATGAGTTTTACAAAGCTGAGTTTGACGAGATGAAATGTTGTTAGGAACTAAAAGGCAGGATCATGGAAACACCTCACCAGAGATATATTTAATTAAAATGACTCACCCTAACAGCAAAAGAAAAGGCAACTTTGTAGGTTGTCCCCCAAAACTTTCTCCTTACCACCAAACCTCAGGTGTTTTTTAAAAAAAAAGTCTTTGCCCCAGAGTAGAATCTGAAAAGGAATACATGTTTGCTCTGCACGCTTTTGCATTTCGTTATCCCTCCAAACAGCAGAACAGACAGGACCAAGTTTGTAAGCCCAAAAGAGACTTTCAACAGCAACCTTATCTTGTTTGAAAGTTTGCGCTGAGGTCACATGGGGCGAGCCATA